>NC_059331.1:3856416-4456416 GCF_018350155.1 Leopardus geoffroyi | reverse complement strand
AGAAGCGCACAAAGCCAGGCATTTGTGCCCGACAGAGCGAGCTGCCCCCTGGTCTCACGCCCCACGGTCCCGCCCCGCTGCACGCCAGCCCAGAGCGCCTGCTGAGAAAGACGAGGGCCCACCTCAAACCTTTATGAAATAAGAAACCATTTAAAATATTTTCAAGGTTTCATGGCACCTTCTTAATTAAAAAATTAAAATGTCCCCCCAACCTTTTGATTAGAATGCCTTCTGAAAATGGAATCTGTTTCAGTGTATCGTCTTAGAATTAATTAGGGTTCGTTAAACAAAAAAAAACAAAAAAAACAAAAAACAAAAAAAACACCTAACATATCTCCAAGACTTCTCTCTTTGGATTTAATTAGAAAAATTAGTTTAACACTTTTGTAAAAGGCTGTTTTGCTCCGTTTTGTCAGAGCACACTGAGGTTTGCACTGGGGTTGAAACTTTCGCGGGGACAGACACAGAATGTGCTTTTGTTCTCGTAGGATTGGACGGCGGGGCCAGAGATGAGGTGGGAGGTGACAGGTTGGATAAACATTTCCAATTTTGCCTTTTGTTGCTTCATTTTCATTTCCTCAGAGACCCCTGGGTCCTGCCGAAGGGATGTCTGACTAGATTCTTGGTCCCGGGCCCCTAGAGGCGCAGCTCCCAGGCCACTTGAAGCAACGAGAGGTCCTCCCAGCACGGGACAGCGTGCCAGCCCAGTGCCGAGTGCATTGGTGGCCCCAGCCGGAGGACTCTGCGTTTGAAACTCCCACAGCAGGATTCCTGGCCGTGCTTGTTTATCTTACACTAAATTTCTTGGTAATCTTGCATACTTCAAGCATGACTTAGCAAGAAACACACTTTTGTTTTTCAACGTGATGCTGAGACTTTTTCTTACTTAAGCTTGCATGTTTGTACGTTGACATGGCAGAAAAAGGAGCCGTATTAGAACTAGTCTCTAGCAATCGTTGGACCTGGAAAGATCAGACATTTTGGTGGCTCTGGAAAGAGGTGCATAGTCATCATAAAGAAAGCAATGAAAAGAGCAAATCGCATGTGGGGCGAAACACGAAGGATGGGTTCTGTGAGGCTGTTGAGGGGGACCCACAGGGTGGGGGGCAAGCGTGGGGTTGGCTCAGTCCGTCGTAACAATACCACGGACTGGCCGGCTTCTAAACCACGGAAATCCAGTGTTCCCAGTTCTGAGTTCGGGTGCTGGCATGACCGGTGAGGGCCCTCTTCGGGGCAGCAGACTTCTCACTGTGTCCTCACAGCCTGGAAGGGCTGAGGGAGCTCCCTGGGGCCTCTTTCATAAGGGCGCTCAACCCCCTCCCCAAGACCCCACCGCCCAACACCTTGAGCATTAGGTGTTGCCACGTATGAATTTGGGGGGGACGCAAACTTTCAGACTCCTGCATGGGTAGATGGAGCCCTGAAGCCTGGGGCCCAGGGAGGCCATGTGGGGGCTCGTCCCTGGCTCCAGCTCACCCTTCTCAGCCCGGGCTCTGCCGGAGACTCTGGCATGAGATCTGCAGACCTGAGTCATCTTGTGCGATGCCCAGCTCCCACCCCACGCTTCAAGCCTTCCACCTTGCTGAGGTTGGAGGCCTCCCAGCAGCCGTGCAGGGGCCAGCGCTCTGGCTGTCGGGGGCTTGAGTAGACTTGGAAGGGCCCTGGAATCGTCACACAGGGACCCCACAGCTGAGGGATGGCACTGGGGACTGGGAGCTCCTGAAGAGACTTGCGGATTTGGGATAACCCATTTATGACTTGGTGGTACCCCACCTCTCCCTGCGTCTGGGCGGAGGCCCTGTCCTGGGCTGGTGGACCAATGGCCACGTGCAAGTTCTGGCCAGCCCCTCCTCTCTTCTGCGGGATCTCTCCATCCCGTCTCACCTGTGTAACGGCACTCCGCCAGCAGTTCTCTCCACTCCCGCCCGCTGGGTCCTGCCCGTCCCTTCTTCCATTTCAGAAGCCCTCTCCCAACTGGACTTCCCATTTCCATGGCTACCCTCTTCCTCTCCTTTCCTTTCCAGCAGAGATGCCTCAAGGGCTGCCTGTGCCTGGGGTCTCCAGTTCCACGACTCTTGGTTTCTCTCGAATCCCCCAATCTCTGTGGACTTTGCCCACAGGGTTCCCCTGGAACTGCTCTGTCACGTCACCATAATCCAGCGATCAGTTCTCAGCCCCCAATTCAATTAATGCTCAGGATGCTACTCGGTTTGCTGGATTTCCTCCTCTTTAGGATCGCTAAATGGTGGAGAGCCAAAGAGCCCAACCCTGGGCCTCTTCTCCGCCCTCTTTTGATGAGCTCAGCCAGGCTCCTGGCCTTAAGTAGGCATCTATACCCTGCTGGCTCCAGTCCTTGTCAGCGGTACACTGCTGACTCCAGTCCACATCCTTAGACACTATGCACATCTGTACATCTGTATACTAAAACTCTGGCCCAGGGCATCTGGACACTGGTGACTCCAGCCTACCACTTGCCCCTCCGGCCCTCACTTATATATCTGTTGACCTTCTCAGCATTCCAGCTTGGGTGTCTAAGAGCCTCTCACCCACCTCACATCTTTAAAACTCAACTTCTGAGTGCTCCCCAGTCCTCGTGCTTCTCCCTCGGTTTTCCTGATCTCATCCTTTTCCCTGCCAAAAATCTTTGACACAGTCTTAACTCCCTTCTCTCACACCCCACATCCAGCGCATCAGTAGATCCTATCGACTCCACCTCCCTTTATCCAGAGTCTGACTGCTTTGCACCCCTCCACTGCCATCACCCAGGCTCAGCCACGTCACCATCTCTCACCTGGACCATCACACCACCCTCTTAGCTGCTCTGTCTCCTTGCATCCTTTTCCTTCTTTGCCTGTTCTCAACCCAGTAGCCAGAGGCACCTGGTTAAAACCAAGTCAGATCAGATCATTCCCTGGGCTAAAACCCTCTGATCACTTCTCTTTCATCCTGAGCAGAAGCCGAAGCCTGTATGATTGTCTCTGTGGGCCTTTCCCCCTCTTCTTGTCTCCTGGTTTGCCCAGCTCAAGTCACCGGCCAGGCATGGCCTCATCTCAGGGCCTTTGCACTGGCTATTCCCTCCACAGGAATGCTCTTCCCCTAGATGGCTCAGCCCCTCACTTCCCTTGTTTCCTTAATGAGTCTTCTGGGGGAGGCATTCGGCAATCCTTTAAAAATTGCAACCCCATCTCACCCCACTGCTCCCTGCCTCCACTCCATTCCCATCCCCCACTTCTGGCATCTATCGCCATCTGACATATTGTAGATTTTCTTATTTTGTTTACTGTCTCTATCCTTCCCCACCCACCCCCACTACCTGGGGACAGAATATAAGTTCCAGAAGGGAAGGGAACTTTGTCTGTTTTGATTAGTGGGAAATGCCTGGCCCATGCCAGGCACTCAATAAATAGTTTGTATTGAGATCAATGAATAATGTACAGAGGATCCCCATGTCAATCCTCTTTCCAGAGATGGGGTTTGGGACCCTCACAGCTGTGTGTCAGAGCCTCCCTTCAGATGCAGAGCGCAGGCAGAATTGGCAGTGTCCCCTAGGCCTTGGGAGCAGTGACTCCCACACTTTCAGCTGCTGGTGGTCTCACTTCCAGGCTAGAGATCAGCATTACTGCTTTGCCATGCGTTAATGGCCCAAATATCTGGCTTCAAACTTCCCATCTCCCTAGAACCCAGGTTCAGATTTTAACAGTGTGGAGTCTGCCTCCCCTTACTCTTGAGGAAACACTTTCATTCTGACTTGTTTATTCAAAGAGCGCCTCCTGTATGCTCTCTTAGGAAAAGAAGGTTGCTTTGCGTCAGTCATGTCTATCTCAAAGGCCAGGTTTCGCTGGAGGCCAAACCTCAGCTGGGAGCTGAAAGTGTATACCTTAATCACGCACAAATCTATCAGTGCCGGGTGCCTTTATAACCTAAAATGTGGACCCACTGTGGCTACGGCCACATACTTCCTGTTCTGTCAGCGTGTTTTAAGATTCTTGGCCATGCCCCCCCCTTAGAATAAGACCATCCCCTTAGAACTGTGCCCTCCCCTTGGAAGATGGGGTGCTATCCCCTTCCCTTCCAAGTTCCAAAGCCCAAATTCCTCTGGACAGAGCCAAGGCTGGATTGGCTTTGAGGTTAGCTTGGATTTTTTTCTCGGTGGATCAAGATTGGCCAAAGCTAGACACCTCCCTATCGCTGCTCTCCGAGACTGTGTGTCCCTGTGCTTCCCAGGCCTGGCTTCCTCTTCCTCTTCCTCTTCCTCTTCCTGTTGCTGAGTGGGGCAGGAAGAGCAGGCACAGGGACACCAGATGCTGTCGGTTCCTTCCCGCAGAGTCCCAGGAGGCACTTCTAATGCTGAGTCAACAATTTGGTTTGCACTTATTTGTATGTACGTGACATTTTCAAAAGTCTTGGAAATTAGGTATCTACTCCTCTGTTCTTATGTCTTTTTCAACTAGCTCAATCCCCAGTTAGTTTTGGTTTGTATGATCCCTGCCCAGAAAACGCATGTGCAGCTATGAATATCCCACATTGTTTGCTTGATGATAAATAAATTCTTTCCTCTTGGAGAACAAGGCACTTTCTCCTCCCGGCGCTGGGAAGGCTTGTAGACGTCTCTGCTCTGATGCTGACCGCGGGGAGATTGGTCCTTCTTGGGTTTTGTTATTTCAGAACAAATATGGTAAACTGTTTCCCCCTTGGTTACTATAGAGAAGAGATTATTTGCCTTTCTCTTAGGGCTTCTGAAAATAATAGATTACATATTTGGGAGGGTTTTTTTTTAGATCTGGTTAATGTGAGATAGAGGGGATTGCTCCAGGGATGACATTGTTTGGTTTGGGAAGTATTCTTGCCGTTGCCCAGCAACAGGCTCTTAGAGCCGGGAGTGGACTGCGTTGTCCCTGGCAACCGTTGTTACTCAGCAAACAATGAGGGCCAGCAAACAGCGCCAGGACTGCGGACTCCAGGTTTTAATTGAACATCTGCATATATTTTTCTCTGATGAAATTATGTTTGAGTTTGATTTGCCACAACAGGTAGACCTGGGTCCCCCTGGGGTCTCCGTGGAAGAAACAGCTCATCCGGGGGGAAGAACCTTTAGCCATTTGAACATATCCTAGACTGCTCTCCACTGGAGACTTGTTTCAGTCCCGAGTAGAATTTCTTTTTTGATCTAATTCCTCGTGTTTGTAAAATTATTGCCTGGCCAACCTACTTTTCAAGTGCTTTCCAGCGTGATGTTTTCCTTGCGGCTGCTGGAGAATATCAGAAAAGCCGGGACCTGAACCCAGTGGGTCACATGTGACAACATTCACATATAAGATTGGCTGGTGACGGACACTGGACCCAGAGCCTTCTGGTTCTTTACTCTGCCTCGCTCTTCCCGTTGAGAAGTTGGATACTCGGGTGACCGTCAGGCGAACGCGTATATTGCGCATATTGGGGAAGCAGATGTGTTCCCTCTAACCGGAGCGGAAAACCCTCACCCCGTGGAGGGGCACTTTGCAGCCACCCCGTGGATTTTGATCAAAACAGTGTCACTCCCCACCTCCTCCTCAGTGAGCCAGAGATAGCGACTGTTTACCAGGGCTGGTTGCTTGGGTAAACATGCCCCTGCGCTTCATTCAAAGCCGGTGACACATTTCTTTCCCCCACTCTCGGCCCCGCCCTCCCGGCCCCGCCCCGCCCCGCCCACCAGCCAGGGCTATAAACTGGGAACTGTCAGTCAGCGCGGGCTCTCGGTGGGGGCTCGGTCCCGCCTTGTTCATCTCGCGTGCAGTGTGTCTAAGGCAGCAGCGACCGCAGAAGTGCACCCTGTATCAGAGCACAGCGCCCGCGGTCGGTCAGACAGCTCCGTGGTGAGATTCGCTTTAGTTGTACGGATCGCTTGGTTTACGGGCAGCTCGCTCTGTAGCTGAATGCCCTGAGGAGTGTCCCTTGCACTTTTCGCCAGCACCCCGGCTAGTGTCTCGGGACAATGGGAAGTATGTGAACAAGCTTCCGACTTAGTCTTGCAGCCAAAACTTACAATGGGATGTCATTTGCGTTCTAGAACAAATAAAAGCAAGCTGTGAGTATCTACAAAAGGCAAGCTTGTTAGCCACCAGCCCTGTTAGATGCGATAATTAAGATTCCAGTGACAGCAAGCGTTACTGGAATCAAAATGAGTAAGTTCTGACTTACACTAAGATGCCCCAAAAGATGAATCAGAATACAAGATTCTTCCCAAGATTCTTCCTGTAACCTGTTAACAGCAGGATCGCGGGAGAGGAGTTTGTGCTGAGGAAGTCAGTCCTTCCACAGAAATGCTACTATGCATTCCAGAAAATTGGCAAGTGCTTTGTCAGGAATTGTCGCCTCGCTTAAAAGCTTCCTATTAAATGGATCATTTAAAAAACTTCCCCACGGAGATACCTCCCCCCACGTGAGGACTTGCAGCTTGGGCAAAGCGCTTAACATCTTCGGGTCCCTTCATCCTGCGGGCAGAGGAGCAGGGCTGGCTGATTCGTACGGGCCCCTCCAGTGCAGGCCTGTTACGGGGGAAGTTCCTGATGTTCAGCTCGGCCGTTTGTCTGCTTCCGAAACTCCGGAGTGAGGGGTGACTCCCGAGAGGAGTCGGGGTCACTTGGAAAGGTCCCGGGTGTGATGCTGGCAGCAGGAGAAAAGCCAGCCTCTCCTTTGCCTGAGTCAGTCGTGGAGGTACCGCCCGACGCTCGGGCCTATTGGCCATTTCCAGGAACAGGAAGTGCCCCTGTCACTGGGCAGCACCGTCCTGTGCGGGGTGGGGTCAGTCGGGCAGATATCCTGGAGCAGGGAGCCCCCGGCCGGCCCCTGGTCGGCCTGCCTTGCTCCTCCTCTCCCAGGCTGTTGGGGGCGCTCTAAAAGCCTTGTTTTCTTGAGGACGGCCTCGTCCGGGAACCAAACATGCACAACTGGGAGACAGAAAGCAGAACCAAGGGCAGTGAGCATAGAGAATGGCTTGGTTAGTCTAGAAGTACCAGGTTCAGTGAGGCCGTGGCGTCAGACCAGTGGTTCTCAAAGGGGGCCGCGCTGACCTTCGGGGAACACCACTGGGTGGTGTCATTTGGGGTTGTGATGAGGAGGGGAGGCCCCTGGCATGGAGTGCGTGGGGCCGGGGATGCTGTCCCACCCCCCACAGTGCCTGGGATGCCCCACAGAGAACAACGTGGCCCCAAACATCTGCAGTGGGGAGGGGGGAAATGGTGGTTCAGAGAAGCGCCCCTCAAACTTTCATGCACGTACAAATCTCCCGGGAATTGGGTTGAAATGCAGGTTATAGTTTATGAGCAGTTCCAGAAAAGGCAGAGCAGTGCCTCTCACCCCCTGCTGACTAGTCCCCTAGGGGACACTTGGTTTCCACAGCTGGGGGTGCTCCTGGTTTCGAGTGGGTGGCAGCCAGGATGCTGCTCAGCCTACCCCCCTCCCCGCCCCCATACACAGGGCCCCGGACAGCCCCCCCGCAGCCAAAACTGATCCAGCCCCAGTGGCCACGGCACCGAGGCTAGGGAGCCCTGCTCTAGACGGGGGGGGGGGGGGGGGGGACAGACGGCGGGTGTTCATCGCTGTGCATGGTGCTGCTTGGGTCCATTTGGAAGCTGCCGATGGCGGCTCCCTGTGACCCAGCAGTCCTGTTCTAGCGGTCACGGGTGGGTGGACTTTGAGGGCCGCGGCGCTCTCTAGCCTCAGCCCTGCTTTCCGGGGCCGCATCAGTCCCATCCTGGCAGGTGTCATCGCCCCTGTCCTCACAATCGCTGTGGTGCTCACGGGGACGCCAGTCCCAGCCTCCAGTGGACCCTCACACCAGAATGGCCCCCACCCACCTTGTCCCTGCCAGTCGGGACCTCTGCAGCCACACTGACCACCTGCAGAGCCGTATATTTGGTGGAGGCAGCACAGTGGCCCGCACCCAGGCCCACGGGCTCGGAACCTGGCACATTGAATTCCGTTGGGATTGAACTGGGGGTGCCGAGGGGTCGGGTAACCATCCCATTCAGACCATAGAGGAGGCCTCGCTTTCTCCAGAGAGCGCCAGCCAAAGTGGGTACAAAGCAGAGGGCAGGACGGGGAGGGCTGCAGAAGACGAAGCCCAAGTGGATAGGCCGTAGTGCCCAGATGAACCCGTGAGGCTGGGAGAGGGCCGAGGGGGGCGCGGAAAACACGGTGGCAGCGGGGCCACGGGGCATGGGATGTGCCCAGCTGGGCAGGGGCCCCCGGCGTGCTCCCCACTACGATAGCACTCTGCTTTCTGGTTGCTTTGTGGGAAAAGACGGAGGGGACGGTGGCATCGGAGTCATTATTGACAAGTCCCTCCCAGTGACTGAGTGGCAGGAAGAGCCGCTTCTTGACTTGAGTCCAGCTTGGACCCGTGTCGTTCGTCCACACGAATCATTTCAGCTGATCCATAGCTCCAGCCAGTGACGTAAGCTCAATTACGTAGACGCCTGTAGAGCAGAAAACTGAGCTCATGATATTATTCCGAGTTCTCTTTGCCGCGGGGCGGAGGAACAATTTACACGGGAAGGAGACGGCCTCTGCAGCACAGACAGTGGGAGCCTCGGGGGCCTTTACAGACCAAGTGCGCCTCCTTTGCCGAAAGGGGGAAGACCCGGTTCGAACCCAGCTCTGCCTCTTCAGGCCGTGTGGCCTCGAGCTCTCGCTTGACCTCTCTGAGCCTCCGTTTGTCCCTTGTTGTTTCTAAAACGAGGATGATAATGGAGTAGCTTCCCGAAGAGTTAAGTAAGATCACACTTGGCCCAGAGTCTGGGGTACAGTTAGGCCGAACCGCATTGCTGGCCGCTGCCGATGCAGGTGTCTTTGGGGTTCTCACCCTTCTCCTTTTCCACTAGGTTGTATTCTATTTATCAGGCACCGGCTGGGGGCCAAGCTCGGGACGGGCACGCCTCATGCATCATTGCACCTCATCCGCCGACCCCTTTCTCAGATAAAGAAACTGAGGCCACAGTGAATGACGGAACTAAGATCCGAACTCATCCGTGAGAGTCCACACGGCGGGTCAGCCACCTCAGTGTTTGCTCAGAAGTTGTGCCTGCCTTACGTCTGCGATGACGGCTGCTGGGTCTTTTCCGTGACAGAGCTGAGACCCTATGGCGGGCTGGGAAGCGGGAAGCGAGCCAGGTGTCTGTTCCCGGGATGCGCTCACGGAGCGGGGCTCTCGGACCAGCTCTGAGCAGACAGCCTTCGTGTCAGAAGGTCTGGAGCATCCAGGGCAGGCTGGGCCGCCTCGTGAGTGTGAACCGCGCCTGGAACCACGTGACGCTCGATGCTCAACCTTCTCGAGGACCACAGACCCTTGGCATCAGAACGTGACAGACGCCGCCCCACCCCTCAGTGGCCAGACTCCTAGTAGCCCTTGATTTCGGACCGGCAGTGTTGCTCTGGAGGCAGACCCAGAACTTCCAGTGTGCAAGGAGGAGGAGGCCGGGATTGCACCAGGTCCCTGGGAGGCGGGCGGTCCGGTCCGCGCTGGAGACATCGTTCGACGTGGCCCCGAGGCCTGGGGACATGCCTGCTGACCTGAACTAGTCCAGTGGCTTAGGAGGCAGAGAGGAAGCGGCAAGTCTGAGGAAAAGAAGTGGTTGGAAACCAAGTCTGGTGGCGTTCAAGGGATTATGAACGAGCGGCGGAATTGGGCTGCCTCCCAAAAGCGTATTTCCTGGGTGAAGATGCCCGTGAGGGCTGGGTGGTTTTTAATTCACGCACCCCCTAAACCCATGACGTTGTAAACAGCAACCAAAATCAGACTGCATGTGAGTTGACGTAACCATATCTTAGTTTGGACAATTTGTTTTTTTGAGAGAGAGAGTGAGTGGGGGAGGGACAGAGAGAGAGGGAGACAGAGGATCCGAAACGGGTTCTGTGCCAATAGCAGCAAGCCCGAGGTGGGGCTCGAACTTGTGAACTGCGAGATCATGGCCTGAGCCGAAGTCAGACACAACCAACTGAGCCACCCAGGCGCCCCCAAAATTTTAAACTAATTGCCAAATCGTGTCCTTTAGGGAGGAACGTAAGTGGGTGTTGCCCCGTTGCGATGGGGGGTGGGGGGGAAGGCCGCTGTCCTTTGTGATGAGAGTAGCCTGTCCCACCCGTTGCATCCTGCCTGGAGCCCTTCAGACGGCCAACTTGCAGGGCTCGGGCCCGCTCCTCTGCTGGACGGCGAGGGAACGTTTGGCTGCTGTGAAGAAAACAGGAACAGAAGCCCAGTTCTTACCAACAGAAAAAGGAATTTGAATTCTGTCGATACTTCATTCCAGAGAAACTCGGAGCCAGCTCCGACCCTTCAGAGTCGGCTGCTGCAGAAGAAAAAAATGAAAAATTGAGGAACGACGGGGCGTCCGAAGGGTTTAGGCAAAGAAGGAATAATGGGGCACCCTTGCTGGCAGTTGAGACTGGATACCCCCCAGAAACGCTGGGGAAGCCTCTGCAGGGCCCACGTTTCTGCCTCCGGTTCTGCCTCTCGTTGGGCAGAATTGCGGTTACTTTGTGTCCGGGTCACTGCAGCGTCCTCCTCTGTTGTCCTTCCTGTTGGTCACCTGTCTACATGTGCCTCCTACCCAAGGGCCGTCTGTCCAACTCCTTTCTCGGACACTGCACTGCACTTAGAGCGGTGGCTCTCCTTCGGCCGCCATCGTTCCCCCAGGGGACGGTCGCCAGTGTCTGGAGACTCAGGGCCGAGGGAGGGTGTTCCCGGTGTGTGGTGGGAGGGGCCGGGGATGCTGATCAGCACCCCACAGAGCCCGGGACAACCCCCCACGGAGAAACAGGCTGATGTCTGCAGTGCCCAGGCTGGGAGCCCTGCTTTAGTGCCCACTGGGTGGGTGCCTCGGCGGGGATCCGAGAGCGAGAAAGGATGTGTTAACGAGTACACTTTTCAGCAAGGAGATGGACATTTAGATCTCCAAGTGCACGAGCCTTTTCCGGGTGCCTGGAGCTGAGCAGGGCTATCCCGACGCCAGCAGGGATAGTTGGGACAGAATCTAAAGTGGGCATCGCTGGCTCCTTAGACCTCGCGCCCACACTGAAGGAGGTCCAAGAGAGGCAAATGGACATGGTTTTTCTGGCCACCGAGATGACACTCGGAATGTCAAACGGGCATCAGGGCAGAAGCCGGGCTGGAAACAACGGTACTCTCTGAGGGCGTTCTGGACTTGTTGCTTCTTGTTCACGGGAAAATAGGAATCGCTTTCTCGGGGGCAAGGGGACCCTGGTGCCACTAGTACCAGGGACCAGGAGAGCATGAACTGAGAGCTTTGAGGAGGCCACGGGTCTCTCCCCACAGGAAGAGGGAAAGGCCCTGTGTCTCCCCAGAGCGGAAGTTAACTGGCCAATCAGAACGAAGGTAGCTAAAAGCGCCATTGTTGCCCCCCCCCCCCCCCCCGTTCCTGCAGAGATGACAAGATGTTTTCTAAATACCCATCCGACCTATGTAAGGCAGGCGACCCCTCCGCTCCGCACACGGAGGAACAGGAATAGAAAGGAGATTGCTTCAGGTTGTGGTGAGTCAGCGCCCGCCCGGCCAGGAGCAGGGCCCAGAACTGCCCTCAGCTTTTTCTGCGTTTCCTTTCCTGTCATTACTGGTTACTAGGTAACCGGAGTATTTTCCTGTAAACAGAAGCCTCTTCCCTTTGTGCCCAGGGCAGATCCATTCATCAGGCGGGCGTGATCCAGGCTGCTGCCCGCCGGTCCCCCCCCCCCCCACTGCCCCTCACTTACACGCGGGAAACCTGGGCAGAGGCTCCCCCTGCCGAGTGTCGCCGGCAGGGCCCCCAGGTCGGATGAGCCTTCTCAGGCCTGAGCCGCAGAGGGGGGCAGTCGCACCAAGGAGGCTGTTCATGCCCACTTCCTTCCCCAAGTGTGTCTTCATCAGGGACCAGGTGGCCAACGAAACCTGCTTGGCTTACAAACAACACACTGGGCGCGACTCTGAGCCCACCTGACGGGCTGGGCAATGGCTCGCATTCGAGGCCTCTCTCCTCTTGACTGACCATCTTGAGGCCCCCAGAGCCCAGTCGAAAGTGGCCACAGATGAAGGGAGTCAGAGGAAGAATGCTCAGGCCCCCGCCTGGGGCAGGGTTCTCCTGTTTAGGGGAGCAGGCAAGCGAAGCTGAGGGAGCAAGCAGGGAGTCAGACAGACTGATTCCCAGTTCCCGTTGCAAGTTCAAGTTCAGAGCAGAAGCACAGACCCGCACTCTTCCCTACCAGAGCGTGTCCAGGGGTCGAGGGTGACTGCCAGCACTCAGGAGCCTGACCAGCTGAGCGGAGAAGGCGAAAATCAGAATTTAGGGATTCCCCGACCTCACATCCTATGTGGTTGGTGCCCTTGTCCCTGGGGCCAGCCCTCCCCCTTCCCCTGCTGGTCCCTGTTCTGCCGGGTGGAGGGGTCACTCGCATCCAGCCTCACACCTTCTAGAAGGACTCCCCGATCCCCTGCCCTCATCTCCAAGGGCTGCTCGCATGGCAAGCCAGCACATGCAGAGAGAGGCGGTGACAAAATGTGCCTGCACATACCCTTTTGGACTGACGGCTAATTGCCGGGTGGGTTTTTATTTAACCTTGTATCACGGAAAACTCAAACATCTACCAATCAGCACACGGTATAATGAGCCCGGTGCAGCTATCACTGGGCTGTGCAGGTATCGTCATTGTGCCACTCTCGTGCCACTTATTCCTTCCCACCCCCAACCTCCACTCCGTTATTATATTTTTACAGGGTTTTCTGGGTTAAAATTTACATACTGTAAATGCACGAGTCTTGACTGTCACCTCTTGACAAATGAGTGTTCCATGTAATGCATACCCTGTTTTCATGGAGAATGTGTCCATCCACCTCCCCGGAAAGTTCCTGCCTGTCCCTTGCCCATCAGTTCCTGCCCCCTACACTGATCTGATTTTGTTGTTTTTCAGTATTTATGTGTTTTTGAGAGACAGACAGAGCGCGGTCTGGGGAGGGGCAGAGACAGAGACTCACAGAATCGGAAGCAGGCTCCAGGCTCCGAGCTGTCAGCACAGAGCCTGACGCGGGGCCCGAACCCACAAACCGTGAGACCATGACCTGAGCTGAAGTCAGACGCTTAACCGTCTGAGCCCCCCAGGGATCCCTGACTTTTTTTGTTTTTTAAAAAACCTTAGATTAGTTTTGTCTGTTCTACATCATGTACTCTTGGATACAGCTTCCTTCGCTCAGCATAATGACTTTGAAATTCACCCAGGGGTTGTATATTTCAGAGTTCATCCTCTTAGATTCATCAGTAATATCTCAGCGGTGTTCCCCTGTTAGCTTTTAGCTGCATCTTCTGTAATTTTTTTTAAGTAGTTGCTTTAGGGATTACAATCTGCATCTTTAATCTAGCACAGCCTACAGTTTCTCATCCATTCTCCCGATGATGGACATTTGGGCTATTTCACTTTGGGGCTGTTGTGAATAAAATTGCTGTGAGCCTGTGTATACGGGGTTTCGTGTAGACATGTTTCCATATTTCCTGGATGAACACCTCGGAGATGCATTCTGGGCTAAAGGGTGGGTTTAACTTTCTAGAAAACTGTCAAACCTTTTTTCCAACATGGTTGTATCATTTTACATTCCCACACATGTGTGAGAGTTACGATTACTCCCTGTGGTCACAACATTGGTTGTTGTCAGATTTTATTTGAGCCATTCTAGCGAGTGTTTAGTGGTATCTCATTGTGGTTCTAATCTGCATTTCCCTGGTGACTAACAATGTTGAGCATTATTTCGTATACTTGTTGGGGATCTGGATATCTTTGTCAAGTGCCTGTTAAAGTCTTTTGCCCATTAGATTGTCTTCTTATTATTGAATTATTGGAGCTTTTTACATATTGTAAATAAAAGCGCTTTGTCAGATACTTGTTCTGCAAATATTTTCTCCCAGACTGTGGCTTACTGATTTGTGTTGTTGAAGTCTTTTAATGAACAGAAGTTTTAAAATTTTCACAAATCTAATTTATTGAGTTTTTCAGTCATACTTATTACTTTCTGCATTCTGTCTAAAAAAAATTTTGCCTATGCCCTTATGTTTTCTCTCCGAAGTTGTATAGTTTTGACTTCTTTGTGTAAGTCTGTGATCTAATTTAAAATCACTTTTGTGTGAGGTATTGGACAGGGATCGAAGTTCACTTGTTTTATTCTTCCCATATGGATATATAATTTGCTTAAACAATTTTCCTTTCTCTGTTGAATTGCTTTGTCACCTTTGTCAAAAATCATTTGAGGAGGGAAGGAGCTGGGGCTTCATTAGGGGGGAAAAAATTGAAAATGTAAGTATGGGTTGTTAGTTTCATATTGCTGGATTTGATTTATAATATTTTGTATGATTTTTCTGTATGTGTTCATGAGAGATATTGATCTAAATACTTCTCTTATAATGTCTTTATCAAGTTTTGGTATCAGGTTTTTTTTAAATTTTATTTAAATGCATGTCAGTTAACATAGTGTAGTATCGGTTCCAGGAATAGAATTTAGTGATTGTCACTTACATATAACGATGAGTGCTCATCGTGACCAGTGTCCTCCTTAACGTCCATCTCCCATTTATCACATTCCCCCACCCACCTCGCCAGTATCAGGGTTTTGATGACCTCCTAAAATGAGTGAAGTATCCCTTTCTGTATTTCTGATGGAATTGGTGTATTAATTTTTGTTTCAGTGTTTTATAGCATTTAACAGTGAAAGTCTCTGGGCCTGAAGTGTTCTCTGTAAGGAGGATTTCAATAACATATTCAATTTCTTTGTTAGATATTCCATCCACAGTTTCTGTTTCATCTTGTGTCAGTTTTGGTATGTTGTGTTTTTTAAAACACGTGTTCATTTGATCTAAGTTGGTGAATTTATTGGCTAAAGTTCATAATAGTTCCTTATCATTTTGGTTTCTATAAGATTTATGATATATCTCATTTTGCTTTTGATATTGGCAATTTGGGGGTTTTTTTTTCTTTCTTTTCTCTTATCAATCTTTTATAGGGGGTTGGCAATCTTTTCTCTAAGACTTTATCTTTTTTAGGGCAGTTTTAGGTTCACAGCAAAATTGAGAGGAAGATACAGAGATCTCCCGTGTCATCTCTGTCCTCACACATGCACAGCCTCCCCCTTCGCCAACATCCCCCCACCCCACCCCACCCCCGCCCCAGAGTGGTGCATTTGTAGAGGAAATCTGCACTGACACGTCGTTATCACCCAACGTGCATAGTTAACATTAAGGTCCACCCCTGATATGGTACATTCTGTGGGTTTGGACAGATATATGATGACATGTGTCCACCACGGTAACGTAGCATCACACAGGGTAGTTTCTCTGCCCAAAAAAATCCTCTGTGCTCCACCTATGATCCCTCCTTCCCCTTAAACCTCTGGCAGCCACTGATCACTGATCTTTTTACCATCTCCATAGTTGTTCCTTTTCCAGAATTGTCATATAGTTGGAATCACACAGCATGTATGCATTTACCTAATAGTATAAATTAGCATAAATAGTATAAAATAGTATAAATTTACTTTTACCTAATAGTATAAATTTATGTTTCCTCCAGGTCTTTTCATAGCTTTATAGCTCATTTCTTTTTGGAAGAAATTTCACTTTTGGAGAAATTTGGGTTCTGTTGGTTTTTTCTCCATGGTTTGTGGAGTTTTCTTTCATTATTTTTTGACTTTATTATTTCCTTTTTTCTACTAAAGTTTGGTTTGCTTGTCTTTTTGTAGCTTTCTACAAAAGGCTGAAAACTTGAATGGCTGATTTTTAAGCCATCCTTTTGAACTTAAGTTTGTAAAGCTAAACATTTCTCTCTAAGCACTGCTTTATATGCATCCCACAATTTTGATATGTGATGTTTTCGTTATCAGTCAGTTCAAATATTTTCTAGTTTTTCTTATGGTTTATTCTTTGACCTGTGGGTTATTTTAGAGGTGTATTTAAAAATTTCAAAATATTTAGCGTATTTCTAGATATCTTACTGACTTCTAATTTATTCCGTTGTTGTCAAAATACATATATTTACTTTATGGCCCAGAATATGACCCACCTCAGCGAATATTCCTTGCACATTTGAAAAGAATGTTCAGGTTGGTTTGTTGTGTTATATAAATGTCAGTTAGGTCCCTGTGGTTGATTGTGTCATCCAGATACTCTGCATCCTGACTGGTGTTTTTGTTTGGTTTCTATCAAAAGGGAAGAGTGTTTCCACTCCGAATCTCCACTGTGACTATTTATCTATTTTTTCCTTTAAGTCTGTTAATTTCTTCTTTGTGGTGATTTGAAGCTGTACTACTAGCTGCATGTACCTTTGTCATGATTAGGTCATCCTGCTGAGTTAATTGATAATTTTATCAGGATGAAATGTCCCTCATTATCTCTAGTAATACTCCTTGTCTCGAAGTTGCTTTTGTCTCCTCATTACAGCCACTCCAGCTTTCTTAAGATTAGAGTTTGCATGGTATGTCTTTTTCCATTCGATTACTTTCCACCTTTGTGTGCCTGTGTATTTAAAGAGGATTTCTTTGGGGGCTCCTGGGTGGCTCAGTCGGTTAAGTGTACTGCTTTTGGTTCAGCGCAGGTCATGATCTCACAATTCGTGGGTCTGAGCCCCACATCAGGCTCCATGCTGACAGTGTGGAGGCTGCTTGGAATTCTCTTTCTCTCTCCCTCTCTCTGCACCCCCCTCTCAAAAGAAATAAATCAACTTTAAAGAGGATTTGTTTTGGGGTGCCTGGGTGGCTCAGTCGGTTGGGCGTCCGACTTCGGCTCAGGTCATGATCTCAATGGTTTGTGACTTCGAGCCCCGCGTCAGGCTCTGTGCGATAGCTCAGAGCCTGGAGCCTGCTTCGGATTCTGTGTCTCCCTCTCTCTCGGCCCCACCCCAGCTCATGCTCTGTCTCTCTCTGTCTCTCTCTCCCTCTCTCAAAAATAAACATCAAAAAAAATTAAAGAGGATTTCTTTTAAAAAGGCAACTTACCATGGGATCTTGTTTTTTTTTTTTTATCTAGGCTGACCATTTCTGTCTTTTCATTCAAGTGTTTCATATATTTACACTTAATGTAATTATTAATATACCTCAATTTAGGAAAGCCATGTTGCTATTTGTTTCATCTTTTTTGTTGTTCCTGTGTTCTTCATTTTCTGCCTTCTTTGAGGACAATCAAATATGTTTAGAATTTCATTTGCTTCTTCATTAGTTTTTAAGCTATATATTTTTTTAATTTTTTCAGAGATTACATTAGGGATTACATGATGCATCTTTAATTTACCACAAACGAGATTACTACATGATGTAAAATGCAAGAACCTTGCATGCCTAATTCCATTTACCCCTCCCCTTCCTTTGTGCTATTGTTGTTGTATAGATTACCTCTACATATGTCATAAAAACACACAGTAGAGTGTTATAATATTTTTTTGTTAAATAGATGTATTTTAAAGAAATTAAGAGGAGAAGGGGTGCCTGGGTGACTCACTGAGTTAAGCATTGGACTTTGGCTCAGGTCATCATCTCACAGTTCATGAGTTCGAGCCCCGTGCCAGGCTCTGCTGACAGCTCAGAGCCTGGAGCCTGCTTCGGAGTCTGTGTCTTCCTCTCTCTCTGCCCCTCCCCAGCTCATGCTCTGCCTCTCTCTCTCTCTCTCTCTCTCTCTCTCTCTCTCTCTCTCAAAAATAAATAAACATTAAAAATTAAAAAAAAAAAAGAAATTAAGAGAAGAAAAGGAAAAAATACAGTTTTGCTGGATATAGAATTCTAGATTGGCAGGTTTTCCTCAGCGCCATAAATATGTCATCCCATTATCTTCTGGTCACCGTTATTACTGATGGGAAGTTGGTTACTATCCATACTATTGTTCCCTTTCAGATCATGTGTAGTTTTTCTCTGACTGCCTTCAAGATTTTCTTTTTCTTTTTTTATTTTAGCAGTTCAACCGTAACACATCTAAGTCAGTTTTCTTTGTATTTATCATTCTTGGGCTTTGTTGAGCTTCTTGGATCTATAAGTTGATGACTTTTTAAAAAAATTTTAATGTTTATTTGTTTTTGAAAGAGAGAGAGAGAGAGAGAGAGAGAGAGAGAGAGAGACAGAGTGCAAGTGGGGGAGGGGCAGAGAGAGAGGGAGACACAGAATGCAAAGCTGGCTCCAGGCTCTGAGCTGTCAGCACAGACCCTGACGTGGGGCTCGAATCCACGAATCGTGAGATCATGACCTGAGCCAAAGTCAGTTGCTTAACTGACTGAGCCACCCAGGCGCCTCTCTATAAGTTGATATCTTTTACCAAATTTAAGAGATGTTTGGCCATTCTTCAAATACACGTTTTTCCTCTCCCATTCTCTCCTTTTCTTCTGGGACTTCAGTCACATATATGTTAGACCGCATGTTCTGTTCATTTTTCTTCAGCTTTTCTCTCTCTCAGTTCTTTAGATTGGGTTCCATTGATCTATTTTCCAGTTCACTGATTCTTCTTTCTGCCATCTCCAATCAGCTATTAGGTTTATTCAGGGACATTTCCATTTTAGTTATTGTACTTTTCAACTCCAGAATTTCTACTTGTGTTTTTTTGTTGTTGTTTTTTTTTTTTGTTTTTTTTTTTTATAGTTGGTCTTTCTCCATGGAGATTCCTGTATGTTCCTTTATTGTGCATATAACTTCCTTCAAGTTCTTGGCCATATTTTTAGTAGCTGCTTTGTCTGTATCACCTGGATTCTCTTGGTTTGGCTATTGACTCTTCCCCTTTTTTCTTGGGTACGGGTCACAATTTCCTATTTCTTCTCATAGCTCATGATCTTTATTGGGTCCTGGACATCATGAATGCTATGTTGTAGAGTTTCTGGATCCTGCTGTGTTCCCCTTGCTAGTGTTTAACTTGGCTGGACTTGAACCCTGCCCCTCATGCAAATATATCTTTTTCAGCAGCTGAACTCTCCTCTTAGTTTGTCCATCTTTGAGCTGCTGGTTTTTCTCCAAAACCCCTGGTGTCTTTCCCACACAAGTGTGGCTTAGTCAGTTCATCAAAGATTTGGGTGGACTCCAGGCAGATCTGGGGGCTCGCTCCCTCTGTGGCTCTCTATCTTCCAGGATTCCCCCTAACATACTGAACTCTCTTCTCTGACACTTCAAGACAACCAGACTGCTGCTTTCTGCCACCCAAACATTCATGGAGCGTGCCCCTGGCAAAACTCCAGAATCATCAGTCTGACTGGCAGAAATCTTTCAAGGGTGGGCTCGCTGGCAGTGTTTGCCTGCTTTGGTCGCCCCCCAGTGTCTTTAAATAGGTGCATGCCCTTGAATAATGGACCTGAATTTTTTAAAAAAATTCAGGAAACTGGATCAGCTTATATGCAATGTACCACCTCTTAGATGGGTAAGGGAGGATTTCATGCCCTCTGCAGACAGGCATATTGTGTGTCAATGTATTGGGGCAGCCAGGCTGACCTACATGGTGTCTGTGAGTCTGTCTGTCTGATACTAACATGAAGGGATGTGTCCACAGAGAGCAGAATGGTCAGTCCCCAAAGGTGATTACATTTCCCAGAATAGTCCTATTTATCCTTAAAGTAACCAGGTAGATTGTAGGGGCGCCTGGGTGGCTCAGTCAGTTGAATGTCTGACTTTGGCTCAGGTCACGATCTCACGGTTCGTGGGTTTGAGCCCCGCGTCGGGCTCTGTGCTGACAGCTCAGAGCCTGTAGTCTGTTCCAGATTCTGTGTCTGCCTCTCTCTCTGCCCCTCCCCAACTCGTGCTCTGCCTCTCTGTGTCTCTCAAAAAATGAAGAAACATTAAAAAAAATTTTTAATAAAATAAAATAACCAGGTAGATTGTAAATGTTCTGAAGCTTTATGTGGATGCTCACTATATATAATTTCCTACAATTCAGTATGGGCTGTAATCCTAAAGAGGCACTAAGGTATTTATTTAGTTGGTAAATATCAGCTGCCTGGGTTGTGCGTGGCACCGCGTACTACACAGAAGCCATCTCATAGGATGCTGTTGTCCCAACTGTCCCAACTTGTCCCAACTGTCTTCAGCGTACGGATCCCTGCATGAGTTTCCTGGGGTTGCCATGCTAAGTACCACAGACCGGGTGGCTTGAAACACGTGAAATTTACTCTCGCAGTTCTGGAGACCAGAAGGTGTCGGCAGACTGCGCTCCCTCTAGACAAGGACGCTTCCTGCCTCCTCTGGTTTCTGGGGGCCCCAGCCATCCTTGGCTTCCTAGGCTTGTCGCTGTATCCATCTGTCGCCTCCTCTGTCGTCACACAGCCTTCCTCCCTGTGTGTCCTATCCTGTCTGTTATAAGAACACTGTCCCTGGATTTAGGGCCCGTCCTAATCCAGTATGACCTCATCTTGATCCTTTACCTTGATTATATCTGCAAAGACACTATTTCCAAATAAGGTCACATTCAGAGATCCTGAGTGGACATGCGTTTTGGGGGTCACTATTCAATGCAGTACAACTTCCCAAAGTGATCTGCCCCTTATGCCCAAACTCCTGTCTTTTTTTTTTTTTTTTTAATGTTTATTTATTTTTGAGAGACACAGAGAGACAGAGCATGACCTAGGGAGGGGCAGAGAGAGAGGGAGACACAGAATCCGAGTTGTCAGCACAGAGCCCGACGCGGGGCTCGAACACACAAACAGCAAGATGATGACCTGAGCTGAAGTCGGATGCTTAACCAGCTGAGCCACCCAGGCGCCCATCCTGTCTTGAGTTTTAAGGGCTGTGCCTGGCTTCTGAGATTCCGGGACTTGGTGATTTTATTTGTAACCTTATAAACTTCAGGAGCACCGTTGTCATTTCAGGCCAGATGATATTTCCATTCGTCTTTAAATGCTGGCAACTTCATCCTCCTAACAATTTGGATCGTCCCCTATGGCCCCTCCAGTTCTCTCATGCTGGTGAGATGTGGCCACAGGACCTTTGCAGTGGTTCCAGGGCCTGGGACCTCAAGACTTTGACCCCAGACAGTGTAATTCTTCGACCCACCTTCCAAAACCACATCACTTCATCAAACCTAAATTATATGAGCCAAGGACCAACAACTATAGTCCATAGGACATTTTGTAATGGCCTTTTTTTTTTTTTTTTTTTAAGAAATGAAGTCTTATTAGTGCTCAACCAGGATCACTCGTGCGTGTTAGCAATGGCCGCTCCTGTGCCAGCACAGCAAAGTGTAGTAGTTGCAAGAAAAGCCTCTTGTCCTTTGCAGAAAAAATTTTGTGACCCTGGGCCTACACGCCATACGCTGAGCAGGGTGACAGACAGCACATGGTAAATAGTGCAGTACACCAGGAAGCACGTCAGTGTGAAAACTTGGCGTGGTGTCGGATGATTTGCACTCTGGAAGTCGCATTCTGGCCGCGGTGAGCCGAGCGTGGGCTCGCTGTCTACCTCACACTCTCACGGGCTCC
Source organism: Leopardus geoffroyi (assembly GCF_018350155.1). Taxonomy (NCBI): domain Eukaryota; kingdom Metazoa; phylum Chordata; class Mammalia; order Carnivora; family Felidae; genus Leopardus; species Leopardus geoffroyi. The sequence goes on along the minus strand of NC_059331.1, from coordinate 4,434,981 downwards.
CCGGGTTTTCATAAGACTTAGACTGTGGAGCACAGTTATTTCCTGCCCGTGAGCAAGGAGCCGGCCTCTGACTCAGCTCGCTGGCTTCATCACTAGTGGATTCTTTCCGCCAAGAGCCCAGGTCCAATGCTTTCCTGCTCCTACCACTGGAGTTACCCACTTCCTGGCTTCAGATTGGAACAAAGGGGTGCATGGTGTGCAGATGACTGATTCGGATGTTGGAGGAACTGTGCATAAGACCTCGACTGCGCCACTTCCTGCAGAATAATTCCGAAGGTCAGTTCTGTCAGGAAGGCAGAGAGTTGGAGACCCAGGAAACACACGTTGGAAATTCTCACGTCTCCTCCTCTTGTGGAAGAGGAAAAGAAAAGTAGGGGGTGCCACTCATCACATGGCTCTGGGGACATCTAGTGGTAAGGACCGAGTCAGAGAAACAGGGAAGCGCCACAGGCACAGGCCACAGATCTGTGGATCCAGCCAGCAGCTCTCGTGGTGCCAAAGTCTTTGGGAGGGGGATGGGCCACGTCATAGAATATTCCTCATCAACAAAGATGGGGTCAAACCAACACTCAGCAGATTTAAAACACTCACACGCTGCCTTCCGCTTTCTTCAGGCAAATTATATTCATCTGTTAGCAGTTTTTCTTTGCATTAAAAGAAAAAAAAAAGAAGTTTTCAACAAATTCTTCACTCGTCCTCAGAGGTGGGAGCCCTCGCGGTGATAGAAGCATATGGAAAGTTCTGGCAGGGGCCTCCTGAGCAGCATGCCGTGTACCTGCTGCTCAGGCCCCGTGTGAGGCAGAAGTGGGGAGACCCCACCTGTGGCTTGGGGGGACGTGCTCAGGACAGGGCTGTACCTGCCCACAAAGCCACCTCCTAACAGCTTCTCAAGTGCCGAAGGTAGCCGGTTCTTACAAAGTGCAGACCGTCTGACCTTGAGCATGTTGATGGAATGATTTTTTTGTACCATCTGCCACTTTGTTCTCATATTAAATGAGTCTTTTTGTATGGAATTAAAAAAAAATTTTTTTTTAACGTTTTATTTATTTTTGAGAGAGAGACAGAGACAGAGTACGAGCAGGGGAGGGGCGGAGAGAGGAGACAGAATCCAAAGAGGGCTCCAGGCTCTGAGCTGTCAGCACAGAGCCCAACACGGGGCTCAAACTCACAAACCGCGAGATCATGACCTGAGCCGAAGTCGGACGCTTAACCGACTGAGCCACCCAGGCCCCCTCTGTATGGAATGTTTAAACTACCTACTTGAAAGATGTACGCATCTGGCTGCAAAGAAATACACTCTTACGCCCTTCTCGTGGGCGAGGATCTCCAGGAACAGAAGGCAGGACTTCTAGCCAGCCCACGAGAAAATGCTTCTTTCCTCCCACTGTGTATCGCCTCTCTTGGACAACGTCTGAAGATATTTGGGGTTGTCATGACTGGTGGGAGGTGGGAAGGGGAGAGGCGCTCCTGGCATCTAACGAGCGGAGGTCAGGGTTGCCGAGGTCGGCCTGAAGGACAATCCGGCCCCGGTGTCCCCAGTGCTGAGGGGCAGAAACCCTGCCTTAGGAGAATGCACTTGTAGTTTGGGGTACCGTAGCCCGCCAGATGGCAAGCGTCCGTCAGGAGCTTGTGATTCGCTGGCTGGATGAGTAAACAATTGTAGGAGCCCTGGAAAGAACTGTCTGCAGAGCTAACTTCTGGTTTTCTATCGGGAAAAACGTTTCCTGCCACCCCTCCCCACCCCCGCTGCTCTTCCTATGAGGCATTTGTGCCACTGGGTTCCCTTTCTTCCTTCCCCAGTATGGCCAGCCGACTTGCACGTGAAGTTTGAAGACCGTAGGTAGTCACCACTTGGGCCTCCGTGGCTGCAGTCCCGCCCCACTCAACCTCTCTCCGCCTTTCTTTAGAACTGAGCATGCAGAATTCAGAGGGTGGATCCGATTCGCCGGCTTCTGTGGCTCTGTGTCCGTCGGCAGCAGCCCAGGCCCCCGTGGCTCAGCCTGTGCCAGCCTCCCCGCAGGTAACAGACCAGCCTGCCCGCTGCTCGGGGCTCAGGCTGTTCCGAGAAAGCCAGTGTGGCCTGGCGGGGGGGGACGCCCCCACTTAGGTTTGGGAAAACACTTGAGGCGGCAGAGAAAGGAATCTATATTTTCCTGAACTGACATTACGGTCCCAACGCTGCTCCTGTCGAAATAGCAATCCCTCTGTTCTGTTCCCCCTGCCCCTCCATGTCACACTGGCTTTTTCGCTATTTGTTGCAAATGCCCCACCAAGGACCCAACGCTACAAACTCAGAAAAGAAACTTGGCTTGGTATATTCCTATCTTTTAATGGACACTTTCTTATGCCTTGGAAGTACCCCTATTACACGGGGAAACCTTATGGATAAGGCAAAAGATCGGTTAAAATTCTACCATCCAAACGGATACGTTCTTTACAATTTGCGAGGAGAGAACTTCCACGTTAAGGCTCTTGCCTTCTGGATTTCTACCACGGCTGGAAACACACCATAGACTTAAACATAAAGTTAGCGATGTAAGACCACACCAAGCTGAAGGCCACGGAACAGACTGGAAACCTGGAGACATGCACGGAGTCCCCCTGTGGCCATGTGACCACCTACGAGTACGCATCCAAAAGTCAGAAGCATGACAGAATTGACAAAGGTAGAAAAGCCCCATAATTCAGCCAAAACCAAAGGGCAGACGTGAAAGCGGCTTGTTCATTTCAGAACAGATAATCAGACGCGTTTAAGCTTTCATTTCTTGCAAACACGCAGCCCCGGTGTGGGCCTTGGAAGCCCGTCTCAGGGCACCAAGGAGATGTGATCAGATTGAGTTGTAGCTAATTGACTTGTTTCCCTGCCCACCTGAACCTGACACGCTGGCCCTCCGCCCCCCGCCGCCTTGGCTCCTTCTCGCCAGACGGCAGTCTCGGGCCTGAGTGGCCCAGCCTTTCTCGGTAGCAGCCACGGGCTGGCTGGGGCCCAGGCCCTGCCTCCAGGGTCCTGCCATGGCCACCGCGTGCCTCCCAAGTTCCAAGGCTTCGTCCCTGCCAGCAATGCATCCGGTCCCCGCAGCCACCCACGCGCCGTCCCTGGCTTCACCTCCCCCCGCCCCCGGGTGCATTGTCTGCTCCCCGTGCAGACTCCCTGCCGCTGACATGGGGTGCTCTCTTTCTGGAAAGTTCCAAGCGCTCCTGCTGGTGGGCTTCCCTGCCTCCCCACAACAGTGGGTGCCTCTCTCCTTGCCAGAGAGAAGAGTTCCTGCTGCCTCAGTTCCCCCAACGGGCTCTTCACGCTTCGCCTTCCAGCTTGCCCCGTCCAGCATAGCTTCCCACCGCGCTGGACACGTGCGGCCACCAGCCCCAGCTTGGTGCCAGGGATGGGAAAGGTGGCGTGGACAGCTGTCTGCAGGGTTCTTCTTCTCACCCAGCCTGTCAGCCTGATGTCAGGGACAGCCCAGGCCACCTCGCAGACAGACCCGAGGGAGGGAGAGCTGCTGGGGGCAGGTGGAGGCGCATGTGCTCCTGCGTGCGAATGAGAGTGTGTGTGTGTGTGTGTGTGTGTGTGTGTGTGCGCGCGCGCGCGCACTCCTCTCCTGCCAATCTCGCTTATGTTTCTGGAAGGTGATGTTGGAGTAGATGGCGGTAGCCCTGGTTATAATCTGTATTTGCTTTAAGGACTAACCTCTGACAAGTCTAAATGTCCTTTTCTCCTTCCATTTTAGAGGGTGTTGGTCCAGACAGCGGGCTCGGCTCCCAAAGGGGCCCAGATGCAGCCAATCCCCCTCCCCAGGGTCCAGCAGGTGCCACAGCAGGTAACCATAGCCCAGGTGAAACGGGACACATCAGCACTGAGTGACCCGGTGCCCTCTCTGGACAATGCGTCCTTTTCTGTTGTTGCTATTGCTTGGTCTTTGATATCTTCAGCTCTGTACCAGAAGGTTCTTTTGAAGCCTATGTTTAAAAAAATTTTTTAGGGGCGCCTGGGTGGCGCAGTCGGTTAAGCGTCCGACTTCAGCCAGGTCACGATCTCGCGGTCCGTGAGTTCGAGCCCCGCGTCGGGCTCTGGGCTGATGGCTCAGGGCCTGGAGCCTGTTTCCGATTCTGTGTCTCCCTCTCTCTCGGCCCCTCCCCCGTTCATGCTCTGTCTCTCTCTGTCCCAAAAATAAATAAACGTTGAAAAAAAAAATTAAAAAAAAAAATTTTTTAATGTTTATTGATTTTTGAGAGAGAGAGACAGAGTGCGAGCAAGGGAGGAGAGGCAGAGAGAGGGAGTCACAGAATCCGAAGCAGGCTCCGGGCTCTGAGCTGTCAGCACAGAGCCTGACGCGGGGCTCGAACCCACAGATTGTGGACTGTGAGCTCATGACCTGAGCCGGAGTTGGATGCTTAACCGACTGAGCCACCCCTTGAAAGCTATGCCCCTTGAAAGGCTCAGCCTTTCTCAAGGCTCAGCCCCTTGAAAGCTATGTTTAAAAAAATTCTTTTACTGAAGATAGTTTGCAACAAGCCAAGAAAGCTGATGATCTTTCATTCATTCAGAGATTCAGCATTTGGGGGGCAAGCCAGCACCCCGACGGAGCACTGGGGTGCTGAGGTAGACACGCAGACAGAGAGCCAAGTTTCAGGTTTGGAGGAACATGGAACCTCTTGGGGAGGCCACTGTCGTGCCCTCAGACGAGTGCACGACCCAGGAAGCACTTCTTGTGACATGAGGTTATCTGGCAACCGAGCTTCAGGGCCTGGGTGCACCAGCCACACAGAGTCGGCATGATCCGGGACAGCGGAGGGCAGAACTTTTCCGGAAAAAGCCAAATAGTGTATTTTTTGGCTTAGCAGGCCAGCTGCTGGACTCTGCCACTGTCCCACAAAAGCAGCTGTAGATGTACCCGAAGGGGCGTGGCCGTGTCCCAGGGAAACTTAATGTCCAAAAAGAGACGGGCCAGATTTGGCTGGAGTTGGCGGACTTGTGCCCTGTCACATACGGAATTAAAATTAGTGCACATTCCTGCCTGAAAGGACCCCTGAGCGTGATTGTGGTGACAGCTGAGACCAGAGAGCCCACCTCTCTCCCCCGGCAGCTCCAGCTTAAATCTAAGCTGGTGAGTTTAGAGGCGCTTGTCCGGTAACTGCGTCAGTGAAAACGGGGGCAGGTTTTCGGGTTGTGGGAGAGAAGCGAAGGCTTCGGCAGGCCCGGCAGGGAGCCAGTGGCTCTGTCTCAGCTCCTTGAGGGACAGGAGAACAAGATCAGTGTCGGGATTCTTGAAGCTTCCTCTCTGTGGGGCCTTTGTCCCTGAGCAACTTGGACTGGCAGAGTGACTTCTGTGTTTCACCCAGTCCCCTAAGGCACAGCCCGCCCAGCATGTTAATCCCTAGAAGCTTCTCACGATCCATCGATTGTTAACTCCAGCACCACGCTGGCCTGGCCTGGCCTGGGAGGTGGGAGTCAGTCCCATCCTGCCAACCCCACACGAAGGCTTAGCGGTCACGATGACACCCAGCCCCAGATTTTTTCACCCCAAAAGGAAGCTGGATTAGGCATCCATTAAGGTTCCCTCCGTGGTGAGGTTTTCAAGGTCTGTGCGCAGAGCTCTGGGTCTCCACCACCAGGGCCAGCGTCCCTGTCCGCGGAGGTGCGCCACGGCCACTGCCACAGACGAGGCTTCCCGGTGCCCCCTCTCCATCTCCCACTCCAGGCACGTTTCTCCTTCCAAGGACCCCGGCCCCTCTGGGGAGGGGTGCCAGGGCCGCCCGGCCACGTAGAGCCTAACCGGCTTGCGCCCCCTGCCCTGTAGGGCGAGGGGTGTCTGACGCCCCAGATCGGAAACATAGGAGTCAGTGTCCACAAAAGGCCACAGAAGACACAGACAGGCTGAACAGCAAGGGGACTGGTGTGTGTGACACGAGGTGTCTGATGTTCATGTTCCAGGTCCAGCCCGTGCAGCACGTGTACCCCCCGCAGGTGCAGTACGTGGAAGGCGGAGACACGGTCTACACCAATGGAGCCTTGTACGTGGGTTTCCTCTCCCCTCGGAAGGGCCCGCCTGTCAGAGAAGCGTGGGCCACGTCTGGGACTTTCTCTCACGACTACCCCACCTTTTTCCATTTGGGGCCTGTACTCGCAAACTTCTCCTCCTCCCCCTTTGGGTGGTGTGGGAACCATTAGGACAGTCTGAGGGCATCAGAGCCCTGTGGAGATTTCAGAAATCACAGGCCTTTGTAGTTTTTACTGCCAGAAAAGGCAGTCTTTCAACAAAATGAAATGAAACAAAAGCCTAGTCCAGCTTTGAAGTCTGAAGGTTCAGTCTTCACAACCCAGAGACCATTTTTATCTCTGCCTTCTCATCCATGCCTGTGTTCACCTCTGACTCTTTATGAGGTTGCTAAAACTTGATTTTCCATTTGTCAAGGACTTCTAGAATGTTCTGCCTTCCAACTCTGTGGCGCTTGGGGCAGAAAATGATACATTTCCCATGAAGCTCATTGCACTTAAGACACGAGCCCCTTTGCCCATTTGCTTTCCATCACCCCCTTTCGGAAGTTGAGGGGTGGGCATGAGGGCTGGGGGCCGTGACGGCTGGAGCTGTGTGAGCTTCTGCAGCACAGCGCCGAAGCTTCCGAAATACGCACAGACCCTTGTCGGGACGTGAACAGGGTGTGAACAGCCCGTGAAAGCTGAGTGAGGTCTGCAGGTTGCCCAGTGCCCCTGGGCTCGCTCCTGCGCTGCAGTTAGATAAGCTGTTGCCCTGGGGTGGGGTCGGGACAGGAAGGAGAGCACACTTCTGGGAGGTGGTCACAGGGGCCTCACTGCCACCCGGAGGGGCCAGCTCACGACACATCGCTAGGCTGTAGTCTTTTACTGGGGTCAGCTCGACAGGAGCGAGCGGAACTCAAAACTGATTCTCAAGCCGCGTGGTTAATCACTTAATCCAGATGGTAAAGGAACATCAGGCAAATTCTTGGTATTGTTAGAAGTTCTTTTAAGTATGCAGTTTCATTTTGCAAACCTTTTCGTTCTGAAAGAATCAGAGACTCTGAAGAAGTTGCAGAATTAGCACACAGCCTCCCCCAGGGGGGGCATCTTCCGTGACCGCAGCACCATACCAGGAAGTTGACTTGGGGATACACCGCCAGCTAGCCTGCGGGCCTCAGTCCCGTCTGTCGTCCTACACGCGTGCGCGCTCTGCGCCATTTTACCCCACGAGTAGATTTCATGTAACCATAATAAGACACAGAATTGTTCCATCGGTTTCGATGGGTCATCCCGCGATCCTTAATATTTTCAGAAACGATCGCTTTGAACTTTGCACTGCCCTGACCCCTTGTGTCTGAGTGACCCCGTAGGCGCGGTCTCCTGGGGCTCCGCCTTAACGTGGAGTCCTCCCGGACCCCGGTGAGACTCAGGAGGCACCTCCTCTCTTCCTGACAGACGGACGGCCTACGCCTACAACCCCGAGCCTCAGATGTACGCCCCGAGCAGCACAGCGTCTTACTTCGAGGCCCCGGGCGGCGCCCAGGTGACCGTGGCAGGCTCCTCCCCGCCGGCGGTCCCCTCCCACAGCATGGTGGGCATCACCATGGATGTCGGGGGGAGCCCTATTGTCTCCAGCGCGGGAGCCTATCTCATCCACGGGGGGATGGACGGCACGAGACACTCCCTGGCCCACACTTCCCGGTCATCGCCGGCTACGGTAGGTACAAGGCTGTCTGGGGCAGCGGGGTAGACCCAGAATAGACTCTCCTCGGCAGCGGGGATGGTGAGTGAAAGGCAGCCTGGGGCACCGGAGCCGGAGCTCTGCGGCCAGGAAGGGCGCGTGGTCCGAGGCAAGCGTCCACCCCTTGGAACCAGGTACCGCGTGGTAAACAGAGAGGGTAAAAGGCCCCTCCCGGGCTGCTGTGGAAATTGCATCCGGGGCCAGCGTTGCCGTGCTGGTGGGACCGCCACCCTTGGCGTCGCCCTCCCGGAGGCCCAGGCCCGTCTATCCCCGTGACCGCTGGACCGACCTCGGCACGGAGCAGTCTCCCTCAGGAACTGCACCCCCTTGTTGCCGCCAGGGTCCTGCCCCAGACTCTGCTCCTGACCTGCTTTAAAAACATGTCTGCTCTCAAAGCCTAGTTTCCACACTTACTTTTATTTCAGTTCATTTGGAAAATTAACACAGAGTAAGACTGACCCTTCTTGGCACTCACAGTGGTGCCTGTGAGACCCGTTCACGTTATCACACGAGTCCCTACTTGCTGCTTCCTTGCTACTGGGAAGGATCCCATTATACCGCAGCTCACCTGTCCATTCACCCTTTGAGGGTCATTTGGGCAATTTCCAGTTTTTTGGCGATTATGAATAAAGCTTCTGTAAGTCCTCACGTACAGGTTCTTGTATGGACATACGTTTTCCTTTCTTCTGGGTAAATACTTACAAGCAAGATTGCTGGTTCACGTGGTAAGTGTCTGTTGAATGTGATCAGAAACCACCAACAGTTTTCCGAAGTGGCTGTACCATTTTGCGTCCCCCCCCCACCCCAGCCCCGACGTATGAGTCCCCATGCTCCACTTCGTCACCAGCACTTGATGTTGTCAACCATTTTTCATTTTCGACGTTCTCATAAGGTGTGTAGTGATATCTCACTGTGGTTGTGGTTTGCGTTTTCTTAATCGCTAATGATGGTGAGCAGCTTTCTATGCGATTGCTTGCCTCTCGTTATATGCTCTTTGGTGACCTATCAGTTCACATCATTTGCCTATTTTTTAACTGGGTGGTTTGTTTTCGTACTGTGGAGTGTTGAGAGTTTTTTATGTATCCTGGATACGAGTCCCCTGTCAGAGATGTGATTTGCAAATACGTTCTCCCAGTCTTTAGAGTATCTTTCCATTCCAGATTGGGTAGAGCGTTTCCTCTCACTTCACTATTATATTGGCTGTTTACATAAATTTAGAATTTTCTATATAAGTTTTAGGTCAGTCTGTCTATATCTACAAAAAATTCATAGTGAGATTTTGATTAAACAATATTAGACCTGTAGATCAATTTGGGGAAAACTGACATCTTTACTGTGTTGGGTCTTCCCATCCATGAACATAGTATGTTTTTTCCATTTATTTAGATCTTTGATGTCTTACGTCAGCATTTTGTAATTTGTGGCGTATAAATTCTGTACATGTTTTGTTAGATTTATGCCTAAATAGTTTATGTTTTTGGAGCTATTATAAATGGTATTGATTTTTAATTTCAGTTTCCAACTGCTCATTTTTGGCTGTTGGCCTCGCATCCTGCAGCCTCCCTGGACTCACTTATAAGAGCTGCAAGAGTTTTTTGTTGTCTGCGAGTGGGAACAATTTTACTTCTCCCTTTCCAATCTGGATAACTTTTATTCCTTTTCCTTGTCTTTTTGCACTAGCTAGGACTTCCAGCACAGTGTTGAACAGGAGTGGCAAGAGTGGACATCCTTGCTTTGTCCCCAGTCTTAGGGGAAAATCTTCAGTCTTTCACCACTAAGTGTCATATTGGCTCTGGGTTTTCCTGGATGCCCCTTTTCAGATTGAGGAAATTCCCCTCCATCCGTAGTTTTCTGCAAGTCCTTATCATCAATGAATATTACTTTTGTCAAATGCTTTTCTTCGTTGATATGACCATGAGTGTTTCTTCTATAGACTGTTCCTGTGACAGATTACGTTGACCGATCGTCAATTAGGAAGTAACTCCCTCTCTTGGTGTGGGGCTAACCTCCCAAAATGGAAGGTGATGTTCCTGCCTCATCCCTGTCCTTTTGGTCCTGATGTGCTTTGGGGTCACTGACATCAGAGAGCACCCCCTCCCGGGTTTTGCTGCCCTCTGTGTCCAGAGTGCTCTCCAGGACCCAGTTCTGTGGACAGGGTGGAGAGAAGTCACTTGTTCTCTAGAGGCGGTAGCATGTGGGGTGGGGTTGGGCCTGGCTCACCAGCTCGCACCTCGCCTCGCTCAGTCCCTTCCGCCCGGCAGGGCCTGGGTGGCCACTTGCAACCACACGTATACTCCCTCGGAGGACTGGCTGCAGGGATGTGAGTTTAGAGTGGATACTGATGAGAAAGCATTCCTCACAGACCACGTTAACTGTCAGGAACCCGACAGGTTGGATGTTAGTAAATTGCATCAGTACGTAATAGCAGCACATACTAGGGTCGCGGGTCACAGATTTACTGAGAAACTACAGCGTTCTCTATGGTCCATGCTATCCTGTTGCAAGCATATGTGCTGCCCAGAGCCTAGGCCACCCGGCCACTGTGGTTTGTCGTCCGGTCGCTTCAGAAGAATCGTGTTTTTAAACCAATTGGGAATCCAGGAATGGGCTGTGTTTTGACACCCCTCTCCATGCAAGCCCCAGAGAGTGATCGTTCCAGAAGACGATCTGGTTCCCGACCCTGCCTGCTCGCTTGTGTATCGACCTGTTTTGGCACAGGAACATGTCACACGTTTGCAGCAGGGATCTGTGGGACTTTCCAGGAACCACAGAATTAACCCGAGGCTCCTGCCCCCGACACTTGACGCCTGCCAGTTTTGCCCGTCAGAGTTTTGGGACTTCGAGTTGATTCCGAGAACAGAGGCGGAGGCTGGAGGGAATCACCCTGCGGCCTTGAGGAGAGGTTTCCGACTTCCGTGGTGGATTTTCTTGAGTCTCAGTTATTTCATCGGTATCTTGTAACACTGAAAAGTGAGTTGCCCGAATGGTGCGTTTTCGATAAAGCCGCTTAGCGCTGCACTTTCTTCAACCACACCCGACAGAGGTTCTCCCCCGAGAAGCCTGCCCCTGCCACTCCAGCCCAGGATTGGCCCTTTGGGTCGTGTCGGGGTGGGGGGAGCTGGGGGCCCTCGGGCCGCCCAGGGTGGAGACCCTGCCGCTCCCTCCGCCCGCGGGGCTCTCGGGCTGCAGGCAGTCATGCCGCGCAGTCGGGCGGCCCCCGTGGGCCACACCGTGGGGACCGAGGAAGGCAACCGGTCCGGCCAGTTTTCACAGTAATAACACAGCACTCCTATCCGTGCGGGAACCTGCCATCGCGGTGTTTCATCGGGGCCTAGGTCCGGCCTACTGAAGGGTAAGCCGACCCGGTGGCCAAGTCCCACTTGACCCCTCTGGGTGGTGTCTTCGTGAACTCTTAGCTTCCAGGAAAGCGGGGTCCTGGCTCACAGGTAGCGGCGGCGATCGTCAAAGATCGGGATGGTGTCTGCCCGGGCCACGCGGCTGGCCTTCCAGCACGTGCCGCGCCGAAGCCAGAAGGGTGAGAAGTGATGTCGCCTCTGAGAACAGCGTCAGGCGGGCTCTGAGCTTGCTCTGGTCGCGTTCCGCCCCCCACCCCCCCACTCCCCGCCGGAAAGAACTGGCGTCAGCTTTGTGGCACCTGCTGTGATTTTCAAATGTGCCTAAGACTTGAGATAAAAAAAAAAAAAAGACTGCCATGATTGCTTCCTCCTCCAGAGGAAGAAAACCCTCGTGCGCTGGGTTTGAGAAGCCACTGGGGATCGGCAGCCCAGTCCCTTGGGACACTGAGTCGTCTTCGAAAACCCTGAGATCTCCTTTCCAACATGAGAAATGGCGATATTTAGGGCCCCGGACCGACGGCTCCAAGTTCCACAACGCACACCCCGGAGACACGTCACTTGAAATCATAGGAATGTCTCTACTGGTGTCATCAGAGACTCAGCTCCCGCTTTCAACACACAAGCGAGCCTCTCGGCCCCGAGCACCGGCACACGTGGGTTCAGAAAAGCCGAATCCCGTGTACTCCATCCAGCTCATCTGCGCTGGGTCAAGGCCAGGGGAGACCGTGAATGGAGCGTCCGTGGCTCCCGCTGTGTGGCCTGGCCTCCCGGTGTCACGGTGACCCTTCCAGGTGGCCCGCGGGGCCGGTGTGCCACCCACACAGGTCACAGCTCACGATGAATCATCAACCACGAAAACGTCTTCTCTATAGCCTGCCAGTGAAGATGCGGAACACCTTAACTGCACAGCGACCTCACATGCATCGCAAGCATTTGCCAGAAGCTGCCTCATCCTCTGCACATCAGAGCTTTTGCCCAACGGCCAGAGCAAACCCTTTGGGAGCAAGCACACGTTGTTTGATGAAGGAATTTTGCCGATAGCACATCCGCTTTTTTCTCTGACTAAAAAAATATTTATCATCACTTTTTTTCTTCAATAGACTCCTTTTTTTAATAATTTTTTAACTTTTTTTGGGGGGGGAGAGAGAGACAGAGCATGAGCAGGGGAGGGACAGAGAGCAAAACTGACACAGAACCTGAAGCAGGCTCCAGGCTCTGAGCTGTCAGCACAGAGCCCAACACGACACGGGGCTCGAACCCGTGAACGCAGGATCATGACCTGAGCTGAAGTCCGATGCTCACCGACTGAGCCACCCAGGCGCCCCGACTCCTTTTTTTTTTTAAGCGCAGTCTTAGGCTTACAGAAAAATTGAGCAGGGAGTACGAGAATCCCTGTAGCCCCCCCACCACCAACACACACACAGTTGGGTAAGTTTGCATTATTATTATTATTATTATTAGCATTTAGCATTTTGGGTAAGTTTGGTAGGTTTGTTACCCCAGTGAGCCAATCGTGACACACTGTTATTATTAACTAAAGCTCCTGGTTGACATCAGGGTTCATGCCTGGTGCTGTGCCTTCTGTGGGTTTGGACAAACATTCAATGACATCATCACCCTTTTTTAAAATTTTTTGTTATTGTTTTTAATGTTTATTTTTGAGAGAGAGAGAGACAGAGAGAGTATGAGTGGGGGAGGGGCAGAGAGAGAGGGAGACACAGAATCCGAAGCAGGCTCCAGGCTCTGAGCTGTCAGCACAGAGCCCGACGTGGGGCTCGAACCCACCAACCGTGAGATCATGACCTGAGCCAAAGTTGGACGCCTAACCGACTGAGCCCCCCCAGGCGCCCCCGACATCATCACTTCGGAATCTGGTTTTGCGCATTTCTCCGTACAGGCGGGGAACACTACCTGCGTTTGCTCAGGAGCACCGCTTTGAGACGGATCTGAGGTTTTCGTCTCTGGTCTCCTCTAGTGACAAAAGTAAACAATGTGAATGTCATCCTGGAAAACATTCTTCTGTGCTTATTCTGAAAAGCCTCAATTAATTTACTGGAGAAGCCGTTGTTCCTGTGCAGAGCGACACAAACCCACGTGGGAGGTCAAGGGCGACTGTGGACAAATGGGTCGTTGATCTAATAAAAGCTTCTTCCACTCCCCGCCCATTTCTCATTTTTCTGGTATTTTCTCTCACGGCTGTGTATGCAAAATGACCACAGCGTGTGACTCTGGACTGGATCCCGGGCCAGAAAAAGGACAGGAGTGCAAGGACCGTCACATTCTAATGAGCCCTTTCGGTTGGCTGAGCGTGGTGAGTGGGGGTTGATTTCTGGGTCTTGGTCCTTGTGCTGAGGTCACGTGAGACCTGGTTCTGTGGTCACGGGAGATGCTAACATTTCAGGGAGGCTGGTGGAAAGGGTCTGCGGGAATTCTTGGCACCAATTTTACAGTGTTTTTGTACGTCTGGAATTATGTCCAAAGGAAAAGTTTAAAATTTTGAAAATTGATTTAAGAAGTAGGACTCTATTGTTAAAAGTTCTAGGAATTATAAGAACTAAACACTCTAGCTGCTAAAAATGATTACCAGTAGAAAGACTGTTTCTGTGACAGGAAGGACAAGAGAAGAGGGAGGCTTGCTGTTTTAGGTACCTTTTCCTTCTAGTGAATTCTTTTTTTTTTTTTTAATGTTTATTTATTTTTGACAGAGACAGAGACAGAATGCAAGTGGGTTAGGGGCGAGAGAGGGAGACACAGAAGCAGAAGCAGGCTCCAGGCCCCGAGCCGTCAGCACAGAGCCCGACGCAGGGCTCGAACTCACAAGCCGTGAGATCATGACCCAAGCCGAAGTCGGACGCTCAACTGAATGAGCCACCCAGGCGCCCCAAGTGACTTCTTAACCACGTGCATATGTTACCTTATAAGTTTTCTTAAGCTTTTTAAGTTTTTTTATTTATCTTTTAATTTTGTTAATATTTTTTTTTTTGAGCAAGAAAGAGAGAGTGTGCGCATTTGAGTGGGGGAGGGGCAGAGAGAGAAGGAGACAGAATCCGAAGCAAGCTCTGTGCTGTCAGCGCAAAGCCCGACGCGGGGCTCGAACCCACGAACCGTGCGATCGTGACTTGAGCCGAAGTCGGTCACTCAACCGACTGAGCCACCCAGGCGCCCCTAAAGTTCCTTTATTTTTTTATTTTTTTTTTTTAATTTTTTTTTTCAACGTTTATTTATTTTTGGGACAGAGAGAGACAGAGCATGAACGGGGGAGGGGCAGAGAGAGAGGGAGACACAGAATCGGAAACAGGCTCCAGGCTCTGAGCCATCAGCCCAGAGCCTGACGCGGGGCTCGAACTCACGGACCGCGAGATCGTGACCTGGCTGAAGTCGGACGCTTAACCGACTGCGCCACCCAGGCGCCCCATAAAGTTCCTTTATTTTTGAGAGAGAGTGAGGAGGAGAGTGCCAGCAGGGCAGGGGCAGGGAGAGGGAGGGAGAGAGAGACTCCCAAGCAGGCTCCGCACTGTGAGTGCAGAGCCGGAAGCGGGGCTCGAACCACGAACCGTGAGATCATGACCTGAGCAGAAATCAAGAGTGGGATGCTTACCCAACTAAGCCATCCAGGTGCCCCCATCTTACTTATTTTTATTTTTTTTTAATTTTTTCTTAAGGCAAAATTTCCGTCACATAAGATTAACCACTTTGGAATACGGAATCACTCACAATACCACACCACCATCACCTCTATACCCATGTCGTTCACAAAAAACAGTTTAACAATAGTCTCAAACACCCATAATGTGTAATTCTTGGTAGAATTATGGGGCAGGGGAAGCAGCAGACCACAGCTCCAAAGCCAAATCCAGCCGGCTGCCTGGTTTTCTAAACAAAGTTTCATTGGCACACAGCCACGCCCATTCCTTCACTGGTCCGTGGCTGCTTTCCAGCTCCTAGGACAGAGTTGAGTAGTTGCGGACAGAGACTGGCCCACAAAACCCAAAACAGTCACTATTTGGCCCTTTATAGAAAAAGCTTGCTGGCCCTTGATGTATAACAACTGCCTCAGAGAGGTAATCACAAAAGATTGAGTGGTAAATGCAGATAAGCAGAGCTGAATACCTAACACAACCCCAACTAACACAACCCCCCCCCAAAAAAAACATTAAATGAAATGTGAGTCCGATATAATGCACCTGAAAGGACCCACACCAGGCTATTGGTGAAGGCCTCTCCTCCCACGTAGGGAAGTCGGGTGCCAGGGAGAAGTTGAGGCAGGGCTAGAATGGGATGGGCCAGGCCAGGTGCCCAGGGCACCAAATTTAAGGAGGCGCTCACCCCCACGTGCCAACCTTGCCCCGACAGGATCTTGAGAATGAGCGCCTCCTTAAGGTTGGTGCCCGGGCACCTTGTGGCCCCACCGCCGTCCTGGCCCTAAGCGGAGACCATCTCTGGCATAATCAGATTTTTGTACGGCAAGCATGTATAATATTACTTACATGTTTTTAACATGTTTAATGAGCAAAATAAAAATGGACAAACAGATTTAAAATGCCCTGTTTCCCCCCAGGCCAGCCTCCTCCTTCCCCAGCGGTGAGCCCCAAATTCTCTCCACGTTCCCACCTGGCCCTTCGCTGTGGGCCCCGTATCCTTTCTGCAGGCAGAATTCTGGGCTTTATATCCTTGCCCTCAAAAGTCCAACGGCGTCTCTTCCTTTTAAACGACTCTCCATTTTCTTTAGAGATTCATTCAAAAGGGTTGCTCCTAAAGCATTTAAACTTTGACCTCCTCCGTTCATGGTCACATAACTGGGCTACATTTGAGGATGCAGGGTTAACACCTTCCTGTCCCGTCCCCACTCCTCCCTGGCCTTTCCAGGGAACCCCCCGGAGGCATGGTCCTGATGTCAGATTTTGGCAGACCCGTCTGGAGATGCCGGGGCCACTTCCAACACCGGTCATTGCTGGCCCTTGGTAGGGGTGACCCCTATCCCGGCAGGTCCTTTTAATGAGATTATTTTGTTATAAGTGGAATGGCCACGTGGGCATACACTCATGAACCTCCACTCATGCCTCCTTAGGAGGCACCGGTACAGTCTTTGAATCAGGGAGAATCTTGCTAGGATTACACATGAAAGGAGAGGAATTTTCTAAATAATTGGCTTATTTTAATATACTCGGGAACTGTTAAAACTTGACCGCTACCTGCTGTTACGTCAGGTTCTTTTATCTTTGATCGCGAATCCTTATGTGTTTTTTCTGCCCTCCTTCTGAACAAGCCCTTAAAGCATGTGTCCTTTTCCCCTGGCATTCTGTTAATAATTCATGTAGCAGAAAAAATGATGTTTAGGGGGCCAATCAAAAGGAGTATGTGCTGCATTACGCCGAACCAAAAATAAAAATTAAGCTCCCGAGGAGTCAAGAAATGGACGCATCAGCATATGCACAATACCAAGATGGAAGGAAAGTGCTGGGAGTTCAAAAAACAAATGATTTTAGGGAAAGCTGCCTGGGTCCAGGGCGGGGTGGGGCTCCACGGAGGCCACCCGCGTCCCCTCCTTACTGAAGATTAAACTCCAGGCAAACATAAAATTAGCCTCTATGTTAAGCGTATTCAGAGAGTAGACACTAACTTCGCCAGCCACTGAGCGGGCCGGATAAGGCGTTTGTACTTGTGCAGCGAGAGTCGCCCCAGCAGGTGTGCGAGGAAGACTCGGGCTGTGACAGCGAGATGCTCCATTTCCGCAGATGCCCGTAGGGCCGCCCGCGCGGGGCTGGGAGGTGGCGCCGCAGCGCCTTCTGCTGGACCGGCGTGCGCACTGCGCCTCCAGTGCTGCCTGCCGGGCGTTAACCTCCCCCTCTGGCCTTGGGGGGGGGGGGGCGGGGGGTGTTCCTTACCTTCTTTATCGCCTTCTGGTGTTTACCCGACGTCTTAACTTTATTTTAATGTTTATTTATTTTGAGAGAGAGAGCACGAGCAGGGGAGAGGCAGAGACTGAGGGAGAAAGAGAGAATCTCGAGCAGCCTCCGAGCTCAGGGCCGTGCCTGATGTAGGGCTCGATCCCACGAGCCTCCGATCGTGACCTGAGCCGAAATCAAGAGTCAGATGCTCAACGGGCTGAGCCATCCAGACACCCCAACTGTCGTTTTGATTTCAAAACACAACGAACACCTGGGGGAGGCTCCACTGTGCATTAAATTAATTCTCTGCGCCCGTGGGCTTGAGCGGACCCTATTTAATAGCTATGGGTTCTTCAGGATGGTCTACTGCAGCAAGCCTTAATTTGTGTGCTTTTCCATGATACTCGATACTCACTCGTAGCTCTACAGTTTTTAGCAGGCAGTCCTCAAGACCTCTGGCACTCTTCTGGGTGTCCCCAAGAGCGGCCCGGGGGCCCACCGGGTCAGAACTGTTTTCATAATAATACTAAGCCATCAGGCTGTCGCCAGCTTTCCCTGTGCTGAGGTTTGCACTGATTGTGCAAAATCAACATCGATGCGCCCCCGGGGCACAAACGCAGGCGCGGAGCAAGGCGGAGGCGTCAGACTGTCCCAGAAGCCACCGGCTTCTGCACCACCCTGCGCTCACAGTGAAAAAGAGAAGAGAAGCAGCGAATTCCGTAGTGCAACTTGCTGTTACGGTTCACCTAAGGTCCTTGGTGAAGCAGTAAACAGTCATTGTATGAAACCCCAGTCCTTTCTAATATTCTGGGTGACAAAAGGCACTTCTGCTGCCAAAGTGTGATGACTGTGCTAAGGAAGAGCCGCCGGGCAGATGACTGTGAGCTGCACCAGCCACTTCTGTCACGAAACACAGTGTTTGCTTGAAGGAATAACAGACAAATGATGAGTTTTCAGACTTGAGGATTTGGCAGGCATTTTTCTCAAAAAGGAGAGCACGAGGCGGATGGGTCCCGGGGGGGGGGGGGGGGAATTAATTTGGTTGCCAATAAATTTTCAACCAAAAAAAGAAAACTTAGAATTTTGAAAACCTGGTATCCTGATGAGCTTGGTAGTGATAATAACAAATGTGACTTTCTTTTTTTTTTTTTTTTTTTTAATTTTTTTTTTCAACGTTTATTTATTTTTGGGACAGAGAGAGACAGAGCATGAACGGGGGAGGGGCAGAGAGAGAGGGAGACACAGAATCAGAAACAGGCTCCAGGCTCCGAGCCATCAGCCCAGAGCCCGACGCGGGGCTCGAACTCACGGACCGCGAGATCGTGACCTGGCTGAAGTCGGACGCTCAACCGACTGCGCCACCCAGGCGCCCCACAAATGCGACTTTCAATAGCATTTAGTGAAGTGCGTCATCATTTGGAACATCCGGAAACCCGGTGAGCCAATATTTTCCACGTGACCAGTGTGTGATGTTACAAAAACCACATACATGTGGGCAAAAGATCCATTCAAATCGCAAGAGAACAATAGGTTTTTTAATTGGTTGTATATTTTTTTAAATCAAGGTAAAATTCACGTAACATAACATGCATCTTTTTAACCATTTAAAAGTATACAATGCAGGGGCGCCGGGGGGGCTCAGTCCGTTAAGCTTCCGACTTTGGCTCAGGTCATGATCTCACGGTTCGTGGGCTCCAGCCTCGCGCCAGACTCTGCTGACAGCCCGGAGCCTGGAAGGAGCCTGCTTCCGATTCTGTGTCTCCCTCTCTCTCTGCCTCTCCCCCACTCACGCTTTGCCCGTCTCTCTCTCAAAAGTAAATAAACGTTAAAAAAAATTTGTTTGAGTGTACGATTCAATGGCATTTAGTACAGTCACAATGCCGTACAACCATTAACTTTATCTAGTAGTTCTAGAACATTCTCATCACCCTAGAAGGAAACACGCTGTAAACTGGTAACCCTGACCAATCGGCAGTCACCTCCCCCGCCCCCCACTCCCTCCTCCTCCAGCCTATGGCAGCTAGTCTGCTTTCTGTCCCTATGGATTTGCCTGTTCTGGACATTTTCACATAAACGGAATCATACGCTACCTGGGCTTTCGTGACCGGCTTCTCTCTCTGAGCATCATGCTTTTGAGGCCCATCCGCATTGTAAACGTGTATCACTACCTCATTCCTTTTTGTGGACGAGGAGCATTCCGTTGTATAGATATACCACGTTGGATGCATATATGCAGTCGTCTGTGACCCACACTCGGATTCTTCCTTTTTTTTTTTGCCATCACGAATGATGCCGCTACAGACATTTGTGGAATTCCCAGGAGTGGAATCTCTGAGCCGTAATAGTTCAACTGAGTTTCCGTGTAACTTTTTGAGGAACCACTGGCCTGTTTTCCACAGCAGCTGTACCGTTTTACATTCCACCGGCCACGTGTGAGGGTCCTTTCTCTTTTCTTTCCTTCTTTTCTTTTTTTTTTTTTTAATTTTTCAACGTTTATTTATTTTTGGGACAGAGAGAGACAGAGCATGAACGGGGGAGGGGCAGAGAGAGAGGGAGACACAGAATCGGAAACAGGCTCCAGGCTCTGAGCCATCAGCCCAGAGCCCGACGCGGGGCTCGAACTCACGGACCGCGAGATCGTGACCTGGCTGAAGTCGGACGCTTAACCGACTGCGCCACCCAGGCGCCCCTCTTTCCTTCTTTTCTAGTAGCCGTACCAGTGCGTGTGGAAGTGCTGTGTCACCGTGGTTTGGGCTTGTGTTTCCCTGGTGACTAATGATGCTCGGTATCTTCCCATGTGCCTCCTGCAGACAGGTCTGTTCGAGTCCTTTGCCCATGTCTTAATTGAGTCATTTGCCATTTTGTTGTTGGGTTGTGACAGGCCTTTATACATTCTGAATACGAGACCCTTACCAGAAATATGGTTTGCAAATATGTTCTCCCATCCTGTGGGATAAAGTCCCATTTATCTTTGTGAAGAATTTTTTTTTTAAATCTTTTGTCTGTGCTTTTAGCATCATATCTAAAACTCCATTGCCAGGGGTGCCTGGGTGGCTCAGTCAGTTAAGCGTCTGACTTCGGCTCAGGTCATGATCTCGTAGTCCATGAGTTCGAGCCCCGCGTCGGGCTCTGTGCTGACAGCTCAGAGCCTGGAGCCTGCCTCGGATTCTGTGTCTCCCTCTCTGTCTGCACCTCCCCCCCCCACCACTCATGCTCTGTCTCTGTCTTAAAAATAAATAAATAAATAAATAAATAAATAAATAAATAAATAAATAAATAAATAAAAATTTTAAAAATCCATTGCCAAATCCAAGGTCAGGAAGATAAACTTATTGTACGTGACTACCTTATATTTTCCTCTGAGAGTTTTACAGTTGTGTCTCTTACATTTAGCTCTTTGATTCATTTTTGGGTTGTTTTTGTATATATTGTGAGGTGGGGGGCCAACTTCATTCATTTGCCTGTAGAAACCCACTTGTTCGGAAGTTTACTCTCTCTATTCAATGCTCTTGACACCCTCGTCAAAACTCAGTGGACCACAGATATATGGGACTCTTCCTGGAAGTTTGATTCCACCCCACTGGTCTATATGCGTCTACCTATATGTCTCTCCTCATCCCCGTACTGCACTGTTCTGGTTACTGTAACTTTGTAGTAGGTTTTGAAACTGGGAAACGTGAACCTTCCAACTTTGTCCTTCTTTTTCAAGATTGTTTTGGCTAGCCGGGGTCCCTTGCAATGCCATACGAATTTTACGATCGTCTTGTCCGTTTCTGAAAACGCAGTCAGAAGTTTAATCGAGGATTTTCATAAGGATTGCTTGGAGTCTATAGATCAACCTGGAGAGTATTGCCATCTAAATATTAAGTCTGCCAGCCCGCGAATATAGGACGTCTTCTGCTTATTTAGGTCTTTAATTTCATTCAACAACGTTTTATAGTTTAACGTACAAACGCTTTACCTTGTTGGCTAAATTCATTCCTAGGTATTGGATTTTCTTTGACGTTACTGCAAACAGGATTGTTTCTTTATTTCGTTCGCCTGTTGTTCATTGTTGAGACAGAGCCGATTTGTGGGCATTGATCTTGTAACCTGCAACTCTGCTGGGTTGCTTATCAGCATTAACAGTGCTTTGGTGGGTCCCTCAGGATTCTCGGTATTTAAGATCATGTTATCCGCACGTTACTTGTTCCTTTCCAACACGGATGCCTTTGGTTCCTCACTGTGGCCTGACGCCCCCAGCTAGAACGTCCGGCACAGTGTTGGGTAACAGTGAGGACAGCAGACACACACACACAGCGGTCAAAAGAGGTGATGGGCAAAGCAGTAACCCTCTTGCTCCCGCACTCAGCCCCAGGAGCCCCGTCCAGCTGCGCTTTCCGAAATACGTGTTCCCCTGCTCTCTGCACAAGCATCACTGAGGTCTGCCTTCCGTGCGTGTTTGAGGAAAGTCAGCGCATTAGGCTTACTTCCTTCCATTGCAGTCCTCGGCCTGCGTGGTGGCCTCCGGCAGATTTTCAGTTTCCGTTTGACGTGCACAAGTCACATTCAGCACGGACAGATGTGGTGGGAGCCGCCCACAACCGGCTGTTTCCTCCTGTGCCTCGACCCACTGCACCACCTCAGCTCCTTGCCTCCAGGAAGTCCTCGGGACCCAACTCAGAAGCCCCTTCCCCCAGGAAGGCCCACTGTTAGCTTCACGTGACGTCCCCCTGCGACTCGTTCTCCTTCCTGTATAACCCTCTTTGCCCAGCCCACGCTTCATTCAACATTCAGGAGCTTATCTCTGTGACATGCCCGGTGGCCCCTACGCCTCCCGATGGCAGGGCCAGGGTCTCCGGCCTCGTTGCTATTTTCCTGGAGCATCCAGGAGGGAGGCTCTGAGCTCTGTGACAGGACAGGCTGGCCAGGAAGTCAGCGCCGCTGGCCGCCCTTGGGTAGACAGCTGATTCTCCCTGGCAACCGATGACGATGACGGGTCCAGGGGAGCAGCGGGCAATTATGGTGCTGGCTTTGCTTATACGTGAACTTATGCCTCGGCTCAGCGTTCGTGCTCTGCGTGTGCACATGTTGTGTTACAACGCAATCGCCAGCATTCACAGCACAACTCATCCTGCTGCCTGTGCTCCCCGCCCCGGCTCGCCTGCATGGCAGGATTAACACTCCCAGCCGCAGCTTGAACTCACAACTTAACCGTCCCCCCTGCGTCCAGCCTGGTTTTTATTTTGTAGGCGCTTAAATCATTATTTGGATATTAATAAAAACAAATCTTGGCTGATGCTAACCATCTGATTTCCTTTTTTTTTTTTTTTCCATTTTGTTTTGTTTTGTTTGTTTCTGCACACATTTTCTTTAGCTTGAAATGGCGATTGAAAACCTCCAAAAAAGCGAAGGGATCACCTCACACAAAAGCGGTTTACTCAACAGCCATGTAAGTGTGTGTCGATGTGGCAGTCTGCCCTGCCGCGCTCGTGACCTTCACAGACAGTTTAAAAGCCAGCGAAGACCGTGACGTGACACGAGAGATAGGGGGGCCACCAATGTAGGGTTCCACATCCGGCCAGAATGCCTTTCACCCGCGTGAGGGAGAGAAGTCTCCACTTGCCAAGGTAGCTGGTGACAGCACCCGCCCCTTCTGGCGGGCGGTGGGACTAACGTGTGTGATACGCGTGCCGCAACTCCCCGAGTGCCTGGCAGGGAAGAGGCAGAACCAGTAAAGTGACACGAAGAGAAGCGGGTGCCACCGTGACTCTTAGCTGCATTTTCTGCGATCAGCTTTTTGGGGGAAAAAAAACCAAACCAACAGGCAATTTGAGAAAAGTGCAAACCAGCAAACGTCTGCCTGTTCTAGCTGCGTAGGGTCTTCCTCCCTCGCCTCCCTCCGGGAAACCAAGATGGCAGGGTTGTTCGCCAGGAGACGGCCAGTGTCCCTGTCCCTGGGCAGCTGCGCGGGGCGGGACGGGACTGGCAGAGGTGACCGGCTAAGAGTCTTTATTGCCTAACTACGACCCCATCAAGACTCTGGGCGTGGCCGACATTCACACAGGGCACGAGCAAGGGCAGTGATTGTGGGGCGGAAACCGCGCTCGGGGAAGGTGCAGACACTTCCAGGTTGGTGGCTCGGCACGGGTGCGCTGTGCTGCCCCAGGGACGCGTGACGAGGGCCTCAGAGGGCCGGTCACGGGAAGGAAGAGCAGCCTCACACCCGCTGTCTTGAAGCCGTAAGTGAGTCGAAGCGTCAGGACCCTGCTGAGTGTCCCCCACCCCCAGAGCAGGTGGCTCCTGCCCTCCCCGTCGCCCGTTCCTGCTGGATGACGTCAGCCCTGCGGGCAGACCTGGCGAGGGGAGCATCTGCAGACGAGCTGGGGGAGAAGACCCCTCGGTCTGCAACTCGGAAGGCACCACGTGGCCCAGGCTGCGCAACGGCAGCCCTGTTCAGCAGGGCCCCGACGCGAACACGCGTGGCCGTGACTCGGCCTGCCGGCCCAGCGCCGGGTCGGCCCCGCGGAAGGCAGCGTACGGGGCGCCAGGCCCCGGGCAGGCGGGGTTCGCGGGGGGATTTGAAATGTTGGGGGGACACGCATGAGCCACTTGTCTCTGGCCGCAGGGGTGCTTCCGGCTTCTAACACCTCCTTTGGAAGGAGGCTGCTTTGACTGCTTCCCTGCCCGTTGGTTTCCCAGCAGGAAACCCGCCCCGCGTCCGTGCCTCCCTGGCCGTGCGTCCTTGAGTCTCTTTCGGGCATCAGGCGCTGCGAGAAGCAGGGTGTGGGCTTGGCGGCCTAGAATCAGAGACTAGAAATAAGATCTCTCTGAAGATTCAGCCACACGCACCGGAGTGAGAGACCCACCTAGAGCTCGCCCGGGAAATGTGAGAGCCGGGAGGGAGGGAGGGAGGGAACGTGTCCCGGCCGATAGGTGGGGCCCGTGTGTCCCACGCTCGCTGCCCACGGCGCTCTTGTGTTGGGCGACGCTGGCCGAGTCCCGCTCCTTTGCCAGCCCAGCCCCGGCGCATAGGAGTCTGGTTGAGGGCTGGGCCCCACGGACGCTCTTTCCTGGCGGCCTCCCAGCCGACCCCTGTCGGAAAGCCTGGGTCGTGCCGTCCCACCCCCACCAGACCCGTGCTGAATAGGAAGCGGAAGGAACAAGGGAATCTCACTCCAGGGAGCACAGTGGCCAAGCGTGTGTGAGAACGTGCGCCCAGGTGACACGTGAGTGTGCACACAGTCCCGCCGTGGCAGTCCTCAGCCGGAACTGGTTGTCACGCTCCGCAGAGTTGGCTTCTCGAAGCGCCGTCGTAGGCTGGGCGGGGCGGGCGAGGTGCCCCGAGCCTGGGAGGCTGGACAGCGCCTTCCACACGCAGCCAGTGCCGCGGTCCCTGGAGCTCCCCAAGATGCCCTGAAGGAGCCGCGACAGGGGGCGTGCAGGTGGAAGGAACTTTCCAGCCTGAGGTTGAAAGGCCCACGGGAGGAGGGGGGCCTGAAGCGGTCTCTGAGCTGGGGGCAGGCCGATCTAGTGGCAGGAAACGCGGGAGAGCTGTTCCCAAGGACGTGAAGCGGGGCCCTGGGGGCGGAAACGCCTTCCCCACCCGCAGCCACCGCTTGGAGGCAGCCCCCCCCCCCCGTGTGGGCCAGGAGAGGAACTTGGGGTCGAGGTCCCCCTCCTTGAGCAGGGGAGGGGCCTGGGCTCCTCCCAGGGCTGCCCCTCAGCCAGATCCCCACACGGAACAACACCTCCCACTCAGGGACCCCTCCCCCCACCGGTGGCTCAGTCACTGTCCTTTGGGGACAGCCATGGTCCACTGCAGTGAACTGTTATTTTCCAACCCTGGGAGGAGGACCTGTTGTTAGATTGAGTGTATTCAGATTATATGACTTTTTTTTTTTTTTAACGGAGAAACAGATCGTCAAAGGGCGCTTGGCCGTCAGCTGGTGGCCGACTGCAGGCCCGTGTGACGACCAGGCTTACCTTGCAGGCCAGGCTTGGGGCTTGTCTAGAATCGGCGGCTCCGTGGGATGGTCACCGGCTTGCTGACCCCACCCTGGCTCCCTGGGGGAAAGGCTGTTTCCCAGCAGGCACCCCCCCCCCACCCCAGCCTCTCCCGAAGCTCCCCCTCCAGGACCCGCCTGTGGCTTGGGGCCCAGCACCGTGTGTCCCAAGCGGAGCCCTGACCGCCCCGACCCCTGTGCCCCCCGCCATCTGTTGCGGGGCACCCTTGCTTCCCACCCTCCTCCCCAACCCCCCCCCCCCCCCGCCAGATGCTCTTGACCTCACCTTCGGAAAGATCCAGAATCAGACCACTTCTCCCTCCTCCTCCACCACAGCCCCCCTCCCCTCCTCCCCCCCCCGCCACCCCCACCCCCACTGTCTCTCGCGTGGAGTGTCACGGCCACCACCTAGCCAGCCCTCGGCCGCTGCCCTCGCCCAGCTTCCAGGCCCTTCTCGCAGCAGCCGTGAGGGTGGTCCTACTGGAACCAGAGTCAGATCACGGCACTTCTCTGTTCAGAAGCCTCCGGGTACCCCCCCCCCCCCCCCCCCCCCCCGTCACATTCCCAAGTAGAAGCCTGCGTCATCAAAACAGCCTCTGGGGCCCTGCCCGACCTGCCCTGTTCCCTCCCTCCCCTCCTCCTTCTGTCTCCAGCCACAAAGGCCCCTGACTGTTCCTCCACTGCACCAGGCCCGGTGCCGCCCCAGAGCCTTTGCACAGGCTGTTCCCTCGCTAGAATGCTTCCCCATGGCGCCCTCTCTCAGCTCCCTCATGACTCGAGTCATTGGTCGCTTGAAACGGCTTCCCTCGGGGTACCTCCTCAGCGCAAAAGAGAGAGAGAGTGTAACTGACCGTTCTTTGGGGGCTGCTAGTGGGGTCCGTTCTCTCTGGGGTTACGTCGACCTGGGAAGAACTTGTTGTCGAGATACCGATGCGTCGTTCATGTCAACGTCCACATACCAACCCAAGTAAAAGGTCCACTTCCAACGTCAACGACACGGGGCCGGGGGCAGTGACGAGGTGAAGCGAGCATCCTTCCCGACACTTCCTCATACGTGTGAGCCAGTCCTGTGTCCTCACACACGTGAGCCGGTGCCCCGTCCTGCCCACCCCCCAGAGTCTGGCCTCACCCCCTCTCCGGCCCCAGAGGACCCCTCAGACGCGGCACCGTGTGCCCCCCGCCCCCCCGCCCGGGGTGGCAGAGAGACAAGTCTTCGGCCTCCTCGCCCTCGGCTTCCCGCACATGGGGGGGCCCCCCTCTGTGCCTCCGTGTTTCTTGAGGCATCGTCAGGATCCTGGGGTGCAGATGCGGACGGAGCCGCTTCCGTCTCTACCCGCCCGGGGTTCTCAATCCCGCGGGGCAGACACGCATTAGATAAAGTGTGCCTGCCAGCTCCAGAGGGGGCACGTCTTCTGAAGACAAGCTCAGGGTTCAAAGGACCCCCTCAAACGCCAGCCCCTCCTCACCTGGCTCCGCCTCCAGAGCCCCGGCGGCAGGGGTGCTCAGGGCGGGGAGGAGGGTGCACCCTGGGGTCAGAGGGCACTGCCACGCTGGCGAACTACTCACTGACTTTGCAGCTAAGCCTTCGGCCCGTGGCACCAAGGGGAGAGGGGTCGGGGCGAGGGGGGGACCAAGGAGGCGGCTCCGCTGGGACCTGACTTTCTGTGTGGCCGGCTCCCGCCCTTCTGACCCGAGGCTGAGCTCTGGGGGGACAGCGACTTGCTGTGGATTCGCTCAGCCTGCCTTTTGGCCTGGGCGCAAAACCTCGCACGTAAGCCTTTTCGGTATTGCGTCCCGTTTGCATTTGCAATCTCTCAGTCAGGGACGCGAGGATATATCAGTCCGTCTGTCCGTCGTCCCGTGTCTTGTTTTGTTTTTGTTTTCTCAGAAAGAAAGAAAGAAAAAAAGCTTTACTAAGAGAAAATACACAACAAATTCCAGAGTGCCTGGTCTTCAGGCCACTCCATCCCCCCCCTTCCCCCCCCCACCCCGGCAATAGGAACACAGACCATTCTGTCCGCACACATCCCCTACCTCGGGGAGGAAGTGTAGCCGCTGACATCTGGCCTGAGAGCTCTAAGGAAAGGGGCAGGGCAGGAGATGCCATGGGCCCTGCCCTTGGGGAGGGCCCTGGCTTGGAGCAGACTCACGGCCAGTGAAGTCAGTTCAGTGGCTGCGGTGAGGTACCTTCTGTGGGGGCTTCACAGGCCAATTAAGAAAAGGGGCAGGAGGAAGGAGTGTCTGGGAAATCACCCCCTCCTTCTTGGCCTGTTCTAGTACAATCTGACCGCCCCAGGATGCAGAAGTCCTGGTTGGGGGCAAAGGAATAGCAGCCCAAGCAATAAGGCAAGAATTCAACTAGGATTTTTATATTCGGTGACCAGCGGATGAGACAGGTGGCCAAGCCCCAGCCACCTTCACCCTTAGATTAATGATTTGTCCCTCAAGGGCAAGGTGCCAAGAGGTGGACAAGCCATAAAGGCCGAGGTTGCCCTGTTTAACGCCGGGTGCAGTGCTGACGGGTCCGTCAAGCTCTTTTCCATCCTCTTTGTCCTGACATTCCTGAAAGTATAGGCGACACTTGGTGTCCAAATGATTATGAAGACCCAGTCACACGCAGGCTTTTAAAAATCAAATCAAGGAATCTGAAAACCAGGCTGGAAATTGAAGGAACAAATACAGGCGTGGAGAGAAGCTATTAATTCCTGCGCCCAGAACCTCTTGAACCCCAATCAGTGACTGGGGATGTGAATTTCTTCACCACATCAATGGGGAGAACGCATGTGATTCTCTTAACGAGTCCATGTCAGCATTTGGGGGGATCCTGACGAACGTGAGCGTGTCTTTCTTTATCCAGCTCCAGTGGCTGTTAGACAATTACGAAACCGCGGAAGGCGTGAGTCTCCCCAGAAGCTCCCTCTACAACCATTACCTCCGGCACTGCCAGGAGCACAAGCTGGACCCCGTGAATGCTGCCTCTTTCGGGAAGCTGATCCGCTCGGTGTTCATGGGGCTGCGGACGCGGCGGCTGGGCACCAGGTGGGTGCACGCACGGGGGTGCCTGGGGGTCCCACGCCTGCCCCTCCTCTGCATCCCCTGTACAGATACGGAGCTTCGGGAGAACTGGGCTCCCTCCTGCCCGTGTGTCCTGACCTGCGTGCCCCTGGGTGAACTTGGATTTGTTCTGAATTGGCGGCACGGGACGGGCCGGCCCAAGGCGTTGGCAGTGGGCCGTCTCTCTCCCGGTGACACGGGCTTTGCTTCAGCACTCTCTCGTTGTTTAACAATTTCCACAATAACAGGCTTCCATCCCTGGATGATCTAGTAGAGTTGGATTTATCATCTCTTGGTGCTTTCTGCCGTGCCTGGACCCATCCCCCAGGGCCTGCCCTTGGCCTGCAGCAGCCAGGGACCGTCATGCGCCATAAACTTTTCCCAGGCACGAATCCAACACTCCCCCCACCAGAAAACAAAAAGTGGGTGACCCAGAGCACACAGAAGGCTGGTTCCTGCGTGGCCGCTGTCTGTGAAGTCATACATGGGGTCGGGGTCATGCATACACCCTCCAAAGCTGGTGTCTGGCCAAGAGAAGGTCCTCGGCCATCCTCTGATACATAACAGGACATCCTTACACAACATCGGTGGACGGAGGAGGGTAGGAAAGGGGAGAAGGAGAGTGAGCCCCTGGTCTCTGGGGACACAGCCTCCACTGTCTTTGGGTCCTCTCCGGAAGGCTCGTGCCCGGCCTCCACCGTCAGAGCGTCCCGGATGCTTGGCCTCAGGCCAGGACCGGGGCTTTTCTTCCCCACTGCTTTCCCTCCCCTGCCACCAGCTAAGCTCATACCTCTTCTAGAAAGGACCCGCGCTCCTCCCGCTTGTCCCTGTTGCCAGACACCTGTCTGTCCTTCGGTGCTTCTCTCCTACGGAGCCCCTCTGACCTGTTTTCTTAACCAAAATGTCTAAAGCCCTTGGGTCATCATGTCTCCCATAATAAGCTATGACAGTGTTTCCCACAAAGGTGCCATTTTCCAAATCATGTTGTTAAGATGATGTGGGGCGGGGATGGGGGTGATGATGACGGTGGTGGTGGTGGTGATGGGGATGATGGGGGTGACGGTGATAATGAAGGCGGTGTCAATGATGTTGATAATGATGGTGTTGATGGTGGTGACGGTGAGGATGGTCGGGAGGCCATGCTGGGTCACACAGCGCCGGTCTGCGTTTCCCATTGCGAGACTTCTCAGAGCTATTATGATGCTTAAGTGCAAGAAGGCAATCTCCAGGAGAGGGGCGAGTATAGAATTTCCTAAACCCCTCGGACTGTGGAATAGCGTGTGAACGTTTCCCATATGGTCCAGGGGACACTGAACCCAAGAACCCGAAATAAAGGGCCAAGACCCGGCACCTGTCTTGTCGTTCAGGACATCTGCAAAGAGAGCTGACCCTGAGATGCTTGGTTTCTAGGGGCAACTCCAAGTATCATTACTATGGGATCCGTCTAAAGCCGGACTCACCCCTGAACCGGCTGCAGGAGGACACCCAGTACATGGCCATGCGGCAGCAGCCCCTGCATCAAAAGCCCAGGTGAGTGACCTGGCCCAAAGCCAGCCCGCGGGCTGACTTCCCTGCCCGAGGTGGGGGTCAGGTCTGAGCTTCGCTTGGGACAACATACAGAGAAGTGTTCCTCAAATGTTAAATATACAGGTGGGGGGGGGGTGCTCTCCAAACTATGGTGGAAAAAATAAATTCACATTAGCCTCTGGTTCCAGTGTCCTGGGAGAGCCAAGGCACAGGAGGCTGGAGTCACAACCTCGTCCAGCTAACAGAGCCTTCGGCCTTTCTCCTTTAAAAAAAAAAAAAAGGCGTTATTTTTTAGAACAGTTTTAGATTCACAGCAAACTTGGGCAGAAAGTACAATGCTCCCTGTCGTCCCATGCACGCCTCCCCCCCATCAACATGGCACCAGAGCTGTGCGTGGGCACCTCGTTACGACCTTAAGTCCATGCTCCACGCTCGGGGTCTCTCTTGGGGCTCCATTCAAATGGGTTAGGACGGGGACGCCTGGGTGGCTCAGTCGGTTAAGCGTCCGACTTCGGCTCAGGTCACGATCTCACGGTTTGTGAATTCAAGCCCCGCATCAGGCTCTGTGCGGACAGCTCGGAGCCTGGAGCCTGCTTCCGATTCTGTGTCTCCCTCTCTCTCTGCTCCTTCCCCGCTTGCACTCTGTCTCTCTCAAAAATAAAACATAAAAAAACAAACAAACAAACAAATGGGTTTGGACGCAAGTGTATCCAGCATCACAATGTCACACAGGGTAGTTTCACAGCCCTCGCAATCCCCTGTGCCCCACCTCCTCACCCCTCCCTCCCCTCAACCTCTGGCAGCCACCGAGGTTGCCATAGTTTGGCCTTTTCCAGAAGATCACAGAGCTGAAATC
Source organism: Leopardus geoffroyi (assembly GCF_018350155.1). Lineage (NCBI taxonomy): Eukaryota > Metazoa > Chordata > Mammalia > Carnivora > Felidae > Leopardus > Leopardus geoffroyi. The sequence continues at coordinate 4,404,597 of NC_059331.1, read as the reverse complement.
CTAGATCTTTAATTTTCAACAATAGGGGAAAAAAGAGAATGTTGAAAAGAACCCAAGAAGCCTGGAGAAAGAAGCTTATATACTTAAATGGCTGCCTCTTCCTGACATTTTGATCCAATGGCTAGAAAGGCCCGGTCATTTTCTGGAATGTTCTCTTCTCTACCCATCACATACCTGCTCATCTTTTAAGGCAGGGGTCAGCACACTTTGCTGTAAAGGGCCGGAGAGCATCTCTCTTAGGCTTTGCAGGCCAGACACTCTGCTGACTGTTCAGCCCTGCCGTCGTAGAATGAAAGCCACCACATGATCCCTAGACAAGTGGGCATCATGGCTGTGTGCCAGTAAAACTTTATTCGCAGGCACCTCTTCCTGCCCACAGGTCCTGGGCTCTAATACAGTCACCTTGTTTACACCCCCCCCCCCAAAAAAAAACTTTATTCACAAAACAAGGAGCACAATTGGCTCTCCACAGCTGTGATCTGCAGACCCCTGGTTCAGGGCCCCACTCGAGTGTCACCTCCCTGGCAGCCTCGCGGTCACCTCTCCTTCCCTGCTTCCCTCTGCCCCTGGCTCCTCTCCGCAGAATCCAGACTGCTCCGGGGCAGGGACCATGCCCCACTCACCTCCGCGTGGCATCATCATACCTTGGCCAAGCCGTATGTGGCTAAAAGCCGATTTTAGCCGCTCTAAGGCCATCCCAGTGACTCCAAACCATATGTTCAATCGTGGGAGCCGGAGGCCACGGAAAAGAATCTCTAGAACGTTCTCCGGGAGCCAACAGGTGGAAGAGTGGACCCAGCAGTCCTTCCTGTACCTGTCTGGGCACAATGTGGCCTCTGTAGCTTCTTCTTGTTGTTTGGTCCGGGCCCTGCAGACACCTGTGACTCATGATGCCAGGCGGCGTGTTATCTTAGGACCAGCCCTGCACCTCGTGCCGTTGTCTCTTGGAACTGCCACGCATCCGGGAGGCATTTCTCCGTCCACACGGGAAGCCCAGCCCCACTCTCCACAAGGAGAGGAGCCCCCCGCTGGAGCTGGACACCCCCCCCCCTGCTCTTACCGCCACACGCTGTCACCGCCCCACAGTGTCCTGCTGGGCTCAAGGGACACGGGGCCCCGGGGAGCGCAGTTCGCTGCCGGGACGGGCTGGTCATGCGTTCTGGCTCGAGGCGAAATGAAAGTCCCGGAATTTCCTTTGAGACTATGTAATAGTCAGATACTTGTGACCCTGTAGAAAGAAATTCACTTATCTTCTAAGAGAGAAGTATTAGGGGGGAAACACACACACACACACACACACACACACACACACACACAACCTGAGGACTCATCAGCAGATGAATGGGTAAGCAGGTGTGCCCTCCAGATCCTGGAATGTCATTCAGCACTAAAAAAGGACATCCTGACGCCTGCTACAACGTGGATGGACCATGAGGACATTATGTTCAGTGAAATAAGCCAGACACAAAAGGACAGATACTGGAGGCTTCCACGCACAGGGGGTCCCTAGAGGAGTCCCATCCACAGAGACAGAGGGTAGATGGTGGGAGCCAAGGGGGGAGCGGGGGGGTGGGGGAGAGTCAGTGCTTCATGGGGACAGAGTCTCAGTTTGGGGAGATGGGAAGTTCTGGAGACAGTGGGGGCGTCTGCACGACAGCGTGACTGTGCCTGAGGCCGCTGAGCTGTGTGCTTGGAGACGGTGAAGGTGGTGCGTTTTACGCTGTGTGTATTTTAGCAGGGGGCTTTTAGAATTACACAGACACACACCCCAAACTGAATCTGCTCAGCTCTCTGCTCCCCGGGCCCCCGCGGGCAGTACTGCTGGGGCCTCACGGTGGCACTGTGTCCCCCGTCCAGGTACCGGCCGGCCCAGAAGACAGACAGCCTTGGGGACAGTGGCTCGCACGGCAGCTTGCACAGCACACCGGAGCAGGCCATGGCCGCCCAGAGCCAACACCACCAGCAGTTCATCAGTGAGCCCCTCCCCCCCCCCCAGGCACAGGGCCTTCTGGAAGAGCTCCGGCTTCCTTGAGTTGCTCACGGGGTTCACCTACAGGGGGCTTTAGGCTGCTTTCTTGTATAATACCTTGTAAATTACATAGAGGTGTTCTGTGGTGTCCCCAGGATTTCAGAATAATCAGATGCCCCCCAAATTAACGTGCAAGGTGACCGTCGGGAAAATAAATACGTAATGTGAAATGCCCATCAGAAGGAAGGCCAGATTATTTTAAAACCTGTTGGCTCAGGACTTGGCCGCCCTCCTCAGTTCTCCCCCTTGCTGCCCCAGAGCCTTTAGAATGCTCGGGACTCCCGGAAACTGTCTCTCCCCCCCGGGGGCCCTGCCGCCGGGCTGCCTGCCCTCCCCTGGAAGACCCCCTTCCCCACTGGCGCCACCCCTGCCCTGGGGGAGCGACTAACTCGCAGACTACACTGTGCGACAGGCCCGGGGCGGGGGGCTTGCTGAGGTCAGTGCCCATAGGCTCACACGCTGAAGACAGCAGTGGCCTTCGACTATCTTTAGTGTATTTTTGGAGCCCAGGCAGGACCCTTCTGGGAAGTCACCAGGGACAGCCACGGCTGGCCCCCTCCCTGGATTCACTGCCCTGGGTGCACGCTGGGGTGATGGGAGCGTGCACCCAGGGCAGCGGGCCCTGGGCTCGGCGCCCACCTGTGTCAGCGTATTTGCTGTCGCCGGGAGGGGACAGTCCTGTCCCATTCTGTCCCTGAGAAAACCAAAGCTTAAAAGTCGTGAGACCCGGGGCTGTGGAGCCGTCACTGGCACGTCGGGCCAGCGTCCCCCGGCACCGGGGCCTCCTAGCGACTCCTGCGTGCGGACCTCCTGCAGCCCCGTGAACCCCCGCTTTCCTCCCCCAGATGTCTCCCACGTCTTCCCGGAGTTCCCCGCGCCTGACCTGGGCAGCGTCCTGCTGCAGGAGAGCATCACGCTGCACGACGTCAAGGCCCTGCAGCTGGTCTACCGGCGGCACTGCGAGGTGACCGTCCCCCCCCCCCCCCCGCACCGGAGACAGACGACCTGGGCCGCGGGGGGGCCCCCTAGAATGTGGGCGGAGAGCAGGGCGTGCCTCCCCCAGGTGAGGCGCTCAGCCTCACACGTCGCCAGAACCGCCGAACTCTCACATCACCAGGTGTTTCTGGGTGACCCGGAGGAGACAGGAGTGCCCCCCCCACCTCCTTTGGCTGAGAAGTAGATAGGGTTTCCACTCTCTCTTTTTTTTTCTTTTTAATATTCATTATGAGAGAGAGAGCAAAAAAAAAAAAAAAAAAAAAAAAAAAAACCCAAAAGATCGAGCAGGGGACGGGCAGAGGGAGGGAGAATCCCAAGCAGGCTCCATGCGCTGACAGCGCAGAGCCCGATGCAGAGCTTGATCCCCTGAACCGTGAGATCACGACCTGAGCTGAAATGAAGAGTTGGACCGTGAAGCGACTGAGCCGCCCAGGGGCCCCCGAATCTCCAGTCCCTGAACCGTGGCCCATCCGTTCACTCTGTCCCTTCTTGGGGCCTCTCTCTGCGTTTCAAGGGACCCCACGGCGGCTCCTATCACGCCCGCCCACCCCGACAACAGTGCCGGCGCGCTTTCCAATGCTCAGCTGTGTCTGACCGGCCGTGTTTTTTTTTTTTTTTTTTAATTTTTTTTTTTCAACGTTTATTTATTTTGGGGACAGAGAGAGACAGAGCATGAACGGGGGAGGGGCAGAGAGAGAGGGAGACACAGAATCGGAAACAGGCTCCAGGCTCTGAGCCATCAGCCCAGAGCCCGACGCGGGGCTCGAACCCACGGACCGCGAGATCGTGACCTGGCTGAAGTCGGACGCTTAACCGACTGCGCCACCCAGGCGCCCCAAGACCGGCCGTGTTTATTCGCAGGCGACCTTGGACGTCGTGGTGCGCCTGCAGTTCCACTACATGGAGAAGCTGTGGCTTTCCTTCTGGAACTCCAAAGCGCCCTCGGGTGACGGCCCCGCCCCTCTCCCTGCCAGGTAACTCACCGCCCCTGCCCCTGCCCCCGCCCCCCACCGAGACTGGCCGCTCATCTCCCAGGACCCCAGGCTTAACCTGCAGGCTGCGCCCCCCCCCACACACACACACACACACTGTGACCATGAGACCAACGTGTCACCTTTCCGGGAACTGGTGCTCAGGGCCCCCTTCTGGGTGTGTATGCTTTTCACACCCTGACCGTGGCCTGTGGCTGGTGTTGCCCCTCCGTCAGTTCAGCAGGAGGGACCGTAGGGGACCCCAAGAGTCCCAAATAGAGGACGTGTCATCGCCTGGCCACAGGCAGGGGAGGGGCGGCGCGGGCCCGCCAGGGACTTGGACGCGGGGCTCGGTGCGGTCCTGTGGCCCTCCTGCCACCCCACAGGCCGCGGCTCACCCCATCTCCCCCTTCCCCACAGCGACGGAGAGCCCGAAGGTGCCGTCCTCCCGAAGGACAAGCTGGTGTCCCTGTGCAAGTGTGAGCCCATCCTCAAGTGGATGAGGAACTGCGACCACATCCTGTATCAGGCCCTGGTGGAGATCCTCATCCCCGACGTGCTGCGGCCGGTGCCCAGTAAGCGGCTCGCAGGCGGCCGCTCTGCCCCGTTGGCCCCCTGTGCTTTCCCTGTCCCCGAGAACGAGGCCCAGGGGAGGGCCAGCTCGTGGCTCCGTGAGGCCCGCCACCCTCGGGCCACCGCCTGTCTGGGGCTTTGTGAGGCTGAGGTGTGCTCAGTGCTGCGGGGGGGGGGGGGGGGGGCGGCGCCCAGGTGACACTCCAGCTGGGAGGAGATCCCCAGAGGGTGGGGCTGAGGTCACAGGACAGACCTACCCCAGTCTGCAGGTTTGCTCAAACCCCACTGGGGCTGGCTGGCGACCTTCCCAGGGGGCCCCTGCCCGGATGCCTCCAGGATGCAGGTTGGGGGTCCCGGTCCCTACAGGCTCTCCCTCTGGGCCTCCTGAGGGCAGAAGGAGGAGGAAGCTGGGCCCTGAGGCCTCGCTCTTAATGAGCAACTGCAGGGGGCGCCAGGGGTTACTCCGGGGCGGGTGGGGACCTATCAATGTCTGTGCCTCTCGCCTCTGGGCCCAGCGGAAGCTTTGCTCTTTCTCTGCGGGCCGGTCTGCTTCTTTCGTGCCAGAAAATGGGAAACGGCAAAACCATCACGTTTCTCCTCTGGGCTCAGCCTGCCCCACAACTGCCCGTTGTAGCGTGCAGTTAGAGTCTCCGTATGAAGGTTTGGGTTGGGGTATATTTCCTTTTACGTTTTTGTAGGGTTTTCTGTTAACAGCCTTAGTAGCCATCTCTCAATGCACTCGGAACCCAGTAGAATATACGAGGGCTTCCCCTCAGCACTCTGTGGATCGTTGCGTCATCGGGGCTGTCCTGGGCGCTGTGGGGGGTTGGGCCTGGCCCCCACCCACTCGGTGCCCGGAGCTCCCCCAGGTGCATCGACCACAGAGGTCTGCACACATCCCCCGGTGTCCCCTGGGGGCAGAGTCGCCCTCAGTGAGAGCCACTGGCGCAGACAGGCAGGTGAACAGAGCTGAAGGCCCTGGGCGGCCTGCATCCTTACCCAGCCACCCCCCTGCACTGCGCGCCCCGCCCTCTGCCTGGCCCCTGGTCCGCGTGAGCCCGCCGCCTCTTTTCCTGCACTGCTTGCTTTTCCGGGTTCTCTGCGTGTGTGTGTGTGTGTGTGTGTGTGTGTGTGTGTGTGTGTGTCTCTTGCACTGATGCTGATCCTGATGGGCGAGACCGCCTTTCTCACGGTGTCTCGGCTTTATCTCCCAGGCACCTTGACGCAGGCCATCCGTAATTTTGCCAAGAGCTTGGAAGGCTGGTTGACGAATGCCATGAGAGACTTCCCACAGCAGGCCATCCAGACCAAGGTAGCCGCTCCGCTGCGAAGGGAGCAGCTGGGAGGGGCCCCTGTCCTCTGCCCCGGGGAAAGCCTGCGGCTCCTGTGCCTCCTGGACCCCTAGTCCGCCCAGGAAGCCCCGAGGCTGCTGGCGAGGAGGGCCGGCGCTAGCAGGGAGGGGCACGACAGGAGGTGTCATTTGCTCTGAGGCACTTGGGTGGATTCAGAACAGGTAGAATGATTCCATGTCCGTCATGGGGGGGGAGGGTTTAATCTCCCTGCTGCCAGCCTCACTGCGACGGTCTTGGCCACGAATCAGAACCTGAAATGAGCCCACTTGGCCTCCATGCACAGAGGACAGTGATTGCCGGATGCTCTCACAAGCGTCTCTTAGAGACCTGCAAACCGGTGAGGCCAGGTTCCCAGCATCTGGCCTCCCTGACCACCTTCGGGAACTCTCTGTTAGACCAGTGACTCTCAGACTTAGGGTGCCTACGAGTAGCCAAGGTAGTGGTTACAGTCACAGATTCCCAGGCCCCACCCCCACAAAGCCTGATCCCGTGGCACCCAGGAATCTGTGTTTCCCCTGGCCACTCCTGAGAGCCAGAGGCTTCTGGGGGGATAAGCATACCGTCCTGAATGCTACCTCCCCGATACTGTGGCATCTGCTGTAGATGCCAAGGTGCCTTGGGAGGTTTGTGGCCTTCATTCATTCTCACTCTTCAGGTCCTTGAGACTGTCCGAAGCTGGGGGGGGGGGGGGCTCTTCCCTGCTCCCTCCCCCTGCGCTGTCCCTGAGCCCAGCACCCGCCCAGGAGAAGAGAGAACAGCGGCTCGGGCTCACTGTCTGCGGGTCTCCCTCGCCACAGGTGGGCGTGGTCAGTGCCTTCGCACAGACTCTTCGCAGATACACGTCTCTCAACCACCTCGCTCAGGCAGCCCGGGCCGTGCTCCAGAACACTTCCCAGATTAACCAGATGCTCAGTGACCTCAACCGCGTGGACTTTGCCAACGTGCAGGTGACTCTCCCGTGCGATCCCCCTCCCCCCCCCCCCCCCCCCCCCCCGCCGTGGCCTGGGTTGGGGCACGAAGACCGGGCCGCAGATCGGTGACGCCGTGCGTGACCCCCCCCCCCCACCCCGCCAGCCTAGCCTTCCATCCTCGAGAAAGATGCACAAAACCACAAGATTCAACCCACAGCAAAACCGGCATGCGTGAGAACAGGTTCAGGGTGGAGGCCCCCCCTGCAGGCCACCCAAGTCCCCCCCCAGCCATGATCCTGCAGGCCCCCCAGCGTCCGGGCGCCTGGACCCACACCTCCGTTCACACTCTTTAAGAATCTGCCTTCCATTGCCATTTTCGTGGCTGTCTCCTCCGGGCTCAGGCTGTGCGCGTGTGGCTCCTGCCGCGAGGACGCTCACACGGCGTTCGTCCACTAAATACACAAGACACACATTTGGGAAAGTGACCACTTGAAAGCAAAACGCCACAAAGACCCGGTGTGTCCTCTGAGCCTCGGACCCGCGAAGCGCTCGGAAGCCCGGGGGGGTTCCCTCTCTGGGTGTTGTCTGTCCGTCCGCGTCGCCCCTGGGCTCGGCGGCAGCAGGGAAAGGCCCGGAGCTGGCCGTGGGGGGTGCTGTCCTGACCCGCCGCCCGCGCCCCGCAGGAGCAGGCCTCGTGGGTGTGCCAGTGCGAGGAGAGCGTGGTGCAGCGGCTGGAGCAGGACTTCAAGCTGACCCTGCAGCAGCAGAGCTCCCTGGACCAGTGGGCCACCTGGCTGGACAACGTGGTCACCCAGGTCCTGAAGCAGCACGCCGGCAGCCCCAGCTTCCCCAAGGCCGCCCGGCAGTTCCTTCTGAAGTGGTCCTTTTACAGGTGAGTCCGGCTTGACTTCCGCCAGAACTCGGGCCGGCGGGGCTGGGGGCCCCAGGGCCGGAGCTGCCTGCTCGGCGGGGACCGGGGACAGGGACGGCGTGTTGATAGCTTCCGAGGGGAGCGGGCGGCCTGTGACCTTCCTTTCGGACCCGTGCCCCTCCCCCTCCGCCCCGCCCCCGCCCCCGTGGTTGACAGGAGGCCTTGGGGAGAAGGGGGCGGGCGCAACGTCAGCAGCTCGTGGGTGGGGGGAAGGGAGGGGGGGGAGGTCCCCGCCAGGGACTCAGAACGCGAGCTCGCCCGGTCACCTGCGGGGGGCGCGGGCACTCGGGGCCGGTCTGGGCGGCGGGCAGGCCCCTCGCGGGTCCACGGGGCCCCCAGGAGGCCTGGCTCGACCGCCTGGCCGCGACTCCCTGCTCCCCGGAAGGTTCCCAGCCCCCGTCCGCCCATCCCCCAGCTCCATGGTGATCCGCGACCTGACGCTGCGCAGCGCCGCCAGCTTCGGCTCCTTCCACCTGATCCGCCTGCTCTATGACGAGTACATGTTCTACCTGGTGGAGCACCGCGTGGCAGAGGCGACCGGAGAGACACCGATCGCCGTGATGGGAGAGGTGAGGGCGCCCCTCCCCCCGGCCGCGGGGGGGGCAGCGGGGGGGGGGGGGGGGGAGGGGGGGGCAGGTGTGGGCGCCGCGGACGCCCCAACAGAACAGCCTGCAGGAGGCCCGCAGGTGGGAAAGAGCGCCCGGGCTGGACCCGACAGACCTGGGCTCAGACCTGGCTCCAGAGTCCCCGCCTCCGAATCGAGACCTGGAACATCCACCCCACCACCCCCCCCCCCCCCCGTGGCGTTTACTGTAAACTACGTTTACAATTTACCATTCTAGCCATTTTTTTAAGTTTATTTATTTATTTTGAGAGAGAGAGCACGTGCGAACAGGGGAGGGGCAGAGAGAGAGGGGGAGAGAGAGAATCTCAAGCAGGCTTTGCGCCACGAGGGCAAAGCACGACGTGGGGCTTGAACCCACGAACTGTGAGATCATGACGTGAGCCGTGCAGGTGCCCCTGCCATCCCAGCCATTTTTAAGCGAACGCTGCAGTGGCATTTAGTACATTAAGACTTGTGCAAACAGCACTCCTATGTGATTCCAGAAAGCTCCATCACCCCAAAGGCAAACCCCGTCCTTGGCAGCAGTCTCTCTCCCCCCGTCCCTCTCCCCAGACGCTGGCAGCCACCGCCCCACTTTCTGCCGGGATTTGCCCATCGTGGACACTTTACTCGCACAGACTCACACGTGATGTGGCCTTTTGTGTCGGGCATCTGTCACTCGACATAATCTTTCCATGTCGTAGCGGGTGTCCTTGCCTCACTGCTTCTGTGGCCAAACAGCATCCACCGCGTGGCTGTTCAACACTGTGCGTCACCTGTCCCCGCACCGACGGACATACGGCTCGTTTACACTTTGGGGCTGCTGTGAACGCTGGGGACACCTTCTGGTTGGAATCCCTGTTTTTGCCTCATTCGGGCACACTCCTGGGAGTGGAACGGTGTGTCACATGGGGTTGTTCTGAGGAACAAATGAGGTGACGCCTGCAGAGCTCTTAACACATAGTAAGCCTGTTACCACTCAGAGGCCACAGTCCCTGTCCCCTTGGCGGCCTGAGCAGTCAGCACCCCCTCAGCTCTCCAGCGGCTGCCAGGCAAGGCCCAGAAGGTGCCAGAGGGGACACACCCAGCCTCAGTGCCTCCTCTCACGTGGGGACCGCGACCGTTTCTAAGCGAAGGCCTGGTTGAACTGTGGATAGGGGCCGGTGGCTGACATTCACCGGGACCAGGCCCCTCTGCGAGGCCCCTGACCCCCGGGCTTCTCTCTTTCAGTTCAATGATCTCGCCTCCCTGTCGCTGACACTGCTCGATAAAGGTGGGTGTGTCCCTGGCTTTTCTGTGTGGCTCTCCCGGGGGTTCCTCCTCCCACTCCTGTGCTAGTGGAAATCGAGGCAGCTCCCGAGGTGGGCTGGGGACCTTTAGGAGCTGCCTCCAGACAGGCCAGGATGGGCCAAGGCTCCAAGGAGCAGCCCTGCACCTCCCCCTCGGGTGGGCGCCTCGGGGCGATGTCTAATTCCGCTCCCCAAGCACCTCCACCCCGGGCCCAGGAGCAGGGCCACAGCCCCGGGCCTCCGGCATCCACTTCTCCCCACCCCAACCCATTCCCTGCCCCACGGGGCGGGGGCACCAGTGCCAAGGGGGACCCTGCCAGAAATGTGACCGGGCAGTTGGACCCTGGTCAAGGGAGGCCTCCTGGGGCACTGCGGCGGGGGGGGGGGGGGGGGGGGGGGCGGAGACCCTGGCCTGGCCATGCCTGTGCACCTGTCAGAACGTGCTTCTCACTCCCTCCCTGCCGCACCCCCTGCCCGCACCCCTCATCCCCAATGCTAACCCTGCAGATGACCTCGGCGAGGACCGCAGCAGCGGCGAGGCTGACCCGGACGCCCACGGCCTGGGTGAGCCGCTGGTGAAGCGGGAACGTGGTGACCCAAACCACTCCCTGCAGGGCATCTAGCTGGACGGTGCCTTCCCCGGGCTCCGGACCGGGCCCCTCGAGCTCCGCCGCAGCAGTGCCTCTTAGGTGACGTGACCCGACTCGCGAGGCACTGGCGCACCCTCACAGGACACGCTATTCCTCAAGAAAACCATCGGTAAACACGGCAGGAGGCCACATCGGGTTCCCGAGCGCCCAAGCTGCTCTCCTGGTGCCTCCTGGCTCATCTTCTTCCGAACGTTCTCGCTCTCTCCTCTGCTGGGCTGTGAACTTCGGTCTGAGTCTACGCACCCCCACCTAAGGGCCAGACGGGGTCGGCGCCCCCACACTGGGCTCCTTCGCTGTTCCGCTGGTCCCAGTTTCCACCCTTGTGTCTTAAAACTCAGATCCCAGGAGGGACGGGATGTTCTGCAGCTGTTGGGCAGTGCTGGGCTGACCGGTGCCCACGGGGCCCCCTGGCCTGGTGCCCTGTGGTGGGAAGGGACCATCTCAGCGCCGTGCCCGAGGCCTCCTGCCCTGCCCGCTGTGCCGAGGTGCAGAGGCCGGCCCGCCGGAGCCCCACGCGCAGACGCCAAAGGTCTCCGGAAGCCGCTGCCAATTGCCGAGTCCCTGGACCACGCACAGCCCACAGCCCCACGTGCCTCAAAGAACATGTCACGGAAGTGGCCTGCTCATGCCGAGATACAGTGGTGTCTTTAAGAATCAAAACCATAAGTTTTATCAGCAACTAGAAGGATTTGGGTTCTGTCCGAGTTCATGGCCAACGTCAGGCCAAACTGCTGGGTCTGGAATGAGTTTTTCCGAGGGGGCTGGGTGGTCGGTGTTTCAGTGGCACTTTGAGAGGGCAGCCATCGGGCCACGTCTGCCTGGCCCCCACTCCACAGAATCTTCTGGAACGTCCGCCTTTGAACTAGCAATCCTGGAGCACTTTGACCCCGGGCAAGTCCCATCTTGAACTGCTCAAAGTTGAAACTCTTCTTTGAGTTAAATGAATCCCGAGGACTGGCACAGCCTCGAACTTTGAACACTCCGGATCTGCATCCGTCATAACACGTTGTACTTGGTTAGTTCCGTGCGAGAGTTCTGCCCCCAAACCAGCTGCAAAGAAGAAAGACAAACCTCTGCTCTAAGAAGCGACATCTTACGAAATGCAATAGTTTCTCCTTTTGGAAATATGTTTATATCAATAGTTTTGTGCTCAACGCGTTATTAGAACGTTTCTTATGAACATGTATATTGCAGTATATTCAGTCCCCGATGTTTTTTCTCATTCACACAGAAGGTACCGGTGTAAACTCACGTGGCCTTTAAAAACCTTCCTTCCTCAGCCCACTCCAGGTGTGCGGAGAGGTGTGGAGGGAAGGACGAGAAAGACAGGCGCTTACTTTAGAAGCCAGAAGTCCATGATAATCACAATGTTTGCCTGCTTTTACAGATGGAACCAGACAGAAAGAATGTCTTTAAAATATATATCTCCTCTCCTGGGAGACATTTAAGCTCACAGTTGACGGACTCGGATGGCCTGCCTTTTCTTCCACATGCGCTAAGCAATACAAACGGGGTTCCGCCTCACGCTCCCGCCTTTGCAGGTTCCACGAGGGACAGTAGAAACGACGGTAAAGACACGAGCCTTCCAAGCCCGTTCTTGTTTCGCGCTGCAGTGAACACACTGAGTGTACCCACTCCAGGGACCACGATCCACACCCCAGCCCCTCCTACACACACACACACACACACACACACGGTGGTCCTGAAGGATGCGGCCCTCCCTCCAAGCCAGTCCCCTGCCTTAGACTGCCAGCCCGGCCAGGCTCATCCCAGGCGAGGCTCAGAGGAGAAGCAGTGGCCTCTGGCACCTTCTTCTTGGCTCTCTGGGGAGTGTTCCGGAAGGAGCAGGTTCCCTGAGCTTCATTTAGCAGGGCCAGCCCTGGGCCAAAGATAGCAAGAAAAGAATTCTCAGCCCAGGATGATGAAGACTATTTGTAGGCAGACGAGACTCATTCAGATCCTGCTCCAGCCACTGACGAGACCCGCCAGTTGTCCTCAGGGCTTGTCGGGTAGAGTGGTGGGGGCCGAACTTGGGGATCCCCTAAGAATCACTGCAGGAACTTACTCTAAAGTGGCCAATTCTTGGGCCCCAGCCACAGCGGAGCTGCCTGGGGGTGGGGGGGTTGCTGTGGGGGGCCGGAAAGCAGCACTGTTTGGACCGCCCCTCTCGGGGGGCTCTGACGCAGGGGGTGGTAGGACTTGGAACAATCCTTGCAGAGGAGACCAACAGGCTCCGAAGCCGGGATGGGAAGACATTCCAGAAACACGGACTTGGCTCCTGGCCAGCCCCTAAAGTTGCCCCTCCGTGCCCCGGAGATGCTCAGCCCTGGCCCCAGCCCGGGCCCCTCTGTCCCTCTGCCCTGAAGCCCCTAGGTGACACTAAAGTTGTCTACTACGTCCCGGGGCTGGGACCTCCACGGCCTGCAGGTGGCTTGGTGCCCTGCTGTCACCATCTTGAAATTCTCAATGATTTTTTGAACAAAGGGCCCACGCTTTCATTTTGCACTGGGCCCTGATGCAGATTTTGTGGCCAGCCTCGGGAAACTCCCAAGACACAACCACACAGCCTCTGCTTCAGCTGGGCAGCCGGGGCCCGTCTCTGTCGCGACTCCCTGCCAGGCTCTGAAACCCAGCAGAGCCCAGACTCACCCCATCTCGTGGTTCACGGTCTCCGGCCCTCTCCAGTCTGAGACCCCCGAGCAGTGCCAGCCCCCGCACCGAGCAGGAGCCAACCCCACCCCCCACCGCCCTGCCTCCCCGTCTAGACCCAGGCCCAGTGCCCGGGTGGCAGGGTCCCTGGAGGAGGAGAGCCAGGCCCGGCTCTTGGGCCTGAGTGGCTGGTGACAGAGCGAGCACAGATAATGCCCCCATGACAGCTGCCTCGGGAGCCCAAGCGGAGACGAGCAGGGGAGACCGCTGAAGGTCCACAGGCTGTCAAGTCCCTGAGAAGGCCCACCGGGTAGGAAGCCAGGCACGGGGGGTGAACAACGAGGGGAACCTCATCTTACCAAGAGCCTCTGGGGGTTCTGAGTAATCACACTAGATGCTTCTGTCCGAGCTCCACTTTTTGACAGTAGGTGTTACCCACATTGTACACACCCGGGGAAATTTGAAGCTGCTGGCTGGAATGCAGGCATGATGGCTGGAGCATCCACAGACATTTGAGACCTCGAGGTGGACATCATATAATAAGGATGGCAAAGTAATGAGACAAAGGATCCTGGATCCCTGATGATCACGGAGCTGCATTATAATCCTGATGACCCCCAATCAGAGTTCGATAAGCCGGGGCGGTGGGGGGGCGATGCAGGGCAACCCACAGATGTTCATGCCTCTGGGAATTCTCTAGAAGCAAGAACTCCAAAACAAGACGTGAGGTACACCCCACACAGACCCACACATGCCCCCCAGCTGTGGGCATGCTAAGAAGGGAGAGATCCCTAGCTGACGGTGTCACCCCTCCGCCACTCTCCCTCCCACAGCTCTGGCTGGTGCCCACCCGCTCCTGGGGTCCTCCAGAACCTTCCACACTGTGCCCTTGCACGCGCTGCGGACTTGCTCCCCAGCGCCGCCCCCCCCCCACCCCACCGCTCAGAGGTTTGCGGGTGCTTCTCCCTCCACACAGCAAAGCAGGAGCTCAGCATCTGACCTCGCGGACCTCCTCCTCATGTCCGTACAGCACTGCCCCACCGTCCATCCCACTGTCCAGACCGGAAACCCAGGGCCACCTCCCACTCCCCAAAATGCCCACAACGCAGCCACTCTCTCCTTCCTCCTTGCCACTCCCCAACTCCTCCTGGCCGGGAAAGGCAGCACGACAGGGAAAATAGGACTAGACTGTGCATGTGTGAGCGCCAACTCCACGCTGGCTGTCCCTGGCTGTGCCCTCATCTCAGTGACCACTGACCCTTGGACAACGTGGGGGTTAGGGGCGCCAACCCTCCTTGCAGCCAGAAATCCACGCAGAGCTCTGACCCCTCGAAATCTTAACTAATAGCCTACTGTTGACTGGAGGCCTTACCAATAAACAGTCAACACGCGTTTTGTGTGTTGTATCATATACTGTATTCGTAAAGCAAGCTGGAGAAAAGGAAATGTAGTTAAGGTGATCATGAGGAAGAGACAATCCGTCTACAGAACTGTCCTGCATTTACTGATGTACAGCTGCATCTAAGTGGACCCATGCAGCCCAAACCCACGTCCTTCAAGGGCCAACTTGAACTTACATTAGTTGCCCCCCCCCTCCCCACCTCACGGCGTTTAAATAAGTGGACACTGAGAAAGAAAGTGCCGGAGTAAACATTCAACAATTGTTTCTCAGCCTTGGCACCGTGCACGTTTGGGACCAGAGCTTTCTCCCTGGTGGGGCATCCTGGGCTCTGCGGCATGTGGCACAGCACCCCTGGCCTCTCCCGCTCCGTGCCAGGGCCACCTTCCCTCCCCGAGTTGTGACAACCACGGACGTCTCCAGACATCGCCCGGTGTCCCCTGAGGGTAGGATCGACCCCCCCCCCCCAGCTGAGGGCCACTGGGTGACAGCATGATCTTTATGGCCCGTTCTCGCATCTTTTGAACGTTTACGGCCACGTCACTGATCACTTGTCTTGCTCGCCCTCTGCCTCACACACACCCTTACCCACTTGACGCTCTGATTTCTTGCTCCTGGAGCTCAGCCCACGGCCTCATTTGGGGCTCTGAGCTTCACCGCACCTCCCATCTAACCTCCATGCCTTCACACACACGCATCTGCCTCGGACGTATTTGACACCTCCTCCAGGAAGTCTTCCTGGAAGCTCTCCCGCTAGATTAGGATCCTGTATACCCCCACACTTCCCATTAACACTGGGGACTAGCTCTTGTCTGCCTCGTTCAATACTGCGTTTTCCGAATCTAGCATAGGCTAGACACATGCTCAGCAAACATTTAGCGAGTGAGTGAGTGAAGGAGGCTTCTGGGAGAAGGTGCTATTCATGGTAACCATGGGAAGGGAGGGGGAAGGAGGAGAGAAAACAGGTGGAAGAACACTGAGGAGTGACCAAAGGAAAGAAAGTGCAGGCACACCTTGTGCTCTGCGAGTGTTCCGCAAGACGCGCAAACGTTTCTAACACAGTTTAACTTGATAAACGAGCGATGTCTTGCAGGAACGAGTAGTATGTGATGCCGAACGTCACGTGATCACAACTGAGCCATGATTTCTCTCTCTCTCTGTCTCTGTGGGATTGTGGGTGATCGTCTCCCACACTCGGATGCTCGGTGTGAGGCCGTGGCGTTGGGCAGAAATCAGTGGTTTTTCAGAACGTTGGAAGGTGCCCGCAAGTGGCACTCGTGTGTTTTTTGTCCCTTCAAAGCACCCGTGGACAGTCCTTTGCTCCTGCAGACAAGAGTGAGCTTAGGGATGCTTTGCTTCCTTCTAGGCCAGGCTGCCTGCAGATAGAGACCCTTTCCTCTGCTGCCTTATTGCCAGCTACATTCAACACAGTCTGTGACAAGAGTTTGTTAATACTGTACTGGAGTCCACATCCACTAGTGGCAGTGAAGGTCGTCTTACACAACAACCCTCCTGTCCCTTGACCCCCTCACACCAGCCTCAAAGGTTTTCCAAGGTGCGTGCAGGCTAATTTATGTTTCTTTATTTTTTATTTTCTTTATTATTTTGTGTTATATTGCAGTACTGCAATCCTTTTTATATGAAGATTTGGGGCCTATGGAATGAATCATCTGAGTTTCCATGATTTCTTATGGGGAAATTTGCTTTGGTATACAAGCACTTTGGATTGAAGCACGTTCCTGGAACAAATTAATGCTCGCAAGCCAAGGTTGTACTGTAAATCCATTCAAGAGGCCACCACCAGAATTATTTTATACAATCAGAGACGAGCTTTAGAAAGATTTATTCTGGTACGGTGGATTGTACATAAACGGGAAGCAAGGACGCCAGTTAGGTGCCTGTTGGGATGGTACAAGCAAGGGGTGGGGATAGAATTGCAGTGTGGCAGTGGAAAGAGAGCGCCAGGGAGGGGAGTGGGCAGAAGCGAGAGGTCCTCACAGCAGACCAAGTGAGTTATGAAATCAAGCGGGAGGGTTATGACCAGGTTTGGTTTTTTTATAATGGAGCAGGATAAAAGCAGAAACCATGTGAAGTGTTGATGCAATCAAGACACACACTTGGTAAAAACCTTGTTTCAGTATAATGTGTGTACATACAGAGACGGTATCAGGCTGCCATATAATGCCGTGTAAAGTGTACAATGTATCGGATAAAGGAAATGTATCCCATATACGTATGTCTCAAAGGCCACCAGTAGTAACCAGTGATTCTCAACCTATTTTGAGGTCACGGGTCCCTCCTAAAACCCTCTGTGATAGACGTTTGTGGGGTTTTCCCAGCCAGCATCCATTCCACATCCCTTGGCAATAACACCCCGATTCCCTTTGGAGGAACAACCTCTCTGCCATGGATTTAAATGCCACCTCTGTGTGCGCGCTGGAGAGAAAGGGCTTGGCGTATGTGGGGAGCAGTGAGGAGGCCAGAATGGCTTGGCGCAGGGTGAGGGGGCGGGAGGGAGACAAGGAGGAAAACCTGGAGGGCTTCCTAGACCCTAGCCGGGACTTGGGGGTTCATTCCAGGAGTGAGGACCCAGGACCGCACAATAGATTGACAGCCCCCCTCCTTCAGCTCTCAGACGTATGGCTTCCCACTGGATGCCTCCACTTGGACATCTCAAATGGCAGGTGGCATCTCAGACCAGCCGCTGGGCACCTAAAGGCATTGGCTCAATAAATGTGTGATGGAGGCATGAACTGCATAGCTGGGGAAAGCAGGAGGGGGGCAGGGACTAAGTGCCCTGCCATGCTGGACCCATCCAGCACTTTCTGTTGGGAGTCTGAATCGCGAGCTGAATGTAAGCCTGAAAGCAACAGAAGTCTGGGAATTCTCCTAGAGGTGCCCCTCCCATTCTGCTAAACTGTTCTCGGCTGCCAAGACCCACTGGAGTTAGTTTCTTCTCTTCTCCTTTTGATCTTACGAGCATCTCAAAGCTTCCCAGCAAATTCTTCCTTTGCTTACATTTGCCAGAAGTGTCTTCGGGGTTTGCAACCAGTCTCCAAAATGACACACCTTCGGTGCCCACGAATTTCGCTGTCAGGTTCAGAAGGGATTCTCAGACCTCCCGGAAGTCCTTCCGGGATGGAGAGCCCCTCGGTCAGAGGTGGCGCATGCGCTGTGCTGAGAGCGTAATCCACAGAGCAGCAAGCTCGGTGCAACCAGGAGTGCTCCGCCTTTATTGGAGCAGCCGGCGCCTTCCTGACCTGGTTCGGGGAGATGCCCGACCCCAGCTGACGCATACACAGCCTTTGAGTCCCCTCAAGTTTAGCTACTTAGGAGCTGAATGGCTTCCCAATCCTCTGCCGCCCCCCAGTGGTCACTGTGTGACACGGCCTCTTTCTTTTCCCCTGGGGACACACAGAGCTCGGATTTTTGCCTAGAATGGAGGCAGTTTTATTTACTAAATTGCAACAATGCATGCTAGGAAAGACCACAACAACAGACTGAATGAGCGAGCTTCCTTCTTGCCCTCCTCTGCCTCCCCCCCTTCTCTTTCTCAAATATTCTCTGCTTATTTACATAGACTCAGTATCTCCCCACGAGATAGTAATTACAACGGGAAAAGTAGTAACCTGGCAGACGCTATCTAAACCAAGTGATCTCAATTATCATCACTAATGGTACAATTGACATCATGTGCCTCCTGATAGGGCGCTCTGAGATGGACACATCGCTCCTGCCAAAAATTAGCAACCTGAGTTTAATCATGAGGAAAACATGAATCAAACCCAAAATTAAGGGGCATTCTTCCAAATAACTGGGAGTACTCATTACCAGAGACATAGTCAAGAAAAAATAAGACCGAAGAACTGATCCAGACTGAAGGAGGCGAAGGAGAAATGACATCTAAGTGGGATCCCAGACTGGATCCTGGGACGGGGAAAACAATTATCAGCGATGAACAACCGAAATTTGGATAAGGTGTGTATGTTAATGAACAGTATTGAATCAATGTCAATTTCTGAGTTTTGATCATTGTACTGTGGCTGTGCAAGATGTTAATATCTGGGGAAGCTTAGTGAAGACTGTACGAAATTCTTTGTGCTATTTTTGCCACTTTTTTAAGTCTGAATTTATCTTAATACTTGTTTAAAACTCCAAGTAAAAAAAAAAATTCTTCCCAATTCCATACTATATTTAGCTGTTGCCGAATACAGGAGCAAGGGTAGCTGATGCACCCAGCTGGAGTCAGCTCCCCCCCCCCCGCCGGCCCCCATCAGCATCAGCATCAGCATCAGCCACACTGGATGTCCTGCTGTCAGGAACCCCACCTGTGGACTGAGAGAGGCCAGGCAGGGGTGCGGGGCGGAGGAGGCAACCCAGGATGACTTCCCTTGCCCTCACCTGACTCTGAGCAAATTGACGGTGGGAACTGCAGCTGATTAATCATTAGGTCCTTGGTCTCAGCGTGGGCACGCTGCGCGCAGAGCAAATATTTCACACGCCGGCTTCCTGCCCATGACAGGAAGATGAAAACCTAATCACAGCTGTGAAAATCCTTTCAACGGAACCCGAAGTACAGAGGCCATTTACAACTTGGCTGCGGAGAAGGCAAGTGCACAGTTCTCGGGCACAGCCAGGGCTCAGGGGGTCCTCAGACCTGTCTCCTGGTAAACCAAGGAGGAAGCAGGCAGCCGAGAAGCCAATCAGCACTTTAGGGCAAACCATTTGGATCCTTCCATTTCCCACTCCTGACCCTTGTGTTAAAAACCTCCAGGGGCGCCTGGGTGGCGCAGTCAGTTAAGCGTCCGACTTCAGCCAGGTCACGATCTCGCGGTCCGGGAGTTCGAGCCCCGCGTCGGGCTCTGGGCTGATGGCTCAGAGCCTGGAGCCTGTTTCCGATTCTCTGTCTCCCTCTCTCTCTGCCCCTCCCCCGTTCATGCTCTGTCTCTCTCTGTCCCAAAAATAAATAAACGTTGAAAAAAAAATTAAAAAAAAAAAAAAACCTCCAAACTCGTTGCTGTGACCTACAGGGTCCTGACATCTAAGTGGGATCCCAGACTGGGGACACTCCTGGCCACACTGAACTCCTCACTGCCCCCCTCCAGCTCCCCAAGCTGGCTCCTGCTTCAGGACCATTGCACCCACTGTCCTCTCCAGAATGCTTCTCCTACAGATCTTTTTATTAAGTGTCACCTCTTCAGAGGGGACACTTTCCTGACCAGCCTATCTTAAGTATTCCCTTTTTCTGCCACTCTGTCACAATATGCTGGCTTATCTTCTTTGTAGCACTAGTCGCCATCTCCTGTTACTTTGTTCACCTATTTTAAGTCTCCCACAAAACAATGCAAAGCTCCATGAAGCCAGGGTCTGTCTTTTCCATCCTGGGCCCCAACATGCAGAGCAGTGCCCGATGCATAGTAGTGTGGTGGGTATAACACCTGTCTCCCAGACTTAATGGCTTGTAATAGCAGCCATCATTTAACGGACCTCTCGTGGTTTCTGTAAGGAACAGGAAGGGCAAACTGGGAATTCTTCAGGGCTTTGCCATGTGGCTTGCGTGTTCTGGCTTCCTCACAGCAGGACGGCCTCAGGGCCGGTGCACTGTTTGCATAAAGACTGAAGGTTTTGTTTCCAATTCTGTGTCTCCCTCTCTCTCTGCCCCTCCCCCGTTCATGCTCTGTCTCTCTCTCTCCCAAAAATAAATAAACGTTGAAAAAAAAAATTAAAAAAAAAAAAAAAAAAGACTGAAGGCTTTTTTTTTTTTTTTCCAACGTTTATTTATTTTTGGGAGAGAGAGAGACAGAGCATGAACGGGGGAGGGGCAGAGAGAGGGAGACACAGAATCGGAGACAGGCTCCAGGCTCTGAGCCATCAGCCCAGAGCCCGACGCGGGGCTCGAACTCACGGACCGCGAGATCGTGACCTGGCTGAAGTCGGACGCTTAACCGACTGCGCCACCCAGGCGCCCCAAGACTGAAGGCTTTAAGAGCAACTATTCCAGTAAAGCAGGTGAAAGTTGCATCCTCTGTCTCTGCTGTGACCTAGCTTCATAGAGTACGCGGTGTCATTTTCACTGTACCCAATTCGTCCACCATTAACAAGTCCACCCCCATTCCAGGGAAAGGAACAGATACCTCACCTTTCAAGGGTCAAAGAGTTTGGGACCGTATTTCCCAACTAACACCAGGTAAGTTATAAACAAATATTTACTTAGTGAATAAATATCAACCAAGTTGATCTGTTAGAGGGGACCACATAAAGAAAGCGAATAACAGGCCTCAGGGGCAAATGTTGGAGGCCACTGGCACTTTGAAGACAACTGTGAAACCAGTGGAAATTTCGTTGGCTCACCAGGCTGATAGGTTTAGCATCTCTCAACGTCCCTTGAAAAACCACCACTGCATTATATTTAGCAAGTGATGATGCGTTGCTGGGAGTTGCCCGAAGTGTGGGACGCATGTGGTGTATGAAATGACGTTAGGAGACATGGAGACGTGGTATTAAATGACACCGAATCACATGATTTGTAGTTATCCCGTTACCAGTTCTTTTTCAGTACTTCTCATCATGTCAAGGGGAGTTTCTGTTAGTGATAATACGCCTTTAATAACCCTCTGAGAAATCTCTCTTTACATCAAAGGAAAAGTAGGCTTGGGGCTCAGCAACCTTGGCAAACGATGGTGTCTACCCCGAATTTAAAACCTTTGTTTTGTCTTCACGTTTACTTTTACAGTTATTTCCTATTCGTGGCTTGGTGGTTTCCTATTTTGGGTGGTGATATACTCTATTTAATGTAAACTTAAACCAATAAGAAGGCAAGCAAAGTATTAAGTTCATAAAGGGTCACAGAGTCCAGACATACGGCAAAGGCCAAGAAGACCTTTGAGCAAGGGCTCTAAAATATATAAAATGAAATATAATGAAATCCACAAACTAGAAATGAGAAAACCTAAGCCTACACGCTCCTGGCGACCAGACAGACCTGATGACCACCAGGGTCCTTTCCAGCATTGGTATTCTAGCCATTCCTAGAGCATTTCTAACCCAGGGTCTGTGGCCTGCGCTCATAGCCTGGCAGCAAAATCTAGGGTAGCAGAATCGAGGCATCTATTAAATAAAGTTGGGGAAATTCTTAACGGTATTAACCGTATGTCACCCCCAACAATGAATACAAGTTCCTAAATGGGGCACCTGGGTGGCTCAGTCAGTTGAGCGTCTGACTTTTCGCCTCAGGTCATGATCTCACAGTTCGTGGGTTTGAGCCCCAAGTTGCGCTCTGCGCCATCAGTGTGGACCCTGCTTGGGATTCCCTCTCTCCCTCTCTCTCGGCCCCTACGCCGCTGGCACGTGTGCACACACTCTCAAAATAAATAAATAAAAATAAAAAGTAAATAAAAGTTCCTACACAGTGCCTCTCAAGATCTAACATGCATCGGAAGCCCCTGGGTATCTTGTGAAAATGTGGATCGTGATTCAGGTCTGGTTTGGGGCCTGGGATTCTGTCTAAGAAGCTTCCGGGTGATGCTGATGTTGCCCATTTGGGGACCACACTGAAAACAATTAACGAGCTCTAGAAACAAACAGAGGGTGTTTCTGAGCATCTCTTCCTAGCTCTGCCGCTACTCACGGTCGCGCTAGTTTGAAATCAGCCACGGTTGGAGTATTTGCACCAAGAAAAGCCGCACTACAAACCAGGGTTCGTTTCATTTTATGTTTTATTGTTGTCTTCTAGCCTTAAGAAAGTGATAGGAAAATATAAGTACAATTTACAATAAACTATAAACACACAGGGGCGCCTGGGTGGCTCAGTGGGTTGAGCGTCCGATTCTGGATCTCGGCTCAGGTCTCGATCTCACGGTCCTTGAGTTCGAGCCCTGTGTTGGGCTCCGCGCTGCGTGTGAAAAAAAAACCTCTACACACGCAGGCACACATATGCACGATGTGCAAAGGAACAAGTGGGGCTATTTTCAAATCAAATGTTATTTGTGAGCACTGAAACTGAAGCTCCATGCAACTTTCACGCGTCAGGAAGTTGTATTCTTCTGATTTTTCTCCCCCAGCAACTGCAAACGTTAAAACCATTCTTAGCTCACCAACCGGATGCGGCCACAACTAATGGAAGCGGAGTGGAGCTGGGACTCAAACCAGGTTACGCACGCACCGAGACACGAAGGGATCGGCAGGTGCAAAGACCCTGAGGCTGGAAGGGGCGTGGCAGGCCCCGGGGCCTCAGAGACCCACGTGGCCACGCGTCGATGAGCGAGGCGCGCGGGGCGCTTCCTAAGCCTTAAGAGGAGACTTGGAATTTGGTCCAAATTCGGCAGAAAGCCCTTTGGGCGCATTGAGGGAAGACGGGCCCTTGATCGAATCCGCGTCTTGTAAAGAGTCGCCTGCGTGCTGCTGCGCGCGAACAGAGCCCGGAGCTCCCCGGGGGCGGAGGGCGGAGGCGGCGCGGCGACCCCGGGAGAGACGAGGCCGCGGTGGCCTCGCCTGGGGAAGCAGAGCCGGGGATGTGTTCGGAGAGACGCCGCGAGGGTGAGTCGAGAAGCGGCCCCCGCGCCCGCGGGGCTGTTCAGCGCGGTTCGCAGGCGGAGAAACGCGACGTCCCGCTCGGCGCGCTCCCGGCCCGCGATGTCTGGCCGCCCGGCCCCCCGCCCGGAGCCCGCGTCCGTCGCGCCGCGCCCCCCAGTCCACACCCCTCCCTCCCTCCCCAACTGCCCCCTCCTCTGACCACACCCCCCCCCCCCCCCGCCCCATGTGGCCGGAGGAAAACGTTGGTCCAAAGTAGTGGACACTCAGAAGGCGAAATCGATGCCGCAGGGGACGGGGCGCCCCGCAGTCCCCCGCCCCCGCCAAACACAGACCCAGAGATTCACCTCTAGGGACTCCTCGGTCGCGGTTCCCTAGGCGGCTCACGCACCCACCGCGAGAAACCCCCGGAAAACCAGCAGGAAGTCGGGGCGTCGAAACCGGGCTCCCTCCGCACCCGCCTCACAGAACGTTCGTCGCCGCGTCGCTGGCGACGCGCGCGAGACTCGCGCCGCACGCGCCCCGCCCTGCCCACGCCCCCTTGGTCGGCGGGAAAAGGAGGCGGAGGGGGGGGGGCAGTTAGTGCGCAGGCGCGTGCTCGGAGCGTGGCTGGGCTCGGACCGCCAGCCGGAGCACGACTCCGCGCCGGGCTCAGCGCGCAGGCGCGAGCTGCCGGCCTCTCTCAGAGTCAGCTTGAGAAGTGCGCACGCGCGCAAGTTTCTGGCAGAAAGCAGGCGAGCCCGGGCCGGCGCGGGGCCTTGTGGGAGGGCTTAAGGAAGTAAAATGGCGGACCTGGCGAACGAAGGTAGGGGAGGCGCCGTCGGGGGCCAGCTGGCGGCCAGGGAACGGGCGGCGGGAGGCCCAGGGGCCACAAGCCCGAGGGGTGAGCACCCCGGAGTGTGGGGGACCTGTGTGCTCCGGGATAGCGGCCCAGCGGGCCCCACAGCCGCCCCCCATTGCGTCCCCTCAGGCTGGGCTCACCGGCCCGGCCCATCACTCCCGGCAGACTCGGCCCTGCCACCGTCCGGCCAGAGGCCTTGGGAGGCCGCGGGAGCCACGGCCCTGAGGCCCTTCTGCCTCCCGAGCCAGGTCGGGGCCTGAAGGGGGCGGGAGGCGCGGCCCTAGCGCCTTGGCCTCAGATGTAAATAGACCTCCGGGCCTGGTGGCCGTCCAGCGCGCCACGCTCCCTCCCGCACCCCCTCGTTCTCGGGGACCGGGCTTGCCCCTTTCCCTGGCCTGGCGCCGAGCAGGCCCACCCCCGAATCCTGTGGGGTTCTCGTCCTACGTGGGCCTGCCCCACGCCGAGGATGGAGGGCACCCGGTCTGTTCCCCCACCCCCTACCCTGAACTCGGTCCCCCAATTCCCGCCAGTTCCCCCACATCCTTAGTGGCGACCTGAGAGTCACGCCTCGTCTCCCTGCATTTGGGCCTGGCCGCAGGATATGGACCGCTGAAAGCCCTGGCTGCTTTTTGGCCCTTTTTTGCTGCACTGCCAGAGAGAGACAGACAGAGAGAGAGAGACAGTGTGAATTCCCTCCTCTCTGGAGCGCTGACATCCCACCCGAGCGTTTTTAACAAGGTTACCGTTCCAAATCCCCCGGAGAAGGCACTCCATAAGCTGATGTCGGCTTAAATCAATAGTGGTGTTGATATTCGCGGTGGCTTCAGGACTTCCGAGACCTGTTTTTAGCTCCCTCCGTTCCTCTAGGTGCACAAGTGTAGTTCAGGCGACCTATCTACCTGCCTGATCCTGATTCCCCCGCACTGTGCTCCCTGCTCCTGGAGGGTGTCCTGAGGTTTCCATAGGGAACCGTAAGAAGGCACGAAAGAAGTCACTGCCCGCCCTGGCGAAGCGTTGGGGATGATTGCAACGCCCCGTTCAAAGTCTTGAATCCTGTTGTAATACTCCTCACAAAAGAGCCACGAAGTAGGGACCATCAGGCTGTTCTCTTGGTGAGGATACGCAGTTGGAGTGGTTGAGTCACTTGTCCAGGGCAGGTCACGCTGCTCGTGAGGAGCGGAGATGTGAAGCAGGTGGTCTGGCTTCAGCGCCCATGCCCCCCCCCCCCATACAGACACCCACACCCCCTGCCGTTCTGTGCTGTGTCTCTTTTGTGAGACAGAGGAGCCACGGAGGGTTGGCGCATTCCGGTTCACGAGATCTAGTTAAAGGCAGAAGAGGGTGTGGATACGTGGGAGTCAATACGACGTACTTTATGTATTTACATATATGGCCCGTTCGGTTTCTTGGGCTCGTTCCTCTGAAAAATAATACCGTTAGCTATTTAGCTGGCAAGATGGGCTCCTTCAGGAATAGCAGAGAATTGCAATTTAAGACAAGCAAGCGATGGCAAAACCATAGGCCAGTCTCCCAACAAAGGACAGGCACATTATTTCAGGAAGTAGGGGACAGTTGGGAGAAGTTGTTTCGAATTGCAAGGCTGTTGGAAAACGAGCAGGATGATGACAGTTTCTCATTGGCTGAGTTGCAGGGGCAGTGGATTTCTTACAGGAGACCCAACGTACCTCTTCTGTCAGGGCATGTAGCTGATCATTGTTTCCTGTTGATGTTTCTTCTGTTGGAGGCTGTAGTTGACAAGTCGCCCTTTAATGTCTGTTCTCCTCTGGCCTCCTTTTCTAGCCCACAGGTCCACTTTAGTGAGGTTTTTCCTGTTGTTAATTTTCACAAACTCAAGACTCACATATCCACCGTCGTAGTCGACATCTGCGTTTAAATGTCTAAAGGGCGCATTGAACAAAATCCCTATCTTTCCCCCCCGACACCTGCCCATCCGACGGTCTTCCTCCCATGTGCAGTAAGTGGCAAGTCCATTCTTGGAATTGCTTAGGCCAAAAGCCTTGAAGTCACCCGTGACTCCTCTCTGTCTCTCACATGCCACGGCAAATCCTGTCACTTGTACCTTGATGTGTTTCCAGAAGGCGCCCACTTCTCCCCACCAACGTTGGTTTCCACCCCTTGGGCCTCCCTTCCACCCTTACCCATCTAACAACTCAACCCGGCAGCCACAGTGGCCCCCTGATACCTCCCTGTCCTCCTGTCCCCCCACACTCTCCCTGACTTGTTCTGCGTGAACCACTCTGGCTTCCTCACTGTCCCTTGAATGGACCATCCACTCCCTCCGTGATGCCATTGCTTCCCCTGCCTGGAGCAGTCTTCCCCCAGATATCCCTGTGGCTCACTCCTTCGTGTTTTTATTCAGACGTTCCTTTATTATGGGGAACTTCTCTGCCTACCTATTTGCGATTGGATCCACATTCCCTGTTCCCTTTGTCCTGGTTTATTCCACTCCACAGACTCACCATCATCTGAAATGCTAAATTTACTTGTTTGTTTGACTACTCCTCCTCTAGAATATAGGCTCCACGAGGACAAGGATTTCTTTCTGTCACGATCACTGATGGATTCCCTACACCTAGAACAGTGCCTGGCGCAACATAGGTATCCAAGAAACGTTTGTTGAATGAATCCATCAGTGAGGACCCTTATTGTGAGGTATACCTTTGAGCATAAAGGGGAAAGCATGGGTTCCTGTTTTCCAGGGATACCATTTCTAGCATATGTGCTGACATATGAGCTATTGATTGCGTAATTGAACAGTAAGTATAAAATAGAGGAATGGAATGTTTTGCACCTAAAGTTTTTGCCTAATAAATGCCACACACACTTGGTACTTTGCGTCTGACACCAGTTCTGGCATAGTTGTCCCCAGGATATCAAATCTTAGTGGCTTTTTGGCTTGTACAGCCTGCTAGAATGCTTAATTTATGATCTGCTATGTAAAGCAGGGCTTTCTCGCCTATGCATTTCGAAGCTTTAGGGACTGCCTAAAGGATGCGTGCTTTTCCTCTTGCTGGTTTAATCTCCAGTCAGATGCTCTCTTAGCTTCTGTCTTTTCAAACTGGTATTCCAAGCTGGTCCTTCTTCAACACCCTACCCTTCTGTCTCTCTTCCCTGGGCCATTGCCACCTCTGTGTGAGTCTGAGGCAGTGACTGTGCACCTGAACTGGGCGACAGAATCACGGGGGGAGCTCTCTTAAAACAACAAAGGCTCAATCCCCACACCCCACCCACTCCGATTCTGTGAGATGTGGGGTGGGCCCTGAGCTTTTGTACAGTGAGAAAGCAACATGGGTGATTCAGACGGGCAGCCAGGGCTGAGAACCACTGGCTCGAGTAGGACAGGTTAGGTGTGCTGTGCTAGTGCACAAAGAAACGTTTCCAATTGTGTATCTAATACGGCATCTTGTTGGCCTTCGTTGCCATGGTGATCTCTTCAGGGATGGTGACAGCAACTCCCACAGCCCTTTCTTAGTACTCCAGTAGTCTGTGACTTTTAAAGTCCAGTTGGAATGCTTTTCTAGGAGAGAGGGGGAGAATGTGTGTGTGTGTGTGTGTGTGTGTGTGTGTGTTTGTGTTTATCCTCGTATCCAGGGATATTCTATTCTCCTTGGCATTTTGCTGTTGATATATCCTGAGCTCATTAATCGTCCTGTCCCTGGAGTTATTCTGCATCATAGATGGATGTCAAGATTTGAAGGCAGAATTTTGTCTCTGGTAAAGGTAAATGGGCAGGGGTAAGTAAAGTGTATTTGAGCTATAGGCCATCTCACATTCCACATCCTGGTGTTAAAAGATACCAGATACGTAAGAATCCTCGCCGGCCTGCGGACATGGGTGGTGGAAACCTGGGAGATGGTATGAAGCAGCGTTCTTAACTTTGGTCCTGTTGACATTTGAGCCCAATGATTCTGATGTGAGGGCTTATACTATGCACTGTAGGACGTTTAGCAGCACGGCGCTGTCCTTGATTCTACCCACTAGATGCCGGCAGCACACACCCTCCCCTGCACGCCTGTCCGGGGCTCATGACAACCAGAAGTGTTCTCAGACACTGCAGAACGTCCCAGGGCAGGGGGTGAGAAGAATCACCCTCAGTTGAAACCCGCTGGTATAGAGTAATGGCAGGGCACAGGCTTTGCCTTACCGGGAATCGGGTTTCTCTTTTGACTCTGCCGTGTACTCACTGAGTGACTTTGAACAAATATCTTAACCCCGTTGAGCCTCCGTTTTGTCACCGGTACAATGAGAATCATGATAATCGTGTCTATTTCATGGTTGCTCTGAGCACTGGATGAATTAATGCATATAAATTATTTAATGCCTATCTCCACACACAGTAATAAAGTCAGTAGAAGGCAGCTATTTTTGACTACAGTGGACTCCTGTTGCAGGCTGGTTTGGCTTAAATTCTCAGCAGAGAGCAAGAAGTGAGTGTCAATACTGCAAGTGAATCCAGCCCACTGAGTGAGATGGCCCCCGGGGTGAGCTGTGAGGGGAGGCCAGCGGAGCTGGGCTGTCAGCCCTCCTGGGTTCGGCCTTGCCTTCCGTCCGATCGTGTGGCCCAGGTTTCTCAGACTCAGTAGACACTTGTGAGCAGGTAATTCTTTGTTGTGGTGCTGCGCCTTGTAGGATGTTGGTCAGCTTCTCTGATCTCCTCTCTCCCTCTCCTCCCTCCCCCAGGCATGACAACCAGGAGTGTCCGCAGACATTGCCCAGTGTTCCCTGGAGAGGCAAAGTTGCCCTCAGTTGAGGAGCTCAGATCTAGCCTGACCAAATGTCACTCTAGAGATTTTCAAGGGTGGTTTGGCTTTTCTCAGTTTTCACCTTACTTGTTGACATAAAGCCTGACCCTTGAGAGAATGAGATGCCAGTGAATTTTTATGGTGGATCCAGAACTCCACAAATGGTTAGAATTCTCAATTCGCTCAATTCTCGCCGTCCCCTTCCCCTGCCCTAAACTTAACTTTTAGGCTAAGTGAAGTGGTATGTGACCTCAGAGGCTGTGGAATCTTTATAGACTTTGAAGACAATTTAAGTTTGGGCTCCGTTGTATAGACAGAAAAGGTCGTAGTTCTGCAGAATTTTTGAACTCTGCGTGAACTGTGCATGGGATTGCCCAAGCAGTCCTCTTACCCTCTCACGGTCGTTGGGCATCAGAGATAGTCAGGGCCTGGTGTGTGTTTATACTGTGGAGGAATTGGGGCGAGTGGAGGCAGTAGGAATGAAGTGAGTCTAGAGCAGACAAGTTCAGAATGGCATTTGGAAGAGTGACGTGTGGCAGTGGCAGAGGGGGCATTTCAGGCGCCAGTTGAATTCCAGCCTTGTTAGTGAGTTCGCGCACAGGGAACAGGCCAGGGTGGAGTGGGAGATGAGGACCATTTGGGGAGCGATGGGATGCATTTGGGGGATCTGAGAGGGGCCTTTCTCTGGTTGGGAGAACCCTGAGAAGGCAGGCATTAGAGGTGGCCGTGGTAGCTCTCCATGGTACTTGGAAGCAGTCCGGAGGCAGGTGGGTTTGCATCATTATCTGTTCAGGATCTAGTGGTGCTGGTGAAGGTGGCCGCAAGCAGCAGGAGTTCTTTCGTGTGGAGGGGATTTGTTTTTGCCACCTATGCACCTTACCCTTC
This sequence comes from Leopardus geoffroyi, assembly GCF_018350155.1. Taxonomy (NCBI): domain Eukaryota; kingdom Metazoa; phylum Chordata; class Mammalia; order Carnivora; family Felidae; genus Leopardus; species Leopardus geoffroyi. The sequence goes on along the minus strand of NC_059331.1, from coordinate 4,375,225 downwards.
CAGGGTCCCGTGGAGCCGTGTTCGGTATGACTTTGCACTACTTGGTAGGGCAGCAAATAGCATAGGGCCTTAGAAAAGCCCCCCGCATGTCCACACTTTGCTTTGTCCTTGGCAGTCTCGGCATTCAGGGTGCTGTTGCCTAGTACATGCCCTGAATCTTAACCCTGCGTGCACGTCACACTTTTTTAAGGAACCTGTTGAGGGAAATAAAAACTGACGCCTGGGCCGCCCCGTCAGCGATGGTTGCAGGAGGTCCTGGGTGTCTGTAGTTTTACAAAGCTCCACAGATGTTTTATGATACGAAGCCAGAGTCAAAAACCACAGGCAGAAGTGACAAACTTGCTTCAGGGGCAAGCAGACATGTTTAATTTGGCCCATTTAAAGGTTTTTGTTTGTTTGTTTTTAATTAGGGACCAACGCTTAAGAATTCAGAGATTTCAGGGGGAAAAATGATCCAGGTTTCTGGTTTCTCTTGAAAAGCAGGAACCAGCCTCTTCCAGTGGTCCTGCACAGTAACGAGTAGCCAGGACTGAGGAGCAGCTGCCGCCCTTAAGATAGATTGTGTGCCCTCGGGGACACCGCAGTCCCCACCGAGTAGCCTGGGACCTGGCCCACCTCCTCCTTTTCCGGTGCCTGCCTGACCTTGGTTGGCATTTGGGTTTCAGCCCTATTGTACCACGTCTCAGACGCAGCTGTCTCTGCACGTTAACATGGAACCTCAGCATAAAGCTTTTGACGGCTCTGTAATGAATTCAGGATTCACTGTCCTCAGAATGCTGGGACTCGGAGAACAGCATATGGCAGCAATTCTCCAAGATGGTCCAGAGGCCTCTTGGAGTCCCCAAGACCTTTTCAAGGGGACTGCAAGTTCAGAACGATTTTCATCACAATACAGGGACATTGTTTGCCCTTTCCATTCCCATTCTCTTGTGAATGGACAGTGGTGGTTTATCCAAAGGTTACAATAGTGTGGTACAGCAACAGATGGACTGTAGAAGCAGGTAGGAGACTGGCTGTCTTCTCTTAAGCCAGACGTTAAAGAGATTTGTCAAAATGGAAAATAATGCCGCTTTTCTCACTAATTTTCTTTTATTTTAAAACTTATTTTTCATAAAAATATATCGTTCAGCTAAACCTTTACTGACTTACTACCTTAAATAAGTTAGCGTTTCGGTATTTTCTTGGTTTTAATTTCTAACATGGTAAGTGTCAACAGCTGTAGCCAACATTTACAAAAGCTCTTGGAGATCCTCAATAATTTACAAGCCTGGAAAGCGGTCTCGAGACCAAGAAGCTTGAGCACTGCCGGCATGTGATCGTGGAGCCTGTAGTGAGATCGGCATGGGTTTCTCCCTCGTCTCTCCAGCCTGGGGCAATTTTAACCCAGGACTGCCTGGCAGGCTCTGGTTGACTCCTCGTGGCACAATTGGTTTGTGTCTTACCTCTGCCACTCACTTGCCCAGAATCTTGGGCAGCGTATTTGACCTCTGTTCCTGCATCTGTAGAATGGGGATGATGCTCATCAAGCCTGAGGGTCATTGTTGAGGGAGAACGTGTGTCGGGTAATTGACCCACTGGCATGTGGAGATGTGCTGTCAGTTACTACCGGATGTTACTCTTCTGGTGGATGTCCAAGTAGAGAGAAAGCTGCCTTTGGATTATAGCCGTGTTTCTCCACTTAAGCATAATTGACATTGGGATGGGTGGGGACTGTCCTATGCATCACAAGATGTTTAGCAGTATCTGTGGCCTTTATGTGATGCCAGTGGCACCCCCTGCCCCTGGTCACAACAAGGAAAAACATCTCCATACATTGCCAGATGTCCCCTTGGGCAGAATCGCCTGAGTTTTAAGAACCCCTGAGTTAGGGGAGTCCATTGAGTCCCAAGAAACTACATTACCCAATCATCTGACCTACTGAGGTCCTAGGATGCTGCACACATTTAAATACAGAGTGTGGGGAGGGAGAGGAGAGGTGACTCACAGAAGCTAGGGACCACCCCAGTTTGTCCCGTCTGACCCACTGGGAACTTACTTTGGTGTATAATGTGAGTTAGGATCTAATGCAGTATTTTCAAAATAATTAATGCAAAGTTTTCAACCTCAACACAGTTAGCATTTGGGGTTGGTTTATTCTTTATGGTTTGGGGATCCTCCTGTGCGCTGTAGGATACTGATCAGCGTCCCTGGTCTCCACCCACTAGGTGCCATTAGCAGCTCCCCCACACTGTGATAACCAGAAGTATCTCCAGCCATCGCCTGCTGTCCCCAAGGGGCCCATCACCTGTGGGTGAGAAGCACTGGGTTATGAAATGAAATAAAACTATGCAGGAATAGATTGTTTACCAACTGGAATTTAGGGCTCACCTTCCCAACCCTTTTCCATTGTGGCCTTTTGGCAGATGAGTGGGATCATGTACTTCATATCCCTGTTAAGGAGGAACCATGACCTTCATTCAGCACTGTCTCAGGTTCAATGTAAGGACCTTCAGGGATGCTCTGGGTTCGGGCCATTCCATTTCACAGGGGCTGGGGCCAAAGGCCATGTAAGCAGGGAGAGTCAACTGGGACAGTGTGCCTCCTTCCATTCTTTGGCCTGGGAGCCCACGGTCAGTCATTTGTGGTGGGTCAGTAGCACTGACTTCATGGGCACGAGTTCTCCTCCGGAAGACTGGCCCATGTAGGGCACTATGCTTGGCTGTTCCTCTCAAAGAGAACTTGGTATTTGCAGAGATGGGAGTGGTTATTCCATGCACGTGTTTAGAAGGCAGGCCTTGCTCTGTGTAGTAAGTTTAAAATGCCTTTGCTGTAGTTGAACTCCCCCAGGTTTGCCACACAGAATTTCAGGAATTTGCCGACCCAGAAAATGGCTGTGTCACATTTGTAATAGCAGAGTGGGAATGGGGCACATGGTTTTTGCAAATTCGGCTTTCTCAGGTTGTGAGGACACAGACCACCCTTTACTCAGAGGGGAAAGGATGTCTCATAGTGTTGATGGCGGTAGCCCATGGGGATCTAAGAGTCCAGGGCCTGGATCAGTCATTATCAGCACCGTTGGAGGGCCCCCCTGCTTGTGGGGTCTCATTGCCACAGGAGACAGGCTTGTTTTAGCTAACAGCGTCTGCCGCTGAGTGAGCAACACGTACTTTCACAGCCCCTTTACCATCCTCTGTCTTCCCACAGCTGAGGCACCAGCCAGCTCAGTCTCCACAGTCTGCCAGAGTACCCACTTGGCCCCGTCTCCAAGGCCACAGGACCAGCCCGGGTTGCTATTTGCCCCACCACTCGTCACCTAGATGATTCCTGAAGGCTCCTCACTGGTCCCCTCTTTTGTGCTTGCCTCCATGAGACCTGTCCTCCTCACCACCCCCAGGGAGACGTTCCCCAGCATTTTATTACCAAACCTTTCTCACACACAAAAATAGGAAGAATTGTGTGAGGACCACTGCCAGCGAGATCCTTTAAAAATACAAACCAGGTCGGGGCACCTGGGTGGATCAGTAAGTTAAGCATCTGACTCTTGATTTTCGCCCAGGTCATGGTCTCAGGATTCATGAGATCGAGCCCCGTGTCGGGCTCTGCGCTGACAGCCTGGAGCCTGCTTGGGATTCTCTCTCTCCCTCTCTCTGCTCCTCCCTCCTTCTGTCTCAGAATAAATAAGTGAACTTAAAAAAATAAATACAGGGGCGCCTGGGTGGCTCAGTCATTAAGTGTCAGACTTCGGCTCAGGTCATGATCTTGCAATTTGTGAGTTTGAGCCCTGTGTCAGGCTCTGTGCTGACACTTTGGAGCCTGGAGCCTGCTTCGGATTCTGTGTCTCCCTCTCTCTCTGTTCCTCCCCCACTCACTCTCTGTCTCTCTCTAAATAAATAAACATTTAAATAAATAAATACAAATATAAACCAGATCAAACTCCCCTCCTTGGTCTCCTCCTCTGGCCTCTAAACTGGATAAATCCAGACTCCTCACCATGGACCCCAACCCCACCTACTATGTTTTTTCTAACTCTCCAGCCACATTAGCCTCTGAATTCTTTCTGTCCTGAGGACTCTCGTACCTGGGATGCCCTCTGCACAACACACTCTGCCGTCACCTGCCTTACTCCTTTAATGTCTGAGGTTCAAATGACACCTTAGGGAGGCCATACCCAACCATTCCCCCTACAGTACCCTTCTCCCGGTACTCTTTCCCACCGCCCTGTCTTATCTTCCTTATAGCACCTCTTGTCTACCCTTCATCCTGTCGCCAGTGCCAGACATGGTGTCTGGCACATGGTAGAGGCACAGTAAATCGTGTGGCTGCAAGCAGGGTTTAACTGGTTAGCCTTCCTTCAGGTCAGGGCTTGAGGGATTCTGAACAACTGAGCGTTTGAGTTGTCCCGGAATCTGGGCAGCTTTAGACGGGGCCTCATTTTGAGGCATTCATCATTGTTGGGGACCTGGGGGTTGGATCCAGTCCTTGAATCCAAGACCCATGCTTTAAGGTGGCATCAATGTGCTTGCAGTTTTCTGGGTATAATTATAATAATGATAGTAATGCCGAGGTGGAATCCCCGCTGTGTGCCAGCCACTCCGGAAACACTTTGTGTGCATAATTCCATTTAACCCTCCCTGGGACTGCCTGGGGGATAGCACCATCCCTGTTAGACGGCCAGGGAACCGGGAAGGTAAGTTGCAGTGCCCAGGATCCCAGCCACAAGTGGTTGAGGCCAGTTTGAATGCACACAAAAATCAGAGCCTGCATTTCATCAGTTTTGGTCTGCTGCCTCAGCAGAAGTTCTGTAGTCCTTAGGTTTCCTTCCTGTGGGGGTGGTTTCCGTGGTCTTTCCTGGAACTTTCCCCCAGCCTTTGGCCACTTTTATTTCACCTCAGCTCTGCCTGTGTCTCGCCACCTAGTGGCAGAGTTAGAAACGTGTGGCAAGACTGGCTCCCTGAATTCCGTTCTTTTGGTGAAGTTGCTGACTTTGTATGATTTATTTAATAAGTGTATGGGGTTTCTCTTGGATTCAAGGCGCAGAGGTGCCCAAAACACAGGTTCTGTCACAGCCACTTATAGTCAGGGCGACTGGGGCGGAGAGGGAGGGACAGAAGGGCTCGACTGCAGGGCCGATTTGTGTAGAAGGCGGCAGAGTGAGGCTTGGCCCCTGGGCTTGGCCTCAGGGGACCCGAGGCATCCAGCTTGGAAGTCAGACTCAGGGTTCTGGTCCCAGCTCTGCCACTTACCAGCTTTGTGACTTCGAGCGAAGCACTATCTGTCTGAGGCGTCTCAGTCTTATCTCATGATTTGCAGATCAGAGATGATAAACAGTGTGTACATCACAGGAATGTGATGACATTAAATGAAATGAGACTGGGTGTGTGAAGCACCTGCTGCTGGGTCTAGTAGAGGCCGTTCAGTAAACGTGGGTTGCGTGTTGCTCACACTGTTGTTTGAAGTATGGGGACACAGCAGCGTCCCCAGCATAGATTACGGCATTGAAAAGTGGCTTGGATTTCAGTAGGTAAAGATAATGGCAGGATGAAGAGAGCATTCCAGAAAGAAGTGCGTAAAATAAAAGATAGCATCATCTCCAAAACTATGCCCTGTATGATCTCCCTGAAGCCAGCTGGGAGTTGCTTGGGGAAGAACATATTCTAGTACTGAAAAAGGAATTAAGGGGCCCCCCATCCTCCTAGTTGGACTGGGTGGCCACTGAGCATTTGGGACACCAAGATCAAGAGAGGCATCACCTAGCAACAGCATGTTTGAGATTATCTATTCTTCACCAGAGAATTAGTCTGCGAATAGAGTTGACACATCAGTGACAAATTCACCTTTATGTTGCTGCACTGAACTGTTTATAATAATTCCTGAGCAAAGAAATAACTTGAAGGGTTGAGATAGAAAGTGTTGTAGGATTAAAGCAGTTGTCACGTCTTAACAGACTGTTATTTGTGTTGCCAAGATGCTTTCCATATTTTTTGCACAGATAAGAAGATTAAGACACATCAGCCCAGGATTAAAGCTCATTTTACACAAGTACCTTGCTGACATTTTGGTCAAGAATTCCAAGTGGCTTTCCAGATGGGGGCCGTTTCCTGGCAGGTGTTTGAGTCATCATTTAGGAGGGGAATAAACAGAACAGGCAAAGATATTCCAGATTCCCTTCTCTGTGTTTTCCTGGGCCTACATATTTTCTTCTGTTTAGTTTAACAGACAGTCCTGAGAGACAAAGGTTGGAGGCAGCCACTGGGGGTGTCAGAGCTTGTTGGGAGGGCGGGGCTGCTGGTAGTGTCTGTGTACTTTACTCCTTGCACAGCGTGGAGAGAATGGGTTTTCGGCTTAGATTCTGAACATGTTCTGCAGGGCATTGTGTGGTTGACACTGGAAAGATGAAGTCAGTGTCCCTTGTCTCACCGTAGAGCGTCCACACCTGGGACTGTGCCTTCATTCTGTCCTTGGCCATCCTAGGGATCTGCTGTTGGCCTAACAGCACCCTTGTCTGAGGCAGATGGTCACCCCAAAACTCATCACACACCGTCTGGTTTCCTTTGTGCTTTTCTGGAATGTTAACCGACAGCTGCTTTCTTCCTGATGTTATTACTTCTCAGAAGAAAAGAGTGTCCACATCTTAAGCTCTAAGGCCCAGCCAAGCGGAAAATATGGAAGGATGCAAACTGAAGTAGTAACTTCCCGCTTTGGCCCTGGTACCTGGCTGGCAGCGTAGCTCAGATGCAGTTGGAGACCTGGCGGCACCTTGGGTCACTCAAGCCTCTGAGTCTCCATTTTCTCTTCTGTAAAATAAAGACCTTTGTGTGACCTCCCTCCAGAAGTGGTTGCAAAGATTCAGGGAGGTGAGGCATATCAAGCATGGAGTGCCTGCCCAGCCCATAAATATGCCCCCTCCGACTGCTCATCCACATATGAAACCATCCCAAGGTTTTGGGAAACCCCAACTAGGAATGTCCTTGCTGTGAATCACATGACACAGGCTGGGAGAAGTCTAAAGATGGGATCCCAATCCCAGGACCTCTGTTACCCACAGGTGGAAAAGCATTCTCTTCTGTCACGGAGCCACCTCTGGGGTCCAGGCCAACTCCGTGCTCTCCTTCCCACGCTTGCAGCCGGTGGCAGGGACTCCACCTCCTTTCTTCACATCTGGGCAGTTGCCATCACCTGCTTGCCCCCCAAAGGGTTCTTCTTCCTTCTTACACTGGCTTCCATGCAAAACATTCTTGCTGCACCCCTTTCCTTCTTGCATTCTTGCTGCCGCTGAGATAGGTACATATGTCATTTTCTCTTTAGGGTTTTGCCACCAGTCAGCTTCTGGCCAGAAAAGACAAAGTAAAACCCTGAGTCCTGGTCCCTGGCCTACTTATAGGGGCGGTACCAGGAAGCCCAGTGTTTTAATTCTCTCAGGTATGGGACTTGTTTAAAACTCTCTCATTTTGAGCCTCTTTACCACTGTTTGAGGAGGTATTCTATGGGCCCTCTCCCTGACACAGATATCATACACCAAATTATGGACGTGACTTTTGGGTAAGGCTTTTAGGACTTCCTTCACCTGCACCCAAGGCATCTGAGGATTTTCTCTATGAGCCGGGGCCCCAGCTCAGTTCTGCCCTAGGAGAAGGGCCTGCCTTCTTGGAGGTACCCCCCCCACCCCCCCACCGAACCTTTTACCCAGAGAGTTGTGCTCCCTGTAGGGAGAGTGGTCTGTGGTCCCTTGGGTCAGGAGGGAGCCTGCATGTCAGGGACCCCCGCCTTCTTTCTTTGGAGCCATCTTTAACTCGTGTCTTCAAGAAAGGAACTGCCTGAATGATTGGTGCTTACCTTCCAGGAGCTTTCACACTAGACCTCGCAGATGTAGATGTGCAAACCTGGGATCCGGTGAAGGCAGGGGCGCACTGTGCTCCTGTGGCCCTGGGCTGGGGTGGTCTGTTTTCTGTCTGTCCTTGAGGGTCGGGAGTCAGCTGGTATGTTGCGAGCATTAGTAAAGTAGCAGGCACAGAGCAGACACCACCTTGACCTTTGAGTTCTCCCGGTGCTCCTCGCTTTCTGCTGCCCTCCTCATCCCCGTTCCTGGTCACCTGGCTAGATGCTGCTGTCCTTCTGCTTGGATGGCACATCCCTCTAGAAACCTTCCCGGATCCACTCCTTTTCCACACCCTCACCAGGTTGGATGCCCCTGCTCTGCACTCGAGTCGCTTTTGTGCTTCTTCTGTGTTGCAACATCCAACTGGAATCTAACGTCAGCTCTTGGCAGGCAGGGGACACATCTCTCCTTGTCACCACCACACCCTGGAGGCCAGCATGAGGCCTGGCGCCCAGTGGGCACTCGGGTGTGTGGAGTTGCCGAATGAATATTATGATTGAAGCTATGAATGTAGTGAGATGTGCGGCAGGCGGAGTGGTTCCCAGGCCCTGCTGGGTGGCGTAGAGTGTCCTGTCAGTCAGGGCTGTGTCAGCAATGCCCCTGGGAGCAGCACCGGCCTGAAGACGGGTTAAGGGGTGTGTGTGGAGAAGTCCCAGACATCTGGCAGAGGTTTGAAACAAGAACCCTGCAGCCTTTCTGTGACTGGGCTTGCCTGTCCGTGTTGTCACCATGACTGCAAAGACCAGATCCAGGACGGCCCCCATCCTCAGGGATTACAGCTGGGCAGTCCCATTTTGCATCTGTGCCTCACAGTTGGGTGGAGGGTGGCACGGGACACAGGACCAGAGGGAGAGCAGGTCCTGTGGGCCCGATGTCCCGGGGGTTCACTCCTTTCTGCTTCTGGCCAGTGCCCCCGACCCTGCTGTTTGCTGGGGATTGGGAGGTTGGGAGATGTTTCCTGCCCCAGGGCCTGATCAGCATCTGGGATCACAGTTGGGCTCAGGCTAGGTGCCGCCTGGACTGCGTGAGCCGAGCAGGAGCGTGTGGAGGAGGGTTTGGACGTGGCAGCAGCCACCGTGGACTTGGCACGCAGTGCCATTGAGAGCTTCACGGAGGCCAGAGCACCTCCCACATTCCCAGCCGGTGGAGCCCACTGTAGTGGGAGCCGCTCGGGGGCTCCGAATCGCACCCCACTTCACACACCAGTGTTGGCCACGGTCATCCACAGGATACAGTTCTCACGCCTCACATCGGGGAGGGGATGAGGAAGGGGGTTCCCTGGTCATACAACTTTGGGGAACGTTTGGTTAAGCAGGTTTCTTTACTGTTGATTTTCTTAACCCTTGCTGTGCTGATGTGTTGAGCCAATGCCCCAGGAGAGCTCCTTCTTTCCAAACTCCTTCAATCAGAAGAGCATTTTACAGGAACAAGACAGAACACCTGGTTGACAGAATCTGGATCAAATTGTTGGCATTTGATTAACATTTTCATATTTTCAGTCTTCATGGTGGCCCGGGTATGTCTAGAAATCTCTGGTGGTGTTTTTCCCTTTGCTTGTGACAGACCGGCTGGGCTGGGAATTCAAGCAAAAGTCACAGAAGCCTCATTGCTCTGTCCCCTGTTCATTCCCCAAACTTGGGTTTCAGCTGGCTGAGTGAAGTCTGCTTGTCCAGTGACATAACCAGAGGCAGTTTGATGGGAGCCAGTTAAGAAAAGTCTGTGGCTGCTGTGGTGAGTGTGGGGCGCTCCTCCTTGGAATGGGGTGCATCCGAGTTGTCCTTTTGTAACGTCAGCACTAATTTGCAGACTTAATGGACGTCGGCCCTCCTGGAGCCCAGTGGAAATGAAATCTGTGTGACTCTGGTGCTTTGTGTTTTTGGTGGAGAACGGACAGAAGTTTGTGGCCACATTTTGGTTAGTGTAGTGGTTGGGTTTGTCACAGTCACCAAACCATCCATCAGTGGGGGTCCCAGAGGGCCTTGACCTCACCGGTCACCATCCTAGTGACATTTCATTCCCTCGAACCTCGTGTTGAGCATCTACTACGTGTGTGGCTCTGAAGGCACAGCAGTGAACACAACAGAGCCCCCCCCCCCCCGTTCTTCTAGAGCTGCCAACGGGGGGGGGGGGGTAGGTGCTGGGGGGGGTGCAGCGAACAAATTACCCCCCACAAGCTCCAGGCCACGAATACAAACACACCCATCCCTTTTCATCAGGTGTTTTACCCTGAGGTTTTCTGCTCCTGACTTCCTGTTCCCCATTGTTCCTGTAGAACCTTGCACAGCTTAAGGGCTCAATAAATACTGATGTGATTACATAGCAGCTAGTGTTACACGTGTGAAAAAGTGCAGAGGGGATTCAGTTCAAACATTTATGGGCTGCTGCTTCGTAGTGTGCACCGGCTGATGAGCCGGGGATGCTGCATCCGTGGTCTCTCCGCCTCCCTGACAGGCAGCCTCAGTGTGACCTGTGGTGGGTGTAGGCCGAAAGCATGCCCAGGCGCACAGGGGGCGGGAACGTAGCTCAAACTCGGAGCTTCCAAAGGGATACGGTGCCTGTGCCCGAATGAGTGTAGGCCACGGAAGAGACGAGAATGTGCTCCAAGCAGACGTCCAGAGCGTGACAGACCATAGGCCGTGCAGGGGGTGGACAGACGCAGCAGGCCGGGCAGTGCCGGGGGTAGTGGTCAGGTGGGGGCCGCCTGTGGGGGGGGGGGGGAGGGACTCCGCCCCGTCTGGGAGGGCGGTGCTGCTTTAAGTGTGTGTGTCACACCAGGGCTTCTGGCTGCCGTGCGGACACTGGACTTCAGGGAGTGAGAACGGAGGTGGGGAAACAGCAACAAGACTCTTAACTACCATAGTGATGGCCTGCCGTGGGAGTGGAGGACCCGGGCCGGGATCTGGGGAGGGAGTATCTGCCGGGGTTCCAGTTCTTCAGGAAGCCGCTTTCACAGCTTGGCCCCCGTGGCCCCTCTGTTGCCTCCCTCTGACCCCAGCTGAGCAGCGTGCCCGGTTGTGGTGCAGAGTTGTTCTTATCACACGGGACCTCTCCCTGCTCGTGCCTTGACCTGCCCTGTGGTTTTGTCCCGTCCCAGGGACCCAGAGGCAGCCCAGCTCTCCCTCGTTTGCCCAAATCACTGCAGCCCCTTCTGGGTGCCGACATAATTCCCAGCACCAGAAAGCTCTTCGTCTGCCATCCAGTTGGTTCTCTGTCTGTTCTAGTCCTTCCTCAGTGGCCTTCCATCCATTTTCTCCAGCACCCCCTTACCTTTACTTCTCCCTCCATCCAGTATTTGTTGATGCCAAGTATTGATCTCCGACCACGAGTCAGCAGGGGGAACGAGGCGGTCTCCAATCTCATGGAGTTGATGTCTTAGTAGGGGAGATAGAGCATAACCCATAAATACTTAGTGTATCTGGTGGTCATATGTCCTGAGAGAGAGAGAAAGAAAGAGAATCTGTGCTTCACCAAGAGGCCGTGCAAGGTTTCTTGTACAGAGTAGTGTGTGTGTTTAGTTAAGTCTGCGGTGGCTACGCCTTTCCTCTCAGGCTGGAGGCTGTTAGAGAAAGGGACAGAAACTAAGCTCAGACTGGCTTAAGCAAAAATCAGCATTTGTTGGCTTAACTGAAAAGTCCAGTGGAGGTGAGTAGCTCTGAGCTGGGCTGGACCCACGGCTTCCACCAGTTTCTCCAGGATTCAGTTTCCTCCTCCATCTCCAGCTCTGCTTCCCACTGGATTGACTCCGGTCCAAGGTCCCTTTTGGTGACGTGACACTGCTCACAACCCCAGGGTTACCTTCCACCAGCTCTGCAGTCCCAGCAGAGACAGAACACCCCTTCACCAGCTCCAACAAAAGTCCTAGACCCAAGTCTCATTCACTGTCAGTGGCCTGGGCTTATTTACATGTTGTGTCCCCTGGGGGAACGTCCTCAGACCTAGAACCGAGGGACGAGGGAGGGGTGGTTCCCCAAAGAAATGGGGAGGGGTTGGAGGGATGCAGGGCCGGCCCACACTCACAACTCCCTCCAGTGTGCCTTAGCTCCTTGCAGCGGCTGGGAGTCTAAGGCATAAGTGAGGTCCAGGCCTGGATCTGCAGCCCTGGATGCTGGGCTTGTGGGGTAAAGGGCAGGGCCCGAAGATCTCTGGGGACCCCCGTAGTAGAAATAGTGTGGATAAGCTGCTGCTGTCCCAGGGCCCCTCCACCCCTCCGTTGCGGGCATTTATTGCCTGGCATAGGCACATTCGATCATTCATTCACGTGGGTTTGTCAAGCAGCACCAACCCCTGTGCCAGGGACATGGCTGCTTAGGGAATCATGGAAGCTTCATAGGCGACCCTTCTGTCCCCCAGCCACCTCCCGTGTACTTTGGTCTCATCCATGTCATCCACCCCAGTATTCGTCGTGGGTTGTGTGTGGTGAGGACTGTCACAGTGGATCAGACTCAGGGACTCAGGTGCTGCGTGGAGCACAGTGGAGGGAATGGCCACCATCAGTGGGCTGTTGCCCCCAAGTCAAGACCAGTGTCCTACTTCTCCAAAGAGTGAAAATTTGGGGGGATGGGAGTGGGCCAGTGTCCTTTTGATTGTCTCAGTCTTGTCCCTTTTCCTCCTCCCACCTCCTCCCCTCCCCATCTTTAGCGTGAGTGATCGCCATTCCCTCCTGACTAGTAGTGTCTCTGTATAGCCTCCTCCCCACACTGTTCTTTGAACCTGAACCCAACTCCTTTTACAGCACTTTCCCGAATCTTTAGCACAGAGATCATCTGCCCCTGGGGCTCCCCGTCACTGTACAAGCCCCTCTGGCCTCTTCTCTTTGGACTTCAGCATAGCCACTTCTTCTCAGGAAAGTTCTCCTGACTCTCTAGACCAGCCGCTATGACCAGCTCCCCACACGACTGCGCTCTCGAACCAGAGGTTGTGTCCCCTCCCACCTAGCGGTCCTACTGGGTAAAGCTGGTGTAAGTGAAGGTTTTCTGTTATCCTGGCTTCCCAGGACCGAGGGCTCCACAACAGCAGGCTGTGCGGTGCTCCCCATATTCATGATCCCCCTCGCCTCCCATCCATTGTCTGCTCTCGAGGCTTTGAATGCTGACGAGGGCCCTGGGTGCACCCAGAGCCACCATACCCAACCCCCAGGCAATGAGGCAGGCAGCATCCGGGCCTGCCCCCACAGGTGAACGCAGTCCTCACCCACAGTCCCCGCTGCCATCCACGCAGGCACGAGTGGCAAAGGGCTGTAGATTCAGCTGCCCCTGGGTAAGAGAGAAATGGTGTTGCCTGAGAACAATAGGTCTCATCATGTGTCTGAACATTTCAAAGGGTGTCTTCCTTCCACAACAGCTGTGCAAGATGGACTCAGAATTTTCGCAACTCCTTAAATCCTTTTTTTATTTTAATGGGCAGTCACTTAGAGATCCAGGTGGAATGTCAGGTGACTCAACCAGGGTAAGCTCTCCAAAGAGCATGAGCTGTGTGGATAGAGGTTGCAGTCTGGTTATCCCCCGGCCCCCGCTGGCCTATAAATTTAAAAAAAAAAAGATAAACCTAAACTAGTCTTCAGCATTTGAAATTCAGGAGATGCCACGTAAAGGTCTGACATCTCTGTGCCACATTCCTGCAAGACCACGGTTGATGGTGCAGAACGGCATTGCCTTGGATACCCTGCAGCGTGCCGCCCTCCCCACCACTCTCTGTCCATCACTGGCGTGGCTGTTCTAAGAGAGTCTTGCAACCTTTTTCTTGATGTATAACATGCACCAGAAAAGTGCACACACCCTAACATTAAGTGTCAGATGTTCACAAACAACACGCCCCCGTGGCTACTTTAAGAAACCATTTTCTAAGTGATTTTGACGTTCTTTGGAGTTACTAGTTTTATATCGGGTTTGGTTTTTGCTTTTAACTTATTACAAACAAATGTAGCTTTGTTGACTGTATGAATATAGTGTTGGGGGGAAAACAACCAATTTTTCTTTTTGCAGAAAAACCTGCCATTGCTCCGCCCGTCTTTGTGTTTCAGAAGGATAAAGGACAAAAGGTAAGGGGCCGGTATGTTCTCTCGTCACATGATTACTCTGATCTGTTTTCTCCCAGAGGTCTCTCCCAGGTCACAAGGCCAAGGGTACTTCTCTTTTAAGCCTTCACTTTGAGCTTGAAAGGAAAAGGTCCTGTGGCTTTAAGTTATCCTGGTGAGAGGTTAAGACGGGCGTGTGTGGAAAGGGTTCAGAAGCCTTGCTATGAACGGTGGTAGGAAGCTGCTTTCTAATTCTTAATGGTTCATTTTAGAAATGCTTCTGTACATTAGGAAGAGTAAGAGAGAAAAGGCAGAAGGAAGGGGGAGGGGGAGGGAAGGAGGAAGGAAGGAGAGAGAGTAATGATGGTTAAAGGGGAAGACAGGACCTTTAAAGATTTTAGGGAGATATTTTGGCCCCCAACCAACTCGGCAGAAATGCGTTTAGAATAATTATCTATTACTTGGCTTGCATTATGTATTTACCATCCATCTTTGTTATTTGTTGCTTCTTGCCCTTGGATTTCAAATGTCTCGGTTGCACTGATGTTGGAAATACCTTACCTAACTCCTAGCAATGAGCTAGCAGTTCGTCAAAGGCCTGATTGTTAAAGGCCTGATTGGTGCCATGGTAGCATTCTGATGTCGCATGCTGCCGTTTACCCAGAAGTCATTGATTTTATGTCTGTCCCTGACCAATCAGTGTGGAAGGTTGGGGTTGTGTCCAAGGTAGTTGATGTTCTGTGGTGATGCTTCCCAAGCTTATATGAGGACTCTACTTGGCCAAAAAAATAGTTGATCCCTTCCACCCCACCCCTCACCCCCAGGACAGCAGGTATAATTTAATACCCTTTGCAAGATTTCAGAGTGACCAAAGTGCTAGATTTGGTGTGTTTTGACATCTGTTTGTATCTTTATTTTCTTTTCTTCTTTTTTTTTTGTTTTTCTTCTTGAGAGAGCGCAAAGTACACACGAGGGAGGGGCAGAGGCAGAGAAAGAATCCCTAGCTGGTTTCACGACACAGGGCTCGATCTCAAAACTGTGAGATCATGACCTGAGCCGAAATCAAGAGTCAGATGCCCAACTGACTGAGCCACCCAGGTGCCCCAAATCCATTTACATCCTGTTGATAAGAACAGATCTGTTCAAAAGCTCTCCTTTTGGAGACTTGTGATCCACAGGCGAGGTGTCTGGTAGATGCCCGGTCCTCTGGCGGCGTGGCCAGCCCTGAAGTCCGGGACCGCTGGTCTGGCGATTTGGGACTCCTCACAGCCCAGCTACTGCTCCTAGACCCTGTCCCTCGGTCTGAGAAGAGAGGCCAGACTTCTGTGTGGCCCAAGTTTTCCTGGACCTTGTTCAAGTACGGTGCCAGGAAGAGAGCGTGTGTGCGCGCAGGGGGGCAGGAGGGAGAAGTGGCTGTCTTAAACCCACGAACACACACACATACCCTTGCAGGGTACCTTCTTGTGAGCCGGGGCTCATGTGCTAGTCTTGCTCTCATGCTAAACTTTCCCATTGTTTGTTCTTTTGCTAAAGAGAGAATGACAGCACCCAAGGAAACATTCTTCCTGTTTTGTCTCAGTTTTCCAGGTGCTGTTTTCAAGACACATCAGCCTCTGGGGTCTCCTCTCCCCTGGGCCTTGACTAGTACATGTAGCTTAATTACAAGTATCTCTGTCACTTGTCTTTTGGAGGTTCGCTCACAGAGAAGGGGCTGGTGCGCTTTTGCTAACTCTTAGAAATGCGTGTGTTCAGTTTCTGTTTTAGATGTGAAAGTTGCTTCTCTCAGGCTTTCTGTAAAACGAGGATCTTTTAGAATTTTGAATGTTTTTATGATCTTTTGAACCACTTTGAAACGGGTCAGCAAACTAAGGCCTGCCACCACCGCCTGTTTTTGTAAATAAAGTTTTATTGGCACACAGCCATGCCCACCCTGTTCCCAGTAGCCGAGGCTGCTTTCCAGCTGTGACAGCAGAGTGAGGTAATTTGGGCAGAGACATATGGCCCACAAAGTCCAAAATACTTAGTAGCCGACCCTTTACAGAAAAAATTGGCCGACCCCAAATTTAAATTTAGGAATTAATACTTTCAACCCGAAGACTTGGACAGCCAGCAGAAAGAAACACTAAAATGTAGCATTTGTTCGGCCAAATTTAGAATGTTTTTTAAATCTCTGACTCCCATTTCAATACTGTTTTCACGGTTGAAGTGCTTCTTGCCTGCAGCCTTGTGGTTCGGAGGCTATAACTTCCACGTATTACCTCCAGCAGGTTGGGGTGAGGCTGAATCAGAAGAGTAGCTAGGAAACTGCTCAGCATCATGTTAAAAATGTGCAAATGTAGTTCTTATCAAAACATTGACTCCGAGCCAACTCTAAATGGGCTTCTAAAAATAACTGATCTCCGGTTCCTCAGAGTTCAGCCCTCCACTTCTGCCGGGCCTGCAGGACCAGATCCCCGGCAGGACTCGGGAAGTCTCTGCGTGTTTGCGAAGGAGGGCCTTCTGTGACCGTCCATGAGGGCAGCTGTCTGAGCTGTTGGGTGGGTAGTGGCCAGGTGAAGGTGGAATCTTCCTTTCTTTCTCTGCTGCTTATGACGGCTCAGAAGCGAGGCAGCGCTGCAGGGAGCAGCCGTGGCCCTTCTGACAGAGACGAGGGTTCGAGCCTCATTCAGTTCCCACCTCCCTGGCCCAGGTTCCAGCCCGTCTGCTGCTCACGTTGCAGAAGCAGAGCTGGGAACGGGCCGCACAGGCTGCTCTCGTTTTGGTTTCTCCTCTCCTGTCCAACTTTGTATTTTGAAAATATTCAGTCCTCAGAAAAGTTAGAAGACTGAGACTGCAGACTCCGGGACGTCCTTCACCTGGCTTCACCTGGCCTCAGCACGGACATCTTTGTCTTAAATGCTGGAAGCACTCAACTATAAGTGGTGCCCACCTGATGCTTCTCCCCTAAATCCTTCTGCAGGTGCCTCCTGGGAATAGGGTGGCCCTCTCCATGGCCCCAGTGCTATTGTCACTCCTAAGAAAGTGATGCTTATTTTAGAAATATCCTTCAATACGTAGGCCATATTTATGTTGTCCTAATCGTCAGCAAAATGTCCCTTACGACTATTTCTGGAGCCCTTTCTTGACCCACAAAGACCAGGAAGTTCCACTGTCAAATGTGGGACCACTGACTTCCCTTTCAGTAAACTGTCTCCAAACCACCCAGCGGGCTGCCCTTCAAAGAACTTGTGTCTCCCCTCCCCCTGCCAAGGAGAACACTCCACAGGCCCAACTATTATCTGAACCATGATTGAGGCGAAAGATTTGAAATCAAAAAGAGAAAAAATGAAGCTGTTAGCCCAGGCGGGGTTTTTGGTTTTGTTCAGTAGCAAAGCCATGTGGCGTCTTCTGTCAGTCCTAACCACGGTCCAAGTCGCATTAACAGCAGGCTACAAATTGGTGGCGGTGGCCTGCCAGTGGTGGCATCTCTTAGTGTCAGCACAGGTTGTCAGATCCCCCTGTTGTTCCCTGTTAGAGAAAGCAGTTGACAGTTTGAACTCCAGCCCTAACGCCGAAAATCCAGTTGGACCCAGACCGAGAGCCCAGTCGACAGCCCGGAATCGTCCTTCCTTCCTTCCATGCTCTCATGCTTCCTCAAGAGGGCGCTCCTCGTGAACGGCTTGCCTTCACGTATTTCTCTTTCTTAACTGCCTTGAATGGAGACCCGTTTGTTTTTTTCTTCCTTTTGATGTAAAGAGATTTTCGAAACTCCTTAGGAGTGTGTTTCATTGACTGTGACGACTGATGTTTCTTTCAGACACTTTGTCTTCCGAGTGTATTACTCTGCAGGGGTAAGGCTTTGTGGGAGTTGCACTTGGCCGATGGGGTAACGTCTGCTTGGTGGAAAGACAAAGCAGTTGCAGAGATGCGAATGGGCAGGAAGGAAGGGGTCACTGAATGCTGCCACAGTATCTTTAGACCCAGTTTCAAAGCTTACTGCTGATTAACAAGCCTATCCTGTGTGCGCGTGTGTGTGTTTTGGTTTTTGTCAGCCATGTATATTTCAGGATGATGATGTCAAAGGCTCCCAAAATCTTGATGCCAGAGTTTCACAAATATGTTGAAAAACTACAGGCCCTGTCTTGGTTCTCTAGAGCTCCCTTTTCCTGTCCAACAAAAACACTCAGACCCAAGTAGAAAACGCTGGAATGGCATATGTGTTTCTTTTTGGTCCTCCAGTTTAGCTGTCATTTCAAGTTCAATGCCATGAGAGCATTTGAACATTCGTGCTCTAAAAGCAGGGGTTAAAACAAAAAAAACAAACCCCAAGTGGTTCTAATTAGAGATAGGCCATTGTCCACAGAGCTTATGGCTTAATGTTCTCTTATCGAGTGTTTAATCTCCAGCCGTAAAGTAGCAGCCAACTGGTGCATGGGCCAACCTCTGCGTGTGGAGTGGGTTTGAGGGACAGCTTGAGAAGGAAGGCTTTCGTGTCTGTGCTTCTCCCCTTTATAGGAAGAATCGATTTTGCTGACTTGTTCGGTGTATGAATGAGCTCACATTTTGTTGCTTTTGCTTTCCTCAGAATGTTCAAAAGTTCTCTCAAGTCGTCTTTGTAGAGTTCCTTTGATCCAACAGACCGGCATTTTAAGGAATAGCCCCCAAGCCCTATCTAAAGAGGTTTTAGTCACTTCACACTCAGAAGAAGAGTGGCCAGGTCTGTGGAAGGACAAGGTAGCCACTCAGTTCACAGAGCGAGAGAAATGACTCCGTGTTGTGAACGATGCCAAGCGGGAGATTTGGGGACCAGAGCCCATCTGTTGCAGGACACCGGCTTTGTAACCCATTCCTCAAGAGCTCCCATTCATCCCAGAGCTCCCGGTCCCTGGGAGCCCCTCCAGAATCCCAGGAACCACCTCGTAGGAAGCCAGGGGTATTGTACCTTCAAGAACAAAAATTTCCAGAACCAGCTTTCTCTTACCCTGGCTGTTTTCTAAATACACCCTTGCCAAGGTATTTGGGGTGAACGTGGGAAAATCCTAGGCCAAGGGTCTCCCTCCTCCAGCTGAACTCCCACCCATCTGATAGAAAGCCAGCTCTCTGTGTCTCTGGCAGCTGGTTTGGTCACCCCGCATCTGCACTCACTGAGGCAAGAAAGCGCTCCCTTTATCTCAGGTTTAAGCAGAACGAATTGAAAGGTGCTAGAAGCACTGTACACCGTGTACACTCCCGTTTTGTAGGCCATTCCAGGCCTGCCTCCCCTCCCCCACTTTTTTTAACGGACAGAAATGGTGCCGAGGGCCAACTTCCCTCCTCAGTGTCCTTGCAGAGATGGGTCATCAACCCCTAGAGACAAATGGACATAATCGCCCCTCTTCCCCTCCGGTAGAGGCCCTGCCCCCATCTTGGTCTCCAGGAGCGTCGTTCCTCGGTCACAGCCCATAAGCACAGTAGCTCCAGGCTGCAGGTTGTGGAAATGGGGTCCTAGGCCTCCTGCATACCTCAGAGCTCCCTGCAAAGTTAAACAGCAGCCAAGTCCGCACTCATTTTCCATTCTTTCATTCTGGAGGGCCAGTTTTGTCGGGCAAAACACAACAGCATGTGCCAGGCTTCTTGTCTCATCCTCCCAGGCAGGGGCTGCTGAAGTCTGAACGTCTCTAGCCCTTCGATCCCCGCCCACCCCTTGCCCTGTGTTGCAGCCTTTGTTTACATTGAAGGAAAATTGTCTTTTTTGCTCCCAGTCCTCTGCAGAGCAAAAAGACTTGTCGGATTCGGGAGAGGAGCCTCGGGGGGAGGCTGAGGCCCCCCACCATGGCACGGGTCACCCCGAGTCAGCTGGTGAGCATGCCCTAGAGCCTCCTGCCCCCGCTAGCGCTTCAGCCAGCACTCCTGAAGCCCAGCTTCTTCCTTTCCCGCGAGAACTGGCAGGGGTAAGTCCACCTCCACCCAGCACTCCACGGCCTGGGGGTCCCAACCCAGACCGGCCCCTTTCCCTTTGGGCTCCTCAGGTCAGACCCTAGACCGCAAGCAGCCGATCATAACTGAAAAGATGATCATGATCTCTGCAGCACCCTTTAATTCTTGCTGCCAGAAAGTCAGGGAAGATTGAGTCCCCTTTTTCATTGAGACTTTCTAAACGGGGGAATTTATATACACCCCTAGCAAGAAGCAAATCCTGTTGCCTGAGAGAGACATAAGGGGTCAAAAGAGGGATTGGAGTAATGGGGTAGAACCTTCCAAATCAAATTCGACCCCCTCTCCGTCCTTCCATTTTTCTTTCTCCTCTCCCTGAATTTGGGCGTTCAGGTTCAGGGTCTTAGAAACACCAGTAGCCCCAGCTTCCTTGATCTAGAGGAAGAGGAGGTGTCTAAAGCAGACTGCTTTGCAAGACCGGTTGTGTTTGGACTGTGGTTAGGCTGTGAACTGCTTGTCTTCAATCAAAGCAGGAAGAAGAAAAGACTCTTCTTTTGAATCCAGAGGGAACCCCTTGAGCCCTTTATCTTTGTATTGAGAAGGCTTTTGAAGATTATAGGTGGAGAAGATTGTGAACTCTCGAGAACAAGAAATGTCTTGAGTGTTTGGAGGTTGATAAAATGGGAAAGGTAAACATCACCCTACATTCAGGATTGAAAACTCCATGTGGGTACCTAAGCCCCCCATTCTGGCAGGGAAAAATGACTCTTAAGGAAACGAGGAACCCTGCTGTGCACACCAAACACTGGGTAGCCATCCAGGGTGTCACAGTCCCAGACCTTCAGCGATCCCTTGTGTCACATCACCAGTGTGCTTAAGGAAATGATGAAAATTCAGTTACAGCCACCAAACCCTGGGACACACAGGAAGAAGTGATGTTCAGCAGAGGTGAGGTTGGAGGCCACTTGGAACATTTTGGAGGAGTCAGTGTGTAGTGGAAGAAGAATAAACGGCCTTTACCGTGTGTCGGGCAGCAGTGACGGGGGCAGTCCCTCATGGTGTACAAGTGGGTTTGGGCCCAGTAAAGATTCCAGCCGGGAGGCACCCACACCAAAGTGTTCCAGGGGTTCACAGGCAAGCACAGAACTGACAGAGCAAGAATTAGGAGATGATCACTTTTTCGGTTGGGGGCCCGGCAGCTCCTGGAACCTTCTGCTGAGCAGGTATTTTGAGTTATTGTGCCTTCAGCCTTCGCAGGCACAGGAAATCGTGTCCTCGGTTCCCTGAGAACAGACGACCTCCGTGTGGATCTGCCCAAGAGGCTCTGGGGCCCTTTGCTGCTGTCTGGTTTGAACAGCACAACAGCTCACAGAGCCGCCTGTCACTCGAGAGGCTGAGGGTTTTCAATTGAGAGTAGCAAATGGGTAGGTCACAGAGGTGGAGTCGCAGCAGCTGTTCCTCCAGAGGCACACAGGCTGGTGTGGGCCTTATCTAATGCCCATCTGGTAAGACCGGGGTGGGGGGTGGGGGTCTCACCTTCTGCCTGCGGCCGGGCCAGATGGGGATTTCTGTAGCCTGGCCGATGGGACTGGACTTCTCAATTCTTGTGGACTTTGGGTCAGAGGCTCTAATCCCCCAAAATTCAAACCATCCCCAGCCTGGCCATGCAAGGTCAAGTGTTAACAGTGGGAAACCTCAAGCCGGGTTGTGGGTCACCGTGGGAGGAAGTCAGGACTGGGGGGAGCAGTCGATGAACATACCAGCATAGCAGCAATGGCCGTGCACATGACACACACACGTGCTGTTTGGTTTTAGCATTTGTTAACTGTGGGAGTCCCTGGTCCCATCAGAAGTCCGTCAGTGCCACCTTCACATCATTTGGTGATAGCTCTGAGCCAACCAGGACTTAACTCCTTTGGGTTCTCAGCAGAGAAAACTGGCTTGTTGCCAGTGGCTCCCATTAACTGGCTTTCTCTAGCGATTGG
Source organism: Leopardus geoffroyi (assembly GCF_018350155.1). NCBI lineage: Eukaryota > Metazoa > Chordata > Mammalia > Carnivora > Felidae > Leopardus > Leopardus geoffroyi. Next base: position 4,353,480 of record NC_059331.1, on the reverse strand, counting down.
GCGTGTTCGAAGCAGAGTAAACTTTTTCTGGGTCACTTAGGGCATAAATTAAAGCAGATGGAACCTGGTCCCAGTTTCTTCTCAGGTTGAGATGTTCCTTTGGTTAGCTAGGACTAGTTGCTCTCACATCCGAACAGATTTGGATCTTGCCCTGTACCACACTGGAATTCAGGAAACCGCCCACCCTGACCCAGCCAATCTCGTCCATCACGTTTAGTCTGTTCTTTATTGCATGATCCCTTGAGGAAATGTAAAGCCGAAAGTTCTTTATAATAAATAGCGGCTCGCTGAATTGTTGCTTAGAGAGGGCCCGCTCATCTTTCAGTCTCCCGGACTCTGGCCATCTAAGACTCAGTACCGGGAACAAGCCTCTATATATCAGACTTCCTGGCTCTCAGAAGACAGCTTGGAGAAGACCAGACCACATCCAAATTAAGTTCTCTGATCCGGAGAAAGCAGGCAGCTCTTTGTGCTTACTCTGAGTCTGGCTTAAGTCTCCTGGACTGATGCTCAGAGCCAAGGCCCTGCTGAGCCCGAAGTGTGTTTATTAGACCCACCAGGAAGCTTAGGTCCTGGAACCAGACCCCTGGCTGGACAGCTTCCCTCCTCTTCTGGGTTCTGCATGGGATTTGGACCCTCATTTCACACCCCCCGCCCGACATTCAGCCCTTCGGAGGCCATGATTTTTTTTCTTCAGCATCTACCTTTTTAGTAAGAAGTTCTGAGCTGGTCACCCAGTTGCAGAATAAACAGCATTGAATCAGCCCACAGTGCCTTTGAAGACAAGGACATGTCAGGAGTCCCCTCCCTTGATTGATTTTTCAGCCCAGGCATCCATTTCCCTGTAGCCACAGCCAGGCAAGCTTTCTAACGGATCAGTCCACACTGGAGTCGCTGAGGCCCAGGCAAGCCAAATGGTGTCTGGCATGGTCTCGTTTTCTGGTCTTTTCTGGGAAGTCAGGAAGGCAGTGCTGTTCACTCCTGCTTACTCTCCCTGTGTGTCAGCTTTGGAGACACAGTGGCCAGCTCCATTCCTTCCCCTTGGATTGGCCTAGCACCTTTGTCCTTCTTGAGGCCACACCAAGCAGCCTCATGAGAGCCATGGTTTCTCAGGGCATGGGGTGGGGGTGGGGGATCCTGGATAAGCATAATGATCATAAATTTTCACCGTTTCATCCTTTACAAAGAACTGAAGCTTCCCACATCTACAGTCCAGGGTCCTGTTCCGAGTTAGACGTTACCGTCTATTTTGTCCTTGGCAAGAGGGACATGCACACCTCACAGAATGAGCGGCTCCCCCCGAGGTTCCCGTGGCTCTGAGGGGAGAGAGCTGCCACCCCTGTGATTCTTCCCACCCGTCCACAGCAGCCGCCACCATGGGGGCTTTTCATCTTCTGTAAGCCCACTCCACTCGTTCACACTCCGTGACACCGGGGAAGCGAATTGAAGGATTCTCTTTGGGCTTCTTTCTTTCCCGCCTCCTTATGTAAGTGTTGATTTGGGATATGTTCGTCATGGTGTCCCAGATGGGTGCTGACCCCAGTGTCCTCTAGGTATCCTCCCGAAACCCTGATCCTCAAAGAGGTGGATTCTAGTGTGGGAGGAGGCAGAGGAGGAAATGGGGCCTTCACACCTGCTTCTGCCCTGGCTCCTCCCCACAGAGGAATCCTGGAAGCCTGTTCTTCGAGTCCCCATGGCTGTGGCTCCTGAGCTTTGGATGCACACTTCCCGGGTCCCAGGAGCTGTAGCTGTTTGTGCCCCGGGCATTGTTCTCAGCTGACCCCGATCAGCCTCTACCTTGGTTGGGGTGAGGGGTGGCCCCTGACTACCAGGCTGCTGTGTTGGCAAAAAGTGTGCGTGGAGACTGCGTTGGCCTTGTTTGGCGCCGGGGTTGGCTTGAGAGGGAGTTGCTTTGCTCCAGGCCTTTCCGTTTGGGGAGAAGACAGCCAGACAGCAAGCTCAGGCCTTCAGTGCAGTTGGGGTGTGGGGGCAGACATCAGGCTCACGTGGGCAGCTGGAAGAGTTGAGGATTTCTGGAAGAGTTGACATATCCAAAGGAAGCAGAAATTACTTCCTTGTACATTGTCTTGTTTCTTTGTGCTAGTTCCTATTGAGGAGAGTTGCTGGCATCAGTTTCCTTACTGCTTCTGAGTTGCAGTTCAGACTAGTTCAGACCCCACAGGAGGTTCCAGCAGCTTCTGGAAGGTTCTTCCCGGTGGGGGAATCTCCTGTGTTGTCCTCCCCTGGCCTTGGCCTCTCAGCTTTTCCAGGACCAAGACACCAGTCACATGCCTCTTAGAAGAGATTTGAGGTGTGGGTTTGAGGGTCTCCTGGGGCTTAAGGGACTAGACGTATCTGAATCTTGTCTGGCCAGGCACCCTCTCTTCTCCAGGTCACCGAAGGGGCTGCGACCAACTCGGGCTCCATTTATGCATCGAGTGCATGCCGAGCATCTTTTGTGCACGGCGTCCCGGGTGTTCTGTGCTGAACTGTGGGCAGAACAGCCAGACAGACACGTTAGATCCTTTCCAGCTGGTACACAAATGGCAGAGGCGCGAGAGGCTGTGGGTGGGGTGGAGAGGAGCAGCTTCCGCTCGCTCTGTGGCGGGATAGTGAGCGAGCTCGGCTTCCCCCGGAGGAGGGTTCCCCCTGGAGGAGGCCATGCTGAGCGGAGCTGCAGGAAACTCGTCCCAGGCCTTGGGGGCAGCACACACAGAAGGAACCCTGAGGTGGGAACAGTGTTGGCAGATTGAGAAAACAGGAAGGAGACTGGGAGTCTGAAGCGTGACGGCAAGGAGGGGTTGTAGGGCACGGACAGACGGGGCCCCGGAGGCCTCAGCTCTTGGTCTGGGCACACTTCTGGGGGGTTCGTGGCACCCATCACATTCTTAAGGAGACTCCCGATTCCTGAGACACTTGGGGTGTTGTTGGCATAGGTAAGAAAGTTCGGTGTCAGTTAAGAACCCCAAAACACGTGAAGCAAAAATTGACAGAACTGAAGGGAGAATTCAGATACTGTCGTAGCGTCGGAGAGCCCAGCACCCCAGTGGAGTAGTCTGCAGGGCTCCGGGAGGGCTCAGACAGCACTCAACCCCGCTGGTCTGGCAGGCCACCTGTCCCAGAGAACATTCCAGACGGTGCTGTGCTGCAGAGTAACCGGGACACTCTCCAGACAGACTGCTTGCGGGGCCACAAAACAAGTGTCAGTAAGCTGGAGATGACTGAAATCGCACGGTCGTTTGCAAGCACAGTGGAAAGAAATCAGAAATGTGTAGATTTCTGGAAATCCGCACATGGGGAAATGAGACAAGATAGCTTGCAGGGCAGAGGGAAGTTAGGTGCAGAGGCCTCTTGGCATTGAGCTGGTGGAGGAACACCCTTTTCGGCAGCTGAGGAAACAGGAAGCTGGGACGTGACAAGCTCTCTGGACTGCTGACCAGGCTAGGGGCCACTCTTCTGCATGGAATGCAGGGACACATGCCTTAGCAGCTTCTCTGAGGCCCTCAGAGCACCTGAGATTTGTGTCCCTTCACTGAACAAATGCCAGGCGAGGTCCCACTGTGTGCTGCGTGCCAGCGCCCTCCTGGGACTCAAGCCGGTGGAGTCCGTGACACAGATTGCACAATCAGCGTGAGAGGCAGAGGACCGCAGGGGACAACGAGGCCAGAGGACAGGGGTGGGTGTGAGGGGGTTGTCAGGTGAGGAGCCAGGGACAAGAGAGCAGGACCAGAGGTGGGGCCGTTTCCGGATCCCAGAAGTCGCTCTGCGGAAGTGACAGATCCCGCGGGATCTGAGAGGCTGCCACGTGTGGGGTTGGTACAGCCAGAATGCTTAGTGAGAGGAGCGAAGCACCAGGAGCCACAGGACCAGACCTGGGGGTGGGCCGGCCGCTGTGAAGGAACAGGAAGGAGGTACCTGGGTCCGCACCTCAGTGATGTCACCCAAGGAAGGGGATGGTCCTGGGAGAAAAGGTCTGTTGTGCCACTGTCATGGCTCTGTGTTGTCAGATGCCACCCCAGTGCTTAGTCCTGGGCTTGGGGCCATCTTCTTAACACCCCTGGCCCCGTCCCCATCCCTGACTCCTCATCTGGCTGCCCCAGGACGTGACTTCACGTCTGGACCCTTGTCACACAAGGGCATAACATCCAGCGGAAGTGAGCCGGCTGGGAGAGCCCCACCTTGGCCGGGTGTCGGGTCGGGCTGAGTGCTGCCCCACCTGCTTATCCCACTGACCCCGTCAATCTCCCTGAGGCGCCGGTGCCGGCGCCCCCGTTTCCCAAGCGAGGAAACGAGCCTGGGCAAGTGAGACGGTTTGCCCAAGGTGTACCTTTAGGAAGTGCCAGAGCTGGGAGAAGGTCGAGCCCCTTGAGGCTCCTGCCACCGGTTTGCGTCCATCTGGAGCCCGCCTGCCCGACTCCTCCCGTGTTTGACTTCGTTTGGGACCCAGTGGTGTGCTCACAGCTGCCCCGCGGACTGTCGAGCCCCTGTTGTGTTATGAGGGGGTTCGTTTACTAAGCACTCTGCTGGATGGCCTCCCCTGCGCCCCTGGATCAGCCTTTGCGGATGTGGGGACGGCAGCCGTCCTCGCCCCTTCACAGAGGCTTGCAGCGGGCGCTTAGAACAGCTTGTGTTTCTGACTCCAGCCCACGTTGTCAGCTCCCACAGGAGAGCGTGCAGGCTGGGATCCTTTTCTCTCCCCGTCCCTTAGGACAGGGTCTACAAACTCCGGGCCTCTGTCTACGAGCTAAGATGGTGGAATATACACGTGGCCCAAGATGCTGAAAGTCCTTTGTGGCCCTTTATGGGGAAAGTGGCGCCCAGGGCTGCAGCCGGTGCTCACGGCTCGTTATTTACGTTATTTAGGGCAGTTACTGCATCTGTCTCCACCCCGCCCCAGGCTCACAGAGCACTTTCCCAGGCGCGCCTCGTCTAATCCCTAACAGCTCCTCCAGGCAGGTGGTCCTCCTTTGGCTAACCTTGACCCCTAGGGGCTTTTCTGAAAATAAGAAAATTGGCTCCTCTGCTCACTCCCACGTTCAGTGCCCCGGGAGGACTGATATGCACTCGTCAGTGTTTGCTTCTGGCTGCTTCTTTCGGAAGAGTCACACGTCTCTGAGAAGGGCTGTCTCCTAGGGGTTGGGTATTATCTGGGGGTTGGGAACGGGGCCTCATCCTAAGGCTTCTGGATGGCTAGTTGTGAACATTCTAAAACTAAACGTTGTTAAGGAGGAAATTCTTCGGCCACCTTCTGACCTCGCTGGTGATTTTTTGGTAGGTTGTGTAGTCTGCTGAGTTGTTCTGAACACTCTGCATCGGACTTAGGTCCCAGGCATCACAGTTCTGTATCTTCTGGAAATAATAACGTACCTTGAAGCAGCGTTCTGCACTGTGCAACAAGCCAGGGCAGGGAATGGAGGCTGCTACGATCCGGTGTTAGGTGACCATTTTACCCAGTCTGGCTGCCCTCCAGAGCGGAGCGAGTCACTTGCCAGCTCTTGGCAAAGTGAATTCCAGCCAGGCACCGTTTCACTGTGCTTGACTGGGGGGGGGGGGGCGGGGGGGGGGCACGTAGTTAGCTGTGACCTGTGGAGAGACAAAGACACCAGTCTTTGTGCAGTAAACATGTTCTCAGCCCATGGACTCCTTGGCCCCATGGCCTGGAAAGGCAGACACAGAAGGTTCTTGGGGGGATTTTTGAGCCTAATGTTAGGTTGAAAGTCTGTCCGTGACTTGGGTGCCTGAGCTCAGGGAGTTGGCCCCCAGGGCCGCGTTTCAGGACGCGCTCACTGAAGAACTCCCACGCTGCCGGGTGCGGGGCAACCTGGCCCTCTCTCACCGCCCTGCCCTGTGCTCTCGTTTCAGAGGCCAGCCGGAGGCTCCAGCCCCGAAGGTGGAGAAGGTGAGGAAATCTCTAAAATGGTTCATCCTCTTTGGTTGTAAAAGTGAAAGCAACCTGACTTTCTCCTCCTCTTCCTCCTCCTCCTCATTTTCTGTAGATTCCGACCGAGAAGATGGAAATTACTGCCCTCCTGTCAAGCGAGAAAGAACGTCCTCTTTAACCCAGTTCCCACCGTCACAGTCAGGTAACCGTTGCAGACCGTTCCCAGGCGGTGAAAGCGTCCGTGCTCCCCTCTGATGTCTCCTGCTCGGCCCAGATCCACTTAGAATCCATCTGAGGCTCAGCGTCTGCCAGGGATGAGGCTCAAGTGCTCCCCACTCGAGAACCCGTGCCACTTACAGAGGCTTGTGACCTAGCCGACTAAAAGAAAATGCACCAGGAAGTAGTCCCTCTAAAAGAGAGGGAAAGGACGGTCAGTCCTGTTGGGAGCTGTGGCCATTAAGTACATGTCCTCCTGCTCGGGTGTGTGACTGTCGGTAGACTGCAGGCACAGGAAGCAAAGAGTAGTGCGTCCTCCTGACCCTTCAGGCACGTGCCTAGAGCTTGGCAGTCTGGTCCAGAAGCCCAGACACACACACACGGTACATAACGAACCAAGTGGCCCCGGCAGACACTTCGGTGATGGAATGCCGTGAGCCCCCAAAGGAGGAGGGCTTGGTGGGACCTTGAAGGGTGGGCCAGGCTAGGACCCTGCGGAAGTGGCTGGGCCCGAGGGCTTGTATGGAGACCGATGCAGGAAAGAGGGCGTTGCCCAGAGTAGAGAGAGATGCCGGAGCTACTTGGTGAGAGGTTCTCTGAGCCTGGGGACAGCCCTGCAGATTCAAGAGCAAACATAGCCTCAGGGCTTGCCCCTTCCCCTCCCCATCTTGACTTGGTCCCCTGGCGTCGTCCGTGTTCTCGGTCTTGGCGCCCAAGTGCAGACTCAGAGATGCGTATGTATTTAGAGAGGATCTCCGGTTACATATCTTGGCATCCATTCTTGGGAGGTTTGTGTAACTGTGAACCTTAATGATGTCACTCTAAGAGAAAAAGCACGCCCTGGAAGGTCATTTGTGCTTACAGGAGTAATGTAGACGTTACAGGAAGGTGCAGTGTAGAAAGCGAGCGTCCTTTCAAGATCCTCCCCTGAAACACACTGGATTTCCTTCCTGTTGCCCTTAACACACGTATTGTGGACTTTGCCACACCCTTTCTCGTGAGTGCTCCAGGCCCCTGAATGAATGCACTGTCACTTGCTAATAAGCAGGCCTTGAGGAACCTGTCCAGGCTTCCATAGACCTCCTCATCTCCCTCGTTGCCCAGTGCTCCTGTGAGGCAGGGAGCTTCTGCTTCCTGGCAACGGATCGCATTCCTTGGCGTTCACCGTGCACTGCTGAGCCACGCTCTGTGGCAAAAGGTGCAACAGAGAAGTGGTTTGTGCTCTGGCCCTAGGCTGCAGGGACAAAGGACAGCCAAATATCTCCCCTCTGCTCTGGCACAGTGGCATAGGAAATAGCTCTCAGTCACCACGGGTGGAGAGACACGAGCAGAGCCGGTAACTTGGAAGGCGTTGTCGGTGCCCTGCGCTCTGATTCTGTAGCTGTGTCCGTCCACCCAGATAGTTCTTCAGCTCCGAGGGCCATTGCATTACTGCCCGGCCCACACCCCAGGCAGCAGTTGATAAGTGTAAAGTAAGATCCTAAACAGGTGAGGGGAGTAGGGGTGCAGCCAGCCAGCGAGCCCTGGCAGGTGACAAGGAGCAGGGACTGAGGCCTGGAACATCCAGTTCATTCTGCTTCCCTCCTGGCTGCCCACTTAGGGGCCCAGGGTGCCAAGGAAAAGCCAGGGGCATGAGGACGAGACAGGTGGCCACAGCGGACCACAGCATCTGAAGGCCTGGTTCACAATGTTGAGCCTCCTAGAGTGGGGCTTGGAGATCGACCCTTCAGGTGGGAGAGGTGACCCGGTTCGTGTGTTCTCCGCCTACTCACATTGTTTTTCCTCTTGTTCCCTTCCCTGCCCGCACCTCCTTGTCGACAGTATCAAAAAACAATGTTTTTATGCCATCAACCTTCTGCGAGCCATCTGCAGGCAATTCTGACTCAGAACCAGGTGAGCCCCCGTGTCCCTTTGCGTTTTACTGCCCGTCGCTAGGGGTTTTCCTGGGATGAAAAGCAGTTGATATTGTAAAATAAGATCTTAAACAGGAATGGGCAATTTGAAAAACGGATTCTTTTTCAGTTCTTAAATGTTTTCCCAAATCTTCAGCTCGTAGATTTGGAATCCAGTGTGAGGCAAGCTTCATAAGCCCTTAGTTTTTTTGCTTCTGCAAGGAGGGCCTGGTCCAAGGAGTCTTTAAAGTTTTGTTGTTTTTTGTTTTTTTGTTTTTGTTTTGTTCTTGCAAAAACAAAAAGCAGCTATAGATCGGTGTACTGCTCGTTTTACAAGGTTTTTGCACAAGTAATAACTCATTTTTTTAAGGCAGACGGGAAATACACAGAGTGAAAGAATCTGGCTGCCCCACTCCCTTCCCCACCCCAAGGTAACTGCTGCGAGGCCGATGGAATTTTCCAGACCCCTTTTCTGTGCATCAGACCCTCACACTAATAATCAGTGTGACTTAGACATGTTCAGATGGATATGTAAGCGTACTCGGTCACAGCTTTAAACCTTGAGGGCAAGAGCTTGCCTCTCCCCGAAGACTGAGAGAGCCTTCCTTTTTTGGTCTCTCACTGGAGACCCAACTCCAGGATTTCCTGAACGTTTCTCCCACGTGGCTGAAATTCCTCATAAAAGATTTAATGAGCAAGTTCAACCACCCGAAGTCTGTAACCCAACCTGCCTTATATAAATTCATTGCCGACTTCAAAAGCATTGCAAGAGAAGTCCTACTCTGGCATGAGGGCAGTGTTTTTATAACTTACGGGATCGATTCGATAGCCCCATTTCACACAATTGAACTCATTTTGGTTCGAAAAGCAGACTGTTTGGAGCTGACCCTCTCACCAGGTCCTAAAGAGGAGTTTGGTTTCTAAGCGTCCTTGGGAATACCTGGAGTGCTCGCTTAGCAAGAACGCTGTGAATGGTAGGGGCGACGTTAGCCGCGGTGAGCCTCCTCTGGACCAGGCTGTCAGTCCCCGAAGCCGAGTGTCTAGATCGCGTGGAGCTGGCGATTTCCATCACAAATCTCACAGCCCCTCGTGAGGTCTGTGAGTGATGGCCTCGCTCTCTTCTTTCCCCCCACAAAACCTTCATTCTGCAGCATCGACAGCAGGGCCACCCTGAGAAAAGGGGGTTCCCAGGCCTGCTGAGGCGCCCTGACGCAGCTTCGCTTCCTGCTACCTGACGCAGGGTGGAGTCATATCAGACTTGCACATCGGTCCCACAGAGCAGGCCTCCTCTGACCTTGCCTGCCTGCCTTTCTTTTGGTTTTTAGCTTTAATGGGGGGGGGGGGGGGGGAGGGGCGGGTGCAGATTTTAAACTTAGGGAAGAATTTTATAAAGCGCTTCTATATCCCTTTGCGCATTTGATTTTCCCCAGTCGCCCCAGTGATGTCCTTCATAGCAGAGGGACCAAATCCAGAGATCATGCACCACGTCTCTCTCTTTCCATCTGGAATACTGCCTCATTCTTCCCTTGACTTTTATGGCCGAGAAGACGACAAGCCCATTATTTTGGAGGAGTTTTTCTGTCTGGGTTCGCCCAGGGATTCCTGGCGATCCCACCCAGGTGGTGCGTCTGGGGCTAGAATAGCACAGGAGCGAAGCTGTGTTCTGCCCGGCGCCCCAGCCCTGCTACCAGTGGGGCTGATTTTGCCCTCTTGGTCACAGTGGGTTCTGTCCGTTTCTGCTCTGTGAGGTCACCCCCTTTTTTCCAGAGAGACGCTCTGAGACCCTGGGGAAGCCCACCCCCCCCCCGCCACTTTTCCCCTCCAGCATCAGCATCCACTCGTGTTCCCTTGCTCGGGTTAGTCATTCCTCTGATGACCGATCACGGCGGGATTTTCTGCCTTCGTTGTTGCTGGTACGTTCAGGTGGTGCTCTCCTGTGGGAGAGGGCTTTCCCTTCTGTCCGCTTAGTCCTTTGTGATCCTGTACCTCAAGGTGGGCGCGTGGATTCCTGTTTTAGGCAGCCAGTTGCAGTCTGTCATTCTTAGTGCAGAATTTAACCATCCCAGATTTGGCCAGCGGGAGTCGCATCACACGGGTTCCTGTGTCATTTTGCCACGACGCGTTATTCTTTTAAGTGCTGTCTTTCTGTCCTAACGAGAGAGGCTCCAGGCCCGTCATCATGTCTGTTTTTCTCAGAGGGGCCCTTACTGGAGGGAACGTGGTCTCCAGAAACCAAAATCTGGGTCTCAGCAAGCTCACCGCCCCTGGACTGTCACTGCGCCTGGGCCTCCTCGGTGCCCAGAGACGGGGACACGTACCCGTACCTGCGTGCACACACGTGTGTACACTTACACACGTTTCTTTGTATCTGTCCGCGTGTGTGGGTAGCCCCAGGCTCACGTGGACTTCCAGTCCAGCACCAACAGGTTTCATCTGAACCTCCTTGCTTTGAATTTCTCCCTCTTTCTTTCTTTCTTTTCTTTCCTCTAAGTTTATGTATTTATTTTGAGAGAAAGCATGAGCTGGGGAGGGTCAGAGACAGAGGGAGAGAGAGAATCCCAAGCAGGCTCCGCACTGACAATGTGGAGCCCGATGTGGGGTTCAAATCCACGAACCGTGAGATCATCATCACCTGAGCCGAAACCAACATCAGACGCTCGGCCTGACTGAGCCAGCCAGATGCGCCTCCCTCTTTCTGACAGTAAGAGACCTGCTGCCTTCACCTGCAGTGCGCGTTCTTATACCCTGCACGTGTCAAGCACCCTCCCACCTGCCCCTGCCCGGCCCCCACCAGGCTGCCTGTTTCTCTGGCACACACCAAGTTCAAGTTCCCTCAGGGGTGAGTGTTGCTTCCCTCACCTGTCACTTGGGGTCTTCCCGAGGCAGGGCGGAAAGCACCCGCAAAGAGGCCTGCTTGCTTTAAATGTGATCGGAGGAGGGCAGAGACTGCTTCAGAGGGAGCAACCTATCCGCCCAGTGAGCTCACAGAGGGGCACGAGTGTGCCCCCCGTGCAGTCACTCTTGGACGCCAGTGACCCTGCCACGTGTGCCAGGGCTCTGGCTCATCACACAGGCCACACCTCTTCATTGTGCCCTGACCATGTCGCAGGAAAAGGGAGTTTCTTGAAGCCACGAACAGAGAGCACGTCTGTTTTGGTGGAGATGGGGCCCGTGAGCCCCTCCCTGTGAGCACACCTCCCTGCTGCCTTGGGCTCCTTCTGTCCCCAGTCCTTGGTTGCCATTACACGCGTGGCTTGCTTTGCCTGTGTGTCGTCCGCTCGCTGCAGCATTCAGTGTGATTTCTTGTGCGTCTGCTCGGTGGGCCGGGTGCGAGGCCCGGTGCCGCGATGCTAGGTGACGGCGATCATCCGCGCCTGTGCCCCTGCTGGTCGTCCTCGGCTAGCGGCAAGGGTCGCATGCTGCCACCGTTGCTCTACACAGAGCAAAGAGATAGAGATTGATCGGGGGCCACAGTGGAAGCATTGCAAAGCCAGCTATAAGGGCTTTTAAGAATTACCTCAATTGTCAACTTCGTCTTCGTTTTTCCTTAATGTTTGTAAATTGCCAGTCGTCTTATGAATGATACTGAGCTTTGGGAATGTGTTTGAGTATTTCCCTTCTAAAAAGAAACATCTGGCAGCTTGTCTTCCCCCGCATCTGGGGTGTCTGAATCTCGGGAGGGTGGTTTTTATGACCTCTCTCTTACGGGAGCGACCCCAGCTCCACTAACACAGGCTCTTGGAAGCCTGGCGGACTCAACTCCTTCATACCAGCTAGCAGCGAGAGTTTTTTAATCCTGTTTTTGCCCAAGGAGAGCAGTTTGGCTCACCCACGTGCAGACAGCAGAAAGAAGGCTTTCCTGCTCCGTTCAGAATTCTGATTTTATGCCTAAAAGTTTGCTCTGGTAAGGCATTTTTGGTGTTCCAGTGTAGAGTTGGTCGGTTTTTAGTGTATCCACAGAGTTAAACAGCCATCGCCATAATTAAATTAATTTTAGGTCATTCCATCACCCCGAAAAGAAACCCCGACCCCATCAGCAGTCACTCATCACCCCCTCCCCCAGCCCCTGGCAACCAAGAATCCACTTTCTGTCTCCGTGGATTTGCCTGTTCTGGACGATTCATATAAATAGAATCACACGCTGTGTGACCTTCTAAGACCTCTTTCCATTTGTTTGTCTTTACTTTCTTCCAATGATGTTTTGTAGTTTTCATTTGTTAAGTTTATTCCCACGTATTATTCTCTTTGGTGCTGTTGTAAATGGAATTGTTTCCTCAACTTTGTTTTTGGATTATTCGTTGCTAGCGCATAGATTCACGCAACTGATTTTTGTGTATTGATCTTGTTCCCTGCAACTTGACAAGGGTTTCTTCTGATGAGTTGGACCTTAGCACAAAAGCAAGGCTGCCTCCGGTGGCCCCGAATGCTGTCATCCCTGTGCTGCCCCAGGGACAGACCTTCATGCTGATCCTTCCTGTCAAGCACGTCAGACCGTCCCCCCTCCCCACCCCTTAGGAGACAGGCCAAGTCCACAGCACGCACAGATTAAGGGATTTGTATGGACCAGTGGCCCAGCTGAAATCAGGCTTTGAGCCATCGCCCTGCTTCCTTCCCCTTCCTTCTCCTGGGCCTTCCAGTGTTCTCAGGAAGCGACGAGGTGAAGTTCTCCAGACACATCTGGAAAGAGAGCGAGCCTGCTGTCTGCCACCTTTGATCTTTCACCACAGAAAACGTGTCTCATTTCCCAGACATCTGCTGGTGGCACAGAGGCTTCTCCTGATTACACAGGCATTCTCTGACAAGACAGAGAGACGGGTCTAAGAAAGGGAGACCGGTCCTAGAGACCCTGATTGGGTGACTCCCTGACATTCTCCAGGGCCTGTGAGCCCAGCACAGCTCCTGGCAAGCTGCCGGGTGAGGTGGCCCAGGAATGGACCAGCTGTGCACGCACGGTCACTTTTGTCTCGCACCTTCAACAGCCCCCGGTCTTTCATTGGCAGCACGCGACCTGGAGTCAGCACTCCTGCGACCCCCTGCCTCCTCCTTGTCCAAGCTGCTGCCTTATGACCTTGGTGGTTGGACCGGGCTTCTGCGTTTCTGTTTTAGTTTGGAAACATTTCCCGGGTTCTCCAGGCTCGTGGCCACTGAAGTCCAGGCCACGGTCTTCCCCTGCCCTTGACCGTCTCAGCTTCGCTGCCATCCCCAACCCCTAAGCAGTCCTGCTTTTTACCTTTTGTCTTGTGCTTGTAGAGGAAAAGAGCAGTGGGTTCCGGTTGAAGCCACCAACACTGATCCACGGCCAGGCACCCAGCGCAGGTAGGTGCCCGCCTTTGAGGACAGTAGAGGGCCTTTCTCACACCCTTCCCACCTCTGCGCAGCCTCTGTTTGCGTGGCTGCCTGAGGCAGCCCAGCTGGTGTGCTCCAGGCTCAGCCCGCGCTCCAGGTCTCCTCACTTCCCTGGCGCATGAGCACTGACAAGTCACTCTAAAGAGCCCATCAGATCAGGAGAGATTCTCCCAGCTGGCAGCCCTCTGCCACCCTGAGCGGGGTGGGTGGTGAGGGAGTGGACTTGGCTCGGCGTGGGACGTAGAGGCTCTGTGGCCCGCGTTTGCTCTGTCAGTTCAGGCTGTGTCTCCAGAGCGTCCCAGCCCCAGCGTGCCACAGAGTCACCCCAATCAGCGGAGTGGCCACGAGCCAGTGGCCTGCTGCTGGGGAGCAGGGCCTGGCAGTGGTGCGGAACTGGAAGCATTCTCTTGTGGCTCCTGCCCAATTTGTGTTTGGCAGAAGGGTTTTCTTCAGTGTGGCATTTTGAAAAGCAGGTGCAAGGGTATTTTTATGTGAGCCTGAGCAGAGTCCTAAACCCTGGGGGCCTGTCTGCAGCTCTCTGCTCTGCTTCACCGTCTCTGCTTGGCCCTTTAGCCCAGCACTTGAGGACAGCTGTCCCGTGCTTCCCCCGTAACATTACTGTACTCACCGGATTAATTTCTGTAAGGCCCCCTGAGAGCCGTTGCAGGGGTGTGCGTTTCTGCCCATGAAGACCAAGGGCCCCGGGCAAGCCATCCTCTGTTCTCAGGTCTGCCGAGCCAGAAACCCAAGGAGCAACAGCGGAGTGTGCTTCGCCCGGCAGTGTTGCAGGCCCCGCAGCCGAAGGCACTGTCACAGACCGGTAAGAAACGGCCTGGCACACGGGCTCGCACGGTGGGGTGTAGAGCGTTCCCGAGATGGGCTGGGGGCAGCTGTGTCTCCAGCGAGGGGACTTCAGCCATACGTGTTGAATGCGCTCCGGAACAGAGAGTGCTGGGGAAACGATCCTTTAAATCCTCGGTGAGCTCAGGGAAGACAGAGAGAGATGCCGTCTCTGTGCAGCACTAGGCCACGGTGACAGCCGGGTAAGACGCGCTTTGTGCACGCACTGGCTTCTACAAGCTGGCCCGCTCCCAGGCGTCTGAGATTCAGCCCAGCATGTTTGCAGGCAGAACTCAGCCCCGTGTGTTGGAGAAACTCGTGTCATTTTGGTCACGTGCCAGCCGGAAGACCTAACTCGTCAGCCACGTTCCCACCATCTCCACACGGTGGTGGTTTGCAGTTAACCCTTAATTTATTAATACTAATGAGCTTTTCTTGTCTTCCTCTTGGTCTTTCCCTGTAACTTAAAAATTCCTCATCAGAAGCAATCCAGCATCCCCCGTGAGGGAAATAGTTAATATTTCTGAAGAGTTTCAGTGGGAAGGCTTTTTTACATGATGCTGAAGAATCAGCCAGATTTAAAGCTGTGCGTGTCACATGATCTCAACTATTTCAAGGGCAAAGATGCAGGGAACAAAGATGTTTCTTTTTAATTTTTCTTTTTTAACGTTTATTTATTTTTGAGACAGAGAGAGAGCATGAACGGGGGAGGGTCAGAGAGGGAGACACAGAATCCGAAACAGGCTCCAGGCTCTGAGCTGTCATCACAGAGCCCGACGCAAGGCTCGAACTCACGAACTGTGAGATGATGACCTGAGCCGAAGTCGGATGCTTAACCAGCTGAGCCACCCAGGCGCCCCAACAAAGATGTTTCAAGTAAAACTTATTTTATAAAACTCCTAATTGTTCCTTCAACATGTATTTTTTTTTGTTTTGTTTTGTTTTTTTCCATAATTAGCAGTGTTGTTTCTAAGTATGCTGAAAATTCATACGGTTCTTTGTGGAATAAGCCGTAAGATATTCTCATTCCCGTGAGGTTTTAGTTCTGGGTTTGTTTTTCTGTAAGCATTTGTGATTTTCAGTGGTGACGCCAGATCCTGTTCTTTACAAAGGAGAAGTGACCCTGTTGGTCTAGATGGTGACAGGGGGCGCAAGAAGCCGTGCCGCACTCCTGTGACCCCGCGCTGTCCTTCTCTCCCACAGTCCCCAGCAGCGGCACCAACGGGCTCAGCATCCCGGCAGACTGCACGGGGGCCACGACGGCCACATCGCCCGACACCCCTGCGCAGAGAAGCCCGTCTGATGAGGCGCGCGCGCCTGAGGTGCGTCCGTGCTGGGCGGGGAGCTTCGCCGAGCGAGTGGGCGGTTCCCTGCCCCGAGCAGAGCCAGGGCTGGCCCGCGTGGAGACTTCTGGATTAGCTCGGCAGCGTGTGCACACAGCAGCCACCGATGCCAGTAGTTGCCAGAATGCCGATGATGGTCCGCACGCAGTTCCAGAGTCCCGCCTGCCCAGGCTGAGTGCCGCCCACCCGCGGGTGGCGGGCGGGCCTCTGAGGAGTCCCTGGGGCCAGAGGAACGGCTGTCACTGATGGAGCCTCGTGCCGTTGTACATGAAGAGATGTCTCCCCTCCCTGCTTCCACAGCTGAGCAACCTAGGGATTCGATACACGGCCCCGTGCTAACTGGAGAAATGTGCCTGGGGAGGCAGCTCAGACACCTTTCTTTCTTTTTTGCAACGGAGCCCGGGGTTCTGGGATCGGGCGGGCCGAGGGCGTGTGTGCCCCGTAACGTCGCGCAGCAGCTGCACGATGAGGGTCCGGGACGAAGAGCTTGCACCTGCGGCCGGCAGGGGGCGGCCTTGCGGTCCGGCTGCAGCAGTGCCCGGCCCGCCACACGCTGAGCCGCCCGGCGCGTGTGCTCCCGTGTCCGCGGCAGAGCTGCCGCCCCGGCCTCTACACCCGCCGCCTCCCCCACGCCCCGTCCGGGTGGATGTTAGAGCCCAAGCGGTGAAAAGCATCATCTGCGATTCAGTGTTAGAACGTCCCTCGGCCCCCCGCCTTCCAGCCGCACTTTGCAGGGTTAACATTAGGAACCGTTGCTGCCACCTGCCGCCACTTGGAAACGCAGGGGCCGGGGCAGCAGCCCAGTAAGTCTCCTGCAAGTCTTCTGCGAGCCCGGGGGACCCCGCCAGAAAGACAGCAAGCACGTGAGGCGTGAGAGGGCCCGTTTTGCTCATCGGGGCTAACCTGTCGCCTCTTCTCGGTTGTCTTGTTTGTGCCTCTAGGACAAAGACCCCCAGAAGAATGAGCCTAGCGGGACCGGGGAGGACTGTGAGAAAGCAGAGCGGGCTGTACAGCAGGCGTTTGTGTTCGGACAGAACCTGAGGGACAGAGTCAAGGTGTGTGAGTGCTTGTGCTCGGGTCGGTCCGCCTGGCTCCTCTCTCCCGTCAGAAGGGCGAGGAGGTGCACACGTCCTGTGGCGCCCGGCGTGTCCAGCAGCTTCCTGCTTTACACGCCTTCCACACCGCACCCTCCGCGGTGGGCCCCTTGTTCTCCTGGGAGCAGCGGACAGGGAGGCAGCCGAGCCTGCCCGTCCCTGAGAACCGACGCTTTCGAGGCAAAGGAGGCCGCGTGATCGGTCCTTTCCACATCGCCAGAGAGGCTGCTGTCACCTGCCTCGAGGGCTTCTCTGGGCACAAAGCAGCACTGAGACCGCTTCGCTTCTTCGCTTCATTCTGCGTTGCCGGAGGCCGGTCCTGGGGCGTTGAGCGGCATCCCTGGTCCCTGCCCTCTAGGCGCCAGGCATATACCCCTCCCCCCAGTATGGCAACCAAAAGTGTCCCCCAGTAGTGTCGAGTGTTCCCTGTGGGATTAAGTCACCCCTAACTGAGAAGCATTACCTTATGTTTTTAAGGGAGGGCAGACGGAAAGGTAACTGTTTTCTCTCCCATAGGAGGCAACGGCATCTGTCTCCTCCTGGCTGCCCCAGGGCCTGTTGGTCTAGGGGATTTTGAGTCGGGGGGAGAGCATCTGGCAGTGGCAGGGGACTGGGCTCTGGACCCCGTGTGCTGACGCTCTGGGAGACCAGACTGGGCGGCAGTGCCTGTCCGGCCACAGGGACAGAGTGTCCTTCTGGGCCATTTCCAGCAGCTCATCGGCAGGAGCTCCTTTAGAAGCCTGAGAGACCACACCAGTGGCTATGTCTGGGGACGTTTGTGGTTGTCACGACTAAGGCATAGGTATTACTGCCATCCAGTGGGTGGAGGCGAGGGATGCTGCCCAGCCCCCCACAGGGTCCAGGGCGGCTTCCCCACAGAGGGGTCCCGCCCCGACGTCGAGGATGGTGACAGGGAGAAGCCCTGAAATAAGGAAACCCAAGTCTCTCGGGTGCATAGAGAACTTTGGGTTCTGCCGCCCGCTTTCTGCTTTGGTGCTCACTGCCCAGGAGAAACCCAGATGCCCAGAGGTGAAGAGTAGTGTTGCTGTTGCATGGCTTTATCCAAAATAATGAGTCCCTGGAGGCTGCTCACTCCAGGGAGAAGGAAGCAGGAGAAGGAAGGGCCTGGAGATCCCCTGTGCTGGGGGCAGTGGTCTGGCCTGGGCTGTCAGGTTGAGTCTGTTCCTAGGGTTTAGGGGGATGGCTGCTTGAAATTGGGGCGGGGCTTTCTCTTCTGGAGGCCCGGGGCTCCTGCGATCCGTGGTCTCAGTTAAAATGCCAGCTTCTCAGTGGGGGTGACTTCTGGACACCCCTGAGTCTCTGCTTTCCCGGTCATAGAATGAGGCTGAGAATACCCATCTTTCAGGGGTCCCAGGAGGGTCCCATTCAATGAGCTGTTTAACACAGCTGGCACAGCACTTAGATTAGAGGAGCCCTCAAGAAACGATGCTTTTATTACATTTATAATACACCCCTGAAGGTATCAGATTTGTAAGTCTACTGTGGTCGCGTTACAGAAGCATTGTTGAAAATGCCAACAAGATGCCAGCTTGAGGGTTTGGTTTTTTAACAAAAAAGAAAAAACTCTCTCATGCCTTATGGACTGTGTTTTATATTTTCACCGTTGAAAGCAGAAATGGAGACATTGATTACAGCCCCACTCCTGGTATGTCCACACACACACACACACACACACATACATACACACACGCCCTCACGCCTGTGCACGATAGGATTTGTGTCCTGGAAATGTACCATATGGCCTAAGGGTTGTGCAGACAGGCTGAGCTGTAGAGGCCAGAGCAGGCAGGTCTCCGACTTGTAACTGTGCCTCTCTGTTTCCCAGTTGATACACGAGAACACTGAAGTGGCTGACATGGAGAATGCCGGACATCCCAGTTCAGAAACGCCGACTGCGACCAACTATTTCCTTCAGTATATCAGCTCCAGGTGTGTGTCTTGGGCCTGTGCCCAGCTGCAAGAGGGGCCTGTGGTCCTCCATCGCCCGTAACTGGGGACCCAGACAGGAGACAGCACCGGGGGCAGGAAGGAGCGGGGGGGCGGATTTTACCAGAATCCTAGACACACACCCCCAGCTTCTCCCTTTATTCCCGCTCTGGGCACGGCTCTGCAGGGGCCAGGGTGCTGTGCTTCGACAGACACACAAGGCAGGATCCAAGTTTTGCTTGGCCCTCAGAGGGATCTCTATCACCCGGATCTCATGCCCAGAGCAGAACCCAGTAGGCCAGTGTCTGCTTTGCCTGTTACCACCAGGTTCCAGCCTGTGGGGACCCTTCCACTGGATCTGAGCTCGCTGCTGGTGAACACTGCTGGTAGCAGTGCTCACTAATGGCCTGGGGGCCCCGTGGGTGTTTCCGAAGGAAAGTGTGTCCCTGCCTGGGAGACAGGCCAGCAGAGCAAATAGAACATGGGCTCGGATGTTGGAGAGGCCTGGCATGAATGGTGGTGACGTCACACTTGGCTGCTTGGACCCTGATTAACAAAGTGCATCAGATGTTGTTTTTAAAATTTTTTTTTAATCTTTACTTATTTTTGAGAGAGGGGGGACAGAGTGGGAGATGGGAAGGAACAAAGTGCATCACGTATGGTTTCTTAAATTTTTTAATCTTTATTTTTGAGAGCGAGAGAAAGGGACAGAGTGGGAGGGTGGGGAGGGACAGAGACAGAGAAGGAGGGAGACATGAATCCGAGGCAGGCTCCAGGCTCCGAGCCGTCAGCACAGAGCCCGATGCAGGGGTCAAGCTCACGAACCACGGGTTCGTGACCTGAGCCGAAGTCAGGCGCTTAACGGACTGAGCCACACGGGCGCCCCAGCATCAGATATTTTTTTAAAGACCCATTTTTTGGGCACTGCAAGCATTTCCCAAATTGGGGTGCACTTACAACTGGGACATCGTAAACTGGATGAAATGTGATGGTGAGGGCAGCTCCGAGGTCATCCCGTGTCACCTGCCAGCAGCCCAGGGGTGGGAGGTGTCACCTCCTTTGTGCAGGCCAGGGGACGGGGCTCACAGAGCTGCAGTGACTCACGGGGGCGGCTGCTGCCAGGGACGGGCGAGTTCCTTCCGGGAAGTGGGTGGCTCCTGGTCTGACCTCTGTGGTCAGCCTCTCGGAGGCGGTGTCCTCATGCACCCCGAGGGTGACGCCCACCTCCAGGGGTCAGGGAAGGTGGCCATGGGGCAAAGGTGCCCACACGAAGTGGATACTTGGAAATGGGAGCGGAGCTGCGAGGGTGTGTTTACCGTCTGGTACAGCCCAGCCTGGAAGCTTGTGAGCCCTACGTGCTGGGCCCGTCCCCCGCAGGGAAGGCTGAACGGGGCCTACACCAGGCTTTCTCACCCATCCCTGCCGTGCCCGTGCGTGTGCAGCCCGCGCCAGTGCCCACCTGCCTGCCTCGCTCCCGTTGGCTGCCCCACACCCACGGCCTGTCTTCTCTTCAGTTTAGACAACTCGACCAACAGTGCCGACACCGCCAGCAACAAATTCGTGTTTGGCCAGAACATGAGCGAGCGCGTGCTGGTGAGTGGCCTTGCGGGGACCGTTCCTCCTGGGGCACCAGGCGAGGGACGTGTGAGCACGGCTGCCACCTCGTCTTCCTGTGAAATGAGGATGTGTTCGGTCGCAGGAGAAAGGCCCAGCTCAGGCTTGGGGGGGCGGGGCGGTGCGCCAGCAGGCTCCTCAGGACCCTGTGTTGGAGCTTCCTGCCTTTCCTCCCTGCCGGCCAGCTCAGCCTTGTCCTAAGACAGGCTTCCCCTCAAGTCAGGGGCCATGCTTCTTCCTGGCCGAGGCCGGCTACGGTGACCACCATCGGACCAGAGTCCTTAGCCACGTGCTTTTGGAGCCACCTCTGGAGCCGAGGGAGTTCAGCTCCCCTCCCAGACCACGAGGCTGCAGCATGGAGGAGGGGGTCTGGTGAGGTGGCCTTGGGCCCCTGCAGTGTCCCACGTGTGTCCTGCACGCACCAGGGCCAAGGCTCTTGGGTGCCTTCAGGCCGCCTCCCCGTCCCAGAAAGCCTGGCCGGCTTGAGATGGGGTTCCAGAATAGTTTACCTGCTTCCTGATTTTTGTTCCCTTTTCTTTCCTTCCCCACCGCATCCATCGTGAGCATGTTTAAGGAGCTGTCTTGTCCCACCTCGTCACTTCCGCCTTTGCCTGTGTCCCCGTTACGTTAAGGAGCCTCCTGCTGCTTTTCTCGAGCATCACTACTGTCCTTTTTCTGTTATAGTGAAATAGTCCAAGCCAAGAGCTGTCTCCTACAGAGATGAGCAGCTCGAGCCAAGGTGACTGTCACCTGGTGGTACACACCTCCCTGACACATCAGGGGAGGCCTCACTTGGGGACCAGAGTGCACGGTTCGCCTACAGCATACAAGGGGACAGGGCAAGCTGCCTGTATCGTGAGGGTACTTTCTGCCAGGTTTTACCCAGTGATGCTCAAGGATCGTTGTGTGGAGATGGGACCCCAGGTTGGAACCCACCCCCTGGGGAGGGGGTTGTCTAGTCTCATCTGCCGGGTCTGGGTGGATCCCCAAAACTGTGAAGGAGAAGCCGTCTGCAGAGCAAAGCCCTCTGCCTGGCAGGAAAAGTGCCGAGAGCTGCCATCCCGGCAGAGAGGTTTCCTGATCCACAGCGGCTGGCCCCCAGGAGCACCCAGACACGCGCCCCGACCCGTATGCTTTCGTGTGCCCTGCAGAGCCCCCCCAAGTTAAATGAAGTCAGTTCAGATGCCAACAGAGAAAACGCAGCTGCTGAATCCGGGTCCGAGTCCTCGTCCCAGGAGGCCACCCCCGAGAAAGGTAGGCTGCAGCCCTGCGGCCTCGTGGGAAGGGTACCGAGGGACAGGGCACCGTCCGTCCAAGCCCCTGCCCGGGAGGGATGGGGGCCCCAGCTCGCTGCAGCGGCGGTAGCCTCACGTGAACTGACCGCTGGACAGAGTCCAAAGCACGGTGTGGTGCTGGTTTTCAGCGAGCAGAGAGGGGACACGGTCGTCCTGAAACCACAAGGTTATGTCCCTGCGTGGTGCCTCTGGGGGAGAGGGTCGTAGAGGTGGTTGTCCCCTTCTTTCTCCTTGCCCTGGGGTGGGGGGCAGGGGGAGTCTCCAGTGCTGTGTGGGAAGAGCCTCACCGTCCTGCCCTGTGCTGGGGAACCGGCAGCGGGAGGTCTGCAGCCGTGCTGGCAGCTGGCTCCTAGGTAGTCGCCCTGCAGGCTCGCAGGGCCAGACCGCCCTGTCTCAGAGGTCCGCTCCGGGTCTGGAGCCGGGACCTTTTGTTTTGTTTTGTCTCCTGTGAGGTACGCACGCACGCAACCCACCCCCCCCACCCCCCCCCCCAGCAAATAAATAGTCAATGTCGTTTAGCCAATAACATTTCAGAGTCCCTGGCCGAGTCGGCAGCCGCCTACACCAAGGCAACAGCCCGGAAGTGTTTGCTGGAAAAAGTGGAAGTCATCACCGGGGAGGAAGCGGAGAGCAACGTGTTACAGGTGCGGTGGGCCTGGTGGGGGGTGTGTGGCTCCTCTGGGCCTCCTGGCCCTTAGGTGGTGGCGTGAGGGGCTGTCAGTAGCCCCCCGCTTCTCGGTGCATCTGACAGGCTGGACAGAGGGACCGGTGCCCTACCCTTTAGGACCTTGCTGGCAGAGCTTCTGAGAGCTTAGCGAGTGCTAAGGGACTTGTAGTCTTGCTTTGGTTTTGAGTAGAAGGATCGGTTTTGAGACATTCTCAATGATTCGGGGCGTTACAGAGACTGTTGTAACAAACACCCGGAATGAACAGCTGGGAACATTTTGTCACACTGGTGCCCCATGTTGTCTTACTAGGGAACGGAGACCACAGATGCAACCCAGCCTCTGTCCCCACCTCTCCCCTGTGCCCGTCTTCCTCTGCGTCCCGAGGCAACATGGCCACTTTAGTGGGCCTCATGCCTTTCGTTCTTGCACGCACATATGTGCGTGTGTCTATGAACTGCATCTGTAGGGCATCAGAGTTTTTAATGTGGGGTTTTAGAATTTTTTTTAATGGTTTTTTTTTTTTTTTTAATTTTTTAATTATTTTTGAGAGAGGGTGCGAGCAGCGGAGAGGCAAAGAGAGACAGGGAGACACAGACTCTGAAGCAGGCTCCAGGCTCTCAGCTGGCAGCACAGAGCCCGACGCGGGGCTCGAACTCACGAACTGCAAGGTCTTGACCTGAGCTGAAGTCGGGCGCTTAACCGACTGAGCCACCCGGGCGCCGGTGTAGGGCTTTTAGAACTACTGCTGTTTCTGCCCACTCAGCATTGTTTTGAAGTCCTACCCGTATAAAGAGAGCAACTTGATAAAGATCTGTTTGTCACACTTCATGTGGAGGGCCAGGCATGGTCTCTGTGGTATATTCCGTTTTTATACATCTATAGCAGCTTTATTGAGACAGAACACATATACTATGAAAGTCACCCTTCTGAAGCATACAGTTCAGTGGTTTTAGTATATTCACATAGTTGTGCAACTGCCACCACTATCAAAATAGAACATTTTTGCCCCCAAAAGAGAAACTTCATATCGGTTAGCAGTCAGCCCTCCCACCCCCTCCCCAGCCCCGGCCCCCACGAGCCCCCTTCCTGTCGGTTGATGGGCCTGTTCTGGACGTTTCACACACGTGGACTCACACCCTGTGTGGCCTCTCGTGTCTGGTTCCCTCCCTGAGCATCGTGTGT
This sequence comes from Leopardus geoffroyi, assembly GCF_018350155.1. Taxonomy (NCBI): domain Eukaryota; kingdom Metazoa; phylum Chordata; class Mammalia; order Carnivora; family Felidae; genus Leopardus; species Leopardus geoffroyi. The sequence continues at coordinate 4,330,162 of NC_059331.1, read as the reverse complement.
TCAGGGTCCGTCCCCGGGGCGGTAGGTGTGGGCACCTCGCTCCTGCTCGTGGCCGAGGGACGTGCCCGTGCCTGGTGGACATTTAGGTTGTCTCTGCTTTTTAGCTGTTACGAACCGTGCTACCGTGAACATGTATACAGGCTCACATGTGAAGATACGTGTCATTTCTCTAAAACCCTGGGCCATGCGGTAGCTCCACCTTTGACATTTTGAAGAACCGTTTTCTGCAGCGGCCATGCCATTTTTCATCCCACCAGCCGCGTGCAAGGCTTCCGGTTTCTCCACACCCTCCCCAGTGCCTGCTGCCACCCTCCTAGCAGGGGTGAAGTGGTACCCCATTGTGGTTTTTATCTTTATTCGCTTAGTGATTTTTTTTTTTTTTTACTTTATTTTTATTCACTGAGAGAAAGAGCATGAGCAGGGGAAGGGGCAGAGAGAGAATCCCAGGCGGGTTCCACGCTGTCTGCACAGAGCCCAACGTGGGGCTCCCATCTCACAAACCGTGACATCCTGAGCTGACAGAATCAAGAGTCGGACGCTTAACCGACTGAGCCACCCAGGTGCCCCGACCTTAGTGATTTTTTTAATGTTTCTCTGAAAATGTAGACTTCATCTTCGCTGGAGAACAGGAAAAAAAAGAAAAACTGGCCAAGGGCTACGTGACCCGCTCCCCCGCCCCCAGGCCATAGTTTGCTGACCTCTGCCTGCTAGTTCACTCGGTAGATTGGAGGCCCTGGGGAGTTTGTCCACACCGGTGTCCACCCCCGCCGGGGCCCTGCTCACCCAGAGGGCTGCCCTGTGTTCCAGATCCAGTGTAAGCTGTTTGTCTTTGACAAGGCCTCGCAGTCGTGGGTGGAAAGAGGCCGGGGGCTGCTCAGACTCAACGACATGGCGTCAACTGACGATGGGACACTACAGTCCCGACTAGGTGAGCCGTGGAGGGGGCCTGGGGTGGTGCAGTGGTCCCCACGCCCAGAAGGGCAAGATCCCAGGGCGGATCCCCACGGGAGAGCCCCTGGCACCCACAACCCGTGGCCCGCAGGCCCAGGCCTGATCCCAAGGCTCTCGCAGCCAGCTCTTCCGCGACTCTCCTCTTTGTGGCTGTGAAAGTAGACAAGAGTACTTAGCAGCTTTCGAACTTGTTTTCTAATAGTAAAAGGGCCGGTTGCTTTATGGTGCAAAAAGGAAAAGGAAATCAAACGGTAACTTCAGTCACCCCGTACGGCTGTTGATCCTCATCACAGACCTTCCTTCCCCCAGCCCGTCCCAAGCGCTCCACCTGCCTCGGAGGTGGGCCCATTGGGCGCAGAGGGCTCGGGGAGTGGACTTGGGGGAGTCTGGTCACTAGGAGCCCAGGACCCCACCCTGCAGCCTCCCTGAGCTGGCCCGAGCTGCTCCGTCTGGTGGGGAGGGATGGGCTGACAGGAAGACAAGCCGTCGCCATGTCCGCAGGGTCAGGGCACATGCGGGGAGGGTGGGCTCTGGTAGAGCCGGCAGGCGGACAGTGGCCTTGGGCCTGCTGCAGGTAGAATGGGGTGGTTCTTCCAGAGAAGGAAGGTCTGTAGCCTCTGTTTTCTTCACCATGTGTCACCCTCTGTCTTTGTCTCCCTCCTGGTGGAAGCTCTGAGCAGCAGTTGGCCTCGGTCTTTTTTCTCAGAAAGCCACAGAGTCGGGGCTGGAGCTGCCCTGAGAATGGGGCCGGTCAGGGGTCCCCCTAAAAAAGCGCCCGTGCCCAGCCCACGGTTGTCCCTGTTGGGCCTCACCTCTCCCTAATCCTCCCCTTCCCCAAGGGAGCCATCGTCCTGGCGCCTGCTGCGAGGACCGATGGAACCCTCCACGCAGTGGATATGGTGGCCTCTTGGCCCACCCGTGGCCATGGGGGAGCTAGGGAGTCCAGGGCTGGCCTGGCGCGTGGGGGGCTACGGCTCAGCAGACCTCGAGGGGATTGTGGGATTTCACCCCTGTGATGTTTTCGTTCCGGGTTGTGTCTGCTCTCCTCGCCGGCTGTGGGGTGGGGGTCAGGGGCCGGGGCTGAGTGGCCTTGCTGGTTGCAGTGATGCGGACCCAGGGCAGCTTGCGGCTGATCCTCAACACCAAGCTGTGGGCCCAGATGCAGATTGACAAGGCCAGTGAAAAGAGCATACGCATCACAGCCATGGACACCGAGGACCAGGGCGTGAAGGTTTTCCTGATCTCAGTGAGTAGCCCTGGGGACGGGGTGGGATGCTGCTGACTTCTTGGGGAAAGGAGCTGCCAGACGGCGCCCTGGACAAGGGCCGTGCCCTCCTGCACCCCCACAGAAGGGAGGTTCCCGGGCGCACCCAGTCGGTGCACCACAGGGCCGCACTAAGCGCCGCCCCTCTGTGGGGCGCCCTGTGGTCCAGGGGGCCAGTAGGGTGGCCTGCAGGCCAGCCAGTGTGCAGAAGGAGCAGGTCGGGACAGATGGGTGGAAGAACGACCAGAGCAGCCCCGCAGCACGAGCACCAGCACAGTGCAGCCGCAAGCTGTGCGAGCCCTTGGGGAGGACGGGCCCCGGGGCAGCAGGGGCTTCCGTCCGCTCTCCCTGAGTTTGTCCTCCCCGGACACAGCCTGGGGATGCGGTGGCAGCCAGCCCAACCCAGAGGCCTTACAACCCACCGCTTCCCTCCGCCTCTCCCAGGCCAGTTCCAAGGACACGGGCCAGCTGTACGCAGCCCTGCACCACCGCATCCTGGCCCTGCGCAGCCGCGTGGAGCAGGAGCAGGAAGCCAAGATGCCTGCCCCCGAACCCGGGGCAGCCCCATCCAACGAGGACGACAGTGACGAGGACGTCCTGGCTCCATCAGGGGCCACCGGAGGCGGTGAGCTGGTGGTCCCCGCCCTGGAGGTTGTGGGGGGGCCTGACCGAGGGGAATGGGGCTCCATCCAGGGTGGGGACCTGACGGTGAGGCCGCTGCTTCCCAACAGGTGCTGGCGATGAAGGGGACGGGCAGACGGCCGGGAGCACATAGCGCCGGGAGCCGGCTGCCCGCGAGCCTGCTGCTTTGTCCGTCTGTCCGCCCGCCCGCCCCGCCCCGCCCCGCCGGCAGTGTTGAGGCGTGGGGCTCGGGAACCACACTCCCCGCTGGGTTGGCCACAGTTCGGATCCGCATGTCCCGTTCAGAAGCAGACTCGGGAACTGCCTGAATGTGGTTTGGGACACGAGACCTCATCATATTGATGAGCAAAACGAAAAAGAACATTTCTTCCCTCCCCTCCTTTGAATCGAAATGGCACATTAAGACTTGTCACGGCTTCTCACTGGGACTGGGACACCTCGTTTCTTCACCCCTCCCTCCTCGTGTCCCCGGCCTCTGTCGCCGCCGCCCACCCAGGCGGGTCTGTCCACACAAGTATAAACACTGGGCCTGCTGGACGCTTTGTTAACCACCATCTCTGTCTCCAGTTTCCCACCTTCTGATTTGGGGCTTATATTTTTAGATCTTTTTTTCCCCGAAGCTTTGTGTTTGGTTTCTTAGGTTAAGACTCTCCTGTGCATCGATTGGGCACAGCTCCATCCTGGGCCACATCCTCCTCCTCCCTGTGCTCCTGGCCTCTGTGCTGGGGTGGGGGTCAGGCCCCCGCTTGTTCCCTACCCAGGGGTGCTTCAGGCCCAGTGCTGACGCGTTGAGGGGTTGGGCCCCAGACCTGGAGAGAGCTTACCTAGAAAAGGGTCGCTGGACCCTGGGAGGGTCCCCATGCACCTTCCTGCCTGTCCCCATCACGTCGGTCACCCATCATCTGGCACCCAGGCGCAGAACTGCTTCCTGCCGCTGGCCATTCCCTGCCCAGCCCTGGACCTCACCGCCCCCAAGACCATCCAGGGCTGGGGTCCTCTGTGAGAGGCAGAGGGGGACCTTGGCAGGGCCTTCGAGGAGGGGGCAGGGGACTGGTTCCCGGCAACCGGCCATCCCCCACGGGAGCAGGCGCTATGCCCACCCCCCACCCTGGAGCGTGGCCAAGAGCCAGCCGGGCATCATGCACCTGGGAAGGCCTGTGAAGATGGTCCTGTGCACAGGGCTCCAAGGGATTTCAGAGGAAACTGCCCAGCCCTGCCCTCAGGGTGAGAAGGCCTCATCTGTGCAGCTACACCGCCCACACCTCGGGTCGGTCGTGTGCAGCCTGAGCCTGAGCCATGGGAAGACACCAAAGGCCCTCCCAGCAGATCCGGTCACACTTCTCTGCTTTAAGCCTTAGCCAACTAGTGACAAGTAAAACCAGATAATGCCCATGTGTTTTGGAACATTTATGTAAGATTGTCATATGAAATGTATTTGGGAACTACATTAAAACTTTTAACTAAAACCCTGGCCTCCTGCATGCCCCAGGGGCCTCAGGAAGCCAGCCAGCCTGGCCAAGAACAGCCTCCGGCTCCCGGGCCAGCCTGGCCCCTGCGCCCCACTGCACGTCCGGGCAGGTCACCACACTTGGCTGCCTTCCAAGACTGGCCGCCTCCGTGCTGAGCTTCGCTTTGTCCCCGGCCGTCTGGCTTCCCTGGGTGGGGGCGGGGTGGGGGGGCACGCGTAGGGGCAGGGCGTGGCTGGCAGGGCCGAGGATTCACTGAGCAGAGACGGGAGGAAGCAGGGTGGGGGGCATCTGCAGTGGCTTTGTGAGGCCTGAGGTCAGCACAGCAGGGACAGGGATTCTGAGCCAGTGACCCATCCTTGGAACCTTTGTCCTCCTCCCACCTGATGGCCAAGCTGGGTCCTCTGAGACCTGGTCCGGCCGGTCCCACAGCCTCAATCTTCCACATGCCTCTGTAGCCCTCCGACCCCGGGTGCTGTGCAGCTAGAAGCCCAGGTGAGAGGGGCCAGGGCTCGGGGGCCAGGGTGGGGGTCCTACACTACGATGGTGCTGGCTGGGTAAGCGTGTACTGCTCACAGCTGCCAGGCGCTGGTCATCATGGCCACAAACTCCTCATCTGTGTCCACGGAGGCGCTCACGCCGCTGTAGTAGTCCTGGAATTCAGCCAGAGTGACCTGGGGGCAGACGGGCTGTAAGTGGAGACCAGACACCGGGGTGGAGGGGGCAGGGGTATCCGGGGGCACCCACCTGCCCATCCTTCTCAGAGGAGTCGAAGTTGTCCAGGAAGCGGCGGAGGACCTCCTCCTCGGTCCACTCCCCGTTTCGCACCTTGGGGTGGGCGCGGCCACTGTAGACCCCCCGGAGGTCGTCCACGGTCACCACGCCGTCCCCACTGCGGTCCAGCTTGGCAAACGCAGCTGCGATGACCGCCTCCCGGGCCTGGGACATGGGGGGCTGGGGAGGAGAAGGCAGTAACTGGGGGGCCCTCCACCCACCAGGGCTCTCGGACATCCGGTGTCCACACTGTCCCGGGCAAGCCCACCCTCCAGACCGCGGGGCCCAGGGCCTCACCCGCAGTGCCCTCAGGAACTCCTCCAGGTCCAGCATCCCACTGCCGTCACGGTCCCAGCGCCTGCACACACCCTCCGCCTCAGCTGCGTCCAGCACCAGCCCCAGCTCAGCCAGGCCCCGCTGGAGTTCCCCCGAGTCCAGGGATCGGCTCTTGTCCCGATCCAGGCGGCGGAAAAACCTGAGGGGCGGGGGACGGAGTTAGAAGGTAGTCTCTGGAGCTGGGGGTCGAGAAGGTTCAGGGGACAGCTCACCTAGCCAGGCCCTGGATGCCCAAGGCCCCTCGGGACAGACACTGTGCCCGGAGCTTCTCCACAGTGGCGTCCACAGCATCCATGCTGGGTCAGGGCTGTCTGGGGAGCTGGATTGGAGAGAGCTGGAGGAAGGGCTCCCACTCTGCCGGCCAGGCTGTGGTCAGGTGCCGCAAGCCTGCCCTGGCCCACTACCTGGTCACCTGCCCTGCGTCTGTTCTGGAAGCCAGACAGCCACTCCTCTGGCTCCTGCCCGCTTTGCCCAGCGCTGGCAACGCGTCCTGCCCAGCAGGACTGTTGCTAAGGGACGGTGGCTCAGGAGACTGGGAGGGGCCCCGGCTGTAACTCTCACTGTGCCGGTGCCCCGTAGCCCTAGGCACACCCTGTGGAGCGGAGTGGCCGGGCCAAGAGGGACAGGGCAGTGCTCTCGCGGGCATCACTGCCCAGCCTCTGTTCTGCTCACTCCCAGCCTTGCAGTGCCCAGGTCTGGGATAAAGCCAGACCCAGGTGGGGAGTCGGGGGTCACCCTCCCTGGCTATAAGAGGAAGGTCACTATTCCTGGCTATAAGAAGGAGGGGTGGGCCACAGCCCTACAAGGACCAGGGTCCTGGATGGAGAGGGGCAAGGTCATGGCCGAGGAGGCTCAAGACCCAATTCCTGTGTGACCTGGAACAGGTTCCCTGCCCCTTTTCACAGGGCAGCAGCAGCCAAGGCTACTGAGGGATCCAGGTTCAAAGGGGTTTGAGGTGGCCCAGGCCCACGTCCGGGTTTTCAGATCAATGTGCCTGAGCCAGGATACGGCAGCCTTACGATGTTTCAACATTGTCAGAGAAGTTCCTGGTAGTTTAGAGGCCAGTTGTGGGGTTTTTGTCAATGTGGGTCTTTTGGTGGTCGGTTTTCAGTGCTCAAACATCACCCGGTGGTCTTGCTCATAATAAGCTGGGGGAGCCAGGGGACTATGGCACTAAGCGACAAAGTGCCTCTACCCCCCACCCCCAATGCCCGAGAACAACCAAGGCCACCGTCGCGGAAGGCCTTGGATGGAGACTTTGGACACCTTTGCCAACTGAGAGCATTTCAAACCCACAGATGGGACTGAAAATGACTTTGGATTTCCCAGGACCTAAAACGTGGGCCCCATTTGGGGACCCATCAGCTGCAGACACCCAGAGAGGTCATCAGAGGCTTTTCGAAGCCTGGACTCAGACACAGAACAACGGTGGTATCAGAAACCAATCCACAGAGAGCACGCGGCCCAGCACCATGGTTCGGGCCACAGCTGATGTAACGCTGTCAATTGTATGTGAAACTACAGCAAAAATTCTGGTGCCCTCCTGCGGTCCATAATTGTTCGAGTAGGCAGAGAACCGCTGCATTGTGTTTTCCACGCGGGTTACAAAAATCACATTTTTTTCCCATAGAAAAATGTCAAATATTAACCACAGCCATTGTAACTCTGTTTTGGCACCGCCTCATCTTGAAGAGAATCAGAATCTCAACCATAACCCCCCAGAACGTGGAAGTGTTCCAGGTCCTCCCGACCCCGAGGCCCACACTGAGCCTCATTTTCCACATCTGTAAAATGGGGCGAGCCTGTGCCACAAAGATTAGACACCAGCCCCCGTGGCTGTAACCTGTGTCTCCCCGCCAGGCAGGACCCCACCCTGACCCCGGAACGGCACCCGGGCCACCCCTCCAGTCCCCACCCGGGAAGGAGGAAGGAGGAATGAGGAAGGACCAAGGCCAAGAAATCATTCAGTTTATTCTTGAGCTCAGACAGGCCTCGGCCTGCCTTTCCCTCATACGAGCAGCCCCCCCTTAGTCATCCTTAGAAAATGGGGCCATTGTTCCTACACTGAGGGGTCACTGTTAGACACCAGGCGGGCAGGCAGCACCATCCTGGGGGCTGGGGAGGGACATCGACCTTTCCAGGCCAAAACAGGCCCTGCCCCTTGGCAGTTCTTGGTGTGAAATTCCCTGAGTAAGGAGGCGGGCAAATGGCTACCGTGGTACCGGGCTGGGCGCTTCATTCGGCTGGGCAGAGAAAGGCACAGGATTCCCTGGTTTGATTTAAAAACAAAAACAGGCACCCGGAATGTCTCTGGCCAAGAAGGGGCAGCAGGGAAACGAGATTAAAAAAAAAAAAAAAGATTCTCTAGAAAATATAAAAAGGAGCCAGCTGCTTGCTACAAAAGCTAAACTGGCCAGGGGGCTCATCAGATGTGCTGGGGTTCGCTAACTCCCTTCAGGGCCCACAAACCCATCCTGTTCCTACGGAGGTCCCAGGAACCTCCTCCTGGTGATAACAGAAACCCTGCCCTCGAGTAGCTGACACTCTGGTGACAAGAAGTTCCATAGAGATAACAGAATGATGGGCATCACTTCGGATAAGGCAATCTGGGAAGACCCCTCTGAGGAGGTGACTTCTGAGCAAAGATCTGAGGGACAAGGAACTGGTCCTTGTGACATCTGGGGGAAGAATGTTCTAGGCAGAGGGAAGAGCCAGTGGAAAGTCCCTCAGGAAGGACTGTATCAAGAAAAGGCTGAGGGATGCCTGAGTTTTCCGGGGCAGCACAGCCTAGCTGCCAACATCTCACAATGTCTCACACGCACGCTCTGCCTTCTGGGCTAAAGGTTGACAGAAGGACAGAGTTAGGGGGAGAGAAAAGTCTAGCATTAAAAATTTGTCTTCCTACAACCAGGGCAAAACGGCACAAGTCTTGAGGTCCCCAATTCTGGAGTGGGATGAAGGATAAGAAAGAAAAAGCTTTAGCCTGGGACGAGAGGTGCTTCGGAAGGAACGGGAATCAGGGCAGGGGGAAAAGGTGGAGCAAAACTCGATGCCATCTGCCTCCACAAGCGACAGAGACGTCAGATGCTTCAGGGGCCGGACATCTGGCCCTAAGAGAGGCAAGAGAGCCAACTGGACCTCACACTTTGGCTGAAGAGGGTATCCCGGGCTCAGATCCAAGCAGGCGTGACCAAGACTGAAGCCAGAAATCCAGATTTTTGTGTAAACACTGCCAAATTTTCAGTAAGTCAACTGACTTAAAGTTTTGTTTAAAAACAAAAACAAGGGACACTTGACTGGCTCAGTGGGTAGAGCATGGGCCTCTTGACCTCGGAGTTGGAAGTTCAAGCCCCACAAAGAGATTATTTAAAATCTTTAAGAAACGACAAGAGCAGAACAAAACCAAAAAACTCTCTGGGCTACACGTCTGCCTTTGGCCCACGGGCTGCCTGCTTGAAACCTACAACTTTTTAGCAGGTTTTGATGCTTGGAAAGGATTATGGCTGTGCCACGGGGCCCCCTCTCGGACACAGGTGACTCCTGAGGACACCACAGCAGTGGAAGTCCATCTCCGTTGTGGGATCTGTGCTCTAGGGCTCACACGGTGGTCCCAAACACCGCAGGCTGCAGGTGGTTCCTGTCTTCCTCGTCCCCAGTGCTGTTGGCAAGGCCTGGACCAGGCCCACTGGGGGGTGGGTGGCTGGGGTCTCCAGTTGGCAAGGGCCCTAGGCGCTCGGCTTCGGCCAGGGCGGCCAGCAGCCCGGCCACGGGTGGCCGCCAACGGCAGATGTCCTGCAGCAGCTCGGCCCGGGTCTGCAGCTGCCCGATGAGCTCATTCCTCTGGCGCAGGGCGGTCTGCAGGCTGTGGACCGTGGCCTCGGAGGTCAGCAGCTGCTCCTGGAGAGCGGCAATCTCACTGGCAGGAAGGCAAGACATGGCAGTTGTGGTACCAAGGGGACCAGAGATTCTTCTCCCTGCTCCCGACCTCGGGGGGGGGGGGGGGGGGGGGCTCCCCATCACCATCAGGATAAAGGCCCTGCTCCTCGCCACTGCTTCAAGGCCCCCCTTGGCATGGACTGGATGTTTGTGTCCCCTCAAAACTCTTGGGCTGAATCCCTACCCACCCATCCCCAATGTGATGTATTTGGAGATGGAGCCTTTGGGACGTTAAGTAAAATAAGATGAGATTGTGAGGGTGGGGCCCTCGTAGAATTAGTGCCCTTGTAAGAAGAGACACCAGAGAGCTTGCTTGCTCTCTGCCGTGTGAGCACGCAGCGAAGACAGCAATCTGCAAGCCGGGAAGATAATCTGTCACCAGGAACTGAACCTATCAGTTGGACTTTCCAGCCCCCAGAACTGGGGGGGAAGGGGGGGAGGAATCGGTTGTTTAAAGCCCCCCAGTCTCTGGTGTTCTGTAATGGCAACCAGAGCAGGCTAACACTATCCTCATTGCTCCCCTGCAGGTCCCCTTTCCCCTACATCTTTTCCTATTTGTTTAGCTTAGATGGCCCCTCCTCCAGGAAGCCTTCCATCTGGGCCCCCTCAGAACCCTATGTGCCCTTCCATCACAACCCCAACCACCCCATTTTGTAACTGCTTAGTATGCTTGAGGGCTATGCTATGTAGGTCTCACTTAGGGGCTCTGGTGCGCCGAACCTGCCTGGCACATAGGTGCTCAGTAAAGATGAATGAATGGATCCAACCAGGTCCGAACCCTTTCTCACTTGGGCTCCAGACCTCCCTCCCCGCCGGGCGCCTGTCTCATCCCTTTCCATCCTCAATGCCTCTTCAAAACTAGATGGGTTCTTCAGAACTGCTGGTGTGATCCCATCCTCCTCTGCTCCAAAACCTGTCATGGCTCCCAATACCTAAGGGGAGGTCGGTGATCCCCGCACCCCTGGAAAAGAGCCGATTTTGCCTTGTGGAAAAACAGGCTCTGTTTTAAGTTAGAAATCCACACTTGTGTGACACCCCTCAACTCTGCATGCCGGTGACCAGTTCGAGGTTTTTGGTGTTTGTTTTTTCAATTGCACCGGAAGTCCAGCCTACACGTGAATGTACACGGTTCCCGCGCCTCTCCTCCCTTTCCAGCCTCGGCTCTGCCTCCGCCCACGTCCTTCAAGAAGTCCACCTGGCCGGCCCCGGGCCTCACCAGTCCTTGGCGCGGCCCAGCTCCTCCAGCGCAGCGCGCAGCTGCTGGTCGTGGCGGGCCAGGCGCTCGGCCTGGGCGCTCACTGTGCGCTCCGCCGCGTCCAGCCGCGCCTCCAGCTCCGCCGCGTGCCGGTGCACAGCCGCCAGGTGTGCGTTCGCCTCGCGGATCTGCAGCGGCTGCGGCGCCGACATGGCCCCGGCGCCGTCCCGGACGGCCCGGAACCGGGCGCAGGCCCCGCCCCCAGCCCCAGTGGGCCACGCCCCCAGAGGCTCTCTCCGGACCGAGCGATTGGCCTCGGCCCGATGGGTCGCGCCCTCCTCAAACCCAAACGCCCTCAATGGTTTGGGCACCTCGAAACTCCGCCCCTGAGCCCGGCCTGACTCTAAGATTGGCCAACGTCCTGAAAACCACGCCCCCAGGCGGGCCTGGTTCTCCTGCGGCCCGCCCAGTTCAGGCTTCCGCAACGGGATTGGCCACTCCTTCGAGACAGGCCCCGCCCCACTGAGAAGCCAACACTACGATTGGCCCGGGTCCTGCGGTCCAGAAAGCCTGACCACGCCCCGGGGTGCGAGTCTCTGGGAGCTCCCCAAAGGGCCACGGCCACGCCCCTTAGGCAATCGTACAGCTCCGGATTGGCCAAGTGCCCTTCAGGCAGTGTTTTCCCCCCCGGCCACGCCCCCCAAGTCTAGCGCGTACCTCCTCCGGCCCGGGGCTTGGACGAGGCAGCCGCAGGCAGGGCACAGGTGCTGTCCCGCTAAACTCCTAGCCCCGGGATCGGCATCTTCCGCCGCCCGCGAGTCTGGCCACGCCCCCAAACAGTCGCACGCGGTTCGGACTCTGCTTGGAGACCGGCCCAGGGCGTGATCACGCCCCCTTGCGGATTCTGGCGCTGGGAGTGGCCGCATTTCCGCTGTGCCCCGCCCCATAGTTACATCTTGCGCCTATCAAATGGAGTTCCGCCCCGCGCCCAAATACCCGTCATAGTCCCACCCCCAGATTAGGCCCCCACTCCGGGTCAAACCCTTCCTAACCTAGGCCCTTCTGAGTTGGGGCTAGCGAGATCTGCCTTCACTGGTTCTGGCTGACTTCAGTTTCTCCCTCCATAAATCAGCTGGGGGTGCACGCGCGCCTTTACGCCAGTCCCGACTCAGCGCTTGAGCGCCACCCGTGTCTGTGTTCTCGGTGCTCAATAAAGTTGCACGCTTGTTGTCGGCCCCTGCGCCCGAGAGGTTGCGCACGCCGCCCAGGAAGTCTCGCGAGAACGAACGGCGGCGACTGCCCTTGGGTGCGGGGAGACGGTCGGGTGTGCGGTGCGGGGCCAGGGGTGCGCGGTCATGGTGCAGACGCTTCTTCAGCAATACCGGGACATTCCCGATGGCACCGAGTGCCACCGCAAGACCTACGCCAGTACCACACTGAGTGGTGCCGCTGGTGAGCGCCGCCCGGGCCCCGAAGGCAGAGGGTGCAAGGAGGTCATGGAGTCGCTGGCGGCTGTCCGAGGGCGCCTTGGGGGGCTGGGGATCTCGCAGGTGGCGCATGGTTGTCACCGGGGTTCCTGCGGTGGCCCTGGGACGCTGGGGAGCTCTTGTATGAGATAGATTTTTGTAGGCGTGTCAGACTAATTCAGAGGGCGCAGGAAGTCCTAGGGGGTCTGGAGCTGGGTATCTCACGGGGTGACACGTGGGCGTCGTGGGAATGTCTGGGGAGGCCATGAGGGACTCTTGTGTGAAGGGGGTCCGGCAGGGTTGGAGGGCACTGGGAAGTGGTACCTGTGACAGGCTCTGGGGTCGTCAGAAGCTGTTCCCGGGTGCTGGGACTTAGGGGTTATTGTTGAAGCTGTCACCAGGCTCCGGGGAAGCCGTTGAGTGGGAGAGGGCCGTTATCGGGATCAAAGGAGCTGGGGATTCATGAGACTTAACAGGGTTAAGTTGAGGTTATTTGGGGGCGGGGGGGGGGGTGGATCGTGGGTCATTATCCTGGAGGGGGATGAGGTTTTCTTAGGGTCCAGGAGAGTGGGATGTTTAGGGATATCTGAAGCTTTAATTGGGACCACCAGAGGGGTCGTAGGGGTGCCGAGATCATAGATGCGGCGGGTCAGGGGTACTTAAGGGTAGCCTGGGGGGGGGGCATAAGGGGATTCACAGCCCTAGCACTCCCTTGCAGGGGAGACCCCAGCGACTCGCCTCTTCCAGGGTCCCTTTTGATGCTCAGTCTCTCTGAGAAGTAGTAGATAGGATGGTTTGGGCCACCTCCATGTCTCCAGCTCCTGAAACGAGGCCGGGCAGAAGTTGAGTCTCCCCCAGGCTACCATTTTCTGCGTGTTTAGTGAGATCAGCGGTTATCGTGCCCATTTCTCAGAGATGGACACTGAAGGTCGGAGAGGTGTATTAACTTCCCTTCGGTCTTTTGGAGCCGGTGTGCAAATCCAGGTCTGCTGATCTGCTCCTGAGGGTGGCTGAGGCAAGGACTGTGCATGCAGGGTCCTTGTGGAGGGGTCTGAAGAGAGAGGGTCGAGGGGGAGTCCCTGCGGATGGGTTATGTGGAGTCTGCTCGAGTGGCGAGTCGTTGGGACGGTGGAGGTGCATGGCGGGATCTCTGGGGTCCTTGAGAGAGGGGTGGGCAGTGTGGGGTTGGATCACTGGAGGGGGAAGTTGTTGGGGCACATTTCTTTTTTTTTTTCTTTTTTTTTTTCTTTTTTTTTTTTTATTTGGGCACATTCTTAAGGGGCGATGCTGACATTGCGGGAGGCCTGGCCGAACTTGGTGGAGGCTCATGGTTGTGTCTAAAGGAAAATTAAAGCAGGAGGGGTCGCCTGCAGGGCATGTGGGGCCTTCAGGGCGAAGATTTGGGGGATTTTGAACCTGAGAAAGATATTAACGTTGGTGTTTGTGAATGGGAGTGCATGTGTCTGATCACAAATGCGCGGGCCTTGGGGGTGGACTGGAGTCTCAGGAGGCTTTTGGGGGAGACTGAGCACTTTCCAGGAGTGGGGTGCTGAGTGAGCCAGGATCCTCTGGGGGAGGGGGGTTGCTGGAGGGTCTTTTAGGGAGGGTGGGTGGAAACCTTTGACAGGGGTGCCTGATCAGGCAGTGTGTGTGTGTGTGTGTGTGTGTGTGTGTGTGTGTGTGTGTTGCTCACTATGCCCGCCTGCGTGTTCGCACTGGCCAACTCCATGCAACATACGGGACTTGGCTTCTGGATCCTTCCTTACCTCACCCTCCCTCACTCCCTGCCTCCCCTCAGCCCTCACTGAGAGAACACTCTTGTGTCCCATCTGGCTTTCCTGAGATGATGAGCCCCTGGGGAGTGAATGAATGAATGAAGGCACCCAGTAACTCTTATTTTTTTTTAATGTTTATATTTTTTTTTTGAGAGAGCAACAGAGCATGAGTGGGCGAGGGGCAGAGAGAGAGGGAGACACAGAATCCGAAACAGGCTCCAGGCCCTGAGCTGTCAGCACAGAGCCTGACACGGGACTCGAACACACGAACCATGAGATCATGACCTGACCGAAGTCGGATGCTTAACCCACTGAGCCACCCAGACGCCCCTAGGCATTCAGTAACTCTTTGGGATGGGTGATGGATGGATTAGGGTTCACAGTAACAGTGAATGAATGTATGAGTGAATGAAGGTACAGAGGAACCAAATGAATGAATGAGTGAATGAACGAATGAATGAATGAATGAAAGAATGTGGGCGCACAGTGAATGAATGAGTGTGTGCATTGTGTCTGGAGGTCACTGCTGGAGCAAGTGGGGGGTCAGGAAGGGGGTCTTCAGTGGGGTGATGGGGGGCCGTGGAAAGGTCTGAGTCATTACAGATCCTCATGTGCTGGGGATCACAGGACCTGGGGAGGGGGGGCTGTGGCAGGTCACCCGCCATGTTGGATGGTTACTAGCAGAGAGTTGGGATGGGGCAGTCTTTGACCCTGGGATAATCGGGGACAACTGGGTCACGCACTCCCAGTTCTAGGACTTCTGAGGGCTCCGGGGTGACGGGGGCACTGTCTGTGTGCGGCCTGGAATGTGAGCTGGCAAACAACAGTTCAGTTTTGCTGGGATGGGATAGGCTGGGCTGGCCCTGGAGGTCCCTTTGGCAACTAGGCCAGGCTGGGGGTCTATAGGGAGAGGAGGGGTGTGTTGTCTGCCCTGAGCAGGGTCAGCTGGAAGTCGGGGAGCCCCGCGTTGGGCTGTTTCTGGTGACTCAGAGCCAGCCAGGTGGGCCTTGGTCTGCCTCCCACCTAGGAGGATCTGGTGAGGGCAGCTTCTCAAGGGCTTGTCTTGGCCTCGCCCCAGACCCGCACACCAGCCCAGGCCAGTGTTTGCTCAGGATGCCCACGGATGGGGCCTCTGTCCTCACCACCCACCCACCACTCAGCTCCAGGCCCGGCCCCCGGCGGGCCCCTCATGCGTAAAAGCCAGTGTCGGGCAGGGAGGCCGGGGCGACAGCAGAGATGGAAAAGCTGACCGGGTGGTGAGGCCGGGTGGGCGTGAGCGGCTGCTGAGCCAGCCAGGTGTGAGGGATGGCCCTAAGCCCAAGCCGCTAGCAGGGAGGGGGCCCCAGGGTGATGAGGGACAGGCCCAGGAGCCAGGTCTCTGCCAAGGAGGATTAGGCTGAGGAGCCCAGGGCCCCACGGGAGAGTGCAGCCTTGGACGGGAGTGGGGAGCAGGGCTTGTGGGGTGCAGCTGTGGTGTCTGTGCTGACCTTGGAGGCCAGGGAGCGGCCCAGCCACTTAGGCCCCAGGCCTGTTCTCCTGTCCATTGCACGCTGGGCCGGTGCGCCATGGAGGGTGAGGGGTCAGACCTTGCGGAGGGAGGCCTGGGGTGCAGAGGTGGGGCTGAGAGCCCAGGTTCTGGAACAGCAGACAGGGCTGGAATCCCACCTTGGCTGCTCAGCAGCTGTGGGGCCCCGGGTGAACCCCAGAACAGTCCCTTCCTGGGCAGGGGGGTTGGTTGGGGGGTTGCTAGGAGCCTCCTTGAGGGTGCTGTGGGGACCGAGGGACAGAGGGTTTCTCTGATAGCAGGGGGGACTGCCACCAGCCAGGGCCGCGCCTCGCCTCGCCTCGGTGCCCAGGCCCTGGTGCCACACACCTCACCCGCTCTGGTCCCGCAGGCCTGATCTTCTCCGCCTACAGTGTCACGCTGCAGCCGCCAGATTCCTTCCTGGAGGGAGTGGCGAGGACAGGGCGATACACATTTACTGCAGGTAAGCGAGCCTTGGCTTCTCCTTGGGGGCCCTCCTGGCACTGGCCCCTGGGCCCTGACTCGGCGCCCGTCCCCCCGCTGCCACCCCGACAGCCGCCATCGGTGCCATATTTGGCCTCACCTCCTGCATCAGTGCCCAGGTCCGAGAGAAGCCCGACGACCCCCTCAACTACTTCATCGGAGGCTGTGCCGGAGGCCTGACCCTGGGAGCGCGCAGTGAGTGAGCCCCCCGCCCCTGACCTCCGCTGACCACCACCCCCCGTTCTGTCCTGGACCAGGGGCCAGCTGTGTGGAGTGCTCGCCCCAGCAGAGGAGAGGGGCTGCCCCAGGAAACCTTCCAGGGCTTTTGACCCTCCGCCACCGGCCAGTTCAGTAATAGTAAGGGCAGCTGCTTCAGCACCTACCGCATGTGTACCTGACCGAGCCCTTACACCCTCCTGTGGCTCCCTGCGACATTCAGCATGGCCCATAAGGCCCTGCACAATCTGCCCCATACCCTCTCTGCCCCCACCTCCTCCCTCTTTCCCCTTTGCTCACTCTCTATGAGCCACGTGAGCCTCCTTGCTGGTCCTCCAAGCCAGGCCGGCTCCTGCCCCAGGGCCTTTGCATGTGCTCTGCCCCCTTCCTGGAGTGCCGTTCGCCCAGGTGTCAGCACAGCCCCCTCTGTGTATGATCTGGAACCCCCACTGCCCTCATTTCCATATCCCCTTCCTCTGCTGCAGCTTGTCAGAGAACACGAGGTCACTGCCTGTCTCTGCCACCACCCCACAAGCATAGAGAGGGTGCATGGTCCTTGTGTTGCTGTCCCTCTCCCAGCACCCAGAGCCCTGACTGACCAGACACACAGCCCTCCAGGGGACTTCCACTCACCATCCCTTCTAGAGATGCAAGAAGGGAGGCTCAGAGAGGGGGCTTGGGTGGCCCGAGGTCACCTGGGAACCAGCAGAGGTGCCTCCCTAGTGGGAAGGCAGGCCGGGGCCCCACGCCAGCCTGGCACAGTGGAGCTGCCCAGGCCAGGAAGCAGACAGTGCTCTCTCCACCTCCCGTAGCCCTGGCCCACCAGCCTGCCAGTGCTTGGTGGAACGTTCCAGTCAGGCAGAGGGCGGGCACCGTGGAGGAAGGCCCATGCATCCTAGCCTTTGCTTTAAGACCTTGAGTAAGGTCGGGTTTGACATGCACCCCCAGCCTGCCGTAGGGGTGAGCCCTGCATACAGCAAGCAGACCTCCCTCCCCAGCGACGGCTCTCGGGCAAGCAGGGGCATTCTGTCCCCTTCCGTTCCCGGTCCGCAGAGCAGGTACAGGGCCCGGCACCTGTGGCCGGGGCACAGGCTGAGACTCGACAAAGCGCCGTCCCCTCCGCAGCTCGGGTGCCCCACCCCCGGACCCGACAGCCTAGATCCCTTCTTGCCTCCGTTTCCGGGTTTCCACACACGTCTTCAAAGTCAAGGGGTCACGCGACTTAATCCTCAAGGAGCCCTCAGCCTCAAGGGAAGGACATGCTGTTGGGCCCCCTGGGTGGCTACAGGTGAGCCCCACGCGCGACTGACGCCACCCTCCCGACTCTGGCAGCTCACAGCTATGGGATCGGAGCCGCCGCGTGTGCGTACATGGGCACGATCGCCGCGTTGGTCAAGATGGGCCAGCTGGAGGGCTGGAAGGTGTTTGCAGCACCCAAGGTGTGAGCCCCGCCGCCTCCCGGGTCCCCGGCCAGGTTGAAATGCGACGAGAAATAAATTCTGTGCATACTGGTGTGTGTGAGTCTCCCGCCCCTCCTCCCCTGGCGTCTGCGATGTAGCCCCGTCTCGGGAGGGCAGGGCGGCAGTGACACCCCAGCAGCAGCCCAGCAAGGGAGCAGGAGACACGGCATCCGGGTTTGTTCTGACAGGGCCCACGGCGCCAGCTGGGCCCTAAACACAGGGCATCTGGGGGTGGGAGCTGGGCACCACCACCCACAGCCCCCCCTGTGCCCCCCCACACAGGTCACGTGCCATCCCCTCTCTGGGCACCATGGGGGGGACACACCCAGGGCCCACGCACAGCCTGACTCCAAATTCCTTGGCATTGGAGCGGAGCACCCCAGACGGGCTGACCCAGGAGCTTTGTCTCCATGTGACAGGTGGGTGACAGGCCACCAGGAGCCTGCAAAGCAGGGGCGCATGGCAGGAACGAGAGAAAAGAATCCTGATCCTCGCCCGCCGCCGCCTGTCAGGCCCAGTGATTTAGGCAGCTGCAGAATGCTGGCACGGCCCTGGCCCCCCGCTCTCCGCAGGCCTGGGTCTGGCTCTGCTTCCTGGCAGCCGGAAAGGGAGGCTTGCTCCAACATGTCAAGGTGGACCATAAATTAGGGCTCTCGGGGCCCTACCCTGGGGAGCAGGGGTATGCACGGGCAGCGATTGGGTCCTGGCGGGGTCTGGGCACTGGAGGTGGCGGGAGCTGGGCCCTGAGTCCCCCTCCTCGCCCATATATGGCCCCGTCCCTCCCCCTTTCTCTCCAGCCCACCCTGGTGCCAACATGGTTGGAAGCCAGACTTGGAGCCTTGCTTTCCTCTGTCCACCCCCGGATAGTCACTCAGCCAGGTGTTGAGCAGCTAAAATTCGTGTGCAGAGCCCAGGCCCTGCTGGCATTGCCACCGCTGTTCTGTCATTACCCCGCAGCCACTCTAGGTCTCCTGCCAGAGTGGGCACAGGCACCAGCCCAGGGGTGCGTCCGGGCCTGAGAAAGGCTGGAGGCTCCCCCCACCCGTGGGCCGGGAGAAGGGGGGCCTGCTGAGCCCTGAGAGCACTCTGGGGTCCCAGACCCGTGTCAGAGTCCCAGCTCGCAGTTCTTTACTGGCTCTGTCCTCCGTGGCAAGCGGGGACGACAGGGTCCCTCCCTCAGCAGTGTTCAGGGGCAACGGAGTAAAAGTAGTTTGCAGGGAACTGGTGCTGCCGGTGGGACCTGTGGTCACTGAGGGCTGGACCAGGGGGACCTGGTCAGGGCCGTGCCTTTGGTGACTTCTCAGCCGCCCAGGCCTCCCCTCCCTGTACATCCTTCCTCAGTCCCCTGGCTCTTTGCGAAGCCCAAGCCCCAGAGGGAAAGGGAAGACTCCCGGCCAGCCAGTCCCTTCCTACTTCCCAACCTCAGTTTCCCCTTTAGTCGGCTCAGACCAGGGCTGTGCTCGGCACCTACTCAGCCCTCTCTGGGCTGGCTGGCTGGCTGGCTGCCAGTGTTGGAGGGGGCCTCTGCCAGGGCCCCCAGAATGGAGCAGGAGAGAGCAGCTGCCTGCGGGGCTCCAGGGAGCCCCCAAACCCAGACCCCCTTGCCCATAAACATTTATGAGGCTGTGAGGGACTGACATCATCCTGCCCCCCACACAGACCCCATGGGGATGGCCCTTGTTTATAGCATCCAGCTCCCCGCCCCCTCCCCAACACACACCTTTGCCTGGGACACCACCTCCAGCCCCAGCAGCCCCTGCCCGGGGCAGTGAAGGACCTTTCCAGAGAAGAGCGGTCCCCCGCCCCCATCCCGAGCTTGATGAAGCATTTCCAGCCCCAAGCAGTCTAGTCTGGAACCGAGAACTCAGAAAGGGCCTGGGGGCGAGGGGGGTGGAGGGAGAGTCTGAAGATCCAAGGATGAAGAGGTCCTGTGAGATGTGCGCGAGAGGGAAGGGCGTTCTGCGCAGATGGCAGCCTGATCCGCAGGCGGCACGGCCAGTGCGTGATCAAGGAGGGGGTCGTGTTCCCACCAGGGCAGACCTCTGGGGCAGTGGGACACACACTCCCCAAAGACCCCCTCCCTGGAGGCACACCGCCCAGTGGGAGCAAGTCTGCACGGGCTGCCTCAGCCCTGCAGGCTCAGCCGGGGGTCTCGGCCAAGAAACCGGGAGCGGCTTAAATGAGACAAAGGAGCCTGCGAGAGCCTCTCCCAGCCGCCGGGAAGGCTCCGTTGGTACCCTTAGCCCATCTAATCCTTGCAGCAGCCCTCAGAGGGAGCTCTCACTGGTCCTGTTTTACAGATGAGGAAACCGAGGCCCAGAGAGCAGGCCCGGCTCACAGCAGGCACGTGGCGTTAGTTCTGTGGTTATTACTAGCCGTTGCTGGGCAACGTGTCTCCGAAACACTTCCCAAGCGGTCGTGATTGGGGTACAAGCAACCCAGTGGGACAAGGCCAAGTGATCTCAAAAGCAACACTCCCCACCGATTCCTTTAAAAAGCTATGTTGGTGGGACGCCTGGGTGGCTCAGTCGGTTGAGCATCCGACTTCGGCTCGCGTCATGATCTCACGTTCTGTGGGTTCGAGCCCCGCGTCGGGCTCTGTGCGGACAGCTCGGAGCCTGGAGCCGGCTTCGGATTCTGTGTGTGTCTCCTTCTCTCTCTGCCCCTCCCCCACTCATGCTCTCTCTGTCAAAAATAAATAAAACATAAAAAAAAATAATTTAAAAAGCTATGTTGGATGTGGGCTGGGGGTGCCTTTTGGTCCGGGGTGGGACATACCAGTCTATCTTTTGAGAGGGGCCCATAGGACCTGAGGGGCTAATTCTTTCTCCCTCTCACCCCTTTGTGAGTCCACAGTCTTTTTTGTTTGTTTGTTTTTAATAATTTATTTATCAGCGGGGAGAGCGCAGGCAGGCCAACAGCAGTGAGCCTGATGCAGGGCTTGAACTCACGAGCTGAGAGATCATGACCCGGGCTGAAGTCTGACGCTCAACCGACTGAGCCCCCCCAGGTGCCAGAGTCTGCAGTCTCGAGATCCACTCTGCATCTCCAGGACCCCAAGCAGGGGCCAGCCCCCATCATCACCCTCCTGCAACAGCACACTGTCCTCCCCCCACAATGTCTTCTCCGAAGCAGCCACCAGAGGGTGGCCATGAGCATCCCAGTCCTACCCTCTGCCCACAGTCCTCCAGGGCTCCCATCTCCCTCAGAGTCAAAGTCTGAGGCCCACAAAGCCCTGCGTGACCTGCCTGTCCCCTCCCTACCTTCCCCTCCTCCCTCTCCTTGCCCGCTCTGCTCGCTGTTCCTGCAACACGCCAGGCCCAGGGCTGCCCCAGGACCATTGCTCTGCTGTGCCGTCTGCCTGGAACCCTCTTCCCCGACATGTCCCCACAGCTACCCCCTCACTTTCTTCGGTTCTCAGCTCAAATGTTACCTCCTCCCTGAGGCCTCCCTGAATCCCCACACACACTTTACCCTCTTCTAGTCTTTGCCCATAGCACTTCGAAGCTTCTAGATCCCACATCATCATCATCATCATCATCATCATCATCACGTGTATTGTTTAATGGGCTGTGTATCTCCTTGAGGGACCTATCCTGGCTGTCACACCCTTGGGTCAACAACCAGCCTAGGAACACAGCAGGACTCCATAAGTATGTGGCCCAGCCCTGCTTCCTGAGTGCCAGCCCTGGTCAGGGTCCCGTTCACTACACCCCCATTCAATGACAGCTGTGGGGGGCGGGGCAAGAGAAACCATCCACACCCAAATCTCAAGTCAAGACTCGAAATTCACTTACACGTATTGACTGACAACCTACGCACGGTCTGGGGCCTGGGTGGGGGTCACATCAACCAACAACACCAATGACCTCGCTCCTTGCCGGGGGGGCCCAAAGCCTGGTCTTGAAGGGAAAAAAGAGGAAAAGAGCAGTTTTTTTAAATGAGGAAACAGGCAAGCATGTTTTACACAGAACTGTGCTCGAGAGAGAGAGACAGAGATCATGCTGACACAAAAGGCAGGAGGGGGGGAGGTCTCTTTAGCTAAGGGTGCTCAGGGAGCTCCCAGAGGAAAGCAGCCTTGGGGTGCTGTGGAGGAAGGGTGTTCCAGGCAGAGGGAACAGAGAGGGTGGAGGTCCTGAGGCTGGGTCGAGCCCGGTGCACTGCCCCAGTAACAGCTAGGAGGCCATGCAGCAGGGGCGATGCACCATGGGATCGTCGCGAAGGGAGGAGAGGGGCCAAAGTCAGGTCATGTTTCCCAGGTGGGACACAGCAAGTCAAGGCAGAGATTGCCATCCAGGGGGTCCTGCCTCCTAGGATACCAGGAAATCCGTCCTGCCATTTCTCTTGTCCTGGCAAAGACCCCACCCAGAGCTGCGCCCGCCCATGTGAACATACCCAAAAGGGCTGCCCTGGGAGGGGGGGCCTGAGCCCTGAATGCCTTGGGGCATCAGACAGCTGTGCCCACAGGTCCTCATCATGGAGGGGCGGGTGGGGATCTTCCGACTGGGTTCTGGTGGGGAGCCTCAGCCAATGTCACCACCTCAAAGCCTAAAGCCAGGCTGGTCCCCTCACTTCGGGGGTTTCGAAGTCAGGGGCAGAACTTGCCCCCCCAAAACCCCTGTCTGGCTTGACATCTAGGGCTCAGAACACAGCAGAGCCCCCCCCCCAGTTCTGTGGATACAAGGCAGCCACAGCCAGAGGGTGGCTGCTGGTGGGGAAACTGAGGCACAGAACAGTCACCACCCCCCGAGACGTCTCGCAGTTCCCCTGCAGTTATCCCTCGCCCTTTACTCTGGTCCTCCTCGGATTGGGCAGCTCCCAGCCCCGTGTGGGGTCCCTCCTCAGAGCCAGCCACGGGGCTTCACGGAGGGCTGGGTGGTCGGCCCCAGCTCAGCCCCAGCTCAGCCCCTCTCTCGCACCTCCAGGAGCCCCGCTGGGCTCTAAGCATTCCCTGAACCGGGGGAGGAAAGGTGTGAGCCAGGGCAAGGCTCTGGGGAGGACCAGACAGGTGGGCGGGAGGGCTCTCAGCCCAGTTGGAGGGGAGACCCATGGCCCGGCCTAAAGTTCTCCCTCCTTTCTGAGAAACCCATCCAAATGCTTTTATTTTACTATCCCCCCCCCCCCACAGCAGCCTTGCTAAAACATACTCTACAGTTTCTTTTTTTCAATAGGTAAAACCGACAGAGACCACAGAATTTACGATATGCCAAAGGGTGTTCCAAAAAAATACCACTCTCCCCAGCCACCACCCCCCCACACACACCCTGCCGCCCTCCCCAGAGGCCGCCAGCCCGGTTTCTGGTTTCTCCTTCCAGCAATGTTCCATGCCGAGGCAAACGCGTCTGTATATTTTCTTTTCCTCCCCCAGCGAGTAGATCGCACCGCCCCTGCTGTTTCGTAGACCCGAGTCTGGTTCCCTGATGGTAGCACATCTTGGATTTCGTCCTGCACAGTAAAGACTCGGGTGTCTTGCTTTTAACGGCTGCATAATATTTCATCCTGTGACTACATCGTCATCCCCTTCAAAGGACATTCCTTGCTTCCCAGGTTTTTGCTACTGGCCCTAGTGCAGAGTTGAAGGAGAGCCTGTTAAACACGTTTTGCATGTTGGTGAATACAGCCGCCCGCTTCCCGAACTTGTTTAAATTAAAGAACTTTCTTTTCTAGAGCGGCTTTAAGTTTGCAGAAGAAGCCAGTAGAGGGCAGGGAGTTCCTCTCTACCAACTCCCCTCCCACAAGCACACACAGGCACACACAGTGGCCCCTTTTGCAGTCTTGCATTACTGTGATACCTTTGTTACAACTCATGGACCTGTATTGATACGTTGTTATAAATGAAAGTTCAGAGTGGAAAGTTCAGGTGGTTCCCTGGTGGTGATGTGCATTCATTCATTGCGTCTGGCCAAATGGATCACGGCAGGTAGCCACCTTTGCGGGATCACGCAGCGTCGTCTCACTGCCCCCCCAGATCGTCCGGGCTCTGTCCCTTCATCCTTTCCCACCCGCCCCCACCGCGGCAGACACTGACCTTTTCACTGTCTGCACAGCTTTGCTTTTCCAGAATGTCACAGAGTTGGAATCATACAGTGTGTAGCCTTTTCAGGCCGACTGCCTTCTAGGGATAGGCATGTAAGTTTCCTCCATGTCTTTTTGTGGCTCAATGGCTCGTTTCTTTTTAGCGTTGAATGACATTCCGTTGTCTGGATGTCTCACAGTTTGCCCACTCGCCTACGGAAGGACGTTCCGGGTTGCTTCCAAGTTTTGACAATTACGACTGAGGCTGCCATAAACATCCGTGCGTGTGCAGGTTTTTGCGTGGACATAAGCTTTCAACTCCTTCGGGTAAATACCGGGGTGGGGTGTGCAGTTGCTGGATCGGATGATAAGAGCACGTTTAGTTTTCTGAGAAACCTCCAAAAACGCCTTCCAAAGCGGCCGGGCCATTTTGCATCCCTACCAGCAGTGAAGAAACGTCGCTCTGCGTCCTTGCCAGCATTTGGGGTTGTCAGAGCTCCAGATCTTGGCCGTCGCAATAGGTGTGTGCAGTGGTATCTTGTCTAAATGTTTAAATAACCATTTGCGGGGGCGCCCGGGTGGCTCAGCGGGTCAAGCGTCCGACTTCGGCTCAGGTCGTGATCTCACGGCGCCTGAGTTCGAGCCCCGCGTCGGGCTCTGTGCTGACAGCTCAGAGCCTGGAGCCCACTTTGGATTCTGTGTCTCCCTTTCTCCCTCGCTCACGCTCTGTCTGTCTGTCTCTCTCTCTCTCTCAAAAATGAATAAACGTGGGGCGCCTGGGTGGCGCAGTCGGTTAAGCGTCCGACTTCAGCCAGGTCACGATCTCGCGGTCTGTGAGTTCGAGCCCCGCGTCAGGCTCTGGGCTGACACTCAGAGCCTGGAGCCTGTTTCCGATTCTGTGTCTCCCTCTCTCTCTGCCCCTCCCCCGTTCATGCTCTGTCTCTCTCTCTCTGTCCCAAAAAAATAAATAAAACGTTGAAAAAAAAATTAAAAAAAAATGAATAAACGTTACAAAAAAAATTTTAATAAATAAATAATCATTTGCTGATGCCTCCTTCCGGGAGCCAGGCACGGTCCCGATACCTTTAACATGATTTCGCTGCAATTCAGCCTAGGAAGGATGTGCTGTTACCCCGTTTTACAGATGGAGAGACCAAGGCTCAGAGAGGGATAGCTGCTTGCCCGGGATCTTACAGCAAATGAGGGTAGGGCCAGGGCCTTGTGGCTGATTCCAGAGCACTTCTGCCTGCAGTGTCCCAGGCCCCGTGCTGGGCACTGGGGACACAGTAGTGACCAAGGTAGATCCCGTCTAGTGGGCCTGGACCCTCCCAAGGCTCACAGTCTAGTGGGGGAGACAGACATGTGACCGGGCAGTTCCTACTCAGGCTGACTAGGACTGTAATGGGGTTGCACAGGCAGAGGACGACCCACAGGAGCCACCTGGCCTGGGTGTGCAGGGAGGCTTCCGGGAGGAGGGGGTGCTGAAGCATGCAGCCGAGCTTCCCAGGAGAAGGGGAAAAGAGCGACGCAGGCAGGAGGAACAGCATGGAGGGTGGCTCAGAAGAAAGAAAGGGCCGTAAGCCAAGAGCACAGGCTCCGGGCATGGGAGAGCCCCGGTTTCCTACCCCACGGGTAGCCATTCAGCCCCTTCCCTGGGCCTCGGTTTCTGCTCTTCAGCATGGCTGTGGGGATTCAGTAAACCCCCATGGGTAGCACACTCGGCTGGGGCTGGTCTGTGGCGAGCCAGAGGGTGGGAGGAAGCCAGGAGAGACAGAACAGCCCTCACCCCTGGCCCAGGAGGACCCCGCCCAGGGGAAGAGGGGGACAGGTGGAGGGAATAGAGAAAAGCAGCAGACATACAGCCCCGGGTCTCCCGTCTCCACGTAAAAGGAAATGGCAGGGTGGGGGTGGGGGTCCGCTTCCTGCCCCTGATTGCCCCCCCCCGCCACCCCCTGCCCCTACTCACTCTCTGGCTCCCATTAGTGAGGCCACCTGCTGCGGGGGCCTCAGTCCCAGGCATTCCCCTGCCCACACTCTGCCCCAGTGACCACCATTAAAAATGAATAATGAGCCAGAGCAGGTGGGACCCGGAGGCCGCGGAGAGTGGACAGAGAGCCCCCCCACCTCGGACCCCTCTCCATCCCACTCCCTCCCGCCCTCTTCTCCAGCCCCTGGGAAACTCATCAGAGGTCCTTTTGCTGAGAGGCCATCCGAGCACCTTCTGTGGCTTCTATTCAGCCTCCTCATTACCTGCCCGCCCTCCCCAGACACCCGTTGCCCCGCCAGCTAAAGTCGTCAGACTAAGCAAACAAGAATACAGATGGCCGGTTAAGTTTAAACCTCAGGTAAACAATGAACGACATTTTACTGCATGTTAGCATCCGTCCCATCCAATCTGTGGGACACACTTGCACGAAAACATGATCCATTGTTTCTCCGAAGTTCAGATTCAGCTGGATGCCATCTGGCAGCCTTTCCTAATCCCATCTGGATGGATAACGGGCCTCAGTTGTCCTTCCTGCATTATGGGTGAGTACCCATTGACCAGTCAGAGGGACCCTGCCCCCAGGACATGCAGGGGTGGGGGGGCTCATGTCAGGTGGGTCCTCCGCTTAGATGCTAGCCTTGAGGCTCCAGGGGGGGCCCGGTAGGATGGGAGAGATTGAGGCCACAGCTACCTGTCAACTGCAATGGATGTGTCGTAATTTGGGTGCCGGAGCTGTCACTCAGGTGAGGTCCCTGGGGGAGAGGAAAGGAGGGGCCGCACGCGGCCTCCCGCAAGTAGCCACCGAGTGAGGTCTGTTACCTCCCCGACCTTCCGCACAGCCCCGATGGTGTGGGCGCAGTCCCCGAATCCCAGCTCTGGCCCGTGCAAGTCCTAGGACTTTGAACCAAGCGTTCTCCCTGCGCCTCAGTCTCCTCGCCTGTCGTATGGGGACACCACCACGGCTGCTACCCGGACCCAACCATCGGGGCCGTTGAGAGGATGAAATGCATTCACATATTCGAGGAGCCTGTCCTGGCACAACGCTGGCCCTCACTTAAGTGATGGCCTGTTCTGGCTTCTCTCCCGGTCCCAGAGGGAGGGGCTGAGCGGGAATCAGAGGCTAATTTTAGCTCTGATGACACCCCCTGGCCGCCTGCCTTGTCCAAACATCCTCAGCCAAGCGTGTAGGTTCAGAGCATCCCTCCTCAACCTCTGACATCCAAGGAGCCTGTTTATTCGTTCCCGTTGGCCAAAGCATTCCTTGCCTGCCTGCGCCTGCCGTCCGGGCACCATCCCCACGTCGCCTGCCCTGTGTCACCCAGGGTCAGGGACATCTCACCTGCAGGCTGCCTGGAGACGGCCAGCGGCAGGGCAGTCAGGGTGGGCGGCAAGGAAGAGGATGGGCGAGGGTCACTCCTGCCCCAAAGTCCGGCGTCCCCCAGAGGCTTCGTTTGTCATTTCCCAAGTAAGATCCCCAACTTCTGTCCGTGTGGACTCAGATGCTGTAATTCATCCAGGACCTGCTTCCTGAGTACCTACTGGGGACCCAGAGGCTGTCCCCACAGGGCTCCTGGTCTTGGGCGGGGAGGCAAGGACGAGCCAGGAAACAGGAGAATGTTCCGGTGGTGCTTAGTACTTTCCATTCATTTGTTCATTCGTTGGTTGGTTCATTCATTCATTCATTCATTCACTCATCCATTCATCCAAGGCATGTTTATTGAGGCCCTCCTGTGTGTCGGCCACCGTTCAAGGTGCTGGGACTCAGCAGGAAGGAAACAAAGCAGGCCAGCATCCCTCCTGGAGCTGACATTCTGGTGGGAGAGAGGCAGGAGCAAATGATATAAATAAGTCAAATGCATGGCCCAGTGAAATGGTGGTAATTGTGGTGGAGGAAAAGAAAGCAGGAGAGGGGTCGGGGAGTGCTGGCAGGGGCAGACGGAAAGACAGCGATTCAAGGGAGCCACATTTGAGGAAGCCATATGGGTATCGGGGAAAGAGTTCCAAGCTGAGGGAATAAATAGCACATGCAAAGGTCCTGGGGTATGACGAGTGAGGAGGCACGTGGGGAGACGCAGCAGGACCTGGGCCAGGCTTTGCCCCCGAGACCGATGACAGCCCCTGGAGGGTCTTGAGCAGAGGACAGATGAGATGTCGCCTGAAATTTCACCATCTGGCTCTACCTTTCTTCCGCAGGCCAAGTCCTCGACCCGGCACCCTCCAGCTTGAGGGGAGGGCCGGGGTCGCAGCTGGGCCAGGGAGCCCGAGCGGCTGCAGGTGGAGTCCCACTGTCGATTAGGTCTTCCTGGCCAGGAACATTCGGAGAGCCAGGGTAAGGGGGGAACGGCCGCCCGCCGGAGCAGCCGAGGGGCTGGGGGGGCGGAGGCAGGGCAAATTCTGGGCACATCCTCTGCACGTGGCGTCTCTACCTGCGCCCTGCGGGGCCAGGCCCGGTGCCCGGGTCGCTGGCATTCCTGGCTCAGGTTTCCGCCAGTGGAGGGACAGGTGTCTTAGAATGCTGGCTGGAAGACATCCTCCAAAAACAAACAAAATCTACGCTTTCCTGTCTCCTTGTCCCAACAGATCTCTGAACCATTCTCCGTCTTGCAAAACACCTTCGTTGGCTTTTCTGACTCTAAAGCCGCCACACACGAGCTCCCACAAAACCTTCCCAGAGTGAGAGGGGGATAAAAGGGCCCTTTGTTCCCCAGCCCCCAGTATTCCCTGGAATTTTCTGTCTCCCGACACCGGGCGGCAGGGATGCACCTAGGCGCTATTGTTTCTTTGCACACAGTTTTGCAACGGCTTTTTTCCACTCGACAATAGAGGGCCCCACAGCTTTTATTTCCAGAAATCGGAAAATGAAGCGTGTCCAGCCCCCGCCTCCTCACCCACCGCACGCTGAAATTTAAGCCACGTGAACCGGGAAGGCCAGGGTGCCAGAGGAGGGCGCAGCCCGACGGGCCGGGGGGCCGGGGTGCAGAAAGGCGGAGGGGGGTGGGCAGCACAGGGATGCCAGGTTTCTGTCACCTTGCACTCCCCCCGCCCCCGCAGAGCAGCCCCCAGCACCTGACAATGGGCAGGAGGAGGCTGCGTTCTTGAGAATATCATCGGAGGGGGAAACTGAGGTCCAGAAAGGGCCAGGGGCCCAGGCCTGGGGGTTTGCAGCCCCTGCCTGCAATTCTGCCCCCACAGGGACCCTTGGGGATCGCAGGAGGGTGATGGTGGTGTGCCAGCCCACCTGAAGAGGGTGCCCGGGTTGCTTCCTTTTGCAGAGAAGGTAACTAAAGCCCAGAGAGGTGACATAACTCACCAAAGATCACACAGCTGCCAGAGGCCAAAGTCTGTTCCCCGAGGGGCGCCTGGGCGGCTCAGTCAGTTGAGCGTCCGACTTCGGCTCAGGTCATGATCTCGCGGTTTGTGAGTTTGAGCCCCGCGTCAGGCTCTGTGCTGACAGCTCGGAGCCTGGAGCCTGCTTGGGATTCGGTGTCTCCCTCTCTCTCTCTCTCTCTGCCCCTTCCCTGCTCATGCTCTGTCTCTGTCTCTCTCTCTGTCTCTCTCTCTCTCTCAATAATTAATTAAAACATTAAAAAAAAGAAAAAAACGAAGTCTGTTCTCCAAAGCTCTTGTGGTCAAGAGCTCTGAGGTCAGACAGACAGGTCTACCACTTAGGAGCTACAGGTGGATTCTGACTTTGAATGGGGGCTTCCAGAACATCCCAGAACATTCTAGTGTTGGGGGAAATTGCTGCTGTCCAGAGAGAGCAAGAGCCAAGGGAGACAGGGTGGGGTTTTTTTGTTTGGTTTTTGTTTGGGGGGGGGATTTTTGGTTGAGGGGGAAAAGGTAAACCCCGGGCACTTTGTGAGCCTCGGTTTCCCTGTCTGTACAGTGGGCACTTGGAAATCCTTGCGGCGCCTTTGACTGGGGCCAGGTGAGGGGATAAAGGGACACTGATGGGTGAGGGGATGGGGGCCCTGGGGGACCTCTGCCAAGCCCGCCGGTAACCCCAGGGCTGCTTGCCTGCCACCCACATTCCGCGCCTGGGGCCGCCCTCCTCACTCGCTGGCCGCAAGCCAGGGGACCTGGGAGGCCAGCCCAGGGCATCCTTGCAGGCGGGCGCAGGGCCGGTCCCTGGGGTGGGGGGCACAGGCTGGAGCCTAGGGACCCCTTCGTCCCTGGGGCCACTGCCTCCAATTGAACTGATGTGTGGGAGCTGAACATCTCCCTCTTTCTGGAATTTTCTCTAAGCCTCAGAGGGGAACCTTACTTGGGCCCCAGCCACCTGGGCCAGTATCAGGGGAGGTGCCCCCGTCATACCCAAGCACCACGCCTGCACCCCCATCACCTTCTCATGTGGCTCAGATCACACATCCCAGGCCAAGGGGCCCCCCGCCAGCCACCCTTGGCTCACAGCCCTCAGGCCCCCGGGGAAAGAAATTTCCAGCCGGCTGGCAACCCCGTCACCCACCCGGCCTAGGGAGCAAGGCGCTGGGGGGTCCGTTGCAGGCAGAGACCCCAGCTGGGGGGTACAGACAGCCCCACCTCATCCCACACACCCGTGCCAGCTTGTCCTGAGCCTGAAGGAGGGGGTCCCCCCAGTCTGGGCTCTGGGACCAGTTTCCTTCCTAGGGAGGTCTGCCCAGGCTAGGCAAGCCTTGCCCAGAGAGGGTCAGGAGATCTCTCAGGCCACACAGCAAGTTCAGGAGAAGCACCAGCTCCCTCTGGCTTTGGGCAGGAGGGGGTCCTCTGACCCCAGGAGCTGGTGTTTGGTCCAGCTGCATATCCTGAGGCCCATAGGTTCAAATCCCAGCCCCCACATCCGACTTCGCAGCCTTGTGACGCAGGCAATAAAAATATCAATAGAGTGTGAAATAAAATTGTACGCAGAACAGGTGGCTTGAGGCCATAAAACTAAATGAAAAGAGGGACAGTGGCCGGAGGCCCCCGGAAGCAGGTTGACAAGGAAGAGGGTGAGGGCAAGGTAGGGTGTTCCGGGTGGGAGGAACCAGGGCAAAGGACACTGAGCCAAACGTGCCCGGCGGCTGCCAAGGACGACCACCGTGCCAGCTGGGGTGGTTTGGGAGGTGACCTGTCCCCGACCCCTGTGACTCCCAGGGGTTTCCTTTCCGGCCCCTGCGGAATGTCAGGACTCAGAGGGAGGGGTGGGCAGAATTGTAGTGACCAGGAGCCGCCCAGGCCTCCCATGAACCCCAGTCACCAACTTCCCCTGCTCTGTGGCTGGGGTGCCTGAAGTCAGGGGCTCAGCCTGGCTACAGTCACTGACCCCAGGAGCACCTCCAGCCTCCTGTTGCCCTCTGGGGTGCCCAGGCAGGCAGCTTCGGGGGGCTGGTGCGTGGAAAATCTCCGTCAGCACCCCTCCTGCTCCAGTCTGCACCCCACCCACGACTTAGTGACCGACGTCTAGAGCCCAGGTGGACCACAGGGGTCTTGGGGTCCTGGGGCAGAGTTGTGTGTGGGGACCCTCTGTGGAGAGCGTCTATCTGTGGACCGCCTCCATCTACCTCGCTGGCCACTGGTGACAAGAGCCTCTGAACCAGGGGGCCCCGAAGCAGGTGGGAGGGGAGCGACGGGGAGGACCTCCATCGGGCTGCCGTCCCAGCCCATCAGGAGCTTCAGGCGGAGGCGTCTCGAGCCTCGCTGGCCCGGTCCCGGGGGCAGACGAGGCCGCTCCTGGCTCCTCTGGGGCATCTCACAGTGTCTGATCAGTGACTTCCACAGCAGAGCCACCCTGCTTGGATCCTCCCCTCGACGGGGCCCTCCTTCCTTCCGGAGACGGTGACGGCGAGCACTGCCAGCGATGCTGGCACATGCCCACACGCCCAGTGTGCCCGAGGAGGGACAGCGAGGCTCTGAGAGGGGCAGCGCCGGGTCCCAGATCCCTCGGTGGCTGAAAGGCAAGACCAGGGCTCCCACCCAACACCGTCACAGACGTAGGCAGCCAAGCGTCGATCGCGAATGTGGAACAGACGGGACCTTATGGCCCCCCACTAGACACCTGCCTTGGGGGGTCTATTTTTCTTTTTTTTTCAGAAGATTGTATTTTTAAGTAATCTCCACCCCCCGTGTGGCTTGAACTCACAAACCTGAGATCAAGAGTCATGTGTCCTACCGACTGGGCCAGCCAGGCACCCCCGCCCCGGGGTTGAAACCCTTGAGATACAACTGATTTCTTTGTGTTTTTTTAAAGTGTTTATTTGTTTTGAGAGAGAGAGCAAGGGGGGGAGGGAGGGAGGGAGGGAGAGAGAGAGGATCCCAAGCAGGTTTCACACCGTCAGTGAAAAGTCCAATGCGGGGCTCGATCCCACGAACCGTGAGATCACCACCTGAGCCGAAACCAAGAGTCGGAGGCTTAACCGACTGAGCCCTCCAGGCGCCCCTGCAACCTGATTTCTGACTCTGTCTTCAAGCTTGTCTTGTTCTTCCGGCTTTTGTGTCCTCCTGGCCTGGCTCTCAGCCCAGCAGGGAAGGCAGCACAGTGTGGCCAAAGCTATGACGGGGAACATCGGCAGCGGCGGGAGCCAGAAGCAGGATGTGACCCGGCTGGGAGGGCAGGGGGAGGCAATCCGGGGAGGCTCCCTGGAGGACAGATCGGCCCGTAGCCTGCAGGACGACTAGGCTGTAACAAGGTGGCAGGGAGCACAACTCTGCTTCCGGCAGATCAGCATGAGTTACCAGAGGCTCCTTAGCGCATTTGAGATTCCAAGTGACTATGATGAGGACTGCTCCTCGGGCCCTTGGTCTCCCCGTCAGCAGCGTGGCTCTGGGAAGGCTGGGGTGTCACCATATCAAGGCTTGGCCGTGGTCCCAGTACACGGTGACATTAAGACCGAAAGCTCCGTGAGTTATATTTTAATAAGTCACCAAATACTTCAGGAGTAGATTTGGGTCGGCCTCCTCTGTAAATGCCCGGCCCTGCGCGGCCTCCAGCCTCCCAAACGTCCACCGGCCCCACTGGCCCAGGATGGCTAGACATTTGGATGACAACACTCCAGGCTGCCTCACGGAAACGATGTCTCCTCTGGACACAGGGAAGGGATGACACCTGAGAGGCAGACCTCAGGCCTTGGCCAGCCTGCAGCAGCCTCCTCCCTGCGGTCTCCCTGCCTCCTCTCTCCCCTGTGTGTCGAGCACTGCCTGGCTGACCATGGCCACACACGGCTCCGTGTGGCCTGGCCTCCACACCAGCTCTGGCCTCCTCTCCTGCTCGGGAAGACCCAGCCTTACTGAATCCCTCCATTCCTCTGTTCCTTGCTGCCTCGGGGCCTTTGCACAGGCTGTTCCTCTGCCCAGAAAGCTCTTCCCTCCTTTTTACAAAAAGAACTCCTATGGGGCTTTAGGTCACAGCTCACACATCCAGGAAGGCCAGGCCAGGCCCCATCTTCCTCACTGGTTGCAAGTTATAGTTTTATGCTCGCTTACAATTTCCTTATGGTTTTGTTTTTTTTGTTTTTTTTTTTTTACCCACTTGCTTCCTGCAGTATCCCTGCGGCCTGGAATGTAGCCAGAAGTCAAGAAATGTTCGTTGAAGGGCTAAACATAGGAGTGGGATGTGGGGGAACTAATGGGTAGCTGGACATTCTGCTCACCTGCCCCTCTCCATCCTCTAGGGAACCCCTGCCCACCCCTGGACAGAACCCACTTCTAGAACCAGTGATTTAGGTCAGCCTTTTCCCCTGAAGGATGGGCCCACTGCATGCCCAAAGCCACACAAGCCTCGGGCCACCGGTGAGGCCGGGCAGTGACTCTAGTCCCCGACTTCTAATACCATCCGTGATAGGATCTTAAGGGGAATTCAACTCTTCATGTTCCCGGACCCGATTCTGATGTGGGGGTGGGGTTCCCACACACACAATACCAGGCAGTTCTCAGAGAATCTAATTCAATTCCAAAACCGTCCGCCCAGGGACAGCATCAGATCCCACAAAGTTAGGGGCTCACGGCTCCAAGCCTGCCCCGCCCCCGCCCCCCCCCCAACTTCAGGTACCAGCCACAAGCCCAGGCCATTACCTGTGTTTCTGACGCACCAGCTAGAGACGAGTTTCCAAGGACCCGCTCCTAAGGTTTCATTAATTTGCTAAAGCGGCTCACAGAACTCGAGAAAACATTTAACATTTACCCGATCATTAAGGGATATGATAAAGGGTATGGATCAAGAGCCAGGTGGACAGGGGCACAAGGCAAGGTACCAGGGAGGGCTTAGGGTTTCTTTGCCCTTCCGGGCAAGCCACACTGGGCCTATGTCCACCTTCGTACCAACCTGGAAGCTTTCCGAACGCTGTCCTTCTTTACACACAGGCACAATAGCCTTAGTCACGGGGCGCAGGCTGGTTCAACCTCCTGGCACCAGGCTCCCACCCTCGGGTGGGTCCAAAAGTCATCTCATGGAAGGACAAGACACCCATTTCACTTTTATGGCCCCGAAGCATTTTCAGGAACCACGGATGAAGACCAAGTATATCGGAGAAATCAATTTGGGTCGTTTGAATGGCCAAATATACGTGCAGTCCTTACCAATCATTGTGTCACAGCCGAGTTCAGGGGAGTCCCACGGTCGCTTTTCGGCGATGGCCTGGCTCCTGGGACGGGGCACCCCGGGTCACCTGATGAAAGCTCTGGGGGTTGGGCTGAGCCGTGCTGCCGTGACAAGTATATTTCCTTCTCCTCCCTGGCGTTGTCTAATCCACACCCTGAGGAACCAGCTCTCCCCAGTCCTCAAATTCCTGGTCAGCTGCTAGCCACCCCTCCCCAGGTAAGGCCTCTTGGGGCAAATTTAACCCCTGCCGGAATGCATCGGATGCCCCCCTGGGTGAGGCTTGCTGGCTGCCCTCCTGGGGCCTTCCAGAGTCCAGGAGGGCCCGCGGTGGGGTGGTGGGGTGGGGCACGGGAACTTCCGAGGTGGGTGCCAGGCCTCGCCAGACCTCAGAGCCCCCTGCGCCCTGGCCTCCATTGGTAACCTCGAGCCCTTTGTTGTTCCAGACCTGGGACTCTCTCTGGCCTGTCTGGTGGGAAAAGGACTTACAATGCAGGGAAGTTTAGGGCTGGGTTTTCATTTGGTTCCTTTCTTTTCTTTCTTTCTTTCTTTCTTTGTGGTTTTTGTTTGCTCGCTTTTTGTTTTGTTTTGTTTTTTGCCGATCTGTGTGGCTTCATAGCACAAGGGCATTTTTCATTCTGTTTCCAAGAAAAAAATATCTTGGGTTCAGTTTGAGTGGGAACCCCCCGTCTCCCCCCACCAAATCTGTGCTCCTTCAAGGTCATTGCCAAGGACCTCCTGTCTCCCAGGAGGGGTGCCACACACCCAGGGCCCATACTGAAAAGCACCGGCTATATTCATTTTCGCTACATTTCTACATATTAACCTTTGGTGCAGGGCCAGAAGCCCTGAGACGCACGGCAGCATATGGGCAAAGCTCTGTCCCTTTCCCAGTCCCGTCTCAGCTATCTCCTGAAAAGCCTGTGTGCTGGGTTCCCTTCCAGAAGTGTTGGCACGAATACGTGATTCTGCACGCCACTCCTTTCCATCATTCAAGGCCACCTGTCAGGTGCTACACGCTGCCCCGACAGCTTTACCCCCCCCTTCCCCGGGGAGCACTGGCCCGCCAGCCACCGAGGACATTTTCTGAAACAGCTTCGTTGATCTACAATTCACACCCAGTACGATTCACCCATCTGAGGTGTACAATTCAATAGTTAACGTCATTTTATGACTTTTTTTTTAATGTTTATTTATTGAGAGAGAGAGAGAAAGACAGAGTGCTAGTGGGGGAGGGGCAGCGCGAGCGAGGAAGACACAGAATCCAAAGCAGGCTCCAGGCTCTGAGCTCTCAGCACAGAGGCCGATGCACGAACCGACGCACGAACCGTGAGATCATGACCTGAGCTAAAGTCCGATGTTTGAGCCACTCAAGAACCCCCCCCCCAGATGTTACATTTTAAAATAGGGGCACCTGGATGGTTCTGGCTGTTAAGGGTCCCTGTCTCTCTCTCTCTCTCTCTCTCTCTCTCCCTCAAAAATAAATAAACATTAAAATGTAACATTGCCTGTCAAAATGTTACATCATGTTAGAAATTGTGGCAAAAGGTACCTGACATAAAATTTGCTGTTTTAACCATTTTCAAGCGTGCGGTTCACAACGGCAGTGCAGCCAACACATCGATTTACGAAACTTTTTTGTCACTCCAAATAGAACCTCTATCCCAGGTAGCAAAGACTCCGGGCTCCCTTTCCACCCTCCCAAACCCCTGGTAATCTTTAATCTACTTTCTGTCCCTCTCAATTTGCCTGTTCTCCATGTTTCGTGGAAGCAGGATGACGGAATCTATGTCCGGCTTCTCTTACAAGAGAAGGGCAGTGCCCTCAAGGTTCGTTACACTACTGGCAGGTATCAGAATATCCTTCCTTTTGAGACTAACATTCCCTGGTGAGGATGGGCCTCATTTTGTGTACCCATTCATCCCTCAGAGAACATCTGGGTTGTTTCCAAATTATGGTGTTGGTGAACCATGCTGTTAGGAGTACAGGTGTACAAATATTTGAGTCCCTGCTTTAAGTTCTTTTTTTGCAGACCTCAGGGAGTAGGACTGCCGGCTGCAAAGTCAACTAGCTCGAGGTTTCTGAGCGGCAACGGAGCTGCTGTGCTACATGCGGAATTTTGTTTTACATTGTTTAATGTTTGTTTATTTTTGGAGGAGCGAGACAGAGCGGGAGCGGGGGAGGGGCAGAGAGAGAGGGAGACACAGAATCCGAAAGGCGCTCCGAGCTCCGAGCGCTGTCAGCACAGAGCCCAGCACCGGGCTTGAACTCACGAACCGAGAGATCGTGACCTGAGCTGAAGTCGGTTGCTTAACCGACGGAGCCACCCGGGCGCCCCCGTAATTTTTTTTAATTTCCTACCAGCTGTATTAAAAAGAGTAGAGAGACAAGGGGCGCCCGGGTGGCTCAGTCAGTTGGGCATCTGACTTAGCCTCAGGTCATGATCTCACGGTTCACAGGTTCAAGCCCTGCTGTAGGGCTCTGTGCTGACAGCTCGGAGCCTGGAGCCTGCTTCGGATTCTGTCTCTCCCTCTCTCTCTACCCCTCCCCTGCTCATGCTCTGTGTCTCTCAATAATAAATAAACGTTAAATAATAAATAAATAAGCATTTTTTAAAAGATTTTTAAAAATCATCTCTGCACACAACACGGGGCTCGAACGCACGACCCTGAGATCAAGAGTCGCCTGCTCTACTAACCGAGCCAGCCAGGCGCCCCTACTTTCTGTTTTGAAGCAGTGTTTGACTCACTTTTTCAATTGAAATTAGCGTTAAAGACTCTGTTCCTCAGACACAACGGCCACATTTCAAAGGCTCCATAGCATTACGGGGCTGGCGGCCACTGGATCAGAGGCTGCAAACACAGAGCGTTGCCCCGATGGCAGAGGGCCCTGCTGACAGTGCCTGATGTGTGGACAGAGTGGGGGACGCGTTGGGGGTTATGTCGAGAGGGAGAGTTTGGGCTCTGGGGCACGATGGCTGTGGCTCAGCGTACTTGGGCGAGACACGCATGAGTCTCTCCAAGCCTCAGTTTTCTCATCTAAAACGGGGGACGGGAGGGGCTGGGCTGAAGGAGGTTGCGGGGGCAGAGACAAGGTTCTAGATTTCTGCTCTAGCGGTTGGGGTCTGGGGTCTGCGGTCTGGGAGGACTTTGTGACCACAGGCGGGCACAGGAAGGATCTGGGAATGCAGGGACGCGGGCGGGACCACCCAGCACGGGACCAGAGGGGCTGTCTTGGAGCACTACTGAAAGAAACACTGAGTAAATCCAACATCAGGTTCACGCTGGCACCTCTAAGCACTTCCTTTGCTCTCCCCGCAAACCGGCCGGGCTCCCGTTCACGGCAGACCTCAGGGTTGGCTGTTGCTTTGGCCGGGAGCCAGGAACGCCCTGTGCCCGCCCGAAGCTCTACTCTACCCGGTGAGCTCTCGCCTCACCTTCAAACCCAAGCCCTTTGTACCCCTCCTGGACAGATCCCCGGGTTCAAGCCTCCACTCCAGGGCACTGGGGAAGAGGCTGGGACACTATGGGAAGGGCAGGGTCAAGGTGGGACCTGAGGGCCCTTGGGACCAGTGCCACCTCCCTGGGGACCCCTCCCCACATAGGTTATGCGGCCAGGTGGTTGGAGACACTGGGCTCAGGGCCAGGCGCTCTCTGCTGGGACACCAGCGATGCCGCTGTCTCCCTCTGAGTCACCTGGCCTCAGTTTCCTCAACCGCAGAATACAGGTAACAACAGTGCCAGCCTCAGGACTCACGTACGTCACCTGGCTGACACGTTGGGAACCCACGATTGTCTCCTTTGTTATCAACGATGCCGTCTCCACTCCCCCCTCCTCCCAGCTGCTCTGACCCATGGATGCGCTCGGCTGGACCAAGACCCGATGGCCCTGGCAACAGTGTCTCCTCGGGCTGCTGCTGCAACTGTTTCTGGCTCTGTGTTTCTTCTCTTACCTGCGAGTGTCCCAAGACACGCCCTTGTGGTCCGCCAGGTCGGGGGCCGATGCGGCAGAAGCTGTCCACGCGGCTCCCAACGGGTCCTCAGGGATGGTGTCTTCCCAGGGGGCGCCCTGCCCGACCCCCCCTGGGTCCTCTGCCCGCCCGCCCCTGGTGCTCCTGCTGTGGACATGGCCATTCAACCACCCCGTGCCTCTGTCCCGCTGCTTGGAGCTGTGGCCGGGCACGGCCGACTGCCGGCTGACTGCGGACCGCAGGGCGTACCCTCAGGCGGACGCGGTGCTGGTGCATCACCGCGAGGTCAGCTACGACCCGAGGAAGCAGCTCCCCACGTCCCCGCGGCCGCCGGGCCAGCGCTGGGTCTGGTACAGCATGGAATCGCCCAGCCACTGCGCGCAACTGAAGGCCCTGGACGGATACTTCAACCTCACCATGTCCTACCGCAGAGACTCGGACATCTTCACACCCTATGGCTGGCTGGAGCCGTGGCCCGGCCAGCCGGCCTCCACGGTGGTCAACGTCTCGGCCAAGACGGAGCTGGTGGCCTGGGTGGTGTCCAACTGGAGGGAAGACTCAGCCAGGGTGCGTTAGTACCACCTGCTGAAAGCTCACGTCCAAGTGGACGTGTATGGGCGCTCCCACAGGCCGCTGCCGGAGAAGGCCATGGCCCAGCAGCTGTCCCGGTACAAGTTTTACCTGGCTTTCGAGAACTCCTTGCACCCCGACTACATCACCGAGAAGCTGTGGCGGAACGCCCTAGAAGCCTGGGCCGTGCCCGTGGTGCTGGGCCCCAGCAGGAGTGACTACGAACAGTTCCTGCCCCCCGACGCCTTCATCCACGTCCACGACTTCCAGAGCGCCGAGGAACTGGGCCGGTACCTTCAGGCGCTGGACAAGGACCACGCCCGCTACCTGAGCTACTTCCGCTGGAGGGAGACGCTGCGGCCTCGGTTGTTCAGTTGGGCCCTGATGTTCTGCAAGGCCTGCCGGAGGCTGCAGCAGGACTCCACCTACCAGACCGTGCCCAGCATAGCTGCCTGGTTCACGTGAGCTGGCCGGGCCGGGGCGGGGGTCGCCCCACACCACACCCCTGGGGACACACCTGCCGGGACGCGGGTGGCCGGGGAGCTCGCTTAGCTGGGGCTTCACCGGCTGGCCACCTCTGCTGCCAGGAGACCGGCCCGGGCCACCTTTCCTGCCAGGGGCCTCCCCCCCCCGGAGGGTCTCACCCGCTGGGGACCCCACCCACGAAGGCACTCAGGCCCTGGGGAACCGGCCTGGGGGTCCCACCCGCTGGACGCGGTTCTGCTGGGTTTGCTTGGGGTTGCCCTTGCTGTTGTTAACCGCCTGTGGGGTGGCAGGTGGGCAATACTGGCACCAGTCTCCAGATGGGAAAACCGAGGTCTTCTCCCTTCTTTTACAACAGCAGCTCTCACCCCAGGGTCGCTCTGCCCTCCAGGGCATGCTCGGCCAGGTGCCGTGAGGCTTGTGGCTGTCACAGCTGGAGATGGGGCGATAGCCTCGAGTGGGTGGGGGGCCACGGATGCTGTGCAACAGCCTAGGGTGCCCAGGAACGTCCCCCACAACCACGAATGGCCTGGTCCCGTATGTCAAAAGATGGAAAAGCCCCCGAGGTCAAGCCCATCAGGCAGTGGGGAGTGGGGACCAGGCTGCCTGGGGGGTCACTGGGGGCCAGGGGCTGTCCGGCGAAGGAGGGGGGAGGGGCGGGTGTGGTGCCGTGCGAGTAGTCGGGCGGGCTTGTGTGACACGTGGCGACCATGCAGGGCGGGGAGCGTGACCATTGGCGTGAGTGTCCCCGCCGTGTGTGGGCAAAAGCCAGACCCCATGTGCTTTCCAGATGAGCGGTGACCTTGAGGTGTCCCTCGTAGCGTGCAGTTTTGACCGTGACGACTGAACGCATGTGGGAGGGCCGGGCCTCTGTGTGTGATCTGCTCTGCCGAGCCCCATGTAGGTGCCCAGTCTCAGTGCGTGCGTGTGCGTGTGTGTGCGTGCGTGTGCACTACAGGGAACCCAGCCCCAGGGATCTGTGGGGGCCGCCGGGTATGCGTTCCAATTCTCTGGTGGTCTGGGCCAGCGCCCTGTGGTTGGGATTCTGGAACTGAGTGGGAGATGAGGAACCGAGGTGCCAGGAAGTCCTGACAGGATGCACACACTCGCTCCTCCATCCACACACACGCGCGTGCACACACACACACACACACACACACACACGGTCATCCGGCTTCAGGGACCACAGACCTGGGCTCCAAGGTCGATTTTCCCACTATGGATCCTGGGCTGAGCACCTTCTGTCTCTGTGGCTCAAGGCCATCTGGGATGGGGAAACTGAGGCTTGGCTTCTGCTTCAAGCAGATAGGGACCCCGGCTGCTTCTCTGCCACGGCTGAGCTGAGTCAGCCCAAACTAACAGGAATCCACCACCCCAAACCTCAGAGCCAGAAGACTGCACGGGTGGGCGGGGACCCCATCCAGCCTCAGCTCTGAGACTTCCTTCCAGGCAGACCACCCATGGGCTGGGGCCTGGCTACCAGCCCTGCCCACGGGGCCCCTGGCAGTCCTGCCCGTTAGCTGCCTTCAGTGCGGCCAGCTGCAGCTGGCCACCTGGGCAGCAGGGAACTAGGGATGTTCCTGCTGGGCTGGATGAACCTTCCTGGGGCACCTTCTGATTTGGTCCCTCCAGCTTCGGGATACGGGACTGGGTCTGGGAGGGACACGGTGTTAGAAGGTGGTCCTGCGCTCTGCTGTGCGGGAGAGGACAGGGCCCGTCTCCGGGAAGAGTGAAGGAGGGAAGGGGCTGTGCCCGAGGGAGCCTCGGTGGAGCTGGGGGTGAGGGAAGAGGAGAGGGCAGCACATCCTCAGGAAGGCTGTCTGGGGTGGGGAGGGGGCTGCCCCTCCAGAACCTCACTGGGAGGTCCAGGAGGCCACGGTCCACGCCCTCTGGTCCAGGGTGCCGGTCTAGGGGCCCAGCACCCGCCCCCTGCCCTGCCCTCCTCCAAGCCTGGGACCCCCACCCCTCCCCACGGTCTGGGAACCCAACACCCTGGGGTGTCCCAGGCTTGCCAAGCATCAAGGTGACACCGCGGGCAAACCTCAACAGCGCGCCGGGCTTTTTCTGTCCTCCCAGGGGACGCGTTGTTAAATTCCCCCCGGAGCTCCGGCCAGGGCTTTTATGGGCCCAGGACCTACGTCCCCCGGGACCCGCTCTGCCCGGGCAGGCGCCGGATTCGGGCTGGACAGGGCTGGCGCCCGCCCCAGACCTATCCCCACAGGGAGATGGGCAGCGCGCATATATTTTTAGCTAGTGAAGGAGATAGTGCTCCGTCCCCTCCGGCGGGGGCCCACCGGCCTGAGGAGGCCCTTTAGGGGAGGGAGGCCGGGTCCACCTGGACCTCGGACTCATCATCCGCCTTGGGCTCTCTCTTCCCACCCACAAGCTCGCCTGACCGGGCGGCGGACGAGGGACACGTCGGGGAAGGGGCACGGGGACCTGCAGGCGAGTGGGAAGGACGGTCCCGGCCGACGTTGCCCCCACTCGCCCCACTCGGCTCTCTGTCCCACGGGAGGAGGACCCTCTTGTCCACCTCCTTTCCCCCAAAGCCCACGGGACCCTCCCACCATCCGGCAGGTGGAGCCCGCCCCCGCCCCCATTCCCAGCGCAGCTGGCGCCTTCTCCCCCCGCCCTCGGGTCCCTCGGAGAGGTGGGCACCCCCGGCACGCGGAATCACGACGCACGCTCCGCTTTCCACACTTTATCTGGAGCGGGTATTGGACAGTCCTGGGGCCTCGACGGCATCGTCTGCGCAGGGGCAGTCTGCGGCCGCGGGGCCTGCCCGGCGGGACGGTGGGCGCCGTCGCGCCGGCGCCGGTGAGGTAGGGTCAGACGCAGGCACACTCGCGCGCCGACAGCTCGTGAACCGTGTGGTAGCGGCTGTGCGCGTCCAGGAAGGACACCTCGTCCTCGTAGGCCGTCGGGCGGCAGCAGGGCTGCGCGCGCACCCGCTCCCGCCGAACCCGCCGCCGCTGGCGGAGCCGCCGCAGCCCCAGGTCGTAGACGCGCGCCGCCGCCTCGCAGGCGCCTGCGCAGTAGCGGAACAGCACCGTCTCGTCGGACGCGTAGCCCAAGCCCAGCTCGCTCACGCGCACCTCGAGCTCGCGCAGCCCGCACGGCCGCGTCCCCGACCGCGCACGCGCGCGCCGCCGCCGGGGCCCCGCCCGACGGCGCGGACGCGGGGGCCTTCCGACCCAGGGCGTCAGCTCGCTCAGCTCCACCGCGTCCGGGGCGCCCTGCAGCAGTGCGCGATCTGCGGGGACAAAGGGCTGCGTCAGCGGGTGGCTGGGGGAGCGCGCCGGACCCTCGCTGTTCCCCGGCAAAAACAGCCCCGCGCTGGGGCGCTGGCGCAGCTGTCGCATTCCCCCCACCCCCTCCACCCTCTCTGTGCACCCTGTCCCTAAGCACCGTTGCACTGGGACTTTTTCCCTTTCACAGAGCTGCTCCCTCCTCTTGGCAGGGAAGGAAGGGAGCACTCAGCTGGGGGGGGGTATCCTGGGCCAAATCCCTGTCCCTGATTGGGTCCCCCGCTGGCCCCACCCCTATGCTGGGCTGTCCCGGGGAACCGGCACACCCTCTCTGACCAGTGTTGGGGAGCTCCACACCAGGCTTCAACCGCTCACCCTTGGTTGAGCTGTTAACGAGTCTCTACGTCACTCTTTGGGGCCCACCCCCCAACCCCCCCCCCCCGCCCGCCGCCCCGTTCCTCCTGTTCCACTGCGTGGTGGGACTCAGTTTCTCCATCCACAGTACTGAGTCAGAAGTTTGGGCTTCAGCACGAGCAGAGGAGAAGCAGGCCTGCATGTGAGGCCTTGCGCGTGGCAACCACCTAACGTCACAGCCACCCCCGTGGTACAGGTAAGGCAATTGGGCATCCAACCCGACAGAGACTTGCCTAAGGCCACACTGTTAGCAGGTGGCAGAGACACAGACAAGCCCAAACAGCCTTCTTCCCGCCTCCATCGTGCACCCGAGTTTGGCCCCCGTCCAGTCCTCTTCTCCCACGGTCGCCGGGAGGTGCCCCGAGTCACCGATTCCCAGGGCCCCGTAGCCTAAATTGATTTCCCAAGCGGCTGGGCCTGCAGCCTCAGGACAGAAGTATAGACGTGGCAGTGGCAGGTGGTGCGGACTGTGGGACTGCAGGGAGGGGTTCCCAAGCCCTCCTCAGGCAGCTTCATAC
Organism: Leopardus geoffroyi; assembly: GCF_018350155.1. Classification (NCBI taxonomy): domain Eukaryota; kingdom Metazoa; phylum Chordata; class Mammalia; order Carnivora; family Felidae; genus Leopardus; species Leopardus geoffroyi. The sequence continues at coordinate 4,286,920 of NC_059331.1, read as the reverse complement.
TTGTGGTTGGGAAAGGAGATCCTGAGTTTAGCCCCCTAAGGGCCCCCAGGCCGGCACCCCCGGCTCCCAAAGAAATAGCTTACGGCGTGGCCCAAGTGGGAGAGCCTGTCTGTCACCATGGGGATGTCTGTTCCCACGGGGGGTGGGGGGGTGTCTCAGGAGTCAAACCCTAGTTCTACTAGGCCACTTTCAGCCCTGTACAACTCAGGTAGGTGATGGCCCTGCTCTGGGCCTCAGTGTCCCCTTCTGCTCAAGGAGGCTCATAGGGTCCCTCAGCTTTGGCTGAGGCTGGACAGTGGAAAGCGTGGATCCAATGAGCATCACGTATCCAGTTCCTGAAGTCCAGGGCAGGACTGGGGTGGCTCTGGGGTCAGGTTCAGGCCTACCTCACTTAATGCTGCCTAAAATTCCACCGTGTTGTGCCCAGCCCTAAGGTATACATTTAGAGAGTTTTCCAGATAAAGCACAGATGCCCAGTTAAATTTGAATTTCAGATAAACAGTGAATAATCTCTTGGTGTTGCTGCCCTGCCTCCCTCCAGCAGGCCTGGCCACCGGCACAGGGGCTGGAACATAGGGGTGAGGTCAGCAGCAGCTTCTGCCCTTCCCCCTCCCACCGCCCCAACCGTGAAATTTCACCATCAGCGCATTGGTCTCGGGGCCTAACACTGGGGCTCTGAGGGGAGTCCGTGGTCACTCGCTTCCCTTAGGAGGGCTGTGCCCAGGGACGGGGTCCAGGGAGGAAATCACCGGCCCACGGACCGAGCCCCTTCCCGGTGCCTGAGATTTCACGATGGGTGTTGTGCCCTCGGGTTCTGGAACACTAGCGTTTGGGGGCCTCATCCGGGGTGTCTGGGACCCGTGTCCTGGAAGTTCTTTGACGCCGCAGGAAGAAGCGGCCAAGCGGCCGACGGAAGTGGAGCCCGTGCCGCCGGCTACCCTTGTCCATTGTAAGCCCAAGAAAGGAGGATTGTGTGGGCCCACAGGGCCGGCGAGGACTTGCACGCAGGCGTGCCTGTCGCCCCCCCCACAGGCCCGTTGCACGCGCCCAGACGTACACCTCGGTCATCCGCGCGGCTCCGCGTGGACACGTGCGCGCGCACGCACACCAGAGGTGGGACCCATGCCCGGCCCATGCCTGGCAGGAGGGCAGAGGGCAGGTGCCTGGAAGGAGTGGGGAGTTGGCCGTGGGGGCCACGCCCCCCCGGGGGGGAGGCCGTATTTCAAGTCTGCATCTCCCGCCTTCTAGTATGTCCATCTCTCCCAACTCCTGCCTCTTTGTCTCTGAGCCTTTATGCCTCTGTTTCTCTCCCCAGTTCTAGGTCTCTCGTGTCTCCCCCTCCGCTTGGTCTCTGTCCACCGGGCAGGTCAGTGGGGACTCGGGTGCAGCCTCCGTCTCCGCACACTCCCCGCTGTGCGGTGGGGGCCTCCGGGCCCGATGCCCAGGTCTAATCTCCATCTGGTCCCCTGGTCCCCTCAGGGCCAGAGCCTAATTCCTTATGACAGCTGAGCCAAGAGACCCCCCGCCACCCGGTTCTCAACCACCACCTCCGCCCCCATGCCACCCCTGCCAGGCCGCTGGGAGGACTGGCACCCCCTACACCCCATCTAAATAAGCCTCCGTGGCCCCTGCCGGAAATTCCACCGTTGTGCCCGCCCCTGGATCCCGCCATCTGACCCGCGACGGGGAGGGGCTTACACTGGGCCAGACGGGCGATCCGGGCGTCCAGGGTGCGAGGTGGCCGGCGCAGTGGGGACAGCGCGGGTCCCAGGCGGTGGCTGAGGAGCAGGCCGTCCCGACACATCCAGATGGAGAGCACGGAGCTGCAGAGCACCGAGGCCAAGGCTGCCGCCTTCCAGCGCTGCATACTCGGCCTGCGGGCACGGGATGGGCAGCCACATGGCCTCCGTCCGTCTTTCAGGCGACAAACGGGCACGGGGCACTGGGCCAGACACCGGGGACGTGGTGGGGCCCCTGATTTCAAACCGCTTCTGCTTAATGATCAGATATAACATAGAAATGATTCATCTAGGAGCCACTGAACAAGGTTGTGAAAAATGCTGCCAAGGAAAGGGGTGGGCGGGGTGCCAGGGGGAACGGGGAACCACCCCCACCTGGGGGGTCCCACAGTGCTCCCCTGAGGTGGAAAGCTGAGACTTGAACGATAGTAGGAGTTGGCCAGGCAGAAGAGAATGGCATCGCAGGCGGGGGAACAGCCTGTGCAAAAGTCCTGAGGCTGGACTGAGGTTGGCCAGTGCACCCAGGAGGCTGGGGTGGGTGCAGCCCAGTGAGCCTGGGGGAAGACTGGAAGGAGGGGAGGCCACTCCCAGCAGGGGGCACTGTGGGACCAGGGTGTGGTGGAGATTTGGTGATTTACAGCACGTTCTAGGAGGCAGGATCCCTGGGGTTGAGACTGTTCCTCACACAGTGAGGTCCTTGGGAGTGACTTCCTGTCCCTCTCTGAGCCCGGGTCCCCCCGCCCCTCCCCAGACACATACACTGATGCCCAGAAGGGGCATCCATGGACCACAGCTGCACTCGACCCACCCCCAGGCTTCGCACAAGCTGGGCCTTCCTCCCAGAATATTCTCTTCCCCTCCTCCTCCAAGCCCCGCCCCCTTCCCCTCTCAGTCTCCGCCTGGAGGGCGCCTCCCCGTGGAAGCCTTCTGTGGCTGCTCATACTCCCCGGGTGGCGCAGGTGTGCACCCTCTGGGCCACCACAGTGCCCTGAGCTCCCGCCCCCCCCCCCCCCCCCCCCCCGGTTAGGGCACCGAGGACTCCCTGCTGGGATCGCCTAGGCGAGTCGGCCCTGAGTGCACACAGTAGGTGTTTCACGACGCATGCGCACCCCCGCCCACCCGCGCCGGGACCTCTGCCGGCCGCTGGTTTACATTCCCCGCCTGGCCGTCTGGTGCCGGCCCGCGCGGGGCCTGGCGTCCGGCCCGGTGTAAACATTTGCACGGAGCGCTGAAAGCCGGGCTGGACGCGGGTCAGCAGCGCCTGTGCGCGGCTGTCGGGTGCCGGGCACCCCCGCGCGCGCACCTCGGGCCGCTAGTGCTGCCGGCCACCGCGCGCAGCCGGGATTTGCGTGAGATTTGCACCTCGGTTTTGCATGGGCGCCGCCCTGGGTGGTTAAGCGCAGGGCGTCTGGGACCGCCTCTCCCCGTCCCCACCCCCACCCCGTGGAGGCGCGGGCGCAGGACCTACAGCGGCCACCCAGCAGCAGGGGACATTAATTAAGCGCCTGCTGTGTAGCAGACCCCGTGCTGAGCCCACGAAGGAGGCGCCATGATCGCCGTTTTACAGCTGGGGAAAATGAGGCCCAAAGCAGGTAGGGCCTTACCCAAGGGCACAGCTAGGAAAGCATCTGGGATTCGAACCCGGGGTCTTTGGCGGGACCCACACGCATGGGCTGTGCTGTGCTTGGGAGCGGATGCTGGGTCATCCTGAGGGCTTGCCGCTTTGGGGGTGTTTGGTAGGGCCGTTTGCGCGGCTGTCGGTGGTGTTGGTGGAGAACGAGCTTCCTCCCCCACAGGGGGCGTGCAAGCAACCTGGGGCCAGCCTGGAGATCAGAGGTCACAGGGCTGTGCCTGGCACGTGGGAGGAACAGCGGTGACCCATGTGGCTGGAACAGAGTGAGTGAGGGGGGAGGGGAGTCCGGAGAGGGGCCCGGGGCGGGTCCCGCAGGGCGGCGGGGGCCGCGGGGAGAATATTTCATTGTCAAATTTGTACAGCAAGCGGGAGACACCCCCCACCCCCCCGCCCGAAGTTGTCAGGTGCCCACACCGCGCCCCTTTGCTCTAAAAGTGCCCCTGCTTTATGCCGGGTCCCGGTGGGCCTCACCTGGTCAAGGCCCTCTCTGGACGCCCAGCACCTCCCCAGCTCTCACACCCACGTTTTGAGGCGGGGAGATGGGGGGGGGGTGCCTCAGTTTCTCTGTGAGGCTGAACGAGGCCCCTGCATGATGCCTGGCTCTAGTCCTCTGTTTCTGCTCAGGGCTTCCCTCGGGGTGGGGGTGAGGGGGTGGGACGCTGCCAGGCCCGATGGGACTCCGGCCGTGAGAAGGCCAGGCCACGGGAGCCCCTGGTGTCCTTGGAGCCACGGGACCCCCCGGAGTCCTGATGGGGGCCGGAAAGCAGAGGGCCGAGGCTGGAGGGGGCCAGTAGGCGCAGCTGATAAGCGGCTGCTAACAATAGGCCTTTCAGCACGGGGGTCACCCAACTGGTTTGTCTCTGGCTGGGACCTGAGCCAGAGGGGTGCCGCGGGTGTGGCCGATGGCTCGGGGAGGGGCCGGTGTCCACCATCAGCCTCTTGGTGTCGTGGAGCCCCCGGACCTGGAGCCGTGCGCTCCCAGCACACGTGGGGGTCACACGCTCGGCCTTCTTGTCCTCGGAGGCACGCTTGGGTGTCCTCACTCCCATACACACCCAGACACGCCTGCCTGCGCCCACTGGGACCGGCTGTCCCTCGGCCACTCAAACACGGTCCCACTGATGCTCTGTGTTTTCACACTCATCCCCTCGAATCGATGGGCCTCACGCACTCGGGCGTTTCCACACACGTTGGGACTCGCACGACCACCCCATCCCACTCACTCGCGTGGCTGTTCTCACATCCATATACAAAGACGACCACATTGATGGGCTGGGGCATTTTCACACACATCCAGCGACATTATTACACCCCCAGGCATGTTCACAAGTCTTCCTCAAGCAAGATGACACCGACGGACAAAAACGCGGTCAGTAACTCGGATGTGTTCACACCCCCACCTGCAAACGTGGTGACACTCCCGTTTTTGAACACAGTCACCAGCTCAGTCCGTTACGCGGCACGGATCACTACCGGGGTCTCTCCGTCCCGCTACTCACGTGCTCGAACCCCCACCCCGGGGCATGTTGCCACCCACACCCCCACGCTCTGACAGCCACGCTCACACCGGCTCACACACTTGCACGCTTTCACACTTGTACGCCCTCACCCAGGATAGGCCGGCTTCGCTGGCACCCGATCCGGGGAGCTGTCACCCCCCCCCGAGCGCTCGCGCTCCCAGCCACTCGGGTGTTCTTAGCCTCTTGCACCCTTGGGGGCTCCCACACCAGCATTTTCAGACTCTCCCGAAGGACACACGTCGTCTCCGGCATGCTGCACGGAGAACGGGCACGGCCGCACACGCACGCATTGCACGCACGCACTGGGGCCTCTGCGCGTCCAGGGACACATACCTGCAGGCTCATGGGTGTCCAGCCGCGTGTGCATCCTGGCCTGGGGCCTAACTGGGGCCGCCCGTGCTTGCCCCTGCCACTCCCACACCCCGGCCACACACTCACACACATGGGGGCACGCGTGTGAACACCCGCTGGTGTGGCCAGGCGGTCAGCTCTGGACGTTCTGGGGGCGAGCGAGCGGCATAGCCGCGGAGTGCCGTGAGTTAGGTGAGCGGAAGGGAGGCTGCTGACCCAGGAGCGAACTGCCCTGTCCTGACGACCGGTACACGGCCCAGGTCCACGCAGCTCGGGTGCCTCCCACGCTGCCCAGACGGGGCCCGGCCAGCGGTCTCTTCTCAACCTTCAGAAAATATCCCGACCCTGGAGAGTCCTCACTGCCCAGGGACGGGAGCGTTCTTAGGGGCCGTGACAGTCCGAACTTCGCCATTGGGATCAAGGAGGACTTCCACATCTAGCCGGAGGCCACAACGTGCCCAGGGCTGGGAGGAGACTCAGAGAGGGTGGATGAGTAACCCAAAGTCACACAGCCAGGCGCTTCCGATCACCCAAGGAACAGCCGGGGTGAGGGTGTGGACATGTGGGTGTTTCTAGCAGCTTCCGTGCTAGTGCCAAGAATGCTGCTCATTATCCTGGTGCCCAGGGAACGCCCTGAGGCTCCACCTTTCCATGGAGCTTCCCAGGAGATGCAGGCCAGGCGTATGTGTTCCTAAGATCAACAGCCTCCTTCCCGCAGAACTCCTGGCCTCAGGGAGGAACCCGCTTCATGCTCCTTCCCAGGGAGAGGAAGGCTGGGAGGGGACCCTTCCCTCCGTCCCCTCATCTCTGTAGTCCGAGGGAGGCCTAGAAGCGGGGCCTGCCTGCATCTGGCAAACTCCTACTCATCCTTCAGAGCCCTGGCTCCCACATGCCCTCCTCTGGGAAGCCATCCCTGCTTCCCCTCTTGGATCCCCAGCCGTGGGTCCCTCCCTCTTACCCAGTCCTGCTGGCATAGTGTCTGGGTCCACAGCTGTCTTCTCGGGACTGGGGGATTTGGGAAGGACAGCCTGGGCCGGGGCCTTTCAAGGCAAGGGCAGGCAGGCTTCAGTATTTCTAGTCACAACGGCACGCACCTGCTTCAGCCCTGCAGTCTCCATAGTTTTGCTCACAGGGTGCCTCCCTCCGCGTCCAGCCTTGTCCTTCTCCACCTCACCCCTGGACACATCCCCGACCTTCCTGTGGGGGGGGGGGCATCTCCCCGAAGGGGGCCACTCAGCACCCAGAACACTAGCGAGGACCCAGGGGAGCCTGACCGGTGGCTGCTGGGACCGTCGTCACTGCCCACGGGCCGAGCAGCCATGAGGACGGATGTGTGGGCGGCCCGCACGTATGGGTGAGCTTGTGAGAAGAGGCTTGCAGATCCGGGGTTCTAGATTCTAGACTCTAGACTGGCTGATTTCCGATCCCTGCTCTGCCTCCTCCCTGCTGGATGCCATGGGGCCAGCTGCTGCCGCTCTGAGCCTCAGTTTCCCCATCCGTACAATGAGCTGCCCGAGACACCCTCCCACATTTGGAGGGCCATCTAATTCAGTGAAGTCCCGCAGGCCCGGCCGATGGCAGCAGGCTGGGCCTCAGACAACGTGCTGGCACGCTTCCTCCCTCCGCGCTGACAGCTCCAGGGCTGGTGGCCGGGCCCGTTTCTAGGGCAGCCCGGCTCCTCTCCGTCCCCCTAGATGGCTCCTGGAGGTCCCAGTGATGGGGAAACTGAGGTCCCAGCAGAGGCAGGACTTAGGTTCTCTCAAGGCAGGACTCAATGGTCCTGCAAAACAAGAAACAAATTCCGCAGCCCACAAAAATGTGCCCCCTCCCTGGGAGGCCCCAGGGCCCAGCCCCGCCCCTTGGTGGAGGTGGGGAAGCCAGGGCAGCCGCGAGCCGGCGACACACATCTGGGGGTAAACCAGGAACATCTGGCTAGCACAGCTGGTTCCGATGCTGCGTCTGCAGGGGCTGGGGGCCAGCCTGTGGGGCGGCCTCATGGGGGGGTGCAGTCACAAACACCCCCAGCCAACCTTCCAGGCCCAGCCAGAGGTGGGGGCCCGGCCTCTCTGCTTCCCCCAAGCCAGAAGCTCTGTGTTGCCTGATTGCTAGAACCATCGCTGGCTCCCTGCTACTCTGAGAATCAAGTCTGAGCTTCTGAGCTTGACTTAAGGGGCTCCGGGTCTGTCTTCACCCAAGCGAAGCCAATGGATGTACAGACAGAGTGACTTCTGGGGACACCTGTGCTGGTGGAGTAACTATAAGAACAGCTAACACCAGCACTAGTGAACAAGCCTACCGCTGTTGATTTTTTTTTTTTAATGTTTTAAAAATGTTTATTAATTTCTGAGAGAGAGAGTGCGAGCGGGAAGGGAGACAGAATCCCAAGAAGGCTCTGAGCTGTCAGCACAGAGCCCGATGGAAGGCTCGAACTGAGGAACTGAGAGATCATGACCTGAGCCAAAGTTGGACGCTTAACCGACTGAGCCACCAGGCGCCCCTCTTTCTTTTTCTTTTCATTTATTTATTTTATTCATTCATTCGTTCATTCATGGAGTGAGTGAGCGAGCATGAGTGGGAGAGGGGCAGAGAGAGAGAGGGAGAGAGAATCCCAAGCAGGCTCCGCATTCTGCTGGAGCCCCAGGTGGGACTGGATCTCAACCGTGGTGAGATCATGACCCAAGTGGAAATCAAGAGTCGGAGGCCTAACCCGCGGAGCCGCCCAGGCGCCCCCTACTGGCGCTGTTCTAAGCACTTTCCTCATAGTAACTCAGTGAGGTATGGACTATTTTCTCTCCATTTCATAGTTGGGAAAACCGAGGTCCAAAGACGTGAAGGTATCGGCTCAAGGTCAAGCAGAGTGTAAGTGGCCAAGCTGAGATCTGAACACAGATGGTCAGGCAAACTCCTCCTCATCCCTCAAAGTCCCAGCCCCGATGCCCCCTCCACATTCTTCCTCACTGTACCGTATGACCTCTCTAATAACAACAATAACATCAACGCCCTGCCACGTTGGCTGTTATGTTAATTTAGTGCCAAACAGTGTGCTAAGTGCTCTCCACGTGTTTAATTGTGCCCACAGACCTTGGAAAAGATGTTGGTATTTCCCACACGGGGAAGCTGAGGAGCAGGGACACAGAGCACCTTGCTCAAGGTGACGCAGAAAGTAAGTGGCTGAGCTGAGGTTGAACTTAGGTGTGACTCTGAACTTGTTCTCTCGAACGCCTCCACGGTCCCTGGGACCTGGGTAGCAGGGGTGATGCTGAGGGGCAGGGGGGCAGTGGGAGGGCATGACAGATCCTGCTGTTTGGGAGAAGGTGGGGCTGAAATCGACAGGAGTAAGAGGCTTTGGCAAAGACACTCAGCACCGCAGAAAGAGCGAGTCAAGTGCCCACATGGCAGCAAACCCAGTGTGCCGGGCTGAGCTCTGCCCCCCACACACCACATCAGCACTTATGGAGTGCCTACTGTGTGTGGCACCCGGCGGAGAACGCGGGCTGACCAAGGCTAACCTGGGCCGCACCCCTGCCACACTCCTCCCCATCCAATCAGGGAGGGGGGGGCCACAAATGAGAAATAAACAAGGTAATTGAGATGCTGGCAGTTCCAAGAACAAAACGAAACAAGGCGAAGCGATAGTGACTGGGGGAGGGGGGGGCGGCCTTTAGGTCGAGTGGGCAAGGGGGGCTTCTCAGAGGAGGCGGCGTTGGAGCTGAGACCAAGTGCAGACTTGGAGCGGGTGTTCTAGGTGGAGAGGCCCGTTGAGGGCGACCAGTGTGAGGAGCGGAGGGAGTCGGGGGGACGGTGTGGGGGAGAGGAGGTCGGGGAGACGGTGGGGCCGTGTGACCTGCGGGACCGGGGCTCGGTTCCCCACCGGTGCCTGGAGTCCTCTTCCAGAACCTGCGGCTGCGCAGGTGTGTTCTCAGGGAGGCCGGGCTGGGGAGCGTGTGCGATGGGGCCGCCGGCTTTTCAGACCCGCCACTTCCGGCCCTGCGTGCGGCTGGCCTGTAAAATTCCCACCTTGACCATAGCAGACTGGCCAGGCTGGCCCGGGGCTGGCCTTGCAGGCGTCCGGGGCGGGCAGGAGGGGGCTCCCTGGGGTGGGATAACAGGATCAGCCTAATTAGGCCTGGCACGGCGGAGCAGCTGGTGTGGGGCCCGGAGGGTGGCACAGGGGACGTGGGTCCTCTGCAAGTAGCCAGGACGGTGCCACCCCAAGCTGGCCATTAGACAGAAGGGGGGCCAGAGGCACAGACCTCAGGCGTGACTCAAACCCTAATGCTGATTTCCTGGGAACCGGGGCACCTGAGTCCCCAGAGTTCAAATCCTGAGTCAGGTCCCCAACACACTGAGCTTCTGAGCCTCAGATGGTGCCCCCTCTCTAGGCCTCGGTTTCCCCAACTGGGAAGTGAGACCCACCTGTGGCAGGCGGGAGCCCCTTGTCTGATTTCTTCCGGCAACAGCCCGAAGCCCAGTTTCCCTTGGATTTGAAGGGAAGATCATTCTGCTCCTGGACACCTTTGCTGAAGTGTGGCTGTTACCTCCCCTGAAAGTAACCTCCCAAAGGTGTCTGGGGACAGTCATGGTGCGGCTGTTGGTGGCAGGGCTCCTGGGCCTCGTCCTTCGAGGAAGACAGACTTAGACTCAGGGTAGACCCAGAGTGAGGAGCAAAGGGTGTACCTCAGGATAGGGGGGGTCAAGGGTGACTTCCTGGAAGAGGGGCATTGGGGCTGGGGCTGTGAAGGATGAGTAGGAGTTTTCCAAGTGGGAGAAGAAGGGGAATTCCAAGGAGCAGGAATTGCACACACAAAGATCTGGCTGGCTGGTTCATCGGGAGCCTCTCACCCACCCCCACCCCCCACCCCCAGGTGTATCAGGCACCAGGCTTGTCTGATCCTTTGCTTCAACCCAGCACATAGTAGCTCGATGCTTGGGAGATACGTGGAGCATGGAGGAACGATCCCCTGGCTAGCCCAGCCTGAGTTTCCTCAGCTGTGAACTGGGGAGAACCAGCCTCCTGCTGGGCCTGCCCAATGCTTACTCGGTGCTCACTAAGCAGAGTGAAGACCCCATCTTCCCTCCATCTCCCCATGTGGGCCTCCCCCCAGAGGCCCAGACTCCCTGCTCCACCTCGGGGACCAGGAAGGATGCATCTGCAGAGGCATCTACAGCCTCAGCAAAGAAGGCTGGGCCCAGGGATGCCAGAGGCATTAAAGGCCCATTCCTCTCTCCTCTGTGTTTCCAGCCCTAACCTCCAGGAATCCGTCCTTGAACGCCCCAGCCCGGTTCTCCCTGCGCCAACCTTTCAGAACAGCCTCTCCCTCCCACACTCACCCAGACACCCTGGGTTTTCCGAAACCGGCAGTGCCATTTTCTGCCTCCGGATCTTTGCATGTGCAGTTCCTCCTGCCTGGAATGCCCTTTCTTTTCCCACTTGGAAAACTCCTACTTATCCTTCACAGCCCCAGCCCCAGTGCCCCTCTTCCAGGAAGTTTCCCTTGATCCTCCTATCCTGAAGGAGACCCTTTGCTCCTCACTCTGGGCTCCACCCTGGGTCTACGTCTGTCTTCCTCGAAGGACGAGGCCCAGGAGCCCTGACACCAACACTCAGCCACACCGTCACCCTCCAACAAACATTTGTGGGAACAATCTCTTGATTGTGTCCTTGTGCCTGGCTGGAAACTCGTTTCTTCTCCTGCCCCAGACTCTTGAAAGCTATATCCTCTGCTCCTTTCCCAAAAACTGAGGCCTGAAACCTAAGGGGACAAGCACTGATGGCAGAATTTCAGCCAGTGTGCCCTGCCACGGAGGGGGGTGTTTCCTTTTCTTCCCTGTACCCCTAGAATTAGCTCTTTGCAGCTCATCACTGGGAGTGGTCTATAAAGCCCGGGGTTGGGGGTGGGGGCCTTCAGAACCCTGAACCTCAGGAATCCTAGGATGAAGGGAATGGGGAGGGGTGTCCAAAAGGCCCCAAGGCAAGGGGTTAGGGTGGGGGTAAACTGGTAAAGCTGGGAGTCGTCCCTCCACTGACATCCGCCTAGACCAGTCACGCCCCATTGGGGCTTCCTCAGCCTGGGGCACTTGAAGACAGACAAAGAGTGTCATGGAACACAGAGGGGAGGATGTTGGGCAGAGAAAGGGCAGGGCGGGCAGGCAGGAGTGAGGAAAGTCAGGGGTCTGGCCTCCAGCAACCCCCCCCCCCCCCGCCTCCCACCACCCTGGCCCTGCTCCCCAGATCCAGGCTGGGGTCCCAGACTTGCAGGTCACCACAGGCCCGCTGAGCCCAGCAAGTGACGACATCACAATGCACGCTGTTTCTTGGGGGAGAGGGTAGTGGCGCGCCAACCCCTGGAAGTGGCCGTTGCCTTCTCCAGTCCCACCCCAAATCCGCCCACTGTCTGCAGCCACTTCTGCCTAATGACGCCTAGCCCACAAACTGCACCTTCTGGGAGAACCGTGAGACTATCCTGAGCAAGAAATGCCTTTTCTAAAAAGCAAGGAAGGCACGGCCCCCTCTCCTTCAAATCCAGGCTTTGCCCTTAAGGGACTACCCTCCCCCCCCCCCCCATAAGGGTTTCGCGCCCTCTTGTGGCTGAACAGGCGGCTCTAGGAGCCGAGAGCGCCGGGCCCTTACCGGAGGACACCGTGTCCCCGGAGGCGGCGGCGGCTGGAACGCACCACTGACAGATGTTTACTTCTGCGGGCAGCTGGGCCGCGACGGCAGCTCCTCGGCTGGGGTCTGCGGATCCGAATGCCCGCCCCCCACAGCCCCGTGCACACCACAAGGCAGCGCGGCTGTCTGGGTCTCGCTCTCCTAGAGGCTGGGGAGAGGATTCGGCTGCCCCCGCTTCAACCCCTGTTCAGACGCACGCTTGGGGGTCCAAGGAGGCGGAGGCGCTCTCGTCCCGTCGGACAAGGACCCTGGCCAGATCCTGGCTTGGAGAGGCACCTAAGATCGCCCTGCCCACCTCTCCCCCCGGCCGTGCGCGGACCTGTCGCCCCCTTGACCCCACATTCATACACATACCGGTTCATGGCTGGAGGAGGGAAGCCACCGGTCTATCCCGAGCCCCAGTAAGCTCCCAAACCTCCGTCCAGGGGGCCGGCCCCCCCTCCCACCACCGGTGCCCTGCGGGTCCCCCGCCTGCCCCTGCTTACCTGCTCGGGGTGCCCGACTACCCGTCAGTGGTGGCCGCGCCTGCCGCCCGCGCCGGCCCCAGCCCCTGCCCCTGCCGCCGCGACCGCCATCCGGGCCGCCTGGGCCCGCGGCGCCCGGGGGGGCCCGGGCCGGAGGGGGCGGCCGCGGAGGGGACGCGGCGCGGGCCGGCCCATGGGGCCCCCCCGGGCTCGATCAGCCGCGGGCTGCGGCCATCCCGGCCGGGCTGGGGCTGGGGCTGGGGGTGCCCTGGACGGCCGGCGGCTCCGAGAGCGCTGGGTGCGGGGGCGCACGGACGGCACGGGCGGCCTGGGCGCGCGGCGCTGGGCTCCGGGGCTGCGGCGCGAGGGGCCGGGGCGCTCGGAGCGGCTCCACCGCGCGCTCTCCCGCCGCCTCCGCCGCTCCCGCCGCGGACGGCTTGGCCGGCGCGGGGCCGGGGGCGGGGCCGGGGGCGGGGCCAGGGGCGGTGGCTCGGGTTTCCCGGGACGGGAGCCGCCCCCGCCTAAGGGAGGAGGGGGGGCGGGAGGAGCGCAGGTGGCTGGGGTGCAGAGGTGAAGGTGATCTCCCCGGGCCCCGGAGACAACGGCGGCGCCCCTCTGGGAAAGCCGGGGCCCCAAGACGTCCCCATAAGGGCCCCCTTCTGGGAAAGGAGGTCCAGCGCCCCCGACGCCAGTACCCGCGGCTTTCAGCGCCCCACGCTCGGTTGAGGATCTGGTTTGACTGCCAGGCTCCCAGGTCCTGCCTGGTTCCCTTCCGGAAGGCAGGGCCCCAAGATGTACCCTCACCAAGGAAGCCCTTGAAGGAAACTCCCAGAGTAGCTGCCCCCTAATTAGCCGTTTTCCACCCCTACTCCAGAGACCCCGACGGCGCATCTTCCATGAATCTGGGTCCCCAAGAAGCACCCCGCCCCCAGATCCCCCTCCAGGGAATTAAGAGTTACAGCACTACCCAAGACGGCGGTGACAGCGGCCCACGATCTCCTCCCACCCCACTGATGATTGTGGGGTCCTCCCAGTCCTGCCCCGGGTCCTCTTTCCAGAAAGCTGAAGAAGCCCCCCCCCCCCATGACAAAGCCGTTCTAAGGAACTAAGACCTGAAGTTTTTCCCCGAGACAGTGATCGATCCCCTAAGACCGATGATACCCGCAGCCACAGAGCCCCTCCTCAAGTGGCCGTTCTCCCCATTCTGACCTCAGAGCCCTGCGGGGGATCCCTTTCCCACCCCAGGCGCTCCACGGCGCTCTCCTGGGAATCAAGACCCCGCGCTGCCCCTCCCACCTGCGAGCCCAAACCCACCGCGCCCCCTCCTCGACGGCTCCGCGTTCCTAAAGCGCCCCCTGGCGGCCCCAGCCGACTCAAGGGGGTGGGTGAAGAGGAGGGGTGGGCGGGGCTGGAACCTCCGTGGCCCCGCCCCACCCCGGCCTAGTTACCGAAAAACACCCGCCCTCGGCCCCCGCATAGGGCTTTTTCCCGCGCGGTCCCGGCCGCCTCCCGCGTTCCTTGGGCCGGGTGCTCTGGTTTCTCTCTACTGCCGCCCGATTTCTTGGGGCCTCCTCACTCTGGCCCAGGCCGCCCGCGTTCCTCTGATGCCAGCAACCCTGGGGTTTATACGGGCGTTAGACCTTCCTAGGACCCGCCGCACACACACACCCTCCCCCCCACCCCGCCCTCAACACACACACGCGTGCACGCACGCACACCCCCCAAAGGGCTTGTACAAGTTGCATCACTACGCGGTGATGGGGGGACGCTCAGGCAGCCTCACCCCCTGTACCGGGGCTCATGGCGGCGTAGGATGTCTGGGTGTGGGCTCAACGAGCAGGAGTCTGCCGGGGCGTGAGCGTGTGGGTAGAGTGGGGGCATAAGAATGAGCAGGTATGAGAGAAGTGGTGGCATCGGGTCCGCCCGGTCCTGGTCCAGGATGGGAAAGACAGGTGTCTGCTCCCTGCGGCCTTGGGCCGATACCGCTTGTACGTGCCTCAGTTTCCCCATCTGTAACACGGGGTATTATCGGTAGATCCTAGTAGGGTCGTAGTAAAGATTGAGTAAGTAAACGTGAGTAACCATGCCTTGCTGGTGGTGAGTGGTGCCCGAGCGCCTGCCATTCTTGTCGTCACGGTGTGCAGTGACACACACACCCTGGCCTGGAGACAGAGGTATGGCACCCATGACCATTCACACGGAGACCCACCCCAGATCTTTGATCCAGGCAGGGTCACGCCCAGGGCCATCCTTGTTCTCACGCTCCTGGGACACCCTCATGAGAACAGCGCTGACCCTACACACACAGGGTGGCCGCAGTCACCCAAGTCCTTGCCTGAGGACAGGTCCGGGCACACACACAGGTGTCCTCACTTCGCCTCCAGCCGGACACTTACACACATGGACCCAAAGCTCACACTGCTCCCTGACACACACACACACACACACACACGCCGTTCCCAGTGGAGACACAGACCCAGGTAGCTCACTGGCCCTCGAAGTGGCTCCTTGATTGCTCGTGCATATTTACACGCCACCCGGCACCAATACATACAACTCGCACGGACACACGCGTGGGCGTGGCGTGTGACCCGCTCCACACCCACTGCGGGCACGCGTGGCCGCACGGACACAACTCACTCCCCCGCGCTGTGCACGCACACAGCCCTCGTGGGTACTTTTCACCCAATAACTCACGACACACGCGCCACCCCGAGTGTGCGGTCGCCACCCCACAGCCACCCCCACATGCGCGCGCACACACGCGCCGGGCCAGTCTGGGAGGCGTCGCCCCTCGGCGCACAGGCAGCGCGGCCAGGAGCCCACCCCCCGCCCCACAGCCACCGTTAAGCTGTCACCAGCTGCCCCTTGGCCACCTCCCGCTCGCCCCGCGCTGCCTGTCGCCCCCTCCCCGCCGTGGCGGGGGCCATGCGGGTGGGGGTGTGCAGACACATGGGGCGCAGGACACACACATGTGCCCAGCATGTGGACGCTCGTAAAATGGTCGCCATGGCAACAGCAACTTGAAAGAGTCGCCTCTTCCTCCGGGGTGGGCAGGGGCAGGGGCTCCCGGCGGAGGCCACGGTGGGTGGGGCGAGACGGAGGCAGGAGGTGGGACACCGGGACGCGCTGGGAGACCCCGTCCCACTCGGGCCCCCAGGAAGCCTGTTCTGCCCCGGCCAGCGCCACTGGGGCCACAGGAGACGCAGGTGCACTCCCTCCTGTCACCCTCACACACCAGCGCGTCGCTTCACACAACCCTGCACCCCTGGCCGCTCTGTGGCACCAACCCACACACTTCGTTACCCCTTGGCCAGGCGGTGACAGACACCCCGTCACGCTGGCTGACTCACACGGCAGCTGGGAACTGGGGCACCGTGGGCGCGCCCTCCCTCCGGCCCCCACCCCCCTCGAAGGAGCTGTCTGGGCCCGGCTGCCCGGGAGGCCAAGGGGATCCAGGGGCCGGTTCTATTTGCAGGAAACACGGGTATTTACGACGCTTTATTTTTAAACCCTCCTTCTCCCAGACCGTGGCTGCTGCGGGGCGGGGGTGGGTGGAACCGAGCCTCGAGCGTCGCGCATCTAGTGCAGGGGACTGCGGTCTCCCCGGCACACGGAGAGGCGCAGGGAATCCGAGGCTCAGTGAGGAGCAGGGGGCACTCGGCCCCTGCGGTGACATGAGCCTGCTGACCCCAGGGTCAAGGCCGAGGCGGGGGTGGGACAGCACAGGTGCACCCAGAACCCAGCTCTGCCACCTGCCTGGCCTCCGTGGTGTTTGCCTGGGAATCAGTTCCACACACTCACTGCCTCCTCGGATGTCTCCCCCAGGTAGCTCCGGGCAATGCCCCCGCCCCCCCCCCCCCCCCCCACTGCTCTGTGCTCGATGGGCAGTTGTGAAACCCAAGGACCAGAGAGGTCAAGAGGCTGGCCCAAGGTCACACAGTAGAGAAGAGGCTCCAACCTGGGGCCGGATGATTCCAGAACATTCAGCCCCTGCCCCGGCCACTCCTCCACCCCTGACCCCCTCCCCCGGGGCTGGCCCCCTGCCCTCCCCGGGCAGTCACTGCTCCCAAGGGGAGCGCTCTGTTCACTGGTGGAGGCCCATGCAGAGATTCTGGGAGGCCAGCGGCTGCTGGCCAAGACACGGACTTGGCCGGTGGAGAAGTTTCCATCTTAGCATCAGGAGCTGGTCCAGGCCCCACGGGCCCAGGGCTACACCCCAGGACCCCCAGGAACCGGTCCTACAGGGGTGGGGGTGGCCCGGAGGCCTCTGTGTCTTTTGTCTGTTCAGGCACCCCCCGCTGGAGCCTCGGCCATCTCCATACCCTGAACGTGGCCCCACCCCACAGTGAGCTGGTAACTGAGTTGGCTGGGCCTCAGTTTCCTCAGCTGTGAAATTGCTCCCATATTTGCCCTGTGCCCCATGCAGACCCTGAGTGGTGGGTGGTGTCGTTCTCCCACGGGGAAATGAGAGGGCTTGTCGGGGGTCACTGGGATGGTGGCCAAGAGGCTCTTGTCAATTAATTAAGAGGCTCTTAATTTGACAGTCATCCCCACGCTGGACGACGCTGAGAGTGGAGAGAGGCCTCAGCCCCGACAGGGGGACACAGCCCAGGGTCAGAGTTAGGGTCCGGGGGGGCCGGTTAGAGCTGGTGGCCTCGGCCAGGATGGGGCCCTTGAGGCCTGTGGGTGGGCGGGAAGGAGCCAGCCGCTTCCAGGCGGGGGAGGACGGGAACAGGAGGGCTGGCAGCCATTTCTGCAGGGCCATTTGCAGCCACAGGCCACAGGTCAGGGGCCATGTCCCCGGGGGCCCCAGGTCAGCAAGTGGGAAAGCCATCAGGCCGGCCCGAGGGAGACCGGGCGGCGGGACAGGCAGCTGGGTGGGGGCGGGGCTGGGGCTCACAGAGGCACAGCCACACACACGCAAAACCCACAAATGTCTACACACTGTCACAGATACACATACAATAAGCACAGACACACATCAACACTCACCCACACTCAGAAGCACAATTATATCCACAGACACCCCGCAGTCACACACACACACACACACACACACTCTCTCACAGCAGCCCCAGCTGCCAAGGCTCGCGGGCGCCCTGTGCCACACACACACCCCAGCACCCTGGCTATGGCCATCCACCCGCCCAACTGCTGTCTCGTGTCCTTGGCCTGGGCTGCCCTAATCCCTGTCTCGTGTCCTGAAGCCAGAAGATAAGGGGCAGCTGCAGTCCCAGATAAAGGAGGCGCAGCCACAAATCCGGGGTGGCCCCGGCTGAGTCGGGCACGGAGCCCGGGCCGCACCCGCCTTGCTGCTCCCACCCCATCCGGCCTGGCTAAGAGGGACAGAGACGTGGAGGGGGAGAGACACGGGGAGGGGGCAGGGAGACAGAGAAGAGGGACTCGGAGAGAGATGTAGACAGAAGCAGAGGGAGAGAGACAGAGACCCCTAGGCAGACAGAGGGAGGGAGAGAGAATGCATGCAGCATACATAGTGACTGGCCAGAGTGCCAGCAGCGCCTGCCCTGGGCCCTGCCTCCCCGCATCTGAGTGCCTCCGTGTCCCCATCTGTACAGTATCCCCTGTGCCCCTGCCTGCTTCCTCCTTCTTCAAATGAGTCCAGATAGGGCATCCAGGGGCACCAGGGTGGCTCAGGCGGTTGAGCATCTGACTCTTGATCTCAGCTCAGTTGGTGTTCTCACAGTTCACGGGATCGAGTCCCGAATCGGGCTCTGAGCTGACAGCACAGAGCCTGCTTGGGACTCTCCTATTCTCTTAAAATAAATAAACAAACTTAAAAAAAAAAAAAAGGCATTCAGAGGATGACTCAGGGCTGAATCAGGTAGGGAGGACATCTTCTGAAACGTCCCCACACTCTCCAGGGCGACACCTGGAAGTTCTCATCCCCTGCCACAGCCTCAGTGAAGGCAGGATCCCCTAGAGCATTCCCAGCCCCTCTGAGCCTCAGTCTCCCAGCCATGATAAGACGCATTAATTCAGGGATGCGTAGGTGGCTCAGTCGGTTGAGGTTCCACTTTGGCTCAGGGCAT
Source organism: Leopardus geoffroyi (assembly GCF_018350155.1). Taxonomy (NCBI): domain Eukaryota; kingdom Metazoa; phylum Chordata; class Mammalia; order Carnivora; family Felidae; genus Leopardus; species Leopardus geoffroyi. The sequence goes on along the minus strand of NC_059331.1, from coordinate 4,268,490 downwards.
GATTTCACCATTCGGGAAGTTCAATCCCCGCGCTGGGGTTGCTGCTGTCAGCGCACAGCGACTGTGCTTAGGATCCTCCCCTGTCTCCCTCCCTCTCTGCACCTCCCCACTTGCGCTCTCTTTCTTAAAAATCAGCATTAAGGGGCGCCTGGGTGGCTCAGTCGGTTAAGCGGCCGACTTCGGCTCAGGTCATGATCTCACGGTCCGTGGGTTCGAGCCCCACGTCGCACTCTGTGCTGACAGCTCAGAGCCTGGAGCCTGTTTCAGATTCTGTGTCTCCCTCTCTCTGACCCTCCCCCATTCATGCTCTGTCTCTCTCTGTCTCAAAAATAAATAAATGTTAAAAAAAAAAATTAAAAAAAAAATGAGCATTAAAAAAAAAAGATGCGTTCACTTGGCAAGTGTTCATTGAGCACCTACTGTGTGCTGGGGCTGGTGCTGAGTGCTGGGGACACAGAGTGACTACGGTGGACCCAACTCCTACCCTCTCTGGACTCATAATCCAGTGGGGAAGATAGTATGTGGCCTGGCAGGCCACAGGATGATGAGGCCCATGATTCCCGGGCGGGGGGTTGGGGGGACATGCTCAGGTGTGCCGCAGAGTCTGAAGGGGGCAGTATCCCCAGCAGGGGGCAGTTAGAGAGGCTTCTGGAGGAGAAGGAGGAGGGAGGGAGAGGAGGGGAGAACTAGAGGGTGAGTGGAATGAACAAGGTAATTGGGAGCAGGGAAGAGACTTCTTGCAAGAGGGAATGGCATATGCAGAGGCTGAGAGGTAAGACTGGCTGGTGGGAGGTCTGGAATGAACTCGATGCTTGAGTTGAGGGGGTGGTGAGGAATGAAGCTGGGGAAGGCAGCAGGGGCTGGGTCCTGTAGGAACTTGGGGGCTGTGGTACAGGGCTGGGGCAGCGGGGAGACATGGAAGGATTGGGAGCAGGGGAAGGCCGTGGTCAGATTTGTGGCTGGGAGGGGCAGGATGGGGCTGTCACGGGCAGGATGGAAGACTGATGCCCAGAAAGGTGGTGATGGACTAGAGAGAGACTCTGGAGGTCAAGTGAGCAGGATACAGGAACCACAGGCTGTGGGCGGAGAGGCGGGCAGCTGATTCCCTGGGCTCTGGCTCAGGACGGTGGAGCGGTCCCTGGGCCAGCAACCTCTGGGACCCAGGGATTCAGGTGGATTTGGGATGAATGCCTGTTCCCTCTACACAAGGTCAGAGAGTAGAGTAAGTGAGTTAATGCAAGAAAAGGGCTTAGGTGAAGTAAGCGCTCAATAATTGTTTAGTTACTGGTAAATAATTAATACTACTCCATTATAACAAGCAATTAATGTTACATCATCAATATTTATATTGTTATCAACGGGCAGTCCACAGTACCCTCTCCTCCCCTTACAGGAAGCCTTCCTTGATTGCCTTAACAGAAAGGGCAGGCCATCGCAAGGCAGACCCAGGGAGCCCTTGGAGGCCCCGAAGAGGGGAGGCTACGTTCAGGCAGCCCTCTGTGGGCCTCAGTTTGCCCACCTAGCCAACTATCTCCCTAGGGAGCTGGGGAGCCTGCCGGACGGTGCGGGGAGACTCCTGATGGACCCTCATCGAACAATAGCACGGGCATCTCAGGAGGGAGGAGTGAGCTCCCGGCCCAAGCACAGCTCGGCGTGGACTGCAGTGGCTTCTCCCAGTTTTGGATTCCACTAATTCCACCGCCTTATTCCCAGACTGTCCTACAGAGGGCAGCCGAGGCCAGCGACGGGGGACAAACCGCTCCGCCCACACCTCGGCTCCTACTCGAGCGCTCAAGGGCAGGGATTCGTCTGTTTCAGTCGCTGCTGTAGCTCTGGCATCTAGGACAGCACGTGGCACGCGGGCACTCAACTAATTACCTGTCGAATGAATGCCCCCGCGTAAAAGTAGGTGGAATTTAAGTTTGCTTAAAGCCCCAGCTTTAAAGTTTTTTAAACACTCCTGTGGGCCGACTGCGGCCCGTCGGGGGAGGCCCGCTTGCGGCGGGAGAGTCAAGAAGCACCTGCTCGCCCCGCAAACAGCTCAGCGGTACCACCGGGCCTGGGACCCGAGGCTCCGCCCCCACGAGGCTCCGCCCCCCACGCGTCGACGCTCGTATAATGGCGTCACTTGGAGCGCCCCGGCCTGCGCGTTTCCCCAGCCCGACCGGGAAGACGCACTCGCGACCCGGAAGGCCTTCCCGCCACACTCCGAGGCGGGCGTGAGGGGGGTCGATGGCGGAGGGAGCGGCGGAGGCCCCAGCAGAGAGCGGTGGCGGCGGCGACTCGGGAGCCAGCGCGCCGGAACGGGGGGTGGCGCCCATTAAACCTCAGTGAGTCGCCGGAGCCGGGGGAGAACCTCACGAGGCCTTCCCGGCAGCTGCAAGGCGTGCTGGGCGTGCTGGGCGACGGGGGCAGCAGCCCACACGGGAAGCTCGCAGGCTCTTCGGTCTGGGCCGTCCCGCCGCCCGCGGGGACCGCGGCGCCTCCGGACACCGCGCGCGTTGGGGGCTGTCACGTGTGCTGAGGACCCCACGGTGCCTGCCGGGGCGGGCAGGGTTTGCGGCCGGGGCCGCAGTGCGTGCTGGGGACTGTAGTCTCCGCGTACGGCGGGAATGGCACTGGGGCACCTCCGGCCAACCTCGGGCTTGTGTCTGAAGCGAGGGCCGTGGGGCACGCTGGGGAATGTGGCGGCTGTGGCCCTGTTGCAAGGCATGCAGGGACATGTAGTTTTCTCTGGCCGAGCGTGGCCAGGGACGTTCAGGTCTGTTTGTAGTTTGGCTCAGCGCTGTGGGCAGTGGGACCCAGGCAGAAAATAGGTCCTGCCTGTGGCCTCGAGGTGCATCCGGGCCAGTAGTCGGCGGGTTCTACGTAGTGCGCTTCCCATCAGCAGAAGCACTTAAGCAGGGACAGGCGTTCTCAGCCCCTTTCCCCAGCGTGCATTGCGACTGAGCTCCAGAAAGGACTCCCTCCACAAGCCCTTTCTCCCACCGCCTCTCTACTGGCAGATACCTCACCACCAAGGAGCAGTTCCACGAGTTTCTGGAAGCCAGAGGGCAGGAGAAGCCCAGCCAGGAAACCGAGGCAGGAGACCCTGGTGGCAATGACCTGGTTGAACCTGAGGCCAAGCGGATCCGACTGGAAGATGGGCAGACGGGGGAGGCAGCTGAACCTGGGGAGCAGCCGCAGGTTCAGAAGAGAGCCCGGGGCCAGAACAAAGGGCGGCCCCACATGAAACCCACCCACTATGACAATAATAGGCTCTGCCCCTCCCTGGTCCAGGTGAGTAATTGTTGCTTGAAAGTCCCAGAGACCTGCGGTCTGAGCCGCCATGCCCCCAGTTTGATCCTCAGGAAGTTATGACATAAGTGTCATTATTATTCCCATCTTTCAGCTGGACTAACAGGCTCGATGACGTCACCCGTGTGCCCAAGGACACACAACCAGGAGGGGAGGGATTTGAGGTTCTCAGCCAGGCTGCCTGGCTGTCTCAGCCCCTTCCCGTCCTCCCTCGTTGCCTCTTGGTTTGCACGCAGGAATCAGCCGCGAAGTGTTTCTTTGGTGACCGCTGCCGTTTCCTGCATGACGTGGGCCGCTACCTGGAAACCAAGCCGTCGGACCTGGGCCCCCGCTGTGTGCTGTTCGAGACCTTCGGCAGGTGTCCCTATGGTGTCACCTGCCGCTTCGCCGGGGCGCATCTGGGACCCGACGGCCAGAACCTAGTGCGGGAGGAGTGGGTCCAGGCCCCGCCCGTGCGCAACGGCCTGGACAAGGCCCTGCAGCAGCTGCTGCGAAAGCGTAAGGTCCGCTTTGAACGCGCCGAGCAGGCCCTACGCCAGCTGAGCAGGGACCGGGTGCCAGGCCCCTCCCCCGCTGCCGCAGTCCCCGAGGTCACGGGGGCCGAAAGTGCCCCCGGGCAGGACAGTGGTGACACCCAGCAGGCCCTCCCGGGGCCGGACGCCGGTGCCCTTCCCAGCGGCTCGGTGTGGACCCGTGGGCCCCTGACGGATGAGGACGTAGTCAGGCTGCGGCCTTGTGAGAAGAGAAAGGTACGTGTTTCGGGCTTCTTGTTCGGGGCACCGGTAGCGGCGGGGGCAGAGAGAGCTGGACAGAGAGTCAGGGCTGGGACGGAGGGAGGCAGAGGGAAAGGCTTCCTGCAGGAAGGGGCGTCGGGGTGGGGTTTTGGCAGTCGGGTCGGAGCTCTGCAGCAGAGGAGCGGGCGGAGCACGGAGCGGTCCTCATGGAGGGATGCGTTGACGTGTGCTGAGGCGCGGAGGGGGGCGCTGCCGGGCGGGGCAGGGCAGGGCAGGTGCTAGGCCGGGGAGAGGGGAGGCTCGAGAGCCCTCACAAGCCCGGCCGGAGGGGCGAGCTTCCCTGTGTTTACTGCCCTGCAGCTGGACATCCACGGCAAACTGTACCTGGCCCCCCTCACCACGGTAGGTCAGCCCGACGGTGCCGAGTGACCTCCCCTGCCTGGTGGGTCCTGGGGCCGGGGCGGGCGTCCGGGGTCCCCACCTGCCGCGTCCTCACGTGTGTGCGTCTCCCCCCGCCGCCCCCCAGTGCGGGAACCTGCCCTTCCGGCGGATCTGTAAGCGCTTCGGGGCCGACGTGACGTGTGGGGAGATGGCCGTGTGCACCAACCTGCTGCAGGGCCAGACGTCCGAGTGGGCTCTGCTCAGACGCCACCAATGTGAGGATGTCTTTGGCGTCCAGGTGGGTGTTGCCCGACGGAGGGAGGCGGGAAGGGCCGAGGGGCTCTCGGCTGCCTGGTTATCGAGCAGGGTTCGGGGCCGGATCTCCGACTCAGTCACTCCCGGACCTCTCTTGCCTCAGCCGTGGGCTGGAGCGCTGACCCGATGCCCCTTCAAGGGCTGAGGGCCTTGGCCCGGGGCCGCTGCGGGAAGACGGGGCCGCTGTCCGGATCCCCGTGGTGGGCGGGGGCGGTCTGGACCAGCTCTTCACCGCCTGCCACAGCTCGAGGGCGCCTTCCCTGACACCATGACCAAGTGCGCCGAGCTGCTCAACCGCACCATCGAGGTGGATTTCGTGGATATCAACGTCGGGTGCCCCATTGATCTCGTGTACAAGAAGGTAACGGCCGCTCGGCCCCGGACCCCCACGGTGTGGGTGGGGCAGAAGCCTGGGATCTGGCCTTGCCCCCTGCCGAGTCCCTGGAGACCCGCGGGCATCTCTGTGCCTCGGTTTGCCCGTCTGGGCAGCAGAGGCTGAGAAGGGCGTCAGGCGCGGCCTGCGTCCTGGCCTCCCTTGCTCCAGCCACCCATTTTCCCCCAGGGCGGGGGCTGTGCCCTCATGAACCGCTCGGCCAAGTTCCAGCAGATCGTCCGCGGCATGAACCAGGTACGCGCCTCAACGTCCCTGCCTTGTCCCCAGCCCAGCCCCGGGCCCCGCTGACTGTAGCCATCGCCGCAGGTGCTGGACGTGCCCCTGACGGTGAAGATCCGCACGGGCGTCCAGGAGCGCGTGAACCTGGCGCACCGGCTGCTGCCCGAGCTGCGGGACTGGGGCGCGGCCCTGGTCACGGTGGGTCTTGGGGCACAGAGGGTGTCGGGGCCGTGGGAGCGCTCGGCCGCCCTTCCTAATGGTCCCTCTCTGCCCGTCTCTCCCTCTTGCTCTCTGGCTCTCCGTTCATCTCTGTCTCCGTCTGTCTCTTTGCCTCTCTGTCTCTCCCTCTCAGCCTGTCCCTCTTGATCTCTCTGGGTCTCTTTCTCTGTGTCTGATTCTCCGCCTCCTGGGTCCTCCCTCCCCGCGCGTGGCTTCCTTTTCAGCTCCACGGCCGATCTCGGGAGCAGCGCTACACCAAGCTGGCCGACTGGCAGTACATCGAGCAGTGCGTGACGGCGGCCAGCCCCATGCCCCTGTTCGGTGGGTCCCCCGCCACCTGGCTCAGCCCTCCCGCCAGCCCTGCTCTCTCTCGGGCCGCATGCCTGGACCCCCCTCCCCGCCCCCCCCCACCGCCGGGACCCTTCCCTGCCCTCGTGGGTGTCGCCGGGCTGGCAGGAGCTCTCCCAAAGCTCCCATCGACACGCGGCTCCCTGAGACCCCAGCCTCTGTCCCTCAGGAAACGGGGACATCCTGTCGTATGAGGATGCCAACCGTGCCATGCAGACTGGCGTCGCCGGGATCATGATCGCCCGGTGAGTGTGCTCCGTGCGTGGAAGTGTCGCGGAGCGTGGGGAAGGCGCCGGCGCATCTGAGCTTTGTTACAGCAGCCGCCGCCCCCAGCCTCGCCGCCTCGTTCCCCCCGCTCTCCGTCCCCAGCAGGTGGCTCTGCCAGGACACGGGGCGGAGAGACGGGGTCCCGGCCGCTGGCGGCGGTCGGGAGGGGACCGGACATTTGCGCCCGTGCGGGCTGGCACTCTTGGGCTTTGGTGGTCGGGTGAGCTTAGCTGCGAGGCGGGGACCAGGGCTCCGTCCTGACGGCCCCCTGCCCTGCGCTGCCCGCCCGCAGCGGTGCCCTGCTGAAGCCGTGGCTGTTCACGGAGATCAAGGAGCAGCGGCACTGGGACATCTCGTCGTCCGAGCGCCTGGCCATCCTGCAGGACTTCACGCGCTACGGCCTGGAGCACTGGGGCTCAGACACGCAGGGCGTGGAGAAGACCCGGCGGTTCCTCCTCGAGTGGCTTTCCTTCCTGTGCAGGTGGGCGCCTGCGCTGTGCGGCTTGGGGGGCTGTGGGTGGACGGCTTGGCCTGACCCCGCGCCTGCCACCTGCAGGTACGTGCCCGTGGGCCTGCTGGAGCGGCTCCCGCAGAGGATCAATGAGCGGCCGCCCTACTACCTGGGCCGCAACTACCTGGAGACGCTCATGGCCAGCCAGAAGGCGGCCGACTGGATCCGAATCAGGTGCCAGGAAACCGAGGTGCCGCGGTGTGGACGGCTGGGGGGTCGGGGGGCCCCAGGCCTGACCCTGCCCTCTGCCCTCTGCCCTCTTCACAGTGAGATGCTGCTGGGACCCGTGCCACCCAACTTCGTCTTTCTGCCCAAGCACAAGGCCAACGCGTACAAGTAGTCGTGGGGGTGGGAAGGGGCGTCTGAGGGCCCAGCGGGGTCTCCTGCTGCGTGAGCAGACAATAAATTTTATTCTTTTAAAACCCAGGTTTTTCTGTCACCCCAAGGCTTCCCCGTCCTGCTCCAGTCAGCTTTGTCTCGACACCGGGCCGTCCCTGTCCCCCTCGGTTCCCTTTTCTTTCTCATCCGTGAGAGTCCCCGGCCGTCCCCATGGGCCCAGCCCTGTGCCGCCCGCCGCTGCCGCCCAGAGAGGCTCAAACCGCAAGGAAGCCACAAGGGCTCACGAGGCGGGGGCCTCGGCGTGCGTGGGTCTGGGTCCGGGCGGGCTGCCTGGAGGAAGGCGCTCTGGAGCAGTCCAGAGCATTGCCGGAGGCAGCAGACGGGAGTCCAGGGTCTGCCCTGCCGTCTGTGAGGCCTGTCTCTGGCCGTCGCCCCCACAGCCCCTGACGCCGGAATCCCGACCAGTGGGCGGGCCGCAGCCTGGAACCCGCCGCCCAGAGTAACCAGGCAAACAGAACTCTGTAGGACTCTGAACCTGTTCTCCGGGTGGGCCGCCAGTGCTCCCACCTGCTGCCCCCCTGGCCTGCCCGGGCCGGGACCCCTGCTTCCCCATGCAGCACCCCAAACCCTTCTATGCGCCCACAGCTCCCCAAGAAGGCTTCAGCCCCCGGGGCCCAGATGGCACTGAGGGGCCAGGCGGTCAGCCTCTCCCCGCCTGCACGGAGCCTCTTCCTACTGTGGGTACGAGTCGGAGGGCGCTAGATGTGGGGCGGGCGTGGGGGTGCCTGATGGGGTGGGGGACCGGGGCTCGGGCCCCCACCCACCTGCCTGCTTTTGTCCCCAGGTTCCTCCAACCTGTATCAGCCCCTAAACCCGGAGAAAGAGGTGTTTCCAGCCCCTCCGGCAGGTACCAGCCTCCCCGCAACCCTTGACGAGGACTCGGAGGGGTTGGGGGGGATGTGGAGCTGTCTAGGCCTGTCTTGCCCATGCCCCTGACCTTAGGTGGCCCCCAGAAGGTAAGGCCTGTGTCTCTTGTCCCTCAGGCCTTTAAGGGCAAAGCCTGTGCCCCCATTCCCAGACAGGTCCCCCCCCACCCCCAAATGATGCCCAGGGCCCCTGACTCCCAGATGGGTCCCCAAAGGCAGGAGCTATGTCCCCATCCCTCAAATGGGCCCCAAAGCCAGGTCTGTGTTTCCCATCCCCAGATGGGCCCTGCAGGTTTGGGCCGTGCCTCTCCCCCACCCCCCCCTCTACTCCTCCCCTCATGGGGGTTCCCAGAGCTCCTCTCAGAACTCCCTCCCTGGCCTGCAGGTTTCCAGATGGCGCCCTGCGGGTGCTTCTTTGACCCCCGCATCTACCGAATCGAGTGGGCCACCACTGACTTCGGCCAGTCGTCCCTGTACAAGCTGACGGCAGTGGGCGGTGGGGGGCCGCCCGGGGGTCCGGCGGGGGGCCCCGCCTCGCCAGGCACCTACCTCCTAGAGCCCCAGCACTACCTCAAAGCCCCAGTGCCGGCCCCACCACCCCCGCCCTACCCGCATTACCTGCCGGTGCCCGGGGGCCCCCAGTACCTTGTGCCCTACTTCCCCGCCGAGGGGCCGGGGCCGGAGGCTCTGGGCTTTGTGGGGGAAGGGGGGCCCCCCGCCTTCATGGAGCTGCCCCCACCCCTGCTCAAGGAAGGCCCAGGGCCGCCCCCACCTGCCCCCAAGGAGAACAAGCTGCCTCCCTTGCTCATCACGCTCCCCGCTGAGGCCGCGCTGCCCCCCGGCGCCTATGGCCACCTCAAGGGCAGCCTCAGTCAGCTCCACGGGCCCGGTGAGCCCCTGGCCTTCCCCTCCAAGGAGCTGCAGGGCGGTGGGGCCGGGCCGGCCCTGCCGTACCCGCCGGGCCCCGGGGAGCCCAAGGTGGCCGAGGCAGAGGCGGCCCCGCTGGGGGCGGGCGAGGCCAGGGCCCCCGAGGCAGCCAGGGCCTTCGTGCTGCCTGAGAAGGTGCTTCTGGAAGACGCCATGAAACTCTTCGACTGCTTGCCGGGCAACGCCGAGCCCGAGGGGTCCCCACGCAAGGCCCCGGGGCCAGCCCTGCCGGATAGCGGGGGCGGCGGAGACGACTCGTCCGGTGACATCCGCTCGTTGCACCTGCCAGACGAACTGCTGTCCTTTGACTACAGCGTGCCCGAGATCCTGGACACCGTGTCCAACGTGGACTGCCTTTTCAACTTCAAGGCGCTCGATGAGGAGCCGGCGCCCCGCCCAGGGCTCCCCGCCGCCAGCACCGTGGCCCCTGCCTTGCGACCTGAGCTGCCCGGCAGGAGGAAGGCCGGCACCTCGTCCACCAAGAAGGGGAGGCAGGGAGGCAAGGGCAAGCAGGCTGCGGGCCTGGCCAGCACCGACCCCTCGGGGCCCAGGCAGGACCTGGGAGCCGCCCCCCATTAAAATGGATTTGACCTCTCGGCTCGCTATTGGCTCGGTCGCATTGGGGCCCAGGGACGGTGGGCTGAGGCTGGCCGTGGGGGGCTGTCCCCTCCTCTGCCCTGTCGCGGGGGCGCTGGTTCGCACGGGAAGGCCCAGCGGGCCCTCGGCACCTCCTGGGTGCTGGGCTTCCAGAGCTGAGCTGCGGAGGCTTAGAGTCCCGGGGAATCCTAAACCACCCCCCTCCGAGCCCCGGAAAATTGGGAGTCAGCCTGCAGGGATGGGCGCTTCCGGAAGGTGGGGAGATGCCGTCCATTTCTGTAAGGATCTGTTGCCCGAGTGGCGAACGGGTTGCCCAGAGAGGGGTGGGAGATGAGGCCTCCCCCCCCCCTTCTCCCCCTGCAGAGGAGGAAGGGACCCTCCTGCCCCAGGGCCTGGGCTGGGTCCCTGGGACCTTCGTTGTTGGGCTCTGCCGGGGTAGCCCTGGGGGTGGCTGGGGTGGGCCCCCCTTCCCTGAACCCTCATTCCTAAGCTCGGGGGAGAGACAGCTGCTGGAACCGGGCTGCGGGCTGTGTGGCCGCGTCTGCGCTTACCCCGCCCGGCCCTGTTCTGGGCCTGGACAGAGAGGCCGGCGGCTCCCTTCGCCCAGCTTCCTTCTGAGCCCCCCTCTCCCCGCAGCCCCATCTGGGGTATCTTTGAGACGAAACTCCAGGGCATTCGGTGAAGGGAAGGCCCTGGCACGTGACGTAAGAGGAGGGGTTCGGTTTCCTTGGAGAAATGTTCGCTGCCAAGAGACGCCCGCCCAGGGAGGGCGGGGTAGGTGTGCGCGTGGAGGTTCCCCACCACTGGATCGCGACTGTTTGGGACAACTGAGGACGCCCACAATATACACCTAAGAATAATCAGGAAAGTCATGGGACTCAGGACAGGATGGCTGTCCCGGGCCGCCTGGGGTTCAGAATGAGGCGGTGGGTGGGGAGGGAAACCCCGGTGAATGGGTAGGTCGACTACACGTACCCGTGTACATTGTATGTACGCATGTGCACACGTCTGTGCACACGTGTATGTGCTACCTACATGCATGTGTAGAACAGGCATGCATGTCTACACACGTGTATAGGTCTGTGCCCGCGTGTGTGTAACCTAGGTGAATACACGCTATGGGTGTATACGTTCATGGCATGCACATGCGTGGACACGTGCATACGTACGCACACGAGTCCCAGGTATACACATGTACACATGCGAAATCTGCCCGACATGTTCGTGCACGTAGCAAAACACACACGTACGTGTTTGCATACACGTTAGGGTTTGTACCCAGGAAATGGAATCCCGCAGGTCGTGGTCTCCTACAGACATCCCCCCACCTGTCCTCGGGCCTTGTCCTCTACAGGACACGTTGCCGCGTCTCCTGCTTTTCGGAGACTTGCCTCTTGTCCCCCCGATGCCTGTGCTGGTTTATGTCACCGGCCTGCCCACCTCCTGTCCCAGCCCATGCAGGTGCCGCATGCAGAGGAACTGTGACGTGAGGACGTGGAGAGAGACAGTGACGGTGGGGTGTCGGGAAAACAAACCACGCCTGATACGCGCTGCCGCTGGCTTTTTTCCAGAATGCTTTAAGACAACTTTGGGCTCCTCCGCTGTGCGCTCAGCGCCTGCTTTGGAAACGGGCAAAGGTTTCTGAGTCTCCTGCACAGATTCATCCAGAACTCCTTGAGCCTGAGGCCCTTCTCGGTGTGCAGCAGTTTGGGGATCATGTAGGCCGACCACACGGACAGCAGCATGGCCATTATGAGTGGGATGATGGTGACTGTCGTCGGGATGATGGATGGGGGCAAGGCCCCGTAGACGTAGACGCTGAAGGTGGTCTCCAGGTGACAGTAACTGCAAAGGGGCGGTTGGGGAGAGGCCATGGGGCACTGCCCTTCACCCCGGTAAATGTGTTAAAACCCACAGACGGGACGGTTGGGCCCCGGGTGCTGGGCTGGGACACCGAGTTCCATGTGTGTCCACTTCAGCTTGTATCCGAGTGCTTTGGCGACAGTCATGTTTTCCCTCCCAGCATCCCTGTCCTCCCCTCCTCTGGGGACAGGGTGTCCCCTCAACTCCGTGCCCAGGCTCAACCTAGAGAGGCAAACAGACCAACCCATTGCTGACCGGAAGCGGAGGGCGGGCACGATGGGGCCACAGGCACCCAGCAGGCGGGGGTAGCAGGCCAGGAGGGAAGGGCGTCCCAGGAGAGGGGACCCAGCGTATAGGAGAACTCGGCAGGGTTCAGCTGGCAGCGCGGTGCGGAGAGAGGAGGTGACAGGCTCGAAGGCAGTCCCCTCTCTCCTCCGGATGTGCCACCCCAAGCCTCCCGCCCATGGCCATCCCAGAGTTGGCCCCCCCTAGGTCAGGGTGTGGGCTCTCAAGGGAAGGCAGGGTCTCCATGTGCTTAGAGAGGCGGACTTTGTATTTGGAGAGGACAGATGATGCGGGGGATTGTCCCCTAGTGCCCTGTCCGGTGGGAGACGTCGATAATCCAGACCAGCACACGTAGAAACGTCCTCGCGCACGGGGGTGGTAACCATTTGTAGGGAGCGCCGATTCCCATGGTGTGAATTCTCCCCCTGTAGCTGACCTCAGGCTACCAGTGCAAAGACAGTTAGCTTCCCAAACCCCTGCATATTTAAGAGTCAGCTCCTGCACTCCACCAGCGGGATGTGGTTTGCGGGGGTGATTCTGGTCCCCGAGGGCGGGGACGTGGCCGCTGGTCATTGCTGTTGCCCCAGCGCCCAGCATGGGCTCTGAGTAAGGACTTATTTAGCGAGTGAACAGATGTCTTTCAGAACTTAAAAGTATCATCCTTCCCAGGGACAGTCTGGGCTGCCAGGAAAATTGATGTTTATCCGGGATGCCCCAAGGGGTGGGAGAAAGGTGGGTCCCTCACGTGTGTGACCTGCCCTAGGGGAGCCATCCCCCCCCCCCAGGCCTCTGGCGCAGGGCGACCCGCCCCTGCTCACCTGTAGTAGGGATCCACAATAGAAAGGAAGAAGACATAGATCCCGTTCCTTTGGTCAAAAATAACCTTGTTTGCTGTTGGGCCTCCCAAGATCTGATACGGGACATCTGGCCATCTCAGAGGGGCGTCGTTGTCAGGGTCATGGCAGCTGATGTAGTTCTGGGGAGAAGGACAGAGGCGTGGCCACCAGCTCAGGGGCCGGGGAGGGCCGGGCCAGTGCCCGCAGATGCACCCCGTGCATGCACGGCCCCGCCTGCGACACATTTCACCAAACGCTCATGGGTGGGCGTCCAGGGCCAAGTGCTGGCGGGCAGGTGGTTCGTGGCCTTCGTGGGGGACGCCGTGGATGGCTGCTCGGTCTTTATCCTGCCCCCCTGCTTCTGGGCCTTCCCAAGCTATAGGGGCGGCAGCTTCACAGAATCCCTTACAGTCCTGAGTCTGGGTCTGGGCGCTGCCGGCTACACGTACAACTGGTGTTGTGGGCCGAGGTGAGCCCCCACCCCCGTCGCATGTTGGAGTACTAACCCGCGACGGTTCAGAATGTGACCTTATCCAGAGATGGCGTCTTTTTCACGTAAATCTGGCTAAAGTGAGGTCATCAGGATGCGCCCTGATCCAGTATGACCGGCGTCCTTACAAATAGGGGATGTTTGGACACAGGCATGCACAGGGAGAACATCAGTGTGCAGACAGAGGCAGAAACTGGGGTGTGTGTCTACAGGCCAAGGAACACCAAAGGGGGCCAGCAAACCACGAGCAGCCAAGCCTGGAACAAAGTCTCGCTTTCAGAAGGAAACAGCCTTGCCAGCACGTTGGTCCCAGACGCCTGGGAAAGTTCCTCCAGAGCTGGGGAAGCATAAATCTCCGGTTCGTGGTGTTTTTGCTACAGCAGCCCCGGCCAGCTAAGACACCTGGGAAATCTGAAGATACAGAGGAGACCCAGCCACCTTCCTGGGGCTTCTTGTTGGCATGGCCACCGAGCGTGGTCGTGGCACCAAGATGTGGTTGGGTGGGGGCAGGAGCTTTTCTTCCCTGTCTTCAGATCCCAGGATTTCATATAAAGGGGGAACTTCCCTGAAAACTCAACAGGTGCATCAGGCTGTCTGCCTGAGCTGAAGACCTCTCTCTTCTGCACTATTTGCTGGTGGACCCAGAAGGGAGGGAGCTGGGCTTGTAGACAAAAGAAGAGAAAGAAAATTTTAAAGCAAGAAAGTCAAAGTAATAGCCCAGCAATATGAAAAATAAAGGACTGGGGCGCCTGGGGGGCTCAGTTGGTTGAGCATCTGACTCTGGATTTCTGCTCGGGTCACGACCCCAGGGTTGTGGGATCAGGCCCCGCGTCAGGATCCGCACTGATAGCATGGAGCCTGCTTGAGATTCTCTCTCTCTCTCTCTCTCTCTCAAAAAAAAACTCATTTTGCATGGCAAAAGCGAAAACCTGAAAGACATAAAAGATAAACTGAGGGAAATATTTGCAACTCATATTGCAGTAAAGGGTTAGCTTCACAGATCTATAAAGAGCTCTTGAAAAGTGAGGAGAGTCTGAAATCCCAGCAGAAAAAATGGACACAGACTGAACACAATCCACAGTGCAGAGAAGTGGAAATGGCCCTCAGACAGGAAAAGACACAGCCTGGTCCACCGTGGAAGAAGTGTGCGCGGAAATAGACAAGTTCCTCCCGAGATAGTACACCTAGCTGGTGCGCTGTGGAGAGACAGGTGTCCGTGCACTGTGGTGAGAGGCACCGTGACACCACCCACGGAGGGGGCCTTAGTGGCATCCGCCTATGAGCCAGTAGGCACTTCCCTGGCCTGAAACCAGTTCTGCAGGACCAAGGGACTCAAGCTGGTGGGTAGAAGTGAGAGACCGGAAACATCCCGCGCCTGGCTGTTGGGCAGCAGAAAAAACCCTGGAGCACCCATCCTGTGGAGGGTGGTCATGTGACTTTAAAAGGAAGAAGCCCCCCCATGCCTCCTCCCCTTCGTGCACACAGCTCTTCCCATCAAGAGGTGGGGTCTGGGTGGGCCCTGGAAACTGCTTCTGAGCAGTAGAACAGGCCCGGGGGGGGGGGGGGGGGCGGGGTGTGCTGGGGGAAGGGGCTGGGCCTGGGACTTCAGGGGTCTGGAAGTTTCCAATCTGGAACCGTGAGGTCATGCTGTAAGGGAGCCCAGGCTACCCTGCTGGGGAGGACAGCACATGAACAACCCAGTGGCTGGCTAACAGAAGCCCCACATGGAAGAGGGGCCTTCTTGGACACCCCGTCCCCAGCTGAATGGCCCCTGCAGGGACGGTCCTGGCTGACGCCACAGCCACAGGTCTGAGGTGCAGGACTGGGAGGACGACCCTGCTGGGTTTGGGGTGGTTTCTTCTGCAGCACTCCATAATGGCTAGCGGTCCCTCACACCGCTCTTCGGCTTTTCTGGAGGTTTGGAAGTTCTCAGAATTAAAAACAAAAACACAGGGGCGCCTGGGTGGCTAAGTCGGTTAAGCAACTGACTTCAGCTCAGGTCGTGATCTCATGGTTTGTGGGTTCGAGCCCCGCGTCAGGCTCTGTGCTGACAGCTCAGAGCCTGGAGCCTGCTTCAGATTCTGTGTCTCCCTCTCTCTCTGTTCCTCCCCTGCTCGTTCTCAGTCTCTTAAAAATAAATAAACGTTAAAAAAAAATTTTTTTTAATCCTTCAGGAGTAAAAACAATTGAAAAAGCTGGGCCATATAAAGACCATATTAAAAAAAAAAAAAGTAACGGGACAAACTGGTAAATGCATGCTACGTTGAATGACAGCACTAATCAAAAGAATGCAACGCTATATGCGGGCACAGTCAGAAAATAATAAACCAATTATATGTACGTGGCTTTCTCCTTTGAAGAAAATGATCAGAGAGGTGGTGTTTGCACGGCAGTGTGAACCCACAGAATCCCTGAGCTGTGCATTTTAAAACGGTTCCTATAGTTTAGGTGAAGTTCACCTTGGATTGAAAAAAACAAAAAACAAAAAACAAAACCCAAGTAGAATCATTGTTCCCAACAAAATAAATGATCCAACTCACTCAACACAAGGAGTGTGAGAACACTTTGAAGGTGCCCAGCTAAGAAAGAAAGCGTAAAAAAAAAAAGGGAGCCCAGGGGCGGCCGGGTGGCTCAGTCGGTTAAGCTGCCGACTTCGCTCAGGTCATGACCTCTCGGTTCATGGGTCTGAGCCCCGCTTCCGGCTCTGTGCTGGCAGCTCAGAGCCCGGAACCTGCTTTGGATTCTGTGTCTCCCTCTCTCTGCCACTCCCCTACTCGTGCTCTGTGTCAAAAAAATAAATGTTAAAGAAAGCGGAGGAGTCCAGTGTCTACGCGCGGGAACGGGCATCAGGTGTGGGGAGCGAGCGCCACCTGCTGGCGGCGTTGCTGCGCTGCGGTCGCGCCCTCGCATCTGGAGGCTGAGCGGTTAGAAGCGGTTCCTGTGAAATCAGAAGGCTCACAAGAGGGCCCGCGGGGTCCCTTCCTTACACTGGCATCACGCCCTATTTCTCCATTGTGCGAGATCCCATGTGCACGACAGAAACGCCCCCACGGCAGGAACGACTGTGAATTTAATCGGTCCCAGTGGTGATAGGCATTTGGATGGTTCTGGAAGCTTGCATATTATGAGCATGCCTCGGTGCCTTTGGCCAACTCCCTTGAGAGAGCTTGCTCACTTCATAGTCCCCAGATGTCCTAGCGGGCATCCCCACCCCCAGCCACCTTGCTGTGGAAGGTCTGTGTCCCCCCGCCACCCCCCAAATCCCTGTGTTGAAATCTGCCCCCCAAGGTGGTGGTTTGGGGAGGTGAGGCCTCGGGGTCGGATCAGGTCAGAGGGTGTGGCCCCCACGAATGGATGAGCGCCCTGATGAGAGAGACACCAGAGGGCTCCCTGCCCCTGTGCCCTGTGAGCACACGGGGAGAGGACAGTGGTCAATGAACCAGGAAGAGGCCCTCACCAGACACAGAGCCCGCAGGCGCCTTGAACTTGGACTCCCGGCCTCCAGACCAGTGAGAAACAAATGTCTGTTGTTATAAGCCGTCCAGTAAATATTCCGTGACGGCAGCCCCCCTGTGGGTTGACACTTCCCCCCCCTCACCCCCCCCCCCCGCCCCGCGGAACCTCCCCCGCCACGTGACCAGTCATCACCACCCGCAGGTGACCGACAACGGGTTGTTCGGACCCCTTTTGGAAGAGGAGTAAACCCTACCTCTCGGTCCCAGGCGAAGGGCCTTTTGTCGCCTGCGCTCTCCAGGATGGTGGTCCAGTTCTGCGGCTGGGATCTGCACAGCGCCATCTGGGCGGTCAGGGAGTACGTGTACGTGAACAGCCCGTTCACCTCCAGCAGGACGAACTCTGCCTTCGTCACCTCCTGGAACTTTCCTTCCCGCCACCTAGGACACACGCGCAGGGCTTGGCTGCAGGGGGGTGCAGCAGCCCCGAGATGTCACGAGACAGTTCTGGGGACGGTGGGGGCGGCAAGCGAGGTCCCCTGGCCTCACCCGGCTGCCACTTGGCAGGGGACCAGCAGCAGGCGGGACGGGGCAGGGCCAGGAGGTGGGGGGCGGGGCGCGGGCACGGTGTCCTGTGGGGTGGCCACCAGAGGCCTCTCTGAGAAGCAGAGACTGGAAGAAATCGATGGGATGTTCTACAGGCGAAAAATGGCACTGGTAAAGAAGTAGATGAGGGGCGACTGGGGGGCTCAGTCGCTGAAGCGTCCGGCCTTGGCTCAGGCCATGATCTTGCGGTTCGTGGGTTCGAGGCCCACATCGGGCTCTATGCTGTCAACACAGAGCCCACATCGGATCCTGTCTGTCGCTGCCTCTGCCCCTTCCTTGCTCCCGCATGTGTTCTCTCTCTTCTCTCCCTCAATAATATTAAAAATTTTTTAAAAAATAGATGAATGAACGAGTAAGCAAGTAAACCAACAAAGAAAACCCTTCACAGCTGTCCTCTGACATTTTTCTAACGACATCTGCCAACATTCAAAAGGCGTATATTAGGGCCATTAATGAGGGTTGTTCTAAATCATTATTTTTTGGCACACGTCCTGTGCTCTCCTGCCAGGCGGGAGCTTACACCCCTCCTCTGCCCGGACGCCTCCCTTGATCTTCATACCCCGTGTGGGTTTGCGTCCCCGCCGCGTGGCAGCTCTGAGTGTGGGGCTGGGCCGTTGGGCCGGGCCGTCCCGTGTGCGCAGCCCACAGCCTCACCCGGGCACGGGATCAAGGCCACGAACCCGCCTGTTTGCAGGTGTGAGTCGGTGTCTGCTGCCTTCAATCAACTACTCTTTAGTCAGATGGTCTGCAGGGCACTGAGCTGAGCCCCCAGCCACCAAGTGCTTACTTAAATCGATTGGCATTCAGTAAAATGGAAAAGCTGCTTCCTCAAGCGCACTGGCCCCACGTACCCCCCCCCCCCCCTCATCGAGTACCCACCAAAGTGTAGCCATCACGCAGGGTGGGGTGTGCAGGGGGCGTGATGGAGGAAAACGGCAGAATCCACAGAGGGGGCAAATGAATGCTCGGACTCAACCATGTCCCCCAGAGCGCCCCCCACCCCCCGGGGACTGTATTTGGAGGTGGGGCCTCTACACCAGGAATTAAGGTGGAATGAGGGCCTCAGGGAGGGCCCTGATCCCACAGGAAGGGGAGGAGACGCAGTGTCGCGCGGGAGGACGCAGAGAGAAGGTGGCCGGCTGTAAGCCAAGGAGGGAGCCTCCCCAGAAGGGGGACCCCCGCCCTGTCCACGCTCTGACCTTGGCCTTCTGGCCTCCGGAACCGTGAGAGAATCACTGTCTGCTGTTTGAGCCCCCAGTCGGCGGTAAATTTCGTTATAGCGGCGGGAGCTGAGAGATTGCAGGGAGGGGACAAAACAAGGGCGGGGGAAGGTGTGGAGAGAGGGGTGGGGAGGGCGGCGGTGAGAGGGGTGAGGAGGGGGGAGCGTTATCTGAGGGGCCGGGCTGTGGGGTCTTACAGTTCCACCACCGGCCTCCAGGGGGTGTTGTAGTAGACGAGGCGGGGGCAGCCCAGCTTCTCGTACCGGTAGTTCACCACCAGGTCCTCGCGGGACATCTGTCCCCGGAAGTTGGGGTCATACGCTTCCCTAGGCAGACACGGGGAGGGGGCAGTGGATGGCCCTGCGCCGCCAGCCTCCCCCATCAGACTGTGGGCGTGCCAGACCTGTGCAGTCGTGGGAACCGAGTCCTTAAAATAAATCTCCGTGCCTCTCCTATCTCTGGCCCTCTCTCTGTCTCTCCTACTGTCTCTGTCTCTCTCTTAGGCTCTTTGTATCTCCGAGTGCGTCCCGTCACTTTTCTCTCTCCCTGGAGGTCCGTGCCCCCCCCAGGTCTGAGTGCAGGTTCACTGGCCGGGTTGGGCCTTGGCTGTGGGTGTGGACCGGAAGGTGACTGACTCCTGGCTTGTATCCGGGGGGCCGTGGTGTATAAAACACATGCGTGTCTTCGTGCTGGGGGTCGGGGTTCTCTGTTTCCCGGGTTCCAAGAAGGATCGAGTCCCACCCATCCCACCCCATGCCCACTTGGTGGCCCTGGGGACCAGCTGCACTGCACAGAGGGTCACCCTGGCCCTCACCCCCTCCTGCCTTGGCGGACAGTGTTGGGCTAACTGCCAGCTCAGAGGAACAGGTGCCCGGGCCCCATGAGCTGATGGCAGGCTGGCAAGATGGCAGAAAGGTGGCCTGGTAGGTGGGCAGACCTGAGCCACATCACAGTGGCCCTCCCACAGGCCCGGCACCTCCCCTACCTGTCCTCTCCCCACCCCGGATTCCCTTCTGTCGGGAAATCAGTTTAAAAACGATTTCTGAGTTGTCTTTGGGGCTGGGGGACAGTCAAAGGGAGGGACAATCAAAGGTTTCACCAACGGAAACCTTAGGCTCACTTCTCGATGATGTAGCTGTAGTTGTCCTGAAGGCCCACGGGGTCCAGGATGCCATTGGAACAGGCTGAGATTTTGCTGCAAGCGAGAAAAAGCGGCGAGAAGCTTCCAGAACCCACAGAGCACCAAAGGATTGTGAATTCTTCCCTTGGACGCGTATACCCCCGCCAGTTTGATTTTGGAGAACTTTCTTACTTCCATCCTCCCTACCAGGCCCAGAATCTCTCCAAGGAGCCAGAACTCGTGTGGGAGACCGACATCAGAGGCCAGGACCTAGGCGCTGGGTGTCCTGGCTCTTGAGACCATCATTTCCTGGGTTTTCTTTGTCGTGCTACATCTGTGCCTGCCTCTTTATGCAATATGGTTTATTTTGGGCCGGTTTCAGATTTTAAGGACTAGAATCATGCTGTGTGTGTCGTTTCGAATCTTCTGTTCCACATCCCTGGCACACGGCTATGATAGTCCATTGCATCGAGCCACTGCACCTGTTTATTTCCTGTCAATGGGATTCGAGCTGGCCTGCTTCCAGCTTGGAGCTATTAGGAATAATGCCGCTGAGAACATTCTGGAACCCTTGCCAATGTAAACGTGCCAGATTGGAATTGCTGGGTCAACAGATGTGTTTTCTAAAGCAGCTGAGAAACGTACATACCCGCGGCAAAGTCTGCGTGTTCCGGAGGCTGCCAGGGGCTCCCGGTCCTTACCAGTACCTGCTCCTGGCCGGGCTTTGTAAATTTCACCACGCTGGTGGATGAGAGTGATGGTCTCTAATAAAAGTTTTCATTTTCTTTTCCCTATGAAGTGAGGCTGACCGCGTTTTCGGCACCTTTTCCTATGCTTACCAGCCGTTTGGATTCCTTTCTTGTTCCTTTCTTGGAAGTGCCTGTTCAAGACTTTTGCCCATTTTTAAAAAATTAGTTTTTTTTTTTTTTTTTAATTATTAATTGGTAGGAATTCTTCATAAAGTCTCAGTAGCACGTGTGACGCTTGATCTTGGGGTCATGAGTTTGAGCCCCACAGTGGACGTAGAGATCACTTAAAAAATAAAATCTATTTTTTTAGTTTTTTATTTTATGAGGTATTTTTAAAGGTTTATTTCTTTAGAGAGAGAGTGCGAGTGGGAGAGGGGCAGAGAGGGAGAGGAGAGAGAGAATCTCAAGCAGGCTCTGCACGGTCAGTGCACGGCCTAACGTGGGGCTCAAACTCACCAACCGTGAGATCGTGACTTGACCCAAAATCAAGAGTCAGATGCTTAACCGACTGAGCCACCTAGGCACCCCCACCCAAATAAAGTCCGTTTACAAGTCCATTGCTGGTTACGCATGTGCAAATATCTTCCCCACGCTCTTTATGGCAAAAGCTATTTGTATATTGTTTAAAAAATGTTCCCTGCACATTATGTCCTTGTATATAAATATATCATTTGTTGATTCAACAAAATGTTTCCATTTGGGGGAAATGTGGTAAAATCATCACCTGTGTTTATTAGTGCCCTTGAGCAGGGGACATTGAAGCTGGCCCCGACTAGCTCCTGAGAGCCAAGCATTAAATCTGCTGGAATTTTGTGAGCCGGTGGATCATTCACGATGGTACTTGATATCCACACGGGAGTATTCACACCACAGGAATTGGCAAGGGCTGCAATTCGGGGCCTCCCCCTCCACCCAGAACTGGTTGTCACCCATTTACCAGCACGCCACTGCCTGCAGGGGAAGAGTATGGCAATTTGGCTGATCTTCTGGTTTCTTCCTTTTTTTGTGCCTTGGATTCTCGGGGCTGCGTTCCCTGGGGGTAACTATGGATACTGGAGCAAAGTTCCCCCAAAATATCAGCAACCAATTAAAACCAAAAACTGTAAGCAATTTTAATCAAAATGAGGAATTCAGGGACTCGCAAAAGACGACAAGAAAGAAAGAAAGAGGAAAGGGAAGGGAAAGGGAAAGGGAAAGGGAAAGGGAAAGGAAGGGAAGGGAAGGGAAGGGAAGGGAAGGGAAGGGAAGGAAAGGAAAGCGAACAATCACATGATTAGGAGAGAGAGCAAAGTGTAAATATCACCAAGCTGGTAAAGGAGGGAACACTGTGCCAGAAACCAAACTCAGCCTATCAGTATTCATTATTTAACTATTTCTTTTTTTTCCCCTAACATTTATTCATTTTTGAGAGATAGAGACAGAGCGTGAGCAGGGGAGGGGCAGAGAGAGAGGGAGACACAGAATCCAGGCTCCAGGCTCTGAGCTGTCAGCACAGGGCCTGATGCAGGGCTCGAACCCACGAACCGCGAGATCGTGACCTGAGCTGAAGTCAGACGCTTAGCCGTCTGAGCCACCCAGGTGCCCCATTATTTAACTATTTCTTATGAGAATGTTAAATATACATAAAAATGCACAGGAAAATGTCACCCGATTTCAACAGTTGTGAAACAACTGTCACCAAGCTTGTCACGTCCCAGTCCCCGCCCCGATATCGACACACTTACTTCTGAATGACGATCTTTTTCTCCTGGTCACAACCCACTGAAATGAGTGCCGTCTGCGGAGGAGAGAGGCAGGGATGCTGACCAGGGTCAGTGAGGGCCGCTGACGGCCCGGCTGTGTTAAGAACCCACGTGGGGACACTCACACCCAGGAGAGACAGGAAACGGTGTGCCCAGACCCTGACACAGTGACCCAGTCTCCCGGGACTCACTGTAACTGTGCCTGGCCCCGCGGAGCTCAAGCCCTAAGGGCTTGCCAGAGCTATGGGGGTGCAGTTAAGTCCCCTGTCACTAGCTTATATCTTAGTTCCAACCAGAGGCCAGTTTATAAATGTGGGACAGTACTTGGCATACAGAAGACAAACATGGATTTACCACGGGACAGAATGCAATATTCCCATCAATTTTACAAAAATCGTGGTAAAGGGGTGCCTGGGTGGCTCAGCTGGTTAAGCGTCTAACTCCTCTCCGGTTCACGTCATAATCTCATGGTTCGTGAGATCGAGCCCCACATCTGTGCTGACAGCACAGAGCCTTGCTGTCTTGGGATTCTCTCTCTCCCTCTCTCTCTCTCTCTCTCTCTCTCTGCCCCTCCCCTGCTCTCTCTCTTTCTCTCCAAATAAATAAATAAACTTTAAATAAATAAATAAGTAAATCAATAAATAAATAAACTTTAAAAATGTGGTAAAATACACATAACACGAAATGTCCCATCTTAACCATTTTAAGTGCAAAGCTCAAGGCCATCAGGCACACTCACACGGCTGTACACCCACCCCCACCAACTGTTTCCAGAACCTTCTCATCTCCCCAAACTGAGACTGTCCCCATGAGTCCTGACACCCCACCCCCTGCCCCACCCCTGGTGCCCACCATCTGTCTCTGTGGACAGGACTGCTCTGGGGACCTCAGAGAAGAGGAATCAGACAGTATTTGGACTTCTGGGATTGATTTCTTTCACTGAGCGTAACGTCTTCAAGATCCATCCATGTTGTGGTGGGTGTCAGAACGGACCGCCCTGTGTTTATTGGTTCACCCATCAGTGGACGTTTGGGTAGCTAACACCTTTTGACTATTACAAATAAGGCCACTGTGAGTATATGTGTACAGGTTTCCGGGTGGATGTGTGCGGTTTTCCGTTCTCTTGGGAGCACCAAGGAGTGCTGTCACCAGAGTTGGCCAGAGGTGTTCTGGGGATGACCGGGGAATGAGACGAGACACCTGCTCCAAGGATGGTGAGTCTTGAGGGGCAGACCTGGGGGGTGCAGTTGCGGGGCGCGAGGGGGGGGGGGTGGCGGGGGGGAAGGGAGTGACCCTGGACACTGGGACCAGATCACCTCCATTTTCAAATCCTGAACATGGGCTCGGCCAGCCCCTCGGGGAAACTCCAGGGGAGACCCACCACCGTTATTCTTAACGCTAACAACGAAGAATATGGGACAGTGAAAATTTGGGACATACCAGTGGCTTCAGGTCCACACATGAAATTTCCTTGTTGGCTACGTCCAGAGTGATGGTAGATAGTGTGGGTTTCTTTATGCTGCGAGGCAATGGGAGTGTGTATTATCACACATCAGTGTCACAAATAGTATCAGGGTTAAAAACAATCACCAACCCACCGATTTACTTATCCATCCATCCATCCATCCATTCATGATCCATCCAGGCCTCTGCTTGTCCATCCATTCATCCATTTGTTCCAGAATACTGACTGAGAGAACCTCTGCTCACATGTGGTGGCCCCACCCTCCCTTGAGTTTCTACCTCTTCTTGAGTCAGTTTTATTCATTTACGTATAATAACTTCTTGAAAACCACATCTGACATCCATTATTATTACCTAGCTACGTATAATGTTTTCTTGTTCTGTTTTTCATTGAAGTATAATTGCAATACAATATCATATTGGGGCTCCTGGGTGGCTCAGTCTGTTGCATGTCTGACTTCGGCTCAGGTCGTGATCTCGAGGTTCACGAGTTCGAGCCCCGCGTCCAGCTCCGTGCTGACAGGTCAGAGCCCGGAGCCTGCTTCGGATTCTGTGTCTCCCTCTCCTCTCTCTGCCCCTCCCCCACTCATCTCTGTCTCTGTCTCTCTCTCTTTCAAAAATTAAGAGCATTAAAAAAATTTTTTTAAAGAAATGCAATATCATCTTAGTTCCAGGCGTACAACATAGTTATTTAATGTCTGCATACATTGCAAAAGGATGGCCATTAATAGGCTAGTTACCGTCTGTCACCATACAAAGTTAATACAACATTACTGACCGTGTTACCCAGGCAGTTCAATACATCCCCATGACTTCTTTATTCTATAACTGGGGGCGTATTTCATTGTATACATACACCACGTCTTCTTTATCCATTCACCTCTAGATGGATTGCTTAGATTAGCTGGCTTCCATAATTTGGCTTTTGTAAATGATGCTGCAACAAACAAAGGGGCACGTGTATTGTTTCAAATTAGCGTTTCGGTCTTCTTCAAATAGTCAGACCTGGAATTGGGTTGTGTGGTGGGTCTCCGTTTCATTTTCTGAAGAGCCTCCGTCCCGTTCTCCAGAGCGGCTGCACCAGTTTGCATTCCCACCAACAGTGCAGGGCTCCCCTTTCTCCGCATCCTCGCCAACCCTTGTTTCTTGTGTTGTTGATTGTAGCCATCGTGATGGGTGTGAGGTGGTGTCTCGATGTGCTTTTGATCTGCGTTTCCCTGATGCTGAGTGACGTGGGGCATCTTTTCACGTGTCTGTTGGCCATCTGGATGTCTTCTCTGGAAAAGCGTCTCTTCAGATCTTCTGCCCATTTTTTCATCGCGTTGTCATTGTTGTTCTTGAGTTGCGCGTGTTCCTGACGTGTTTTGGACGTCGGCGTCTTCTCCCAGTCAGTGGGCCGCCTTTTCATTTTGTGGGTGGCTACCTTCACTGTGTGGGAGCTTTTGAGTTGGGTGAAGCCCCTCCCCTTATTCTTTCATAAGTCTCCACACTTGTCATTTTCTGTTCTACTGTTTGTGTCAATTCTCTCCTCCTTCGTCAGGATTGCGGGGTCGCCTTGTGTACTGGGCTTCTGAAGAACCAGCTTTATGTGTCACTTTGACTTTATCCTGTCTTTTTGCCCTCTGTTTAATACATTTCAGATTGTATCATCATTAACTCCCTTCTTTTTGTGGTTCCCCTGGTTCTTTAAGGTCAATGTTTACTTCATGCGTCTTCAGTCCGTTCTTCCCCCTCATAATAAAAGTGCTCAGGGCACAGATTTTCCTTTGAGTATGTTTCAGCCGTGTTGCATGGATTCTAGGATTCAAGGGTTATTTGTAAAAGCGTCTCTTACTTTCCAAGAAAGGGGGCTTTTTGTCATCGGTTTTGTTTTTCTGGCCATTCAGTTCTAGTTTTGTTGGATTATGGTCTGAGCATGTCGTCTGAAAATCTCTACTGGGAGATCTGGTTGATTTTTTTAATTGCCAAGTACATAAAAAATTGAGTTAAATATATTTTTTTAAATGTTTATTTATTTTTGAGACAGAGAGAGACAGAGCATGAATGGGGGAGGGGCAGAGAGAGAGGGAGACACAGAATCGGAAGCAGGCTCCAGGCTCTGAGCCATCAGCCCAGAGCCCGACACGGGGCTCGAACTCACAGACCGTGAGATCGTGACCTGAGCTGAAGTCGGACACTTAACCGACTGAGCCACCCAGGCGCCCCGAGTTAAATATTTTTTTAATGTTTATTTGTTTTTGACAGAGAGAGAGACAGAGTGTGAACAGGGGAGGGGCAAAGAGAGAGAGGGAGACACAGAATCCAAAGCAGGCTCCAGGCTCCGAGCTGTCAGCACAGAGCCCAACACGGGGCTCGAACTCACGAACCGCGAGATCGTGACCGGAGCCGAAGTGGGACGCTCAACCGACTGAGCCCCCCAGGCGCCCCTAGAATACTTTAGTTCCGATGTCTTAGCAAATTCCAATTATGTGATACAGTGATACAAAATTCCACATGTAGAATGAAGACTTGTTGAAATACATATTCTAGGGACCCCCTGTGCGTGGGGTCACGCAGGACGTGTCCTTCTGTGTCTGGCTTCTGTCACCACACACAGTGTCCTCAGGGTCCATCCACGTGGTGGCAGGCGGCAGGACCTCCCTCCTTCCTGAGGCTGGGTGACATCCCAGCGTGTGGATGGGCCACACTGTGTCCACCCACCTACTGGGCCGTCTGCGGATACGGGGCTGTTTCCACGTTTTGGTGATTGTGAATCAGGCTTCTGTAAACACGGGTGTGCACATATCTGTTCCAGTCCTGCTTCCCATTCTTCCGGGTGTAGACCCAGAAGCGGGATTGCCAGGTCATATGGTAATTCTATGTTCAATGTTTTGAGGAACCACCGTTTAGAAAGTGTTGCCGATTATTCTGGCCTTACTGTCCTTGGAGGGAGGGAGTCTGGATCTCGGCCCCGCGTTCCCAGATCTGTCAAGGGAACCCCGTACACAGGGGCCGCCCACTCCCATCTAGGCGACCGCGTACCTGGAGGTGAAGTTGGGGTTGGCCCTGCCCCAGTGGTGCTGCTGCCTCAGGGAGATGTTCTGTGGAACCGAGAACAAACACAACGGTGGGGCAGCCCGGGGTGGCTGAGGATCGGGGCTCGGGGGGGGACACTGAGGTAGGACGGGGCTTTGGGAGGAGGAGCCTGGAAAGCATCCAGCTGCCTCTTGATTCTAATTGTACCACCGGTGAGAGGCTTCTAGAAGTTCATAGAAATGACCAACCCCAAGCTCCTTCGTTTCCTGGCTGCCTTTGTCTGAGGGACCTGGAGTGAGGGGTGACTTTGTTTCCCCTCCTCTTTAGGAGGTGACGGGGACCGGTCCAAAAATCCCCCTGTGGCTGACTGATGCCTTGTCAGGCTCCCGTTTTGTGGAAACCTCCCAACCCTACCCTAGGCTTCTGGGGTCAAGTGCAAACTCCACGGTGTGACCGTGAGGCCTGGCTCGGCCCTGTGGAGCACCCTGGCCTCCTGTTTGGCCAGGACCCTCCTGCCCCCCCGCCCCCCGTTTCACCTCCATCCTCGTGCCTCAGTTTACCCAGCTACCCAGATTTCCCTGGGGCTATGTTAGGCTCTCTGTCACATCCTCCTGCTTGTCCCCTGTGCTTCCTGCCTGCAGGGAGCAGGGGAGGGGCGGGGAGCAGCAGGGCTGTGTCCTCTCCAGAAGCTTTAGCGCCTTATCCAGCCATGGGCGGGCGAAGAAGGAAGTTCAGGCCGAGGAAGCCTTCAGGCGGCCGGACCTGGCTGGGCCCAGTCAAGGCTGTGCCCTTCCCTGCACTGACCTGGTCCTGGGGCGGGGGCGCCACTCACCAGTCTGTGCTTGGTGTTTCCGTCATGGGTGTAGCCGTCCTCGTAGATGGCCACCTGCAGCCCCAGGGAGTGGGGGTTGCTCACCATTGCCTGGTGGGGGGTGGGGGGTGGGGAAGGAGACGCACACCATTTACTGGGGCCGGGGGACACAGAAGGGCGCCACTGGGGTCTCACCACAGGGGACCCCTGTGCCCCTTCGCACTAAAAACCAAGCTTGCTCTGCAAAGGCAGCCGCCCCTCCGATCCCCATGCCCCCGCCCCACCTCGTCTACCCCCCAGCGTGGCCTCTGAGCCCCGGCACTGCAGACAGCTTGGAGCTGCGGGACCCAGACCCGTCCCTGCTGGTGGGTCTGCACCCCCCCCCCCCAGAGGACCCCCCAAGCAGGCCCGTCCTGCGCAGGAGGCCGAGGGGAGAGCCCGAGATAAGAGCCGGAGCCAGCCTGGCCTCCCCTGGCTGGACTTCACCCCATGGCCTTACATTAATCCGCACCCTCCCCCCGAGAGTCTGGGCTTGGCCACTTGGGTTTCAGGTCTGGGGACCCCCACTGTCTCTTGAGCACCCCCCGCCCTGTGAGGGGAGGCGGGAGTCGGGACTGCTGGCCGGAAGCACAGAAGCGGGGTCCGGCTGGGCTAAGAGGAAGAGGAGTGGGAAGCATAGAACAGCCCAGAAGCAGGATGGAGAAGGAGGCACGGAGGCCCCCCGGGAAGGAGGCCAGCCGGGCGGAGGCCGTTTCTGCACAGCGTCACGGGTGAGGGCTCTCCCCGGCGGTGCCAGGGGACTCGCAGGGCCTGCGACGCTGGGGGGACCCCAAGTACCAGAAGCACCGGGTGGCGTCAGGAGGAGGTGGCCTTACCATTGGGACCGGTGACCTGCCTGGCCGCGGAATCATGAGCGCTGTGAGCTGCAGTTTGCTGTTCATGTCGATGCTGTACATCCTGTTGTCAAATTCTCCTTGCAGAAGCTCTACCTGGGCAGAAACGCCGCGCAAATCAATCCGTCGCATCAGATTCGCGGGGGCGGGCAGGCAGCGGTCTCCCCTGGGGATGGAACCTTCTAGTCTTTCATGCACGCCACTGTCTTCCCTGCCGGATCCTGCAGCACCCCCCCTCCCCCCCCCCCCCCGTAGAGCCTCGCGGCCCACCCCATTGCAGACGAGCCTCCTCTTTCTAGAAGTCTCCCCACCCCCCCACCCCCCCACGCCTGATTTTTGCCACAGTTGCTTCTTTGCCAAGTGCGCATCCCTAGGTGATGTAACTTGGTCCGGCCCGTTTTCAAACGTTGTTCTAAGCCCCTTGCAATCCACAGGCTCCCCCCTCACCCCGCCCTCTTCGTGTCTCTTCATCTCTGAAGCCCCCCGGCTGCTGGACCCGTAGATTCTCACAGTCTGGATTTTCCTGGTGCAGGTGGGCGTTGGAGGATGGGTCTGTTATTACACTTTGGCTTATTATCTAATACTGTGTGATTTATCTTTGCTGCCCAGCTTTCATCTGGGGGATTTTTACGTTTTGCTTTTTTTTTTTTTTTTTTTTAACATTTATTTATTTTTGGGAGACAGAGAGAGACAAAGCATGAGCAGGGGAAGGGCAGAGAGAGAGGGAGGCACAGAATTGGAAGCAGGCTCCAGGCTCTGAGATGTTGGCACAGAGCCTGACACGGGGCTCGAACCCACGAACTGTGAGATCGTGACCTGAGCCAAAGTCGGACGCTTAACCGACTGAGCCCCCCAGGCGCCCCTGCGTTTTTGTTTTTGTTTTTAAAGTAGGCTGTAGCCCAACGTGGGGCTCAAACTCACAACCTGGAGATCAAAAATCACAATGCTTTTCCGACTGAGCCAGCCAGGCGCCCCGTCACCCGTGGGTTTTTGTTACACTGTATAGTTGCTGGTTTGGGTGGGGCTTTTGGTGGGGGTGGGATTTGGGAAAACTACTAGCTAATGGCACAGCCTTTTTCCCCAGAAGAGTTCAAGGGCCCACAAGAAAATCCCCATGGCTGGGGACTGATAGTTTATTGTGGCAAGTAGAGGAAAGAAGAAAAAAATCACTCCCGTCTCCATAGATCGATACACTCAGTAGTTGCTTCCCATATCGCTAAATGCCGTGGATCCAAAGGCCATTTGGAAATGGACACCCTAGGGGCACCTGGGTGGCTCAGTCGGTTAAGCGGCCGACTTCGGCTCCGGTCATGATCTCACAGTTCATGGATTCAAGTCCTGCATCGGGCTCTCTGCTCTCAGCACGGAGCCTGCTTCAGATTCTGTGTCTCCCTCTCTCTCTGCCCCTGCCCCATGTTCTCTCTCTCTCTCTCTTCTCAAAAATAAGCGTTAAAAAAAAAAAAAAGAAAGGGTGCCTGGAACTTTGATCTAAACAGTTACGATCACATACTTTGCAAACGTCAACTTGGAGTTGGGGATCCATGAGAATCTCCTGAACGTTCATAGGGCACCTCTGGAAATCAAAAGCTGGAAACATCGGATCAGGGAGCGGGGTCAGTATTTCCACTTGCCCCACATCAGTGAACATCACGGCTGCCTCTTGGGACCAGATGTTTTGCCCTGAAAACTAAGAGAAAAGCAACTTGGGAGATCGGGTCGTTCTAAGTGTTTTTTGAGGATGTAAATTTTATCTCACGATTCAGGTTTAAATTTAGAAGGAAGACCAGATAAAGTCATCAGTACGCTTCATTCATTCCTTGGTGATTAACGATGGAAACTCCGTATTTCCTCAGCAGAGAGGATACACAGGAAATAATTCTAGACTTATCCACAGGTCCCGGACCGCTCTGGAAAGTTGGATGAAAGCTAATGACCCTCCCCCAGAAAATGCCGTGGTTGTCAAGAATGTGTCAGTGTGACGGGGTCCTGGGTGGCTCAGTCGGTTAAGTGTCCGACTCTTGGTTTTGACTCAGGTCATAATCTCACAGTTTGTGAGTTCGAGCCCCATATCAGGCTCTGTGCTCATAGCGTGTAGCCTGCTTGGGATTCTCTCTCTCCCTCCTTCCCTCCCTCCCTCCCTCCCTCCCTCTCCCTCTCTTTCCCTCTCTTTCCCTCTCTGTCTGCTCCTCCTACGTTCACTTTCTCTCTCAAAAATAAATTAACTTTAACAGTCCTCACGTTTCTTTTCTGGGTTAGCTGCTAATGAGTTACGGGCCCTTAGGAAAGAGAGAAATCTGAACTTCAGTTTTTCCTCTCTTGTAAAAGTTGGACGAGATTATCTCCTTCCTGGGGTTTTGTGAGAGTGAAATAAAATTAGACAGGCATAACGTAAAAGGGGATGTGAAATAACTCTGGCATCACCGCTTCCGGTCTCTCTGTGACTCAGTTTTCCCGTCTGTCCAATGGGGACAATACAAGGTTCTTCGACTTCTTTTTTTTTTTTTTTTTTTTTTACGATTATTTGTTTATTTCTTTTTTAGTTATCTCTACCCTCAACGTGGGGCTCGAACTCCCAGCCCAAGATCAAGAGTCACATGGTCCGCCAACCAAGCCCCCCAGGTGCCCCCGAGGTTCTACTTCTAAGACGATGGTCGGGATTAAATGGGGTTAACTGAGGGAAACCGCTCAGACCAGCACCTACTATATCCTGAACGCCCAGTAAGTTTTAGCTGCTGTGGCCGTAAATCCCATATTAATTAAAATCATTAAATGATTGCCGTTGTTATTAAAATACCAGTACTATTCTCATAACTAGAGTGATTTCCCGCCTTCAGGAAAAGGATCGGCAGTTTGAGAACGAGACCGTAATTCCTCACCGACACGGCGATAAACAGCACTTTGTACCTACTTTGATTAGAGAACTTGGCAGGATTCCGAGGCTGCCATAATACAAACTGTTCTCCCGAGTTAAAACTGCCAGTTCATTCTGATCTAGGAGAAAAGAAACAAGACAGAACAAAATGGAAATGAGGGCTGTTTCCGTGGACAAAACTGTAACAAATCTAACAAGTTGTTAAAAAACAATTACGCCCGATGCCATCATATAGACCAGGGGTCAGCAAACTTCTTTTGTAAAAGGCCAAATGGCAGGGGCGCCTGGGTGGCTTGGTTGGTTAAGCGTCCGACTTCAGATCAGGTCACGATCTCGCGGTCCGTGAGTTCGAGTCCCGCGTCGGGCTCTGGGCTGACGGCCCAGAGCCTGGATTCTGCTTCGGATTCTGTGTCTCGTCTCTCTCTGCCCCTCCCCCACTCATGCTCTGTCTCTCTCTGTCTCAAAAATAAATAAACGTTAAAAAAAATTTTTTTTTTTTTAAAAAAAGGCCAGATGGCAAATGTTTTCTGCTTTGCTGGTCAGGTGCTTTGTTACAAGTATTCAGCTCTGTGACAGCAGCTACAGACCAGTTGTAAATTAACGGACATGATTGCGTTCTAAGAAAACTGTATTTTTTTTTTTTTGAAGTTTGTTGATC
The DNA here is from genome assembly GCF_018350155.1 of Leopardus geoffroyi. Taxonomy (NCBI): domain Eukaryota; kingdom Metazoa; phylum Chordata; class Mammalia; order Carnivora; family Felidae; genus Leopardus; species Leopardus geoffroyi. The sequence continues at coordinate 4,236,940 of NC_059331.1, read as the reverse complement.
TTGAGAGAGAGAGAGAGAGAGAGAGAATGAGCAGGAGGGTAGGCGAGAGGGAGGGAGACAGAGAGTCCCAAGAAGGCTCTGAGCCATCAGCACCAAGCCTGATGGGGGGCTCGAACTCACGAACCGTTGAGATCATGACCTGAGCAGAAACCCAGAGTCGGATGCTAAACAAAAAATTGTTTTCTTCCGTGACTGAACTAACCGGTCCTCCACGGGTGGGCCTGGAGGTTGTTTCTGGTCTTTCGCAGACACAGAGTTCCAAGGAACACGGGAGAGCATTAAAAGGTTTTTTGAAAGGGTCAACATGACCGGATGTGTATTTTTATTCTTAAAAAAAAAAAAAAAAAAAAAAAGACAAACAAGGGAGATTTCAGAAAAAGTGAGGCTTAAGCTGAACCTTGGGGAAAGCCTCTGATATAGAAAAGTGGAGGTGTGTTTGAGGAGCGGGGAGTGAATTAATGTACTGAGGGTTTCTCGACCTTGGCGCTAGTGAGGTTAGGGACCAGATCCTTCTTTGCGGTAGTTTGGGGGTGGGGGTGGGGTGCGTCCTGGCACTATAGGATGTTAAGCAGCATCCCTGGCCTCTACCCAGTAGATACTAGGAGCACGCCCCCCGATGAGACAACCACGGATGTTCCCAGACACCGCCGAGTGTCCCCAGGTTGACGAAATGGGGACTTGGCTGTATAACAGGTAAAAGGTTTCAGGTATGCAGGAAGTAATCGTATTTGTAATATTAAGAAGAAAAATTCCTCTAAGGGACCATGCACCACTGGTTTAATTATAAGGAAATGCTGTATCATGGATTTCTATAATTATGAGTTAATTTTAAATAGATACAGGGACATAGATAGTAGGATGTAATGCAACGATCAGCAAACAGAGGGAAATAGTGACTTGAAACTCAAGCGACGGCCCCCTTCGCCCAGTTTACTCCACTATTTGCCTTTCCAACCCACGAACCGTGTGAGAATTACTCAGGCGAATGTCATCTTTTAAGACAGCACCAGGACAATGATTTGGTTGCAAAGAAATCCTGGGGATGCCAGCTGGTGGGGGTTGAAACGTGTGCCCTCCAAAAAGACAGATTGGCATCCTAACCCCCAGGACCTCAGCAGGTGACTGTATTTGGAGATCAGGTCTTTCCAGACGTGATCAAGTCCCAGTGAGGTCATCAGGGTGGGTCCTAATCCAATATGACTGGCATCCTTATAAAAAGGGGAAACATGGGGCGCCTGGGAGGCTCAGTCCGTTGAGTGTCCGACTTTGGTTCAGGTCATGATCTCTCAGTTCGTGGGTTCGAGACCCGCGTTGGGCTCTGTGCTGACAGCTCAGATTCTGTGTCTCTGCTTCTGATTCTGTGTCTCCCTCTTTCTCTGCCTTGCTCCACCCCCCCCCCCTCAAAAAAACATTATTATTTTTTTTTAAAGGGGAAATATGGACATGGAGACATGCCCAGTAGGGGGCACAGTGTGCAGACATAGGGGACGAGGACCGTCTACAACCCAGAGAGACAGGCCTGGGGCACATCCTGTCCTAGAGCCTCTGTGGGGGGCACGGGCCAGCCCACATGTTGATGTCGGACTTCCGGCCTCTAGAACCTTCCCCCCACCCTCCTTCCCCGGTTTGTGGGCATTTGTGGTAGCGGCCTTAGGAAGGGAGCACCCGATGAACGGTCCATCGTGGTGAAAAGGCACAATAGTTTATGGCGGGAGCTGCTCTCGAACGTGCGATGATCACACTGTGGTTTGGTTTGGGCCGGACTGGATCTGGCGGGGTCGGCGGCGAACAAGCCCAGTGTAGGGCACCTTCTAGAAAGCTACCCGTAGGCTGGCCACGCACTGGCAGCGATGTTGTGGATGGTGATGTTGGCTTCCGAAACGGAAGAATACGAGATGCGGGGTTCTTCATCCATGGGGACAGGGTAAACGAGCTGACCTATGAGACGACAGGGCAGGATAATGAGGAAAGGGACCCCCGCCGCCCGCCCACCCCAGCCCTTGGTTAGCGACTCAAGTGGTAACCGAATGGAGGCAAACACGGCCCGGGGCCGCACCGCCATGGAGCGTCGCACAGAATGCGCTTAGGTTTGAGCAAAGCAAGCCTGGGTGGGCAGGAACGCCGGGTACCGGCTGCAGGGTTCCGGAGAACCGCTTTTCTCACTGCGGGAGGCGTGAATGCCCTGGAATGCCTTTTACTATATGTGTAACATGGAATCAGAGCTTCCTTTCTGGAATGAGCGCCCCGAATGCACCAGTCAGCCCTGAGCCCTTTCCTTGCGTGGGGTGGGGCTGGGTGGGGTTGGGGGGGGGGGGGACAACGGTGTTCAGGCGGCCTGACTGGTGCTGTGAAGCAGGCTGCGATTGTAGGTGCCCCTGCAGCCACATTGTGCCCAGGGGGCCCTGACAGTCCGCCTTCCCGGGGTGGGGCTGCCTTCTGTTCCCTGTCTCATGCTGGCTGGTGGGCTGGGGCTCATGTAGCAGGCCAGCCGGAGGTGCGGTGACTTTTCCCGGCCAGGGGAAGCCCTGAGCCACGTCCCAGAGTCGTGAACCTGTGGTTCCTGGTTGGAAGACCAGGGTTGTCCTAGGTGACTGGGGTGAGGGGTGACTTTCAGAACCTGCCTGCATGGCCCTAAAGACTAGAGGAGGCAGGAAATGGGGTGTGGTGGGGTGCTGGACACAGCGAGGGCTCACAGTGGGAATGGGTTGGTCCCAGTCTGCTCAAGCCAAGGGAGAGAAAAACCCACTGTGCTTTCCCCACCCGAGGGGACACCATGGGGACACCGAGGGCGGCCCCAAGCCCGGGCCTCGCTCACCTGCGTTTCCAGAAACCAACAGGCTCTTCTCAAACCAGAAGATCAGAATGCCTTTCTGGCCCGGGGTGATGAGGATGTCAAGGGTCCCGTTGTAGTCAAAGGGCAGCCCCAAACTGCGGTTCAGGGGGTGTTCTGAGTAGCTGAACATAGCCTGAGAGAAAGAGATCGCTGAATCCCGGGGGGTGACAGAAGGAGTCACTGAGTCGAGGGCATCCGCGAGCTTGGTCACTGGGGCTTCCTTCAAGCCTTATTATCGGGGCCAGTGGTTCTCACTGGGGCGGCCCTGCCCCCAGGGGACACTGGGCGATGTCTGGGACGTGTGGGGCAGTCGGGACTGGGGGAGGTCCTGGAGTGGTCGATGAGGCAGGGGTGCTGTCCCACACCCACAGCGCCTGGGATGGCCACAAACAACTATTCCTGCCACAGGGCACGCAGGGCTGAGGCGGAAGAGCCCTGCCCCCTCCCTCTGGGCTGCCAGAGACACAGCGCTCAGGGCAGGATGGATGGCACGCGGCCCCCAGTGCCCCCACCTCGAGGACACGGGGGCCGGGCCCGTCTGCATGACCCACTGGGCCTGTGAGCGCGCATCGGGCCCGACCCAGGCCCCCTGTGTAATACGCCGGCTGGCTCCGGTCCCCTGTCCCCGGGCTGGGCTGCCGGATGGCAGAGGAGCCAACTAAGACAACACGGCAAACACGAAGGAGGTCAGACTTGAATCGCTGACAGGGGAGGCCAGAGACAGTGCGGAGCTCCCGGCCACCCCTCCCCCATGTTGAGGGCCGTGGGGTCAGGCGAGGGGCTCCCCTCACTGCAGAGGGAGCCCCAAACCAAAGGCTCCTAAAGTTTCAGGCACTCAGGGGCCAGGGGGAAGGGAAGCCAGGAGCGGAAAAGCACTGAGCACTGAGTACTGAGTGCTGAGTACCAAGCAGAGAGATGTGCCCTGCTGGTTTCTTCCTTCTCCTTAAGGAGGCTGTGGTCAAGGCACCTCAACAGACTTCAGCTGGACTACAGACAGAGACCTAGGGTCAAGGGCCCCGTGGCGAGGAATGCAAACGTGCAGCGAGCAAACCCCCCAGTGTAGACGCCTGCCAGCCAAAGCCTCTGGGATTGTGGGTAGGCAGGCCTGAGAAATCGTGCGCCGGTGGTAACCACGTGTACACCACCGCACTCACTCCAGAGCGACGCACGGCCCAGGGAACCTTATGCTAATGAGGGCACTCACGTGGGGACGGGACCACGCACCTGATCAGGGGGTGAGGGGCTTTCAGCCACGGAGGTCAGCCCAAATTCTGGAAGCTTCCTCACAGCAGGGCTCCCCTGAACCACAGAGCTGTACATCCCACTTACAGTATCTGAAATGCCTGGGTACCGACTGTACCTAATCTTTTTCTGACTTAATATCTTTTTCTTCAAATGCACTTTCCAGTCTTATTCTAAAGGGTATCTGTGATATCTGTTTCATATGCCAAGTCTCTGAATACACATGAAAATAATCTTTAGCCAATGGTTCAACATGAAACATTTAAGACGATCTTTTGCGCGGTCAGTGACACATGCACCACACCTTGTATTGTATCCCTAGTGTTCAGCATAGTGCTTAGCACTTCCTGGACACCACTTAAATACTGCCAAGTGCATGACGGAGTGGACAAATGAATGCGGGCGGAGATGGCTGGTGGGCGTGTGAGTGGGTAGGTGGGTAGATGGATGCATAGGTAGGCAAATGGATGGATGAACGGCTGAGTAGGTAGGTGGAGTGGTGGGTGGATGAATGGATGGACAAGTAGGTAAATGGATGGATGGGTAGGTGGATGGATGGATGGATGGATGGATGGATGGATGAGTAGAGGGATAGTGGGATGGATGGATGGGTGGATGGATAAGTAGGCAGGATAGGTGGATGGATGGATGGATGGATGGATGGATGGATGGATGGATGGATAGGTGGATGGATGGATGGATGGATGGATAGGTGGATGGATGAAGGGATGGGTGAGTAGAGGGATAGTGGGATGGATGGATGGATGGATGGATGGATGGATAAGTAGGCAGGATAGGTGGATGGATGGATGGATGCATGGATGGATGGATGGATGGATGAGTAGAGGGATAGTGGGATGGATGGATGGATGGATGGATGGATGGATGGATGAGTAGAGGGATAGTGGGATGGATGGATGGATGGATGGATGGATGGATGGATAAGTAGGCAGGATAGGTAGATGGATGGATGGATGGATGGATGGATGGATGGATGGATAAGTAGGCAGGATAGGTGGATGGATGGATGGATGGGTGGATGGATGGATGGATGGATGGATAGTTAGGTAGATGGGTACATGGATAGACAGGTAAATGAAAAGCTAGATGGATTTCAGACATGAAAATCCAAGTGTGTGAGTTTTAACGAAAACCTGGCTTAGGGCAAAGGTCACTTAAGTCTTTCATCCCAGTCCAAAGCTACTCACCTTCCCTTGGTCAATGAGAAGCAGCCCAACCTGTGACAAGGAGTGAAAGTAGAAGACCCCACCCAAAGACCCGACTAGTTCTGCCTGTGAAACAAACAGAAACACACCACATATGAAGAAATCATTAACATGTGTTTGATTTTAACTCCAGACTACCTAATAAGCTAAAATGAAGGAAAGTCTATTTTGTTCTGGTCTATTTCCCCTCTAGGGAAATGTAGCCTGTAGGACAGAACCTTGAATGAAGGCAGCCTTGTTTGGGGGGTGCTGGGGGATGTGGTGTGACCCAGATTACCAGATACTTGCTTAAATCATTCCCTCCTGCCTTGTTTCCTCATGCCTGATTTCTGGTTGGTCAGCAAAGTGTCTGGAAGCCAAGTGGAGGCATGAGGTCACCCAAGGGCCCTAACCTAGGGGCAATGGGACAACACAGCTGGCTGCCTCCAAACATCTCCAGGTAAGAGAGAGAAAGACTATTATTTTATTTAAGCCTCTTAAGTCATTAAGGGGAATTTTCTAATATAGACAGTGCCATGAACTGAACTGTGTCCCCCCACCAAATTCGTATGTTAAAGTCATAACCCCCCGTCTTAGTCCATTTTGGCTGCTAATGGACATTTTGGCTGCTTAGTGCATTTTGGCCAAAATGCCACGCAGTAGCTTATAAACAACAGAAGTTTATTGCTCACAGTTGTGAAGGCTGCAAATCTGAGGTCAAGGTGCCAGCATGGGTCACGTGAAGGCCCTTCTGGGTTACAGTCTTCTTGCTGTGTCCTCACAGGGCAGAAGGAGGCTGGCAAGCTCTCTGTGGTCTCTTTTATAAGGGCGCTAATCCCAATCATGGGGACTCCACCCTCGTGATCTAAATGCTCCTAAAGGCCCACCTCCTAATACCATCACATAAACCACTAGAATGGCAGCACATGCATTTTGGGGGGAGGGACACAAACATTCAAACCAGCAACCCCGATGGAATAGTCCTTGGAGGTGGGGCCTCGGGTAGGTAATTAAGTTTAGATGAGGTCATAAGAGTGAAGCCCTGATGATGGGGTTAGCTTCCTCATAAGAGACACTAGAGTGTTCTCTCTTCTCTGTGTGAGGACACAGTAAGAAGGTGGCCATCTGTGAGCCAGGAAGAGAGCCCTCACCAAGGGCTGAATCTGCCAGCGTCTCGATCTTGGACTTTGCAGCCTCTAGAACTAGGAGAAATAAATGTCTGTTGCTTGAGTCACCCAGTCTGTGGGGTCTGTTGTGGTGGCCCAAGCTGACCAAAGCAGGCAGTCAATGCATCCCAACTGGCAGGAGTTGCCCATCAGCTCCCCACCAGACATGCCAACTCCTTCCCTGCTGGCAGAACCCCAAGGGGATGAATCACGATTGCTTGGAATCTCAGCCCTTCGGCACAAAAATAACAATAGCCACACATGCACGCGTGCGCGCACACACAGCAGGAAGACTACTGTATTAATAATTGGTGTTTGAGTGAAGGGGACATCGCGGAGAAGAGTAAACATCACCTAGAACTTGACCTTCTCCCCTGGGGAGGGGAGGAGTGCATTTTTGGTTGTACTTAGGATAGTTGTATTGTGTTGGGCAGAATGACGACCTTGTCAGTGTCTTTATTTGGAGATGAAGTACGGAGATGTGTATGGATGCCAAGCTGACCAGGGGTGGACTCGTGTTGGTTCGTTGTATGTGTCAGCTGGATGGAGCTAAGGAATGCCCAGGGAGCCGGTAAAACATTATCTCTGGGTGTGTCTGTGAGGGTGACTCTGGAAGAGATTAGCATTCAATTCAGTAGACCCAACAAAGAAGGCCACTCTCACCAGTCTGGGTGGGCATCACCCAATCTGTCAGGGCCTACATGGAACAAAGAGGAGGAGAAAGGGTGAATTTTTCTCTCTTCTTGAGCTGGGATGTCCATCTTCTCCTGCCCTTGGACACAAGAGCTTTTGGTTCTTGGGCCTTCAGACGCTGGGAATTGCTGTTGCCTGGTTCTTGGGCCTTTGTCTTCAGACTGAACAGCACAACCAGACTTCCTGGTTCTCCAGGTCACAGATGGCAGACTGTGGGGGCTTCTCTGCCCGCATAACCATGTGAGCCAATTCCTATTATCAGTCTGTCTGTCTGTCTATCTATCTATCTATCTATCTATCATCTACCTATTATCTATCACTTTATCATCTATCTATTATCTATTATCTATCATCTGTCTATATTATCTGTCATCTATCTATTATCTATCATCTATCTATATTATCTATCACCCAACTATTATCTATCTATCATCTGTTTATTATCTATTATCTATCATCATCTATCTGTCTATATCTAGCTATCTATCATCTATGTATCTATCATCTATCTATGTATCTATCTATCATCTATTACCTATCATCTGTCTATGTATCTCTCTATCATCTATCATCTATCACCTATCTATTATCTATCATCTATCTATATTATCTATCATGCAGCTATTATCTATCATCTGTCTATTATCTATCTATCTATCATCTACTACCTACCTACCTTTCGGTGTTTCTAGTGATGACAGTTTTCAACGAATCACACATGTTAACCCTGAGTCCTTCTAGGCCTACTTTCGGATGAAAGTATGTGGTCCGTTAGGTTCTAGGCTCCCTTGGGCCTCCTGGGCAGGGCAGAGAAATAGCGTCTGGGACACAGAGTTTGTGAGCAGAGTAGATTCTTTCTTCCTTCCTTTGCACATACTTCCCGAGTGTTTGGGGGGTGAGGCCATTCTCTGCATCAGAACAAAATCTCCTCATCCCCTGGGCTACCCCAGCAGCCTGTCCACTCCAGCTGTTGGGATCCCAGCTCTGCCCTGCACTCCTCTGGGCCCTCAACCCTCTATCGGTTTCCCGGGGCTGCCATGCGCTTGATGGCTTAAAACCACGGAAATTTACCGTCACCTTTGTGGAAGCCAGAAGTCTGGTGTTGGCAGAGCCGGCTCCTGCCGAGGCTGAGGAAGAAGCCACGCCACACCTCTCTTCCAGCTCTTGGTGGTGGCCAGTAATCCTCGGCATCCCTTGGCTTGTAGCCGCACCCCTGCCGGGTCTCCCTGCGTCTTCACACGGCCCTCTTCTCTGTGTGGGTCTCCCCATGTCCTCTCCTTTTCTTACAAGATACCAGTCCCTTTGGATTTAGGACCCATCCTGGTCCAGTGTGACCGCATCTTAACTAACTATATCTGCAAAGACCCTGTTTCCAAGTAAGGTTACACTCTGAGGTCTCTGGGGTTCTGGATGAACCTAATTTGGGGAGGGTGGGGCATATATTCGACCCAGGACAGTTCTCCCGTCTGTGTAATTGGGATGATGATAGTACCTGATGGTACGGATCTTTGGATGGGCCTGGGGTTAAGGGCCATAATTATTGTGCAGCCTTTACTGTGGCTTTACCACGGTGTCCTATGACCTAACACCTTTTGTATCCTTTCCTAACTCCCTAGTCTCCCTAGCCAGCTCCTTGGACCTTGAATTTCCCCTACCCTCCCAGCCAGCTGGACTCTTTAAAGAGAGAAAAGCCCTTGGCCACCCAGCGACTGCTGATTAGCCCCACCACGCAGGAGGTAAATATCTATTTGTTGATTTTGCTGTTCACGTTCTTACCAAATTGAACATACCTGTCTTTCGTAGGCAAACTTCTGAAATGTGTATCCCCGGGTGTTTGAGAAATACACATTGGTCTGAGATATCTGATCTCCATGCAAATAAGCAAACACGGAATTACTTATATCCTGGAAGAACAGACACATAGAAGTCTCTTTACTTTTTTTCCTAAATTTTTTAAATGTTTGTTTATTTTGAGAAAGAGAGAGAGACAGCAAGCAGGGGAGGGGCAGAGAGAGGGAGAGAATCCCAAGCAGGCTGAGTGCTGTCAGCACAGAGCCCCACATGGGGCTCAGACTTACAAACCCTGAGGTCATGAACTAAGCCGAAATCGAGTCAGACGCTTAACCGACTGAGCCACCCAGGTGCCCCATAAAACAGTCTCTTTAAAAGCAGAGAAAGGGTAGAGCTTGCAACTGACAGACACATACGTTCTAGAGAGTCTAATGCACAGCATAGCGATGGCAGGCAACAATATGTATTACCAATTTCAGAGTTGTTAAAAGACTAGATCTTAATTGTTCTCACCACACACCAAAAAGGGTAATCGTGTGATGGAGGTGTTAGTGAATGCTATGATGGCATTTACTGCCACCTATACGTGTGTCAGATCAATACACTGTGCATCTTAAATTGACACAGTGTTGTATCTCAATTATATCTCCATGGGAGGGAAAAAAAAAAGGAGATAGATGTCAGTGGTCACACTGCTGGGTGTTTATCCTAGAGATGAAAACTTCTGTGCGCACAAGAATGAAACCTTCACGGCAGCTTTGTTCGTAATAACCCCCAAAATGGAAACAACCAAGTTCACTCCATGGAGTATTACTCAACAGCGAAGCGGAGTGGGTTCAATACGAGTTTCCGGAGCATTCTGCCGAGAAAAGCTGGTCCCCAGAGTCACATGTCATACGGTCCCATGTATAGAACACTCTTGGAATGATGAGGTTATAGCGAAGGAGAACAGCTTAGTGTTTGTCAGGGGTTGGGGACAGTGGGGCAGGGATGGATGGAGAGCTTTGGGGTGATGGAACAGCGTAGTATCTTGAGGGTAGTGGCAGTTCTGGGACTTCACACGTGTGACTTCAAACGTGGCATAGAACCAGACACACGTGTTATTTCCATGTCGCTTTCCCAGTTTTAGTTTTTAGTATTTTTTTTAACGTTTGTTTATTTTTGAGAGAGACAGAGACAGAAGACAGAGCACGAATGGCGGAAGGGCAGGGAGAGAGAGGGAGACACAGAATCTGAAGAGGGCTCCAGGCTCTGAGCTGTCAGCACAGAGCCTGTTGTGGGGCTCGAACCCACGAACTGTGAGATCATGACCTGAGCTGAAATTGGATGCTTAACTGACTGAGCCCCCCAGAGGCCCCCTCAGGGGCCCCCCAAGTTTTAGTTTTATACTGTAGTTACAGAAGATGGAACCATTGGAAGAACCACTGGTAAAGGGGGCACGGGACTTCTTGTAGGGTCTGTAATTATTTCAAAATAGCAAGTTTAAAAAAGGAAGAAACTTATTTAAAGAAAAGAGAGAGAGAGAGAGAGAGAGAGAGTAGGGGGCACCTGGGTGGCTCAGTCTGTTGAGCATCCGACTCTTGATGTCGGCTCAGGTCATGATCTTGTGGTTCATGAGATCAAGCCCCACATTGGGCTCTCCTCACAGCTGGGATCCACGTTGGGATTCTTTCTCTGCTGCTCTCTCTCTCTCTCTCTCTCTCTCTCTTCCCTGCTCCCACTTGTGCACACACTTTCCCTCTCAAAATAAATAAACATTAAAAAAAAAAAAAAAAAAAGGAACAAAGGTGGATATATTCCTGCCAGCCAGGGGATCCCTCTCCTGAACCGGGGAGAAGAGACATTGCCCAAGCCCATCCTGTGACCTGATGTGCCAGCTCTCATGGCTTACTCTGTCCTTATTTTCATTCTTAATTATCTATGTTCAAAGCACTGTAAAAATGGACAGGCTACATACTGTATACTCACCACACAAAAGGGATGTCCGCTGTAACAACAATTATCACCAGAAATATGTGAAACAGGGTGTTCTATACCTAAAAGGAAAAGAGCATTAAAAAAACAAAAAAAACACAAAAACAAAAAACATGAGTTTGTGGGGGCATCTGGCTGGCTGTTGTAAGAGCATGCGACTCTTGGTCTTGGGTTGTGGGTTCGAGCCCCATGTTGGGCATGGAGACTACTTAGAAAAAAATATAAATCATAAAAAACACGAGTTCCCTAATTTCCAGGGAAAAGGGTAGAGCGGGGTTTCTCAGCCTTGACCCTACTGACATTTGGGGCCAGATTGTTCTCGGTTGTGGGCAGTATCTCCAGACAATGGCAAGTGTCACCTGAGGGACACAGCCGTCAGAGCTGAGAACCACTGGCTTTGCAGGAACTCTTAGGACCCTGCCAAAATGGCAGGAAAGGGGCGCCTGGGTGGCGCAGTCGGTTAAGCGTCCGACTTCAGCCAGGTCACGATCTCGCGGTCCGTGGGTTCGAGCCCCGCGTCGGGCTCTGGGCTGATGGCTCAGAGCCTGGAGCCTGTTTCCGATTCTGTGTCTCCCTCTCTCTCTGCCCCTCCCCCGTTCATGCTCTGTCTCTCTCTGTCCCAAAAATAAATAAACGTTGAAAAAAAAATGGCAGGAAAGGCTCCTTTCTCTTGGCGAGGCATTCATTGATTCTATTTTAATTATTTTTTTTTTAATTTTTTTTCAACGTTTATTTATTTTTGGGACAGAGAGAGACAGAGCATGAACGGGGGAGGGGCAGAGAGAGAGGGAGACACAGAATCGGAAACAGGCTCCAGGCTCTGAGCCATCAGCCCAGAGCCCGACGCGGGGCTCGAACCCACGGACCGCGAGATCGTGACCTGGCTGAAGTCGGACGCTTAACCGACTGCGCCACCCAGGCGCCCCTATTTTAATTATTTTAAATGTTTATTTTTGAGAGGGAGACAGAGAGAGACACAGTACAAGCTGGGGAGGAGCAGAGAGAGGGAGACACAGAATCCGAAGCAGGCTACAGGCTCTGAGCTGTCAGCACAGAGCCCGACGCGGGGTTCGAACTCATGAACCGTGAGATCCTGACTGGAGCAGAAGCCGGACGCTTAACCGACTGAGCCACCCCAGGGGCCCCTTGTGGATTCTATTTTAAAAGCAGAAGCTTCAGCTCCTAGGAAAATATACACGTGGCCACCAAGACATGAAAAGGTGCCCTCGACATCCCTGATCATTAGGGAAATGCAAAGCAAGACCACAGTGAGATAGCACACACACGCATCAGGATGGTTATTATCGGAGACACAGCAAACGAGCGTTGGCGAGGGTGGGGAGTGACTGGAACCCTTGTGCACCGTTGGTGAGAATGTAAGCTGGTGCCTGTGGCATGGAAAACAGGGTGACGGTGCCTCAAAAAATTGAAAATAGAGCTCTGGAAATCCCACTTCTGGGTCTACGCCCAAAGGAACTGAAGGCAGAGACACAAAGAGATATTTGCACACGCGCCCCCATGCTTCAATGCAGGATTATTCACAATAACTGAAACATGGAGAAAGCAACCCAAGGGTCCAGCGGCAGATGAATGGGTGAACTGAAACGTCACGTATACACGCAGCGGAATATTAACTGGCCTTAAAAAGGCAGGACATTCTGGGGCACCAGGGTGGTTCAGTCCATTAAGCATCTGACTTCAGCTCAGGTCATGATCTCACAGTTTGTGAGTTTAAGCCCCACACTGGGCTCTGTGCTGACTGTGCAGAGCCTGCTTGGGATTCTCTCTGCCCCTCCCACACTCATGCCTTCTTTCTCTCTCTCAAAATAAATAAATACTTAAAAAAAAGAGATAGAACATTCTGGCACCTATTACAATATGGGTGAGCCTTGGGGACATGATGCTCAGTAGAATAAACCAGACACGAAAGGACAAATCCTGTATGAGCTCACTTGTATGATCCCAGGGGAGTCTCGTCCACAGAGACAGAGGGTGGGGAGTTAGCCCTTTGGATGCTATTAAAGAAAGTTATGAAGAAAAGGGGAAGGACGGAGAGCAGACTGACTTATGTTACGAGGAACCCTTATGGTTCCTTCAATAAATTAAAACGTGGAGTTTCCACATGGCCCGGCACCTGCTCTCCTCGGTTATATTACCCCAGGGAACTGAAAACCTACATCCACACACAAACTCACGCACAAAGGTGCATAGTAGCACTATTCACGAATACCCAAAAGAACGAAACCAACCGAACGTCCACCGGCTGATGAACGGATAAACAAAAGTGGTTCATCCACACGGGGGAACATTATTCAGCCTTAAAAAGGAGAGAGGCAGTGACACCCGCTAAAACGGGGAGGAACCTCGAACACACGACACTGGGGGAAGGAACCAGATACAAAAAAGCCACAAGGGGTGTGAGTCCATGTGTGTGAAACGTCCAGCACAGGCTCATCCACAGACAGGAAGGGGGACCGTGACTGCCAGGGGCTGGGGCTGGGACTGGGGCTGGGGGGGAGGTGCCAGCTAATGGGGGACAGTCTCTTCTTGGGGTGACGGAATGTTCTGGAACTAGACAGAGGTGATGATTGTGCAACATTGCGAATGTTCTAAATGCCAGCGTACTTTGTACACTTTAAGATGGTTGGAAATGGCCAGTTTTTATGTGAATTTTATGCTTCCCTCCCCCGCACCACCTCCCGCCGAAGGAGAAAGAGGCATGAAGCTAAGATGGAAAAGAACCGAACTGAAGGTCAAAGGTCGGCAAGAGGACGGGGGGGGGGGGGGGGGGGGGGGGGGGGGGGGGGCTGCAGAGCTAGAGGGAGCCAGCCTGGGAGAGTTGGGAGGGAGGAGGCGGGGAGGGCCAGGAGGCAGTTTGGCTGCGGGCAGTGAGTGCTGTAAAGAATGGATGGGCTGTTCTGGAGGCAGCTCTGTATTTGGTTTGGATGTGAAAATCGATGGGCCCCAAGGCTGGTCAGAGCAGTTTCTGTGGCCTGGAACTACCGTCGGGTTCGCAGCCCCACTCGGGGTTACGTACATTCTCTACCAGCCCGCAGTCCACACCGCGCCTGCGCACGGCCCCCACGTATCCGGGATCTGTGTATCCGGTCACCTTGTTCTTGGAGGTCACCCTGGAACTCGCTCGAGAAAAGTCAGACAGAGGCCAAGCCAAGGTGTGGCTCTTCTGCTGTGCTTCTCGGTCCCTCTCAGGGCTGCAGGCCCCTCGCCGGCCAGGGCTCAGCAAACACCTGGCAGGTACCACACTGGCTGGGCCAGGTTCCGTCTTGTGGGGCCCACGATCTTTTGCCAAACTAACGCAAGCGAAGCAAAAGATGAACGAGTTGCCAGATGGCGATCTACCAGCCCGGTGGCTCTGGACTCGGTGATATCTGGGGACATTTGGGGCGTCAGGATGCATCGGTGGAGGGGCGCTCCTGACATGGGCTGGGTGGGGCCAGGGATGCCCTACACCCCACAGTGCCCAGGGTGCCAGCCCCCCCCCCCGCCAGAGATTGACCTGGCCCTAAATGTCTGCAGCAGTAGGGTTGAGAAACCTTGATGGACCTCTTTCTTTCTCATCTCAATGGGTACCCAACCATCCTTCTTTTCCAAAGAATAGTATCTTCCTTGTCTTCGTTCTCAACCTCGTCGCCTTGCATGCGACGGGATGGTTCTCTTCTCTCTCTTCATATGTCTTACCTTCTCTCCTGTTCTCTGTCCCTAACATGCAGTAGGTGGGACTGAATATTCCCATCACCCAGGCTTGTCACCAAGTGCGTACAAGCCATTCTCGGCCCTCCTCGATCCTTCCTGACATCCACTCCCACGCAGTTCCCGTTGATGTCCCTCATTGACTCCAATCAGTCAGAGCGGGATTTTGTGGCTCGTAACCACGATCCTGGACAGAAACACTAGGTTCCCACCGTGTAACCAATTTTCATTTGAATTTTAAAGAACAAGGTGATGTCCAGGGGCTGACATCCAAGGAGCAGCACTGTTTGTATTTCCAAAATCAACAACCTGTTCTCGGATGATCGCCAAAAAAATTTTTTTGAAAACCACACATATACCTATAGATGCGTTCCAGGAATTGGCTTCGTAATCATAAACATAGACTTTTTGATTCACTACTAACAGCAACACCGAGCCAGCGATATGTGCCGATGTTACTTCCGGTATGCCGACCTAAAAATAATGACACGTAGGAGATCCGTGAGTGCATCTTTTGAGAGGATTCGGGAAGTAAGACATCTAGATGCGCATTTAAGAGACATGCATGCTATAGCAAGAGCTGTGTGGTTCCTAGGTGCTGGGAACGGTATATCCTGGGGTCGGAGCCAAAACTGGGCGGTTGGAGTTGGTGTTCAGTGCCCTCGGATACCTGAATTCTCTCTAATCCCCTTCTTCCTTACCAAAACTTTCTCTGAGGGTAAAGCCTAAAGACTAACAAACGATGAACATAAATGATAAACATGTCGCTTATAAGAGAAATATTGGCATTTTAATTGATGGCAAAACCTTCTTTGGCTAGGGGCCAGTGGTAGAATTTCTCAGGGTAGTTACTGAGAGGGTAAAGGTTTTTCTGTTTTGGTTTAGGACAATTAAGGGAGGGCCCAAGATTACTGTATGTAATCTATCCTTAACTCACACACTTCCCACAATTCTCTTCAGAATTGTCTTTTTTTTTTTCAGGAAAAAGAATAGAATAGAATAGAATAGAATAGAATCAACCCTTCCTCTGGCTTAGAAATTGCTCTTAATGTCTTTTAAGAGGTACATTGTAATATAAGCCCCCAGGCTTACAAAAACAGACTAGTGTGATATTTCCAAACTGTATCTCCCCCCTCCGCCCCCCAAGAGTTACTTATGTTGGGAATCTTTCAGATGGTTAAGTAAGATAACTACCTTTATTGATGTAGGGAGGGAAAGTGGAAGGAGACTACTTTTGAAATTATCTCTTGTGAAAAAAATTTGTCTTCTGAAATAGACAATAAAAGAGTTAAATTAGGACAATTTCATACAAGAAAAGAAAAGAGACAAAGATAGGCACTCTAAAAATGTTCTGTTGAAACAAAATACCCCCCCCCTTTTTTTTTTAACAAGGAACCATTTAAGTTCTATCTATCTATCTATCTGTCTGTCTGTTTTTTCACGAGCAAACTTCTATAGACTGGATATTTGCATTCTTGAAATAACATTATTTTAAAAGTGTGACCATGTCAAATATAAAATTATATAAATGACATCTTTTATATATGTGACACTTGCCTTACCCAGGATGAACTTCAGTTTTGCCATTTATATGATTCTAATCCCACTGAAGTGAAAGGTTTCAGACTAGGAATGTGTGTGTATGAAAGAAACAATGTGTTCCCTCAGGCAGGAAAACTTTTAAGAAGTGAAAATTCATCAGGGTGCCTCAGTGGCTCAGTCGGTTAAGCATCAGACTCTTGATTTTGGTTTAGGTCATGATCTCACAGTTTGTGGGTTTGAGCCCCGCATTGAGGTTTGCGCCGACAGTGCAAAGCCTGTTTGGAATTCTCTTTCCCTCTCCCTCTATCTGTGCTCCTCCTCTGCGCTCTCTCTCTCAAAATAGATAAATAAACTAAAAAAGAAAGAAAGAAAGAAGTGAAAGGCCATCCATGAACATGGTATATTGCTTCCTTATCCAGAGCTCTTTCTCCTGCCCCCTCCAGGAGAGTTTTATGGTTTTAGACAGAAAGGAATTGCTGAGTTGATTCTTATGTGTTTTAAAGTTTTTGTTGTCACTGGGAATGATGTTTTTTATAACTGCTTTTTTTGAGTGTTCATGGCTAGTTTACGAGAGAGGTGTTGATTTTTTTTTTAATGTTTATTTTTTGAGATAGAGAGAATGTGAGTCAGTGCACAGGCTCACATGTGAACAGGGGAGGGGCAGAGAGAGAGGGAGAGAGAAATCCCAAGCAGGCTTGGTGCTGACAGAACAGAGCCTGACATGGGACTTGAAACCCACAAACCGTGAAATCATGACCTGAGCTGAAACCAAGAATCAGATGCTCAACCGATGCGGCCACGCAGGTGCCCTGAGAGGTGTTGATGTTTTTAATATCTGTGTTGTCTTTGGCCATCCTGCTGTACTCAGTTAGTGCTGCTGGTTAGTTCTTTGGATTTGGCAAAATGTTGTCTCTTTCTAATGTGTTTTGTATTTCACGTTTTTCTCTTGTCATAGTGCATTGGCTGGGACCTCCAATACATAGTTGAATGAGAGTGATAGGATTCTCTGTTATTTTTACCTTTATATTGTTTCTTTTACAGGGTTAGATACTTTCAGCAAGTATCCAGCTGACATCAAAACCAATAAAACACTGGGGGAGAAAAGAACATCATGGATTGTTGGGTGGAGCCACCCCCAAGACTCTTCCTCCTCTGAGCCACTAGATTCCATGTCCTATTCTCCTAACCCTGTCTCCCTCCAGTGCTGCCTCCCAGGTCTCTCTCTGGACCACAGCCTCAGCCCCTCACTTGTGTCCTTCTGCTGTCTCCCCTCTCTGCTTCCTGTTCTCCACCCAAAGGTCTCAGGAAGCATATGCTCTAGGAACATCAACAAGTTATAATTTTAGGTTAACTGGCAAGAAACGGGATCGTCGTGTCTGAGAACATGTGCTGACCATTTTGACAGATTCTGCCAAATTGTCCCCCACAGGAGGGGGACCCACTTTGGCCTCATCCACGTTTGCCCTCATCCTCACCAGCACGATAGGCAAAACGTGACATTCCATAATTTTATTAAACATTAGAATGTCTCATGGGGCGCCTGGGTGGCTCAGTCGGTTGAGCATCTGACTTCGGCTTGGGTCATGATCTCGCGGCTTGTGGGTTCGAGCCCCGTGTCGGGCTCTGTGCTGACAGCTCAGATTCTGTGTCTCCCTCTCTCTCTGCCCCTCCCCGGCTCACGCTCTGTCTCTCTGTCTCTCGAAAGTAAGTAAACATTAAAAAAAAATTTGAATTTCACATCAGTTCACGTCACAAAATATGATTCTACTTTTGATTTTTTTTCCAAGCACATAAAAATGTAAAGACGATTCTTATCTTGCCAGCCCGGCAAAATCAGATGGCAGGCTGAATGTGCCTGGGAGGCCACAGTTTGTGACTCCTGCTCTAAAGCAGACATGATGATGGAAAGCTGTCCGACACGGTTGCCACCAGCTACACTGAGTGCTTGAAATGTGGTTAGTTTGTGGCTTTTTCACTGTATTTAGTTTTAATTAAATTTTTTGTTTAATTTTTTTTAATGGCAGTACAATACACACAATATAAAATCTGTATTTCAAACTTATTTTAATGGTGATAAAATATACATAAAACAGACCATTATCATCATTTCTTTAGGGTGCAGTTTGGTGGCACTGAGCACAGTCACACTGTCGTGCAGCTGCCCCCGCCATCCATCTCCAGAACTTTCCATCTCCCCAGACTGAGACTCTGTCCCCATGAAGCACTGATTCCCTGCCCCTGCCCCACCCCTGGCTCCCACCATCCACTCTCTGTCTCTGCGGACGGGACTCCTCTAGGGACCCCTTGAGAGTGGGGTCACGCAGGATGTGTCTTTCTGTGTCTGGCTTCTGTCACTGTGCACAGTGACCCCAGGGTCCATCCACATGGTGGCAGGATGTCCTTCCCTTTTTTATTTTTATTTTTTATTTGAGAGCGAGTGAGAGAGTGCGCATTAGCCGGAGAAAGGGCCGGAGGGAGAGAGAGAGAATCCTAAACAGGCTCCACGCTCAGTGTGGAGCCCGATGCAGGGGACTGAATCCACAACCCAGGGATCATGACCTGAGCTGAAGTCGAGAGTCGGGGGCTCAACCCACTGAGCCACCTGGGTGCCCCAGAATGTCCTTCCTTTTTAATTTTTTTTTTTTTCAACGTTTATTTATTTTTGGGACAGAGAGAGACAGAGCATGAACGGGGGAGGGGCAGAGAGAGAGGGAGACACAGAATCGGAAACAGGCTCCAGGCTCTGAGCCCTCAGCCCAGAGCCTGACGCGGGGCTCGAACTCACGGACCGCGAGATCGTGACCTGGCTGAAGTCAGGCTGACGCTTAACCGACTGCGCCACCCAGGCGCCCCTGTCCTTCCTTTTTAAAGCTGAATAACGTTCCAGTGTGTGGGTGCCTCACCCTGTGTTTATCCATTCAGCTGCTGATGGAAACTTTAGATAGCCACGAGTGGCAAATCAACTTTCAAGGAAGGACAGAATTCACATCTTATCAGGAGTAGCTGAGTCCTCACTTGGCCCAGGGCCTGGCCCCATCCCTCCCCCCTTCCGTGGCCATCCCCTCGGCCAGGCCTTCCCACCAGCGGTCATGTCCAGACTCTGCCTCCCTCACTACACAGCCTCTCTCTCTCTGGTGACCTTTCTTCTCTCTTCGGTCTGTCTTGGCTTCCGGAGAGAGTGCCATCAACCTTGGACCTCTGTGTCCTTGCTTCCTCTCCCATCTGTCCCGCTGCTGTGTTGGCTGTTTTCCCCACCCACGTGCCCTGCCTTCTCCGTGACATCCCTCTCCTCCTTGGCTCCTGCCTTCCTCAGCCTCTAGGTCTCCTGCTTTCCGACCGCCCTTTTTCTTCTCCCAGTGGATTCACCAGAACCTCTGGCTGCTGGACATGTGATCCCCGAGTGACTACGCCGTCACGGTGTTGCCATTGCTTTGCGTGCTCGGGCCCCCGTGATGACTGATCATATCAGGATCTCTGACAGGAGGCACCACAGTGCTGTCATTATTTTAGTTTATTTGCCGGTGTTTTCCTCTCTCTTCCTTTGGCCCCCACACCAACTCCGAGCTCCCTACAGACCAGTAACCAGCAACACAGGACGGAGAGCCATCTTCCGTAACGTTTGTTGAATGAATGGATGAATGAATGAGGGCAGATCTCACGTTTTAACAGAAAGGACGGTAACGGGACATAAAACGGTCACTTACCCTAGATACAGGGCTATGTTTTTCTTGCAAGGATGTTTAATCAAGCGTGGGGTCCCAGATGAAAAATACAGATGGTCCTAGAGAGACAGTCACACAAATCTGAAGATCAGTAATAAGCACCCGATGAAAAGCAATTTCCAAATATAAAACATTGCAAGTGTAAAGGCGGAATTGAGGTAGGTGGATAATAGCGATGTAATTTTCCTGTTTTTATATCACACTCTGGTTACGTCAGATGTCATGCGGTGGGGGAGGGGAAGCCTGAGACATCTCTGTGCTGTATTTGCAACTTGCCGTGAATCTATAATTAGGTCAAGATAAAGTTAAAAGAGATTCACAGGCTAATGATTCATATCTCATTCCTTATGTATGTTACTGCCTACTTACATACATACGATCAGTTATTCGACAGAGAGGTCAGAGGACGAGGAATTATAAAGCTAACAAGGTAGAAAGCAGGCACTTGGAGAGGATTTAGAAATGCAGACACCGCTTCTGAAATAATGCCATGTCAGGAGGAAACGCACTTTAGCTGATGAACTAATTCTTTGTGCATCGTAGGGCACATAGGGTGAAAAAAAAGTGCCCTCTTGCACCGCGTTATTTAAGCAAAGTAACAGTCTGCTTCCTGTTACTCCAGAGTTCAAATTAAATGAAACTGGAGAAAAACTCAGGTGATCTGAGTTCTAAACCCACTTCCACCTCCTGGCTTTCTTCATGTTACTTGATCTCTTTCAACTAGTTTTTTAGTGAAACGGGAAAGATGAATCTCTACTTCAAAGCGCAGGCGTGGGGATTAGATCGTGTTCTATGCCTGACACAACACTGACACCCAAGAAACACTAGGAAGTGTTAGTTCTGGAAGTGAAAAATGAGACTGAAGTATGGAGCCACATACCCCTTGAATTTGCTGACTAACACGAAACACCTTTCCTGTCCTCACCGTGTGAATACTAGAGGTAAGTGACAAGAGAGACCATCTGTCATTTTTATTCAGCATGACTCCTACCAAGGTACCTCTTGGCTAACTCTAAAGCACCTGTTCCTGATGCTTTAGGGTCACGGGAGCCCCTGGGAAATCTGGTGCAACCGTGGGCCTTTCTCTCCCACAGACAGACATAGGTATACACAAAAATGGGGACGTAATTCCCAAGAGCTCAAAGGCACATTTGCAGACCCCATATTAGGAACTCCTACTCCCAGGTTTTTGGGGTTTTTTTGGCTGTGGCCAGGGGCAGGGAGACGGTGCTGGTGGCTGGAAAATGCTGGTACAGCATCTTGACGTGTGCCAAAAGCACCTGGAGGCTTGATAAACCACAGATTGCTGGGCCCCACCTCCGATTCAGTAGATCCAGGGAATTCTAACAAATTCCCAGGTGATGCTGATGCTGCTGGTCAAGGACCACACTTGGAGAACCAGGGTGACGAAATGGGAGAATTGGATAGAACCCGTCTTTTCAAGTGTGGAGACAAATCCCACCAGTAAAACTTGCTGGAGACCTCTACTTTTCACTTGGTGGTTTTGTGTCTTTAGGTAAGTGTGTCTTTATTTAAAAAAAAAATTTTTTTTTTTAACATTTTATTTATTTTTGAGACAGGGAGAGATAGAGCATGAACGGGGGAGGGTCAGAGAGAGAGAGAGGGAGACACAGACTGAAACAGGCTCCAGGCTCTGAGCTGTCAGCACAGAGCCCGACGCAGGGCTCGAACTCACGGACCGTGAGATCATGACCTGAGCCGAAGTCGGACGCTTAACTGACTGAGCCACCCAGGCGCCCCGGTAAGTGTGTCTTTAATTTTGCTGGGTCTGTTTTCACATCTATAAAACAAGGTTGGAGCTCCGGGGTGGCTCAGTCGGTTAAGTCTCCAACTTTGGCTCAGGTCATGACCTTGCAGTTCATGCGTTCGAGTCCCGCATTGGGCTCTGTGCTGACTGCTCAGAGCCTGGAGCCTGCTTTGACTTCTGGGTCTCCCTCCTCTCTGCCCCTCCCTGCTTGCACTGTCTCTCCCTCTCTCCAAAATAAATATTTAAAAACAATCTTAAAAAAAATTATTATTTGAACATTAAGGAATTACTGCCCCACGGACTTTGTTGTAAAGGTCAAGTTAGGCCATGCACCAGAAGCTCACATCTACTATTCCATGGGCAGACAGGGCCCTGCCGAACAGCTTACTCCAGGCAGGGTTTGCCGGAGGGCAGGAACTCGGCTTTAGCATCTGACTAGCTCCGTGGCACCCTGCAAACAGTATTCGCTGATCTGATATTTACCAAAATCTAAACATGTTCTGAGTAAGGAGTGAGATAAATACTCCATACCCTCATGGAGCTGATATTCTACTGACAGCAGTAGACAAAAAATTTGTCAAAACAGTAACAGAAGTTAGTGATTGATAGCAAAAACCGGTGGGGGGGGGGGCGCTGTAAATAAGATGTGCTAGGTGCCCCTGGGTAGCTCAGGCAGCTAAGCGTCCAACTTCCGCTCGGGTCATGATCTCACAGTTCAGGAGTTCCAGCCCCATGTTGGGCTCTGTGTTGATAGCTCACAGCCTGGAGCCTGCTTCAGATTCGGTGTCTCACTCTCTCTCTCTGCCCCTCCCCTGATCGTGCTCTGTGTGTGTCTCAAAAATAAATAAACATTAAAAAGGGGCGCCTGGGTGGCGCAGTCGGTTAAGCGTCCGACTTCAGCCAGGTCACGATCTCGCGGTCCGGGAGTTCCAGCCCCGCGTCGGGCTCTGGGCTGATGGCTCAGAGCCTGGGGCCTGTTTCCAATTCTGTGTCTCCCTCTCTCTCTGCCCCTCCCCCGTTCATGCTCTGTCTCTCTCTGTCCCAAAAATAAATAAACGTTGAAAAAAAAATTACAAAAAAAAAAAATAAAATAAAATAAACATTAAAAAAAAAAAAGGTGCTATTTAAGTCAGGATCAGAATGAGGAACCAGTCATGGAAGGAAAAGTGTGCCAGGCAGAACGAGTAGCAAACACCAACACCCCTGTCCCCAAGGCTGGACGGAGTTTGACTTGACTGGAGCACTGATTCACGGGTGGGCAGGGGCCACATCAGTGGTTCTCAAATTTGCAGGGGACACTTGGCAGTAGCTGGAGACATTTTTGGTTGTTTGTCAAGCCTGGGGAAGGAAGCGCTCGCTACCGGCGGTGGTGGGTGGGGGCCAGGGCTGCTGCTCAACATCTTACAATGTACAGGACGGCCCCCAAATGTCAGCAGCGCTGCTGTCGAGGAAAGCCTGGGCCAGATGATGCGGGAAAACGCTGGCCGCGCAAGGAACTTGGGCTTTATCCTGGGTGCCACAGAATCAGGGCAGGGGAAAGACGAGATCAGACTCGTTTACAAATCCCTCCTGCGGCCAGAGCGGGCGAGGGAAAGCAGCGCACGGCCTGGGGCAGTGGCGGCGGACGTGGCCCAAAGGGGTGGGAATCGGGCCCAAGCTTTGATGTGGCAGTGGAGGGACTTGGTGAAGGGCTGGAGTTGGGGAGAAAGAAGGGGCAACACCAAGTTCGATTCCTAGAACCAGAAACTGGGAAGCCTCCGCTCCAGGACAAGCCGGCCCCCTCCCCGACCCTGGGCAACACCCCTCCCCGGGGAGGGCAGCCCCACCGGCACAGCTGCTGAGCTCCGGCCACCAAGCAGAGCCGCAAGGTCGCCGCCGCCACCAACATCAACACCAGCATCTCGTATCAAGAACCGCCGGCGCGAAGACCCCTCAACCGCCGCTGGGTGTCGCCTCACGGTTTGGGCAGGCGCCGACCGGAGCCTGCGCCTGCGCACTCGGCCGCCAGCGCAGGCGCACCTCGTCTCCCAGGGAACGCGGAGCCGCCCACCTCAACCGCCCCCCGTGGACGTGAGCGCCCTGGCGCTCACGCTCTCTCCAGTTGGAGCATGCGTTCGTCGTCCCCTGAACTCAGCACCGGGCCCCCCCTCCCCCCCACACACAGCCGCGCATGAGCTGGCTGGTGTAAGCATGCGCACAGCGTTCCCCGGGAAGCCCGAATATGCCCACCGGGACGCGCTCCGCAGCCTGAGCGCCTGTCGCCCGTGCGCCAAAACCCAAGTGTATACACGGGGCTGCCTACAAGTTCTTACGGGTGCGCTTGCAGCACTAGTGGCTCCAGGGGCCCTGGAGCGTGCCAACGCCCCCCCTCCCCCACGTGACCCAAAAGGGCTTCGAGCGCGTCAGCTGGAAGGCCGGGGAAGGGGAGGGAATGTAGCGGGAAGACTGGGCCCCGCCCCACGCTCCTGCAAGCCCCACCCCCGTCGCTTCTGGTTCCACGCCCCTCGCCGGCGCCCAGGCACGCGCCGGGCTTCACGTGCGCACTAGCCTGGCGAGAGGAAGTGACGCAAGTGCCGTGCGTCGCCAGGATGGCCGGGCCATGGCGGCGGGCACAGGCTACGTGCGGCTGTGGGGCGCGGCGCGGTGTTGGGCGCTGCGGCGGCCGTTGCTGGCCGCCGCCGGGGGGCGGGTTCCAACTGCGGCCGGAGCGTGGCTGCCCAGAGGCCGGCGGGCCTGCGACGCCTCGCCTCCCTGGGCGCTGTGGGGCCGAGGCCCTGTGGCCGCGAGCCAGTGGCGGGGACTTTGGGAGGCGAACAGCCGCGGCGGCGGTGGCGCATTCTCCGGCGGCGAGGATACCCCCGAGGGCGGTGCCGAGGATGGGGCCGCGGGCGCGGGGAGCAGCTCGGGAGGCGGGGAAGGCCCCATCATAACGGCGCTGACGCCCATGACGATTCCGGACGTGTTCCCGCACTTGCCGCTCATCGCCGTCACCCGCAACCCGGTGTTCCCGCGCTTCATCAAGATTATCGAGGTAATGAGCGCCCCCGTCTTGACCTCCATTTCCCCACCTCTGCAAGCAGCGGGTTGGACCGAGGGATCCTTTAGCAGCACCTTCATGCCTCACGACTTTTCCCACGCATGAAGCTTCTTAAAAGTTGGAATTCGTGTCCTTGTCTTCTCATTAGTTTGGTGAGTTGGAGCCAGATTCCTCTCCCTTTCAGATTGAGTTTAGGATTGCCCAGTTAGAGTCCCACCCAGTCGTAGAAATCCGATGCTGGGAAAGACCGGAACTGTTCTGCGCGTTTGGGTAAATGTTTTGTAACACTCTCAGCTGGGGGGGGGGGGGGGGGTGCCACCTAGCTAGCTAGGAGCCTCTTTGGGATCAGGATTCATTCCTTTCCTAAACATTTCTTGACCGCTTACCACATGCCAGGTGAGGTTTTTAGGGATACAGCAGTGAATAAGACTGATAAAAATTCCTGCCTTTGGAGGTTATCCCACTAGAATGTGGGATACAAAAGGCAATAAATCAGGTTAGTAAATAAATTGTATGTCGGAAGGTAATACATATTATAGGGATAACAGAGTCGGGAATAGAGTACAGGAGATTTAGGGGGAAGGATGCTCTAAGAGGAGCGCAGCCTTGGTTTATTCGTTTAGTAGAGAGTTCCTCAGCTCCTGCTATGTAGCCGTAGCCGGCACTGAGGATACAGTAACAAACAAGTCAAATACAGCCCCTGTTCCTAAGGAACTTGTGTTCTGATGGAAAAGACAGCAAGATCATTTCAGACTAAGAGCCATGGGGGGTGGGGAGGATGGACCTGGGTGATGTAATCGAAAGCAACACGAGTGCCAGGAACTTGAGGTTTTAGAATACAAAGGACCTGAATGCCTTCTTTCGTCTCTTTTTTTTCTTTTAATGACGTGGAGATTAGAGTCTGTGGTGGAAAATGGTTATCTGTTAACTGTCCGAGCAAGGTCATGTAATGAGTCAGCCTCTGCGTTCATCTCCAACCTTTCCCTACACTCTAGTCTCTGCTAAACAAATCTCAGGACCGAAGGAGCCCCTGCCACCTCCTCTGAGGTGTCTGAGCAGCTATTCTGAGGGCCTTCTTTGGTTTCGAGTAGTGGTTACTTGCAGACCCCAGAGCCTGTGGATTCATATCCTGGCTCCACCATCCATAGCCCCTTCACCTTCAGAAAGCTGTTCCTCTGGGCCTCCATTTTCTCATCAGCAAAATGGGCGTCATAATTGTACCTCAATTCTCAGAGCTCATGGGGGAGGGGAGTTCACCTTTGTCAGGGGTATAGCCTTCTATCTCAGTCAGAAGCTGGTGCTACTGTTTCCTGTATGGTATTCTTCTGACCTCTCAGAAGTTTGCCCTGGGGGCCTTTCTCCTGTCCTCAACCCCAGCCGACCTCTGGGGCCAGGAGTGTTCACCAGGTAGGGTCCCCTCGGCCCTGCAAAGTGGCAAATGCCTCTTGTCCCCAGAGGTAGGATTCTTACAAGAGATTCTGTTTGCCTCGCCCCGGAGTTAGCCAGGAGGGTTAAATGAACTGCTGTGGAAAGCCTGAGACTGGCACAGAGTATGCCCTGTATTTCTGTCGTTGTTACCTGCTCAGTGATGGGACAGGGGCTGAAATGCAGCAGCTATTAGCAGAGGACAAACTGGAGAAACTTCCAGGGGACCGAGTTGGCAAAGCTCCGTCTACTCGTGTTTTTGTGGTTGACACTGTATGTGGCTAATTTGCCCCAGTCGTGTGTCCCCTCAGTATAGATCGGTGGCTCTTAAGTGTTGGTGGGCCATGTACCCCTCCTGGCTGTCCTGGACCTTTTCCCTGGGAAAGGTGCATCTGTGAGGTGAGGAATTCCTGAACCGTAAGAGACCCTGTTAAGGGATGAGTTAAAGCCCTGTTCTCAAAGTGTGGTGCCTAGACCGGCCACATGAGCATCACCTGAGAGCTTGTTGGAAGTGCGGATTGTCAGGCCTGCTCCAGGCCTCCTCAGGAAACTTCAGGGCTGGGGCTCAGCTGTCTGTCTTAACAAGTCCTCCAGGGAATTCCAGTGCAGGCTGAAGTTTGAGGGCCCTTAAGTGTCATTGTAATCTGGTGTGGGACTTAATGTCTGCTGGATGGAAATCAGTCGAGCCTTACAGATGTCTGTGCTCCTGCCCCATCAGATGTTTCCTAGAAGACGTTAGCCCTCTCCCTGCCATTGAAATGACATCAAGATAATGTCTTGTCATTCTGGAGCTTTCAGTCGTTGATGAAAAGGTTACAGATGGGATTGGGAAATCCTTTCAGTGAAAATTGGAGGAAGTTACCAGCCTGTGGGATGGGCCACGTTTGAATTATGCGCGTTCAGTGTTGATTTTCTGTCATTGATAAAATCATAATAGTCTAGACATTTTACCCCTGAAACAACTCTTGAAATGGGATGTTAAATCACTTTCTTGGTTCTCGCCATTGGGCTACTTTGACTTTTCTTTAGAAAGCAGTGGAAACCACTGAGGAATGCAGCCCTGCCAATCTGTCCCACGCCTTTGTGTGTTTGGTTTTTAGCATATCCCCGAGAATGATAGAGAAAACGCTAGAGCTGCTGTCAAAATGTCAGCTAGGAAACCTGCATTTCACTTTGGGGTCATTGTCATGCTAGGTTAAAAATAAGAAGTTGGTTGAGCTGCTAAGAAGGAAGGTCCGTCTTGCCCAGCCGTATGCCGGCGTCTTTCTAAAGAGAGATGACAAGTAAGTGTAACTTTTCCTTCACTCCTTCGTTGCAGTTGCCCTGGAGTGTAGCTCACCACAAATCCTGCTCCCTAGAGTAGCCGGACCTCTGACCTTTGACCTGCCGAGCATAAGGCTGAGAGCCAAGCATACGTTTTAGTCTAGGCTGAAGACTTGGCCTCGTGCATCGTCAAGATGCGAGGCGGGGAGGGGGAGTGGATTTTAACCTCCAGGACCCTAAGTGTTAAAGACACCCGCGAGGCCTCTTCAGCGCAGGGCTAGGCGGGCAGATACCTTGACTCTTGGTGGCAGTCCGCTCCACTTCTGAGTTAGAAGGTACATTCGAAGGCTCGGTAGTGGGAGGTGTGGAATGGAATCCGTTCTGTCCGGGCCTGCCCTTCCAGCAGACCTGGCCAGGAGCTGCTCACCTGTGTTCGTCGGCAGCCGCCAGGGGCGGCCCTCGGTGAGCAGGCGTCCTGCTGGGCCCTGAGCACCTGTGGGAGCGAGGCGGTTGCTCTCCATTTTCAGTTGCGGCTGGTAGGGGTGCTTCTCTTCTCTTCCTCCTCCCTCTCAGTCCGAGGCAGCCTGCTGAGAATCAGAGGGCCCGTGCCGACGCTCCTTTGTGTCCCTGTCCCTTAGCAACGAGTCGGACGTGGTCGAGAGCCTGGATGAAGTCTACCACACGGGGACGTTTGTCCAGATCCACGAGATGCAGGACCTCGGGGACAAGCTGCGCATGATCGTCATGGGACACAGAAGGTGCGGGGCCCCAAGTGCGTGCGATGGGGCAGGAAGAGAGGCCCCGAGTGCCCCCAGGTGCCAGCACGGACCACCCTTCTTGCTCAGCCCTGTCGCCTTGCCACGGCAGGGACTGGGCCAAAGCTGGAGGTGGCCGAGATGGATCACTTCTGGATCCCTCCCTCCTCGGAGTCCCCTGGTTGGAGTGGCAGCGTGGGTGATCAATGACAACCTGTATCTTTCATGCACATTATTCACAAAAGCATCCCGGGTACAGAGAGCAAATTGTCTGGGTGCGTCTGGGTGTTAGATGTTCCCAGTTGGGGATACTTCTCCTCTGGTGCCCTGTCTGCGTCAGCCAGCAGGTCCTGCTGGATATCCAGCCTAGCACTGTCGTATTTCACTCGAGCAGACACCTTTCCTTCTCGGGCGGTGTGGTTTCCATCTCCGCTCTGCTGAAGGGCCGCTCACAGCGGTGAGCCCAGCTTAAATCCTTGTTCGGCCACAGCTGATTGTGAAAAATGTGCCAGCTCGGCTGGGTGGACGCTGTCCGGTTTTCACATGTGCGCCAAGGAGCATCGGTCCTCAAGGTGCTTGTCAGGAGCGTCACGGTCACATCCACGTGGGAAACACTTCTGAGTCCTGCGCCATTACGTAGTAAATGTTGCAAATAGCCCCTCATCGAAGATGCTCGGCCTTGTCGAAGCGAGAGTTCCCGGTTCTTTTCTCTCCCAGAGCCCTGTCTGGGGTCAGCAAGGCAGCACCCCAGAACACACTCGGGGAAGTGGGGTGCTCCATGCACTGATTCTGTGAAAGGTCTCAATGGCATTCCCACCGCATGGAGCCCCACACCCGTTTTCATCTGCTCATGTTAGAGGCTGTTTTTGGGAAAGTGGCTGCTGCTGTCTCCTGGGGGGATTCGTGGGGGGGAGGGGAGGGGAATGCAACCAAAAGGAATAAAAACTGGGGTGGCTGCTGAGTGCCATCCTCGCCTACGAGGCGCCTTATGGAGTGGGTCCTGCGGGCTCCAGAGGCAGCTCTGTGCAACTTGCTGATGTCAGCCGGGGGTGGGGTCCGCGCCCGCCAGCTCCCAGGCCCGCCCTCTGGGGAAGGTGGCATGGGTGACAGGAGAGGGCCCAGAGGCGGAACGGCACGTTTGCATTCAATGTGTCACTCGACCCCTGGGGCCTGGTGTCTGCTGGGCACCTGGGTGTGGGCAGAAAGAGGCCAGCACCCCCTTCTCCCCAGCGGGGAGGGCATGAGCATCCAAACAGGTCACGGGCTGAGTTCTGATGGTGGTGGGTGCTTTCGGGGGGAAGCGAAGACGGACGGGGTGACGGTAGGCAGGCACAGATAGGGGACAGACCACACGTGGAGTGGTCAGGGAGGGCTTTGGCGGAGGTGCCCTCGAATCGAGGCCCGAACCGCACGAAGGAGCACCGTACGGTGAGCTTGGGGCTGAGGGAGGGCAGGCGGAGTCCCAGAGGTCCTGCTTGGTTGAGCTGACGGCTTGAGGTGGGCCCCAGAGCCGGTCACCGCTGGGTCACCCGTCACCCATTCGTGGAGGACAGCAGGGTGTTGGCGTGCGCACGGATTGGGCGGGTCAGCTGGAGGCCCGCGGTGTCGGGGGTGGGGGGGGGGGGGGCGCCGTGCCAGTCTTGGGGTTCTGAGACACCGGCTTGGTCCCCAGCTTGGCCCTGTAGCCACCCCGGCAGCTTCACCCCGGCCTCGTTTCTGTCTGCAGGATTCACATCAGCAGACAGCTGGAGGTGGAGCCGGAGGAGGCCGAGGCCGAAAACAAGCAGAAGCCCCGCAGGAAGCCGAAACGCAGCAAGAAGGAGGCGGAGGAGGGCCTGAGCTCCGGGCCCCTGACAGAGGTGATGGTGGAGCCCGCCTCGGCTCCCCCCGGCGAGGTGCTCATGGTGGAGGTGGAGAATGTCGTCCACGAGGACTTCCAGGTCACGGAAGAAGTGAAGGTACGGCGGGCAGCTGCCCAGGGAGCTCCCCTGGGCGGGGTGGGTGTTCGTCGACGCTCCAGCCTGTCGCGGCCGTCGGGTTCTTGCGGGATGCAAAACGTACTCCCCCCGCAGAAGTCCTAGGAGGGACTGGCATCCAGAAGGCAAAGGAGATGCACGGGGGCCCTTAGCTGCTCATGAAGGCGGCAGGACTTGAACCCGGGGCCGGCCCCAGCCGTGTCTCCTGTGCGGGAGCCCTCAGCCTTGCTTTCCATACTGGCTCCTTCCCCTGAAGCCCGGGGTGCTCGGGAGGGAAGCAGGGCACACCCGCCATTCCCCGTGGCTTCAAGACGGGAGAGCAGCAGCCTTCTGGCCACCTTGACCCCCGGCACAGGCCTGCCAGCAGCGAGCCAGCTGTCAGGGTGGCAGAACGTGTCCTTCCACCTGTTCTGGCGCGTTAGAGGCAGGGTGACCCCCGCCAGTGGGTGGGGACGAACAAGAAAAGCTTACATGCGTGTGGTCTCCCCGAGAACACGCCGTGCACAGCCGACGGCCTCGGTCTGAGCCTGCAGCGCGGTGTTGAACAGAGTTCTGGGGGGACCTCTGGCCTTGGTGGGAAGGGGTCCTGCGGTCTGTTGGTGACACCTGCCCCCGGTACCGGGAGGGGCTGCATTTGCTGTTGTCACACCCGCGAGCCACACGGGGGCCCTCGGAGCAGTGTTGTCCCGTCCTGGAGAGCTCCCCGTGGTGGTGCAAGTGTTCTCTGGCTCCACGCCGTTAGCCCCGTGGTTGGAGGGAAATGTCCAGTCCCGTCTGGCGCTAATTTATTTGAGTGCGAGTAGCTCCCGCCGCTTGCTAGACTGACAGCACAGCTCCCAGTTTCCTACAAGGGTCGTGTGGTGGGAGAGAGACGGGGCCAAAGTCAAAGATGCCGCAGGGGACAGATCAGGGAGACTTGACGGGGCTGCAGGCACCGTGGGCCTCTAGCTGCCTTCTGCAGTTCCTTTCTGGAAGGTCAGCTTGCTAGGGGCCACGTGCTTGTGGTGAAGGGACGCGGTCGCTCTCGGTGCCCACCGGTGCCTTCACTGGGGTGTGGCATGCTGGGAACCATGCCTTCTGGAAATCTTGAGGTTCTGGGCGTTCTACCTTAGACTGTCCCATCGTGTCCACCGCAGGGGGGATCCTCTGCCTCGGGAGCCTGGGGCGAGGTGCTGGGAGGGGGCAGGCTGGGAGCCCTGGTGAATCACAGGCACGTCCCCAGACAGAAGTCAAACCAGGATGTGCTGAGGTTGAGAAGGGGGATCGTGCTTGAAATAAGGGAATAAAGAAGCCCCCACCCCTCTTTTTCCCTCAAAACGGCTCGTCCTGAGGTCAGGATTTGGCGTGCTGTGAGGAGATAGGTGTTGATTTTCGTTTCTCCTGCCTGGGTCCTGAGTCCCTGGGACTTGGATTCAGGCCGTGCGCCTGGGCACCTGAGGCCATCCTTGGCCTGGGCCACAGCCCCTGCTGGCCCCAGGACCGATGGCAGCCCCCCCCCCCCCCCCCCCCCCCCCCCCCCGTTTGCCAGGCCCTGACCGCCGAGATTGTGAAGACCATCCGGGACATCATTGCCTTGAATCCGCTCTACAGGTTGGTCTCCGGCCCCCCTCTGCCGTCTGAGTGTACGGCCGACCGTCCCCCATCCCTGGGGCCAGGCTGGGGTTGCCTGCCTCTTTGTGCCGCTGGGTTGGCGGGAAGCTTTCTCAGAGCGTCGTCCTGACAGAGAACCTTGCTGGCGCGGGGGTTCGTGGCACAGGGCCCGGCGCTGCGTGAGGAGATCCTGCTTCCCCTGCGGCAAGGGGGCCCTGGCAGGGGGAGGGGGGTGGCCTACCCAGTCCGGGGCCTTTGCCTCCTTCGTGCTGACGAGGGCTTGGACTTGGTCGGAAGCCTTTTTGTCATTAGCTGCGGCTGGAGGGGATCTCATGGGGGGGGGGGTGCACCACACAGCTGCTGGAGGGGCTCGTGTCTGGGCACAGGGACGTTAGTCTCTCGGCTCTGGGACGGGTGGCCTCGCTCACCCTGCCGCCCGGCTCTCAGCATCCCAGGGCCTTGCCCCGTGCTGCCGGGGAGAGGGGATGCGGGCCACCGGCTTCAGCGGTCCCCACGGGGCCTCTGTCCCCTGCAGAGAGTCTGTGCTGCAGATGATGCAGGCGGGCCAGAGGGTGGTGGACAACCCCATCTACCTGAGCGACATGGGGGCCGCGCTGACCGGAGCCGAGTCGCACGAGCTGCAGGACGTCCTGGAGGAGACCAATGTGAGTCCCCCGGGCCCGGCTGCTTGTCCGCGGCTCCGCTTTCCGATATCACGTCCCCTCTGCACGGGTCCCTGTTCTCTCGTGGCTGCTTGGCGGCCCTGCGGGCGGTGCCTTGTGTTCACCGGGTGGCGTGCTCGGCTCGCCGCCAGTCTTTGGCCGCTATGAACGTTCTGGACCACAGCTAGCGGGCCTGCAGTTTACCTGTAGGAGGTGTTCGCGGAACTGGGCACGTTAGGTCCGAGGGCGCGTGCCTCCGGTGGGTACGGCGTGGCCAGGTGGGTCCGCCCTGTGAGTGCCCCGTTTGCGAGGTGCCTGCCCCCCCACCCTCAGCAGGCACAGAGGCGGCTTCTGACCGTCGCCCGCATCTTCCCTTTCTCGGCAGATCCCCAAGCGGCTGTATAAGGCCCTCTCCCTCCTCAAGAAGGAGTTTGAGCTGAGCAAACTGCAGCAGCGCCTGGGGCGCGAGGTGAGCCGGGCTGCCGACGTGCCTCTGTGGGGAGGGTGGCGGCGTGCGGGGCGGCCGCCAGTTCGGGAGGCTCTGCGCACCAAACCCTGAGGCCGGTCCTGGCAGCTGAGCCCGGAGCCTGTGGTCTCGGGACGTCCCCCGTCGGGACAGAGTCCTGCTGGGGATGGGGAACTGGCCCGGGAGAGGTTGAAAATCGGTTTCCCCACCACTCTGCGTTTTGCGGCCCACCTTCCCGATTGCGGGCGAATCTGTGGGCTGCCTGGATTTTCAGTTGCTCGCCATTCACTGTTGAGTGACTTTTTTCACTCAGCTTTATTTGAGAAAAACCTTCCACGTCACATCTGTAACTGGGAACTTTTTTAACTCTCAGTTATCAGCACGAGGTAATTCTTTTTTACGTATACGCTTATTTATTTAAGCAGTCTCTACCCCCCAGGGTGGGTCTTGAACTCATGACCCTGAGATCAAGAGTTGCATGCTCTTCTGACTAAGCGCACCAGGCACCCCATGAGGCAGTTGGGTTTTTTTTTTTTTTAATGTTTTTTACTTATTTTCGAGAGAGAGAATGAGCACGAGTAGGGAAGGGTCAGAGAGAGAGACACGGAATCTGAAGCAGGCTCCAGGCTCTGAGCTGTCAGCACAGAGCCCGACCTGGGGCTCGAATCCATGAACTGCAAGATCATGACCTGAGCCGAAGTCGGCCGCTTCACTGACGGCACCCCCTGGACGCTGCCCCTGCCCCCCACGAGGCAGTTCTTAACGCACCCCCAACGGGACGCAGGGGTGGGGGCTGTAGGCGGCACCGGGGCCCGGCCCCGGCCTCCGAGCCCTCGCCTGCTGCCCTGTCCTTCCAGAGGAGCTCTGTGCCCGTGGGAGGTGCGCCGGGGTCACGGTCGGGATCAAAGAGCAAACCACTTGCTCATCCGGAACCAAGAGTTTATTTTGGGGCCCCACTCAGGGAGACTAGGTTCAAGGTGGGGGGAGCTGGAGGCGGCCTCGTGGACTCTCCTCCTCCCGTGTCCTGAGGAAGCAGCGGCCCCGCCCCGGCCCGCGTGGGTCTGCAGACCTGCCCATGTTCCCTCCCGTGCGCTGTGACCGTAGCCTCTGGGCCCTGCAGGTGGAAGAGAAAATCAAGCAGACGCACCGCAAATATCTCCTACAAGAGCAGCTGAAGATCATCAAGAAGGAGCTGGGCCTGGAGAAGGAGGACAAGGACGCCATCGAGGAGAAGTTCCGCGAGCGGCTGAAGGAGCTCGTGGTCCCCAAGCACGTCATGGACGTGGTGGACGAGGAGCTTAGCAAGCTGGGCCTGCTGGACAACCACTCCTCCGAGTTCAAGTGAGCACCCTGGGGGCTGTGCTCAACATGACCTCCGCCCTCGGGGGCGGCCCCTTCTCGCTCCTCCGCCCAGACCCAGAAGCTGGGAGGTCGGGTCCCTTGGGCGCTCTCTGGTCACGGTGGGCGCCTGAGAAGCGCTTGACGTATGACGGCCCTGTCTTGGTGCCCCTGGGCGGAACAGACTTCTTTGTCACTCCGTCTCCCAGCTGGAGAATTTGAGGTTCAGAGAAGTCAAGTCAGCGAGCGGGGCCTCTGAGCTGGTAGATGGGGACGGGAATTTGAACCCCGGGGTGTCGGGCCAAAGCGGTGCTTGCTTGTGGCCCCTCTTTGGCATTTCTCCGAGGGCCTGGAGGTCCGCGCGTCTTCCTGGGGGCTCGGCCTTGTCCGGTGGGCACACGGCTCCCAGCCTGGGGGTCTCTCATGGCCGCGCTGACCTGCCACCGGCCGGGCCCATTTCCCACTTGCTCTGGGTGAGGTTGTCTCGCGTTTACCGCTGCCGCCTCCGCGGTACAGGCTTCTGACCAGTCCCTGTGCGCGCCACGTCTGGCTCGGGAAACGGGCCAAGCGCTTGTCCTGGGAACTGTGCCGGGGCCCACAGTGCGGCCTCTGCCAGGACGGCCTCCCCAGGCGGTCGGCGGCCCTTTTGGCTGAGGTGCTCGGTGTGGTCCGCGCAGTGGGTTCCACAGGTGCTGGCGATGTGGATTTGCCACGCTCACCAGCCCCGGTCTGTCCCGTGGCAGCGTCACTCGGAACTACCTGGACTGGCTGACGTCCATCCCCTGGGGCAAGCATAGCGATGAGAATCTGGACTTGGCCCGGGCCCAGGCGGTGCTGGAGGAGGACCACTACGGGATGGAAGACGTCAAGAAGCGAATCCTGGTGAGGCCCCCCCGCCCCCATCCCGGTGACGCCCCCCGCACGCCCCCACTTCCCAGGCTGCCGCCCCCATCCCAGGGACGCCCCTCCGCACCCACCCCCTGCTTCCCAGGCCGCCCCCCTGTCCCCCCACTCCCCCGCCCCCATCCTGGTGACGCCCCCCTGCACCCCCTGCTTCCCAGGCCACCCCCCCACCTCCATCCCGGTGATGCCCACCCCCCCCCCGCTTCCCAGGCCCCACCCCCATCCACCCCCATCCCGGTGACACCCCCCTGCACCCCCCTGCTTCCCAGGCCACCCCCCCGCCTCCATCCCGGTGACGCCCGCCCCGCCCCCCCCCCGCTTCCCAGGCCCCACCCCCATCCGCCCCCATCCCGGTGACACCCCCCTGCACCCCCCTGCCCCCATCCCGGTGACGCCCCCCTGCACCCCCCTGCCTCCCAGACCACCCCCCTCACCCCCATCCCAGTGAGGAAGGAGAGGTGGAGGGCTCCAGCTAGAGGCGGCAAGGGCAGTCTGGGCCAGGCTCCCTGCTCCAGGGGCCTCCGGTTTCTGAGGGGGACAAGAGTGCCTGAGATGACAGACGGACCTGGCCCCAGGGCCAGTAGGCTGTGGCTGGGGCAGAGAGAGGATCGGACGGTCCAGGATGTGGGAGGAAGGGGACACACTAGCCGGGCCTGGTGCTGTGTCCCCCACGGTCGGTCCCTGCCCTCCCCGGGGCATGTGACCCTTCAGTCAGCTCGGCCCCTCTGGGATACGCCTTGTCCCTTCCGCGGCCCCCGGAACCCTGTGAGGCGGCGTGACGGTGGCGAGGCCCACGTTGGGCGGGGCCGCTTGCTCTGCAGAGAGGGCGGCGAGCCTCACGGGAGCTCACCTCTGCCCGCAGGAGTTCATCGCCGTCAGCCAGCTCCGAGGCTCCACCCAGGGCAAGATCCTCTGCTTCTACGGTCCGCCTGGCGTGGGCAAGACCAGCATCGCCCGCTCCATCGCCCGTGCCCTGAACCGCGAGTACTTCCGCTTCAGCGTCGGCGGCATGACCGACGTGGCCGAGATCAAAGGGCACAGGTAGGCCCGGCCTCTTGTTGGGCTTCGTTCCCCCGCCCCGGTTCTCTTCCTGTGTATTAGAGGGGGCGTCAGCGGTGAGCGGGGCCCTGTGCTTGCGCTGCAGTAACGTGACCGAGTGCAGCCGCTCGAACGTGGGCTCAAAGCCTTCGCCTTCAGCACCGGGAGGGCGGACGGCCCCCAGCGTTTGTTCGCCAGGTCGTGGACAGATACCCCGGTGGATCCAGCTCCCGTCCGCCCACTCAGTGCCCCCAGTGCCGTGGCCAGAGTTCCGGGGCCGCGTGCTCAGCCCCAGGACCAGGGACTGTGGGCCAGGGCGAGGGGCGAGGTGGTCGTCCCAGCGAGGACGGGGCGGCACACCGGTGAGGTCTCGGCACGGCTCTTGGTTCTTTGCTCCCTCGCCAGGCCCAGGCAGGGGCTGCCATCCTGGGTCCGGGGTGTCAGAACTGCCTGGCCGTGTGCACGGCACCTTCCGTCAGGGCGGTCAGGATGTCGTGTTCTCCCGGGGCCTCCCGCCACGCCAGCCCCTGCTGAGGGTGGTTCTCGGAGCGGTTTCTTTAGGGAGACGCAGGCGTAACAGGTGTACGAGTATCTCGGGAGCTCCAGGAGTTCAGAGAAGGCATCCGGAGTCTGGCAGGGCCCTGGGGGACGGGAGTGGATGAGGCCTTCACGGTGCTGGGCGAGGAGTCAGTGAGGGCTTGTGGTGCAAGGGCGCCCGGGAGTCGTGGGGCCTTTGGGCCTGCCCCAAAGGCAGAGGGGCGGCTGTGCCGGCTCTTGGCTCGGGGCTGGAGTCTGAGCTGGGTGGGGGAGGCAGAGGCAGGCCCTGGTGGCCCCTTGGCCCCTGGTTCAGAAGGCCCAAGAGTGTGGACAAGGACCACTCACCCAGGCCGCGAAGGGGCCTTGGCTGAGGTTTCAAACAAGTATAGGTCTGTGACAAGTGGGGGTGAGTCACTGGGGGAAAGGGGCCCAGGAGGGCAGGCAGGTGTTCTCTATTGATGTCCGTCTGGGATCCCCAAACAAGGATGAGGAAGGGAACTTCTGCTGCTGTCCTTTAGTAACAGCAGCAAAATTTTCTGTGTCCACAATTCTCCAGGGCTCCCTCCTCCCTCGGGGTAAAAGCCCAGATCCACACTGAGGCCTGGAAGGCCTAGCACACCCTGCCCTGTTTGTTCCCTTCCCTCTCTCTCCCTCACTCACTCTACTCTGAAAGCCATATGGGCTTCCAGCACTCTGGGCCTGGTCCTGCCCTTGCCCCAGGACCTTTGCACAGGCTGTTTTCTTACGCAGAAAACTTCCTTCGAATACCCACACAGTTTGCCTCTTCACTTATTTTGCTCTGGGCGTCTCCCCGAAGCGTCCTTTGTCCCCGTCTTAGAGTAGTGTGCCTCTGAGATGGCATTGCAGGACCCCCATCCTTTTGTTGTCTTTGTAGTGTGGATAAAGTTTCTCTACCTCGTGATTTCCTCCTCTACCTGGCCGACCATCTGTCTGCCCTGCCGGGCCCTAACCTCACAGACACAGGGCTCGTGTCTGCTTTATGCTCTGTGAGTGCCAGACACCCGCAGAGCTGGGACAGTAGAGCAAGTAGATGGTCAGGAAACACCCGGCAAGCGCCAGCTGGGGCCAGGCCCTGGGCGCCGTGGCCCCGAGGCCTGGGAGGCCATGCTGTGCCTGCCATTGGGGAGGACCTGGGAGGCGGGTCGTTTGCTGCCGGCACCTGGCTGCTCTTGACCTTCCCTGCTCTGTGAGGTGGGCACCGTGGGCTGGGTTTCACCATCTGGATAGGAGGTGCTGGCTGGGGGGCTGGCCCTGAGAGGGACCTGCTTTCAAGTCTGTGTCTGTGCCTCGGGGCGGGGGGGCGGTGGGGAGGGTAGGCAGGGCGGCCTTCCCATTGCTGGGGCGAACAGGTGGTCGGGGTGACCGTGCTCTGCCTCCACTGTGGCCCCTGGAGGGCACCTGCCTCGCCGAGGTCCTGTCTGTGAGCTGGGCCTGTGGGTGCCGGTGTGACCAGCCCCAGGCTGGTGAGGGGCCATCCGTTCCTGCTGTGCTCTGCCCCCCAGGCGGACGTATGTGGGCGCCATGCCGGGAAAGATCATCCAGTGCCTGAAGAAGACCAAGACGGAGAACCCCTTGATCCTGATAGACGAGGTGCGCACGGACGAAGGGCGGGGCACGGGGCCGGGCTCAGAGCTGACAGGGCAGCGCGGCGTCCGTTCCCGGTGCCCTTCCCCAGACGCTGTCCCTCGGGCCTTCCGGGGCCAGAGCTCCGGGCAGTGCTGACCAGGTGGAGAGTGTCCCAGATCAAGCCTCGGGGGAACCCTTCTGCTTCCGCTCTGGGCCGGCCCCGTCCCTCCCCCTGGGCACAGTCCGGTCCCACCTGGCGCCCTCCCACCAGTGGCGTCTGGTCAGGAGACACGGGGAGCCGGACAAGGGGCTGAAGCCGTCTGCCGTCTACTGTCCCTTCAGGTGGACAAGATCGGCCGGGGCTACCAAGGGGACCCCTCGTCAGCACTGCTGGAGCTGCTGGACCCTGAGCAGAATGCCAACTTCCTGGATCACTACCTGGACGTGCCCGTGGACTTGTCCAAGGTGTGCGTCCTGCACGGGGCCTGGGCCCGGTGGGGGCGGCAGGTGCCAATCCTCCAGTACCTCCCTGCCGCCTCCCCAGGTGCTGTTCATCTGCACGGCCAATGTCACGGAGACCATTCCAGAGCCACTGAGGGACCGGATGGAGATGATCAATGTGTCTGGCTACGTGGCCCAGGAGAAGCTGGCCATCGCAGAGGTGAGGCCGGGACCCCCGCCCAGCCCTGGACCAAAGCGGCAGCCCCGCTAAGTGCCCGCCACCTAACCAGAGGGGGGTGTGGACAGCCCACAGTGGCCTTGCTCGGAGAGGGGGTGGCCGGGATCTGCCCGCCTGTGCAGTGAGGTATCGCCGAGAGCAAGGCGGGGCCTGCTGTGAACCGTGTAATGGCACAGCTCTGACGCCAACGTGGCATTTCCCTGCGCCACCCCATCTTCCGGTGGGGTGTCCGGTGACCCCCGTCGGATCCTGGTCCTGCCTGGGGCTCGGGTCAGACCCCGCAGGGGAAGGGCTCGGTGCCTCGGGCTGCCCCACTTACATGCCAGTTGCACGTTCCAGGTCTTTCTTCTGGCCAGCTGGCTGTAAATCCAGTTCCCACGCCCTGCTCTTTGGGTTTGAGAATTTGCTAGGACAGCTCACAGAACCCTGGAGAGGTTTACTTAGGTACCGGGTTACTGTAAAGGGTACAGCCAGGGAACCGCCAAAAAGGATCTGAGCCAAGTAGGGGCAGGGGCTTCTGTGCCCTCCCTGGGTGCGCCACCCTCCCACACCACCCAGTGAGTCCGAATTCACCCGGCTCCCTTGTCTAGAGTATTGACGGAGGCTGTTTTAGGTGCATCAAGTGAATCATTAGTCACCGGTGATGGACTCTGCTGGCAGCCCGTCCCCTCTCCCTGGGGGTCGGGTGAGGCTGAAAGGCCCATCCCTCTACCCCCATGGTTGGGTCCTCTGGCCCTCAACAGGGGCCACCTCACTGGCACGAGCTCGGGTGTGGCAGAAGGGGCTTATAGATCCCAACAGCTGTCCTTCTCACCCTGTCACTCAGAAAACGACAGGGTCTGGGAAGCTTTTATATCAGGACCTGGGATCAAAGACCAAGGACAGACTTCTTCTTTTAAAAATTTTTTAAGGTCTGTTTATTTTGAGAGACACACAAGTGTGAGCAGGGGGAGGAGGGCCAGAGAGAGGGAGAGAGAATCCCAAGCAGGCTCCATACTGGCAGCGCAGAGCCCGACGTGGGGCTTGAACTCATAAACCGCCAGATCGTGACCTGAGCCAAAACCAGGAGTCGGACGCTTCACCGGCTGAGCCACCCGGGCGCCCCCAGATTTCTCCTCATACCCCACTGTCTCGGGCCCCAGAACAGGAATAAGATAAAGACAGCCCGTGAGCACAGCTTTGGGGAGAACACGGTCTCTGGGGCTTTCAGGGCGCGGGGGACCCGTGCACCGTCTGGGGCTGTGTGCTCAGCTCTGTTAGCAAGCTCCCCCGTGAGCGTGCTGCTGCCTCGTCCCGCAGCGCATCTGTCCCCAGCGCGGGCTCTGGGCCCCTCGGAAGCCAGCTTCCGTGCCTGCACGCTTGCAGCCGTGGGCGTGGGTGCGGGTGCGAAGCTGCCGTCTTCCTGCCGGCTGGGTCAAGTTCCGTGCGTGCGTAACGCGTTTCCTAGGCCGAGGCGAGCCCAGGACCCAGGGCTCTGTGCGCTTCTTAGACGTTAGCAGTCTTCCGAGGCTGGAGACAGGATTCACACCCTTGGAGGATGTTGAGCAGAGCAGAGAGCCGGGTCTTCTCCCGGACGGGAGTCTCGGTTTCTGACTGCGTCTTCTTTGTGGGAAGGGGTTGAGCACGTTTCTCCCTGAGTCCGTCACAGCCGTCAGGGGCTGACCGTGGTCTCCTCTCCCCTGGGGTAGGAGGTGGGCAAGAGGAGCTCTTGGCTGAGGTGGTTACAGGGGTACCGGGGTCTCCACCCGGCCAAGGAGGGGCAGCCTGGGGGCCTGGGCCGGGGCTGCTTTTGAACCTTTAAAATGACAAGAGGAACACAGACTCCCAGAGGCTTCTGGTCAACCCATGTCAGCAGATGTACTGACGTGTGTGGTTGTGTCCCCGTGTCTCCCCTCCTGTTCCTCCAGTTGGCGCTCAGGACTGTCCCATGACCGCTGTGTGGCGGGAGTTGGGCTGGGCTGTGGGTGACATGGGAGTCCCTCGATCTCCCCACTTCTGTCTGTGCTCGGGGTGGCGGCCACTTGCCCTGACTCACAGGTCCTCAGTGTGTACGTGGGCTGAGCCCAGGGATCAGGGAGACCTTCCTGGGGGAGTGGCATCTCAGATGACATCTGGAGGAAGGGCAGGGCTGGGATCTGGGCAGAGACCCGGGTGCTGGGCAGCTGCAGGCTCACATGTGGGGTCCTGGCGCCTGCCGTGCTCTCCGCCCAGACTCCCTCCCTCCTAGCCTCGCTGGCTGCTTACCCTCAGGTCTCAGCTTTGAGGTCGCCTCCCAGGGCAGCTGTCCCCCAGCTACCCACTGGGGGCCGAGAGCTCTGTGCAGGCAGGCGCTGGGCCCACCTCCGTGATCTTTAGGCAGCCTGGGATCTTGGGAAGGCTCAGGGGTAAGCGGGGCCCACAGGAGAGGCCCTGAGGCCCTGGGGATCTTGACAACAGCCTCCCCCTCCCTGCCAGCGCTACCTGGTGCCTCAGGCCCGCGCCCTGTGTGGCCTGGATGAGAGCAAGGCCAAGCTGTCCCCAGAGGTGCTGACCCTCCTCATCAAGCAGTATTGCCGGGAGAGCGGCGTGCGCAACTTGCAGAAGCAGGTGGAGAAGGTGAGCTGGGCGGGCCGGCAGGGCTTGCGGGGGGGCGGGCTCTGCGGCCTGGCCAGGCAGGTGAAGAATTGTGAGGACCGGATGCCAGCTCTGAGACACGTCCTGCGTGACCCCACTCACCCCACTCACCGGGATGCCTAGAGGAGTCCCGTCCACAGAGACAGTAGACAGTGGGCTCCAAGGGTGGGGTGAGGCAGGGGGAGGGGAGTCACCGTTTCATGGGGACAGTCTCCGTTTGGGGAGATGGAAAGTTTGGAGATGGTTGCACGACTGCGTGAATGCCCTTATGCCACGGAGCTGTAAACTTAAAAATGGCTGAAAGGTTCATTTTCTGTACTTTACCATGATGTTAAAGATTAAAGACCAGCGGGGTGGGGGCCGCACCCACCCCGCTGCCTTCCCCCCCCCCCCCAGGTGTTACGGAAGTCTGCCTACAAGATTGTGAGTGGCGAGGCCGAGCTCGTGGAGGTGACGCCCGAGAACCTGCAGGACTTTGTGGGGAAGCCCGTGTTCACCGTGGAGCGCATGTACGATGTGACGCCCCCCGGCGTGGTCATGGGGCTGGCCTGGACTGCCATGGGTGAGCAGCCCGGGACGGTGGGGTGGGGGGGGTCCTGGAGAACGTCTCACACCGGTTCCTGTGCGGTCAGCTGGCGTCCCCCCAAGATACACTGGCATTGAAGGGAGTCCCAAGGGATCAGGGGCTGATCGAGGAGGAAAAAGATGCAGCCGCCAGGTGGCAATCTCCTCGCACAAGCTTTATTCGCATTGACGGGAGGCCCCCTCCCCTTGCTTGGGGAGCCCTGGGGATGGGGTCCCGGTGACCTTGCCCGGCCCAACAGGGAGGCTGGGGTGTGCGAGAGGCAGGCTCTGAACCGTGAATCAGTCTGCTTGTTTGGACCTCAGTTAAGCAGCCGCACCAGCCAAGAGGGCAAGAGGGCGGGCGTCTGTCGGCCCTTAGGCCGTAGGGCCGGTGCAGGTGCTGCATCGGATGAGCAGGCCTTGAGCAGGCCCTAGGCCGCGGAGAGCTAGTGAAGGGACAGTGTTAATGAAGGGGCATCCGCTAGGTGGCCCCACCGGTAGGGTCGGGGGAGCCACGGTCCCTAGAACCCGAGGGTCCCAGAGTTCACAGGCTCTGCGTGCTGGTCTCCCAGGAGGCTCTACGCTGTTTGTGGAGACATCCCCTCGGCGGCCACGAGACAAGGACGGCAAGGGGGACAAGGACGGGAGCCTGGAGGTGACAGGCCAGCTGGGGGACGTGATGAAGGAGAGTGCTCGCATCGCCTACACCTTCGCCAGGGCCTTCCTGATGCAGCACGACCCGGCCAACGACTACCTGGTGACCTCCCACATCCACCTGCACGTGCCCGAGGTGAGGCTCCACCTCCCGCCTCTGGGGGCAGCCCCGCCGCCTGTGCCCCCACCTTGTCCCGCCTGCCCACCCCCTGCCTGCATCTCCCCACCAGGGCGCCACCCCCAAGGACGGCCCGAGTGCCGGCTGCACCATCGTCACGGCGCTGCTCTCCCTTGCGACGGACCGGCCAGTTAGACCAAACCTGGCCATGACGGGCGAGGTCTCCCTCAGGGGCAAGATCCTGCCAGTGGGCGGCATCAAGGAGAAGACCATCGCAGTGAGGCCCCCCCCCCCCCCCCCGGGTAGGGCTGGCACCCTTGGGGGAGTCCGGATCGGGGGCCCTGCGCTGTGGCATCACACACACAGAGCGAGCCTCAGGCGGGGAAGGGTGACCGCGCAGTTTACAGACCATGAGGGTGAGGCCTGGGCCCTGCTGACCCGAGTCTCGGCCCCCCCCCCGTTGCATTGCAGGTAGGATCTGCTACCCTGTGGCCTAAGCGCCCAGATGCACAGAAGGCAGGGGACACGGGCCTCTGGGGGGTGGAGGGGTCTGCTCCGACCAGACCCTGGGTCCGGGGCTTCCTGTGTCGGGACTCCCACTTCTCTGCAGGGACCCCTCCCTTCCCCACCTTGACCCTACCCCCCACCTGCCTAGAAGGCAGGGTGTCCACAGATGGGGACGGACAGCCATCTCAGGCAGGGGGCTTTGCGGAGGCTCTCCAGGCCTTTCCTCACTTGTGAGTGGAACGTGTCCCTGGATGGAGCCTGGGGACAGATGGGAACCATTGTCCTCCAAGGGCCTCATCAGGCTGAGGGGCCCTCCCAGTGAGCCAGGGCCCAGGGAAGGACGAGGGAGCAGGCCGGGATGTGCGCTAAGCCTAGAAGTGCTTAAATGCATGTTTCCGTAAGGCTCCCGTGCCAAACCGCTAAAGGTGAAGCAATGGTGACTGTGGATTAATCCAGAAAAGTGGGGCTCTGGGAGAGCAGGTTCCTGGAACGGAGGCCAGTGATGTGGTTTGGGCTTTAGTTTCCTGATCTGTGAGCTAGCTCATGCAGTGCAGCCTGGCTGTCTGGGCCAGGCCCTGTCCCACTGCCTGCCCTGACCTCCCG
Source organism: Leopardus geoffroyi (assembly GCF_018350155.1). Lineage (NCBI taxonomy): Eukaryota > Metazoa > Chordata > Mammalia > Carnivora > Felidae > Leopardus > Leopardus geoffroyi. The sequence continues at coordinate 4,192,978 of NC_059331.1, read as the reverse complement.
GCCGGCCCCTCCTTCCCAGGCAAAGCGAGCTGGAGTGACCTGCATCGTCCTGCCAGCCGAGAACAAGAAGGACTTCTATGACCTGGCCGCCTTCATCACTGAGGGCCTGGAGGTCCACTTCGTGGAACACTACCGGGAGATCTTCAACATTGCCTTCCCTGAGGAGCAGGCGGAGGCCTTGGCGGTGGAGCGGTGACCGCAGCCCGGGCGCTGCTGGCATTCACGGGCCCCGTCCAGGCTGAAAATGCGCCAGGGCCGGGACTCTGGGCAGCTGAGCCCCCAGGAGGCTCGGGAGCGGCTGGAGTCCAAGGACCTCAATTATGGCTTAATCACGGAGTCTGACATATATGAACTATTTAATTATGATTAAAACCCTTTCCAGTACCGGCCGGCTGCTCGTGTCTGTGCGCCACGTCACCACCGCGCCCCTTCCCCCAGACCAATACAAGACCCCCAAGTTCCAAAAAGGCTTTATTACGTACAGAGGGGAGGGGCTCAGTCCTTCTTGGCTGCCGCTTTCCGCATGGCCGCCAGGACGTTGCTCAGCTCCTCTCTCTTCCTCTTGGCGCGGATGTGTGTCCCCACCTGCCGAGAAAAGAGACGGAGCGGTCAGTCTGGGCCCCAAGCCCCGGCCCTGCCGACAGTCCACCTATCTCCCCCACCTTTTTTTCAAAGCTATCATTAGGGGAAAACTGGGTTCTCAGATCTGACACATTTTAAATATTTAGACACAGCGCAAGCAGGTAAGGGGCAGACAGATCCCAACCAGGCTGCTGCGAGCTGTCAGCACGTGGGGATCCAATGCACCAACCAGGAGGTCATGACCTGAGCCAAAGCTGGAGGTTTTAACAGACTGAGTCACCAAGGCGACCGTGACATTTACTTATTTTGAGACAGGACAGTGGGAGAGGGAAGAGAGAATCCCAGGCAGGTTTCCTGCTCCCGGTGCAGAGCTCCATGTGGGGCTCGAACCCGTGGAGCCTGGAGATCACAGCCTGAGCCAAAACCAAGAGTCAACCCTTAACTGAACGAGCCACCCAGGCACCCCAACCACCTTCTTTTTCCACGTTTATTCTTGGGAGCACGCAAGCAGGGGAGGGGCAGAGAGGGGCTCGAGAGAAAGAGAGCGAGATCCCTCCAATCTGACACAGGCTCCGAGCTGTCGGCGCAGAGCCGGAGGTGTCGCGGAGGTTGCACCCCCTAACCGTGAGATCACGACCGGAAGCCCCCGCTTAACCGACTGAGCCCCCCAGGCGCCCCATCCACCTACCCTTTTCTTGATGAACTTGAGCGCGCGCTTGTCCTTGGAGACTTTGAGCAGCTCCATGGCTCGCCGCTCGTAGGGGGCAAAGCCACACACCTCTCGGATCATGTCCCGCACGAACTTGGTGTGCTTGGTGAGGCGCTGGGGGTTGGGGGGGGGGGGGGGAACGGCCGTCAGCGCGAGGCCGTCAGCGGGGCGCTGAGCGCCACGACGGAAGCGTGACTCCTCCTCACCCGCACCCCCGAGTCCCAGCCTTCTCGACAGGGCCCTCCCGCCCGGCCTTGACCTAGGCTGTTGCCTGCGCCCGGAAACCTCTCCCAGGGGGCGCAGCTGGGCACCATGGAGTCGCAGCTTAACGACGGAGCCCTTAAACCCGGTGCAGCGGAGATCACAAGCCTAACAGGGCCTCCGCTTTCCTTCCACATTCCAGCCTCGACCCCTCGACCCAGGCCCCGTGCGCCCGGCAAACACCCGCGCGGGGCGCATCCAGGTGTGCGGCCCAGGTGGGCGCTCCTCACGCAGGCGATTCGCACGGGTCTCCACTCGCTGCTCGGGCGAGTCTCACACCCCCCACGCCGCCCACGAGTCCCCGCCTGCGCCCCACCACTGTCGCCGGGGCCCTACCCGCCTCCCCCCAAGAGGCTCCCCCCGACGCGCGCACCCGCACTCACCCCGCGGCGGCGGCTGTGCCTCGGCTTGCTCACGTTCTTGGTTACCTTGTGGCCCTTGTTGAGGCCCACGGCCATAGGGTAGCGCAGAGCCATGGCTGCAGACGCGGATGGGGAGGGGAAGAGATGAGTGCGGGCTCGGTCCCCGCCGCCCGGAACCCCGCGTCCCGGCTCCCCGGGGCTCGCTCGCCGCACCCAGGCGGAGCCCGGGGCCGCCCCGGGGCCCCGGAGGCCGGATGGCAACAGATCCCACACACCGAGCACCGGACTAACCTGCTGCTCCTCAATGGCTCCCGCGGCGGAAGGGCTGTAGGCCCGCGGAACTCTGGGATATCTAGCTTCCGCGGGTCGAGCGAGCCAGAGAGGCAGGAACGCCGCGCACTCCCCCTGGCGGCTGGAGGCCCTGCAGTCTCCATGAGCATGCGCGAACCATCTCCCTGCGCATGCGCGCTTCCACTAGCGGACCAGCACTAGCCTTGGCCGTGGCTGCGGTGACTCCCTTCGCGGGTGGGTTGAGAGTCCGAATCCTACTTTTGCAGGCTCCTGGCTGAAATCCCACCTTGGCCACTGGCTTGCTGACCCTGCGCCAGGAACTTTACCACCCGGCACCTGAATTTCTTCATTTGTAAAATGAGGGCAGTAATAGTACCTATTCCAAACTGTTTAAGATACAGTGGTATTTGGCACAAAATAAAACTTCCATAAACAGATATTGGTTTCAATCTATATGATCCTAAATTCTTAGAACTGAAGATGTGGTATAGTGCCCCCTGATGGCACTTGATATAATTTGATGTAATTTTAGCTGGTTCCGGGACAGCAGGCAGGTTGAAACAAACAAACAAACAAACAAAACAAAAACAAAAACAAAAAAACACTTCTGGTTGTTTATCTTTCACTTCTACTTATCCCCAAACGATGGTCCCAGTTTGGGGCTGATCTGTTAGGGGTTAACCCTTGTAAACCCTTGCTCATTCTAGAGTCCTGCATAGCCAACAGCTATCGTAACATTGTATTTGTTCTACAGTTTTTATTTGTATAGTTGCTTTTTCCTTATGCAAGTGCACTAATTTATCATTTTAGGGAGAGGAGGCGTCACGTTTTCACTAACTGATATAAATATCAGTGATGTGCAGGTAGAGAATCCCAGCTCCTGCCACGGACGTCCAGCCTCTCTCTAAGCACCTTTTCTTACCTATGAAATGGGAACAGTGGCAACACCAGCTTCAGATTGTGATGATGCCATGAGATCAGCAATGCCAAGGGCTTAGTGCCTGATACACATTATCATTATTGCTGCGCAACCCCTGTACTTCATGCTGCAAATAAAACCTCTGTGCCAGTCAGTACCCTTCCTTTCACCAGCGACTTGCTAGGCAAGGGCTACCTCTCTCTCGGCCTCCATTTCTCCCCTCTAAAATAGGGTCGAGAAGTCTGGTCCCCATACACAAATTCCTCTTGACCCACCTGCCACCTGCAAACTGGAAGGACCAAGCAATTTGAACACACATGTGCAAGGGTAGAAGGATTTTTATAATGAAACAGGAGGCTGGGTCCAGCCCAGAACACGGTCTTTTCCTCCTCCCCCACCTCAGAACCCATCAGCAGGTGGACAGTTTCAAGGTTGTCCCTTGCTTGGGGCAACGGTAGGGGAATGCTCCAAAACTGAGTGGAAAGAAGAGATCAGGGCTGCAGAGGATCCAGGTGGGAGACGGATTGGGTTCCCAGGGTGGCTCAGGGGTGGTGTGCCCTGTTTCACACGGCCAGGGCCGTGGCGAAAGTCACATCACCTCTCTGAGCCTCAGTTTTCTCGTCTGCAAAATGGAAGCAGCAACCATGTCATCACTGGTGGCCCGGAAGGCTGAGGTCATGCCTTCCAGGTCACTGACAGGGTGCCTGGCACACGATCAGCACTTGCACACCGGGAGTGGTGGCCGTGTTTCCAGGTGCTGGTAGTATTTCTCGGTTTTTCCTTTTCTGTCTTGATGACTCTGTCTCGAGCCACGGCCACCGTCTCCGAGGTGTCTTCGGTTCGTGTCCCGGCTCCGGGACGGCTGGATAGAGGGTTCCCCTCTCTGGGAAGCTGAAGGGGTGCCACCCGCAACAGCTCAGGCAGCAGCGGCAGCGGTGACGTTGAGCTCCTGGCGGATGAACCAGGCCCTCGGGTGCGGCAGCCATCCCCGGAGCAGACAGAGCAGGCGGAAGCGCCACGGGTAGAAGACGCCAGGGGCGCGTGTGGCGCCGCCGCGGATCACGGCCAGGGCCGCCTTGGGCCCTGGGGCCGCCTTGGCCCTCGTGACGCCCCTGGGGACAGGAGGGTGCGGTGGAAACTGCGGCTGGGCGGCCCCTCACTGCCCCTGCCCCTGATGGCCCCGGGCCTCACCTGACTCCCTCGGCGGGGGAGGCGCGATCCCGGAGGCCCAGGACACACATGGTGATGGCCACGTTCACGTCCTGCACGTCTAGCTCCCGCCGCAGAGAGCCGAAGAAGCCGTCCAGAGCGAACTTGGCTGCCGAGTACGGGCGGGAGAAGGATGTGGGCACCTGGCCTAGGAGGGCGGGAGGGCAGCAGCTGAGTGACCACCGCCGCTCCCCCTCCTCCAGGGAGCCTTCCTGCCCTGGGGCTCGGCCGCATCGAGCCCTGTGGCCTCCCGACTCTCCGCCCCGCGTGCACGCACCGAGCAGCGAGGACACGACCACCAGAGAGCCTTTGCTGTCAGTCAGGCTGGGCAGCGCCAACGAAGTCAGCTGCACGTAACTCAAAAAGTTCACCTGGAGGGGGCGACGGCGAGTCACCGAGCCGCGGTGAAACTCGAGCCCGGAAGGGGCGGGGCTTTGAGGCGTGGGCGGGGCCTCGGGCGGGGGGCAGGGCCTGCGGTGGGGATTTAGGAGGGGGTGGAGTCTGGGGATTGGAGGGACGGGGCGCTGGCCGCGGAGGGGCGGAGCACCTGCATGAGCCAGCGTGTGGCCTGGACGCTCCTGGACCGCGAGCCTGCCGGGGTGGCGCCGAGGTGGTTCAGCACGAGGTAGTCCAGTCCTCCTGGCCCGGAGAGGCCCATCAGCAAGGAGCTAGTCCTTGAGGCTCCGCCCCTGGGCCCGAAGAGACCCCGCCCCTAGCGCCGTCGCCTTGAACTAGCGACGCCTCGGCCAGAGCGCCGACCCAGTGAATTCGGCCCCGGGTGGCGCCCCGCCTAATAGCAAAGAGACCGGGCCCTCCTCCCTGCATCCTGCCAGGCTTCGTCCCTGATCCAATAAGGCCCGGCCCAGAGTTCCAGCCCCTGGCCACGCCCCGGACCCCGTAAACCTCCACCCACCGACTACCACGGCCCCACCCCATTCGGGTCCTGCCCCGAAGGCCCCGCCCCTCACCCAGCTTGTCCAGCGCGAACTGCACCACGCGCTCGGGCACCTCAGGGGAGGCCATGTCCGCAGCGATGTAGAAGACCTTGGGAGCGCCCAGCTTCCGGCAGTTCCCTACCACCTGGGGGGGCCAGAGCTGCCCGTGGGCCCGTCCACCCCAGCCGGCCCCCACCCCCACCCCCCGCCACCTGCTAGGCCACTGGGGCCCCAGCCTAAAGCCCCCTCCCCTACTCCGAGCTTCAACATCCACCATCATTCATTCTCAATACTCAGCACGGGCTGTGGACACTACCCATCCGCCCACTGACTGAGGAACCCTCCCGGTTTTACCCCCGCTGTTTCACTGTACCAACCCAACACCATAACCCACGAGAAGGTACTTTTATTGTCTCCGGTTTGCAAATGAGGAAACTGAGGCACAGCGGTTTAAACAACTGGCCTCAGGTCACACAGGAAGCCTGGACCGTTGCAAGGATTTCAGTAAGCCCGGGCCCCGCTTTGCACCCACGCGCACCCGGCCATCAAACGGGAAACGGGATGTCTCACCTTCTGCAGGAGGGCCTCCGTGTGGGCAGTGAGCACCAGGTGGGAGCCCAGGCGGGCGTAGTGATATGCCAGTTCCTCCCCGACGCCCGCACTGGCCCCTGTCAGCAGCACGCGGGCTCCCTGGAGGCTGGCTGGCAGTGTGGGGGAGTGGTCAACCCTGGGGGTGCCCCGGACAGCTGGCCAGATTCCTCCCTCCCCCACCAGACACTCACCAGGGTCAAAGTTGTCATCCCAGTAATACGAGAAGAACAGGGCTCCCAGCCCGGTGAAGAGCAGTACCTTCATGGCCCTCCCCGGGGCTGCAGGGGCTGCGGCGGGAGAGAGGGTGGTGGGCACAGGCCTGGCTGACAGCCGCACCCATTTCCTCAAGTGTGATTTTGTGTGAAGAGGCTCCAGGCCCTGCTCTCGCTTCTCCGTCTCCGCAGCCACCACCTGTCCAGGTCACCAGGCTACACAGCTCCCCTGCTCCAATCCCCTCGCCTCTTCTGGGCTTTCACCCTCCCCCCAGCGGCCAAGTCACATCTTGCCTCGCCCTGCTCAATATCCAGGCTCCTTGAGGGTCAGAGGACCAGCCCCTCTTGCTCACGCTGCCGGTTGCCACACCTGCCTCCTCACTGTTCCTCGGAACCAGCCAGTCTCCATCCTGCCTGAGGGCCTTTGCACTGGCTGTGCCCTCTGCCCCGAATGCTCTCCCCAAATATAACCCAACGAGTTGCTCTCCCGCTTCTTTAAAGTCAGAGCAAAACTGATCTCCCCCTAGACTGTCGTGCTCCATGAGGCAGGAAAGAAACAGAAACCTGTTTCTGCTTTGTTCACTCTTGGGTCCTCAATGCCCCAAACTGTGCCGGGCACTCAGCGGGTACTCAACAGGCACCAGATGGACACTGAGTGACAGGAGGAACATTGCGGGTAGGAGCTGGGGGAGCGCAGAAAGATGACTCTGCCAAGGGACACCCAGAAGGAGTCTTAGGCCTGGGTTGGAGACACAAGAACCCATGCCACCAGGGTTAAGATGGGACGTCAGCTGTGGGAGTGAATTTACTCGTTCCAGGGAGAAGGTGAAAGAGAAACAGGCCAAGTGTTTAACGTTTTGGGGGGGGGGGGAGGGTCATGCATTTCCCCCCGGGGAAAGGCACAGGTCCATCCCATCTTGGGGTTTCAATCCTTCAAACTCAGGAGGACAAGAGAGGGGACTTCCAGAACTGAGAAATGGTGGAGTTGGGGTGTCCTCAGATCTTCACTAGATCCAGCCATCAGTCCTTTGCCCCCCCCCCCGGGCTCCCCCATCTTCATACGCCCTCCCTCCCCCCACCCCCTCAGGCAGCCAAAGGGATCTTTGTCCAAAGAAGTCTGATGTTCCCCTTCCTGCTCCAAACCCTCCTAGGGCTCACCACTGACCCCATAGAGACCAAGATCTTAACCTCAGCCCACAATGCCCAGCGGGTCGGGCCCTGGCCCGCCTGTCCACTCTCCTCTTCCACCATTCCCGTCTATGAACCTCCCTCAGTCCTCACAAAAGTGAACTCCTCGCCCTTCCCCAGTCGCGGCAGCCACCCCACCTCTTCTCACTTCCAGGGAAAGGCTGTGAAGCGCCTCAACCTGACCCTTAACCTGACCCTCTTCCGACCCTGGCCCTGACCACAGCAGCCACGCAGGGGGAGGTGGGGTCGGGTGGATGAATGGCCGGCTGGGCGGATGGATGGATGGATGGATGGATGGAGCAGTCGGCCTGCGATGGGGGACGAATAGGGGGAACCAGACGATCGCAGAACGTACAGGTCCCCTGACCTCCCCGGGCCTCAGTTTCCCCTCTGGACAAAAAGGACGTGGGCCGTGTTGCGCGCTCCCAACCTCGCACTTACCCACTCGGGCCTCAGTTTCTCCCCGCGGTGCAGAGGGGCTGGGGTCCGGGCCAGGGAACGAGGCGCGCGCCCCTCGGACCTCCCTAAGTGGTCGCGTCCGGCCGGGCCCCCGACCACTCCCCCTCCCGTAGGGCCCGAGTCACGTGACACCGAGCCCACCTCCTCAGGGGGAGGGGCCTGGACACGGAGACTTAGCGCCCGGGCGTTGCCGGGCAACGGCCAAGGGCCAGGCTAGCCCCCTCCCAGTCGTGGTCCTGGTCCCGCCCCCTGGACGAAAGCCCCACCCCCGACCCAGATCACGTGGCTGAGGGCCAGCTTCCCTCACACAATTCCAACCTCTCGTTGCCGTGACGACCATCTCACTGGCACACTCTTCCTGGGCCTGGGCCCTTATTCCCCCGCGCGGGCGCGGGTGGATCTCCCGGACTCCGACATCTTCTTGGGTCACGCTCCGGCCTCATTCTAGACGCCGGACACCTGTTTCCCCCTCACGCCCCCGGGACCGTGCCAGGCGGGACTACATTTCCCAGGAGTCTTTGGGGCCAGGCGAGCCATCCGGCGCCTCACGGGGCCCTGCTGACTCCATTTCCCAGGCAGCTTTGCGGCTCCCGGGCTCTGAAGATCACACTTCTCCGAATCCTTTCGCTGTAGAGCCGCCGTCCCTCTGCGGAGTCTCCGAGCCTTCGAGGGACTTCGACTCCCGGAGGCCTTTGCGGCCGACTAGGGTGACTACGTTTCCCAGAGGCCTCTGCGGCGCCGCCACCGGAAGCGGCGAGCGAGTCGAGTGTCCTTGCGCGCGGAGCCGAGGGACCATGGTGCCCCGAGTGTGGTCGCTGATGAGGTGCGTGGGGCCGCCGGGCGGGCTCGGAGCCCCCGAAAAAGTCCCCACCTGTGGGCACCCCCTCCGGTTTGCTCCCGATTGGATCTTCGAATTCCGTGGTGTCAGGTCCCCCATCGCCCAGATGGGGAAACTGAGGTTCAGGCGGGGAGGGGCTTCCCGAGATCTCCTGTCGCCTCCTTCCCGCGTCTCAGCGAACCCTTGCCTCCTGATTGTCTGTGTCCGAGACCCCTCGGAGCCTCAGTTGCCTCCTCTGTAAGGTGGGAATGCCGCACGCGCTGTTTCAGGAAGTTAACGCGTGCCCAGAGCGACGTATGACACACAAGAAATGACCGGGGTCCCTTGGAAGCCCCTCGAGGGTTGCGCTCGGGTCGTGCCTCCCGGGGCTGGAAGACAGAAAGTCAGGGGTCTTAAGTCTTCACTATTCCCTGCTCTGTGCGGGATCACGCGTGACCCACGGTCCCCCTCCGGGACTTAGTTTCCCAGGTAAACGGGGCCGAGTAGCTCCGCTTTGCAGGGTAAATTGAGTACAACACTCAATGGGCTAAGTAGGCGTCAGGCAAACCTCTGCGCTTCCAAAGTGCCTTCCGCTGCCTGGCTTCAGGTGTGGCGCTCTCAGGACTGTGGCAGCCCCGGGAGTCCAACTCCTCCCCAAAGTGGGCCTGGAGCCCCGAGGGTGGCCACCGGCGTCCCATGAGCTACTGAGCTGCTGTCCTTCCCTTCTCTGCCTGCAGGTTCCTCATCAAGGGCAGTGTGGCCGGGGGTGCCGTCTACCTGGTGTATGACCAGGAGCTGCTGGGGCCAAGTGACAAGAGCCAGGCTGTCCTTCAGAAGGCAGAGGAGGTAGTCCCCCCAGCCCTGTACCAGTTCAGCCAGTACGTGTGTGAGCAGACAGGTCTGAAGATACCCCAGGTACCCTGGGACTGGGAGTGAGGCTAAGGCTTGGGGGTGGGGGCCGTGGGGGGGGTTGGTGGTGTCAGTTCTGGAGTGGCTTCTGGTCCCTGGTCCCTCCAGCCCTGCGTGGTGTTCTCTGCAGTGGGCTTTGTGCTGCTTTCCGCTGCCTCCGGAGGGGGCTGGGGCTCCTGGGCCCTCCCCTTTTCACCTGCCCCTTCTCCCCTCTCTTCCCAGCTCCCAGCCCCTCCAAAGTTTAACTTTCACATCCGCGACTCCTGGAATTCAGGTAGGCCCCGGTCCCTGGGCTTGGGGTGGTGGCCCCTGATACCCCAGTCAGCACCCCCTGCCCCCATTTCCTGGCCATTCCTCTCCATCGTTCTCCTTCCTGCTCTGTGCACCCCCCTGCAGATCTAAGAGAGGACAAGGGGGTGGAGATTTCAGGGGGGTGGGAGCAAGATAGAGCCTCCGTTGAAGACAGGTCACTTTGGAGCTCACCGTGTGACTTCAGACAAGGCGAGGCCCTGCCCCATCTCTGCCTCAGTTTCCCCGTGTGGAACTGACCAGGCTGGAACTGGGGCCTCTCAAAGCCTTGCGGAGCTAGGGTTTCCGGGGGGAGCGGGGAAGCGGTGGCTGAGCCCTGTGGCTGAAGGCACTGGGCCCTCCCTCCCCACAGGCATCATTAAGGTGATGTCGGCTCTGTCGGCGGCCCCCTCCAAGGCTTGCGAGTACTCCAGGGAGGGCTGGGACTACCTGAAGAAGCGAATCAAGTAGCCTGTCAGAGGAGGCCACCTGCCCCAGCCAGGAACAGGGGCAGGGATGCCATAGAGCTGGAGACTCCAGACTGGGACTGAGACCCCACGCCAAGGGCAGCTCCCGGCCTTGCTGGCCCAATAAAGGACTTTGGAAGTGTTCCCGACCCGTGTGCTTGCCCTAGGGGCTTGGGGTGGCCCGGCTGGTGCCAGAGTGCAGGGACCTGGGCTTCTGGTGCCTAGCGGCTCGTCAGAGCTTAACTTTGACCACAGGCATTGGTTCACCCCTTTGCTGTCTGGGCCCTGCCCGCTGAGTCCCAGCCTGGTGTGGGGGTTGAGAGCCGACGCTTGGCCCTGGTGCTCTGTAGGCAGTGCTCCGGGCCCAGGAATGAGCAAGTGCTGATGGCCCGCCCAGGTTGGGGGTCTCAGTTCGCGGAGGGCTGAGCCCCTGGTGGGGCGGTCTGGAGGTGGGGACTCGGCAGAGTGAGCAGAATTCATCTGTCTCTGTGGCCGGGAGCTCGTGTGGCCGCCGAATCTCCGCCCGGCTCAGCTCACTGATCACCCGTGTCTAGTCTAGTCCTGGCCCTCCCTTGCCTGCTTTCCACCCTCAATCCCCCATGGTCTGGGGATTCCTGGGGACCGCAGGCTTCACGGTCATTGCAGTGGAGGGGGGCTCCCCGGCCCACAGAGGTCCTGCCTTCCCAGCGTCCCCTGCTCCCCTGGGAAGCCTTTCTGCCCTGGATCAGCTGCCTGGTGACCTGAGTGTTCTTCCCCACCCGGCGGGACAAGAGGGCGGACCCCGAAAATACTCCCAGCCCCGAGGGCATCCCACCATGATGGCAGCAGGAGGAAACCTGTGCCCCAGACGGGCAATAGGCCGTGGGCTTGGGTGGGAGGCAGAGACTGGCCCGGGCTGCTGCTCCAGGAGCGGAGACCAGGCCTGGGTAATGGTGCCCTGAGCTGGGATGGGATCCCCCGTGCCTGAGAGTTGTGGGAGTTCTGTTGCTTGGTCTAGTGGTCGGGCTCCCCTAGGCCCATGAGCAAGGAGAGGACAGCAGTTACACGTGAGGAAAGCAGAGACCAGAAGCCACGACGTTTTGCAGGCCCTTCGGGGATGAGAAGCTGGCGCAGGTCCACGGGAGGTGTGGGGAGGAGTGTGGTAGGGGATGGGTGGCCTGGCCTGGTGCGTTTGGGGAGGGAGAGCCCAAAGTGACCTGCCACTCTGCTTTCCAGGAACAGTGTAGGTGGGCCCCCCCGTGGCCAGTGGGCCCCTCCCATCCTGCCTGGGCCGTGGCAGGGGTAGGAGCAAGTCTAGGGCAAGGGCAGGACGAGTGGGGCCAGGGAACATCCCTGATCCTTGGGACCTCCCAGGAGGGAGCAAGCCAGGTTCAGAGGTGAGCCCGGTAACGCACCCTGGCCTGACCCCCCCCCCATCCACGGAGCCCTTCTACAGGGAAGGAAGCAGATGGGGGGCCCGTCGGATGGAGAAACCCGCGTGCGTGCCCGGGTCCAAGCCCTGCTCCTTCCGCCTGGAGCCCAGGTAGTAGGTAGTTAGCTTACGCCCTCCCCTGGGCACAGGATTTCCAGTTGCCTCACTCCCATGACCCAATCCTGGGCCTTTGAAAACTGGAGGGTTTGTGGGGCGCCTGGGTGATGCCGTCGGTTAAGCGTCCAACTCTTGATTTCAGCTCAGGTCACGATTTCGTGGTTTGTGAGTTCAAGCCCCACGTCGGGCTCTGCGCTGACAGAGTGGAGCCTGCTTGGGATGCTCTCTCTGTCTCTCCGTCTCTCTGTCTCTGCCCCTCCCCTACTCTCTTAAAATAAACTTAAAAAAAAAAAAAGGCCTTTGAAAACTGGAGAGTTTGTGCTCAGAGCACGCGAAGCTAGGGCTGTAGCACGTGTCACGTGAGGCTCCTTGCGTCCTCACGACCCTCCCGTTACCCTCACCACCATTTCACAAGGCGAGGCAGACCTGGAGGGAGAGAGGCCTGCCAGGGCCACCTTGCCGTGCTCTTGAACAACTCCCAGCGGAGCACATAGGAAGGGAAACCAGCCTTTGGAGGCAGGTTGTTAATGAGCCACCCTGGGAACGTGCTCGGCCCTTCCGGGGCCCCTCACCTCCATCCAGGCAGCTGAGTCCCGCAGGTCCGTCGAGTTCTGGGCTTTGGGCAGCGTCTCTGCCGGCTGGCATCAGTAGGGCTGGTCACGGGAGCGACTGCCGTCCCTGCGGGACGCACCTGTGTCAGGTGGGGAGGGGGCCGTGAAGCGGGGGCTCCGAAAAGGCGGAGGTGGCCTGGGGCGGCCTGGGTGGGCAGGAAGGGCTTGAGGAAGCACCCGGCCACCCCCACGGCTGCGCACAGCCAGGCCCAGGGCAGCTGAGGAAACGGGCTGAGGCGGATGCACCTGTCAAGAGAGCACAGAGCAAGCGGGGCTGGGTCATCTGACGGAGGAGATCCGATACCCCCAGGGCGCCGCTCCGGCTGCTCGAGGCCCCCCAGGCTCCCAGCAGCCCTGGGGGGATGGCCCACAAGGTTCCCCAAGCCTGAGGTTTCCGTCTACCCTGTTGGCCCCCGCCAGCTTTCCCTGCTTGCCTGGATGGCTCTTGTGTTCGGGGGCACGATGGGGGGCATCCCCCGAAACAAGCTCCGGTGTGCACCCACAGCCTGGGCCAGGGGTCAGCCGGCTGCTGGCCCCCTGCTCACACGGACCCAGCCTGCAGACTGGGGCGCCATTCGTGACTCCGCCATCCCCTCGTGCAGCCAGACCCAAACCCCTCTGTCCCCTTGTATCTGTCACCAGTGCCAAGACCACCTCCCTGGTCTTCCCACCTGCCCCTTCAATCTGTTTCCCAATGTCCCAAGATCGGGTCACTGCCCTACTCAGAAACCTTCTATGGCTCCCTGCTGCCCTCCCTTTGAGCCCAGACTCCTCAAAGGGCCGTTTCCTGCAACACAGCTGGTTTTCACCACAGCCCTCCTGCTACCCTTCCTCTGGACTCCTACTCATCCTGTCCACATACAGCTTGGCCTCCGCCTCCTCCGGGAAGTCTGCCCTGATCCCTCCTTCCCACCCCTGGGCTGAGTCTGGGCCTCGTGACCGCCCTGTGGGTGTCCCATCATGGCACTTACCGCTTCGGGGCCGCGTCTCCCCAGCTCAGCATCTCATGTGCTTGGGACCAGCCTGGGCACCGTAGGTGTCGAGCAGCACTCCCCCTCCCCCCCTCAAATACCCGCAGACCCTGTCTCCTCAGTCCCGACAGCCACAGGCGTCTCCAGGTGCTGCCGGGTGTCTGCCCACTGGGGACGGTCATCCCAGCTAACCACCACGGCCTCGAGAGTTTGTAGCAGTCGCGTGTCCACTGTGACCAGCGACCACAGACTGAGGGGCTTGATGCAACCCATGTTGACTGCACCACAGATCAACACGAGTCTCGCTGGGCTACCATGCAGGTGTGGACGGGGCTGGCTCCTTCTGGGCGCTCCAGGGGGAGTAATCCATTTCCTGCCTTTTCGGCTTCTAGAGGCCACTGCACTCCTTGGGATGAGGGCCGCTTCGTCTCCAAAGCCGGCCGTGTAGTCTGCTGGTCTCCGGCTTCCCCGCCTCCCCGCCTCCCTGCTCCCCCGTGAGGACCCTGGTGGCGGCACTGGGCCCACCCGGGTAACCCCAGGGAATTCTCCGTCTCCGGGTCCTGAACTGAATCTCATCTGCAAAGCCCCTTGGCCACGTTAGGTGCCGTATGTCCAGGTTGCAGCGATTGGCGTGGGGTCGTCTGCAGCCCCTCCGGAGAGGGGGGTTCGTCTGGCCCCCCACATCCGAGGGCTTGATCTCATGTCTGTCTCCCCCTAGCTGTGGGTTGTGGGGGGACAGGAGCCCAGGCTGCCCCAATGGCTGGGCATCCCCAGGCCCAAAACAGGGCCAGACCCTACTTGGACATGTCAAAGATGGGAGCCCAGAGGGGCAACCAGCCTTGGTTGGTTCCCACAGACCAAGCAGCAGCAGGCCTCCCTTGTGCTACTGGTGTCCTATGCGGGTGGGCTGGACCCCCCTCCATACCTCCCCCGCCCCCCTGCAAGACCTGGGAGCCACAGCAAGGGAGCCTGTGGACCACGTGAGGAGGCAGCACGGTCCCAGGTGCACACCTCGGCACCACACTGTGTTCTCGCTCCCCCCCCGCCCCCCCATGCAGTTCCACTCAGGAGATCCTAGGGGGTCAAAGCCACAGGGACAGGAAGTAGAAGGTGGGTGCTGGGGAGCAGCGTATAAGGGTTTGTGTTTGGGAAGACAGAAGGTTCTGTGGATGGAGGTCAGTGGTGGTGGCACGACGGTGTGCCTACGCTGTTGCCACGGGCCTGTCTACCTAAAAATGGTTAAAATGGTAAATTTCACGTGATGTGTCTTTCACCCGATTAAAAGAAAAGCACAGCGGCCTGTTGAGCCAGGGGTGGGAGGCAGGGTGCAGGGAACAGAAAGCTCTGGCGTCAATCAGAGGCCCTGGAGGAAGAGGGACAAAACGGCCCAGGCTCAGCAGGCGGCAGGTGAGCGCCACCAGCGGACTGCTTCCGGAAACCTTAACGGTCCCTTTAAGGCTGCCCCCGTCCGTCCTCCTCCCTCCTTCCCCGAAGGAAGAACCATGACTAAGTAAGCAATGCCGAGTATGATTCAACTTACGAAAACACGTGAAATGAAGAGAGACGACGCTTTAAATAAAGGGTATGTGAACAGAAACACATTTATTACAAAAAAACAAAAACCAAAAAAAAAAAAAAAAACAAAACACAAAAAACATTCACATTGTATTGAGCTACAATATGGCAGCAGATAAAAAAAATTATTGTACACAGTTTAAGAGAAACTCCTAACAGAACATACTCTTGTTGCCACGTGACAGAACACAGGAATCCAAGCGCTTAGTAGCGGCGAGTGAAGCGGGTGTCGTTGGGGCGGCTCCCCCGGTTCTGGCCTCCGAATCCACCCTGCATCCCGCCGCGTGGGATCACGTGGCCCCGCGAGGCCCCGCCTGGGGCGAAGCTGCCGCGCCTACGACACGACACACACGGTTCCCGTGTTGTTCCCGGGTCCGAGGGGCCCGCCCCACACGCCCCCGTGTTCCGGGAGCAGCGCCTCCAGCGGGCAGAGGGAGGAGGTCGGTGGGGCGCCTCCCGGACCATTTGCACACCGGTGGCCCAGGCGGGCCACCGTGCAGAGGGGAGAGGGCTGAGCTGGACGGGCGGCACAACACCTTACCCTGACATCCCTCCCCGGTTCATCATGTGACCTGGCCCAGAGTGTCCGGACATACTCCTTTCGCCACCTGCGAGACGAGAGATGCCGGTCACACGGTGCCTCTGCGCACCGTGGAGCGCACGTGGAGCGCAGAGGACACCGACGCGGGGCTCCCGTGACTCCAGTACCCTTCCTGAGCCACCCAGTGGACCCAGACCCCGCAGGCCCCCGCGGATGCACACGCCGGCCGTCCTCGCCGAGCAGCGGCAGAGAGCAGCTACCTGTGCCCACATCGTCTTCCCGTGCCAGACGGCTTCTGTCCGTTCCCCCTCCCTCCCCACATCCAGCCAGTAATGAGCAGGGCCCCAAGGAGGGACAGCAGAGGAAGCCGTTCCCGCCCTCGAGAAGCAGGGAGACGAGCAAAGACGGGCGTAGAGCAGGTGGAGCCTGAGCCTTCCAGGCGCTTCCCCACGAAGACAGACACGTCCCCGGCCGAGAGCCAGTCCTCACCTTGCCACCTCTTGTGGTCCCTGTCTACCATGCCTCCGTCAGCAGCACCCTGCCACGCACGGTCATCCTCTATTCTTCGGCCGTGGTCCCCCCAGTCACGTCTGCCCCTTAGGAAAAGATGCCTCTGATTTGGATTGCCCCCTCTGCGCCTTTCAGCATAGCAGGCGCCACGGGTTCCGGAAGGGGGGTTTCGCGTTCTGTGTTCCCGGTCCCCACCCTCTCTCCCTGAGCCAGGGCTCCTCAGGAACACACACCGATCCGGCCAGGGGCGTGTGAGGCCCCTGCAGGTGCTGTGGGGGGTGGGACACAAACCTGGGTGGAGGAGGCAGCCCCCGGCCCTCGCTCATCCTCTTGTCAGAGCCGTATCCCCAGCCGTCCCGGGAGTCCCGCCCATGGCGCTCTGGTCCTCCGTGGCGTTCAGGGTAATGCTGGACGAGAAAGAGCCAGAACAGAAAGAAGGCTTCGGTATCAAGCTTGGATCCCAAGGCCTCGGGGCCAACAAGCTGATAATGACGACAGTGACAGTAACTCAGAAGTACTGGCGAGCACTCTACACACGGTCGTGTGCCACAGAGGCCATTTCGGCTTGCTCAACAGCCACATCCTTGAAGTCTGCTCACGGACAAGTGAGGAAAACTGAAGAATGGAAACAACGGAGAAAGAAACCGAGGGAGGAGATCCACCCTAACCCAAAAGGAGAGACTTCAGGCACCAAAGGAGAGAAGGCGCTGGGGCCTAGTGGCCGCCCTGCGCCAGGAACAGACAGACAAGCCGTGCACCCGGGCCCGGTGCTCTAGCCCCTAGGAACCTCCAGAACCAAACGGCCACTAGGGATCCTTTCACACTCACCCAGACCTGGCGCCTCACCGGACCGACCACCAGCCACTCTGTGGCGTGGTCCGTGGAACCTGCTGGCCTGGCCCTGTTCTACGCGCCATCGGAAGGACGGAAGAGAGAGCCCTTCTAGGAATGGCTGTTTCTCGTTCTAGGAAATGCTGTTCTCAACAAGCGCTCACCACTGGCCCTTCACCCGAAGCCTGCCCTGCTTGCCGGAAGGACGCCCCAAGCCTTAGGGAGCTGGTGAGGCGGCTTCGGCTCCATTGTTGCTCTCATGATCCCACAAACCCAATCTGTAGCCCTGTGGTCTTTTGCTCCAAGATCACATTCTAAGCGAGAAAGCCTAGAAAGGAGTCCTGGTAATGAAGCCTCTTGGATGGATGCTCCGGCTGCCCTGTGGCTGCACGTGTCCGTGCTTCTGCGCCTGCTAAGCCAGGAGCTCGCCAGGGCCCGGGCCCGGGCCGGGGCCGGGGCCAGCCTGTCACACGGGAGCCCTGGCCACGTGTGCTTCCGCCTCGTGCCTCCACGGGCCTCGCGTTCCCAAATGTGTGCGGACACCTCCCTCAACCAAAGTGGGGGAGGTGGGGCTCAACTGTACCAGATGGACAAACACAGCACTGTTCCTTCCAGGCACAAAGCCAAAGCGTCCGGGCAGGACAACAGCTGCTTAAATGAGACCCCGAAGCCCCACTTCCATAAGGAACCTGCAGGACACACCAGCTTGTAAAAAAACGAAACAAACAAAAAAAAAAAACAACAGCTCACGATTCAGACCACTTCCTTTCGACAAACGCAAATATTTACGAACAAGCAAGCTTTTCTCGGCAGCCTTCCGAAGACACCGAACCGACAGAGAACACTTTGCACAAAGCCGATCTCTAGCTCTGCCCGGTTTTTCACAGGGTAGCCACACTCTCCTGCCCACCGACCAGCTGGTGTAACGGCTCAGCAAAACCCTGAGAGCCTGTGCTGGTGTCCCCTTCTGTGTCCCACGTCACTGCCTGTATCCAGGGCAGCACCAGGGTTACTAAGGACAGCACACGCAAGAGAAAACATCCTTTCAGGTTTGGGAGTGCTTCAGCCCACAGCGGCAGGAGAGAGCAGGCAGGGATTAGCAGCTGCGTGTCAGGAGCCGGGCCAACCGGTGTAGACATGGCTGTCAACCCATTTAGCCCCCACACCCCGAGCAGGGGGGAGTGAGCGCCCTCACTTCAGAGTTGGGAGACACGTGCTCAGCGCTGACACCAGAATGCGACTCTGGTTCTGGTTCCGGAGCCTGGACATCTAACCACCGAGCCCCACTTCACCAAAGAGAACCGCCAAGAGCAGGTGTAGATTCAGTTGCTCTTCAGATTCACCTCCAAGAAGAGGAAAAAGAGGCACGCGACGACCGCTCCGGAGGTAGCAGGGGACCCGCTGGGTACGGCCAGGACTACGCAGTCCCCAGCCACGCCCTCAGGAAGCGAGGAAGGAGGGCAGACAGAGCCGCGCTCCAGCAGGGAAATGAAACTCACGGGCAGCAATTGTGCCCCCACGCCGCCCTGACCACAACCTTCCGGAATTCCTCCCCGCACCCCCCGATATTCCAAGTAAACCCACTAAAGAGCGCGATGTGGAGAAGTTCTTAATCTAAACGTTCGACAAGTAAAAGAGAAACTCCAGCATATTTTCTAACATGTGAGTCCTGCAAAGCACGGGCCCCTGGCCTCTCATGGGCTGAGCTGTGCAGACGGTGACGATGGAGCCCTTCAGACTCACCCAAGGCTCCTTAGACATTGATACAGATACAGCATTTAGCTACTTCGCTATTCAGAAGTGAACGAACCTCAGCTGAGGAGGGAGACAGCACGGAGAGAGAATCGATTCCACGGCAAAAACCGTGGCTGCAACTCAAGTTTCTGACTCACCTGTCCTTCTCTTTCTCCCATCATGGATCTTGAACCTTCTCTCCTGAAAAAGGAAATTTAAATGAAAACATAAGAAGAGAAGGTAGGTCAGCTAGACACCCCCTCCCCCAATAGAAAACATTTCCCAAACCGAACCCAAGTTATTCATAGCCTGAAGGTCTCAAAGCCTAGAAAGGCCAACCCCAGTCCTTCATCATTCAGAACGAGAGGAAAAGAGAACTTGTACAAATGGGCAGGGTCATTGGGAGCCTGGCTGACCTGTCGACAGAGTGGTCAGGGTAGCGGCCCCGGTCCCTGTGGTCAAAGTCATGGAAACGGTCCTGGCGGTTGAAATCAGAATGGTAGCGCTCATCCAGAGCGGCCCGCTTTGCTTCCGGCCAGTAGGCATCGTCTCGCCTGGAGGGGGAATAAAGAAGTGATATAATTTCTCCTTCAAGTTCACAACCTTTGCGGAGCTGGTGAACTGAACCCTCAAACTGTCCCTGGCTCCTATCATTCCACAGAATGAGAATTAACTTTTTCGTCTTTGCTACACAAGCTGAGAGGGGCCAGTAGGGTGATGTGGGATCCGACTGAAGGACCCCCTTCTATTCTATCCAACAAGCCTCACTTGACCCTAAGGAGAAGAGCTTTGGTTTCCCTAACAGGAGGGGACGTGGGCACACCTGCACACCCGCAGGTCGCCTCCGGGAACAGCACACGGCCTCAATCTACCAGGACAGCAAGCGAGAGTCATGACCCCCAGCTCTCCTCAGTGCACTACCTCTTTTCCTCCAACGTGGACTTAACCCAGCAAAGACACCAGTGGGGGGACGTTGAGAGGCACCTGAAACATACTGTTTCAAAAACATGCATGACCGTAACGGACTCCCAGCAGCGGTGTTTTGCACAAAGGCATCAAAAATCCTAAAAGAGCTTGAAGGCCCTCGAAAGAAGTCTTGCGGGATATTACACGCAATCCACGCAATATCCACACGACAGAGGAAGGAATACAAAACGTGGTTCTTCCCGAGTGGCGATGCGTGCAGAAAAGTGGTGCTGGGATTACCACCCTGGACTCCCACCAGCAAGGACTGAAACCGGGCCCGCTTTTCACTGGGGCTAGCATTGGAGTATGCCCAAGTCATGTCGGTATGTCCAGGGAATTAAAGTTAATATTACTGGAAACGAGACACAACACATGGCTACAATGACAAAGCCTACACGGAGGCCTGAAGGAAGTTTCTTCCGGTTGCGGGTCACCCCCCTCGGCACTTGACTCGCATGTGGCCCCAGGCTGAAGAACTCCCTTCCCTCGGGGGTTCTGTGCTAGGACTTGAACGTGAGGCTTTCTTAGGCGCTGCTCTACCCATTTCCCCACTGACCCCTAACAATCTCAGGTGCCCGACGAACGACAGGACGTCAAATCGAGCTATAGCCCGTACGCGTGCGGCCTCTGAAAGGAGAATCTCGCGGAAGCGCGACGTGGGGGACCCTCACCCGATCCTAAAGGCCACAGGCCGCCTCCGGGGTGGCGGCTAAGGGCAGCTAGGCTCACCGGCCGTCCACGTCGTAGGGCCTCCGCACCGCGGGCCGCCGCTCCTGCTCGTAGCGCAGCTCCTGCTGGCGCCGCAGCTCCTCGCGCTCGCGGTGGATGCGCTCCTGCTCCCGCCGGCGCTCGTGCTCCACGTGCATGCGCTCGCGCTCCAGCCGCTCCCGCTCCATGCGCTCGCGCTCCAGGCGGTGGCGGTGGAAGGCCAGCCTCTCGCGGGCGATCTCCAGCCGCTCGCGCTCCTCCCGCTCCCACTGCGCCTGCATGCGCTGCTCCCACTCGCTGCGCTCGCGCACCCTGCGGGAGAGCAGCTGCTGGAGGGGCCGCGGTGCCGGTGGCATCACCCGGCCAGGCGAGCGGCCGGGACACGGGAGCCACGGCTCCCGCCCGCCCGGAGCGCGGACCGGCCCCGGGAGCTGCAGAAACGCGGCCCCGACCGGCCAGGGCGTCGGTGTGGCAGCAGCCCCGGGGTGCCGGCATGGGCTCTGCCGCCGGCTTGGTGCCCCCCAGTTCGGTCCCCGACCGGCGGGAATCAGAGCAGAGAGGCACGGGCACATAGGGGCTCCTCTAGGATAGGAGCTGAACCTCACTTCCCGAAACCTTTTGTGCAGATCAACATCTGATTCCATGAAACAGTCCGTTAAAAATAAGAAACAGAACACACTTGCCACAGGAAATTAAGTCTCGGTCAGGACCTCTTGTCCCTAAATGAGCTTTAGTCACCCCAGGGTGGGGCGAGCGCACTAGAATTGAAATCCTGACGATGTTTGTAAACTCAGGTGAGTTTACCGACAGGCAGCCCGTGGTGGCCGAGCGAAGGGCCGGGGAGCCCGCCCAGCCCGAAGGTGCGGCCAGCTCTGCTCGTTAGGGACACCAGCTACACCCCAGCGCATTTCCTGCCAGTCCCTGTACGTGTGACACGGAAGACAGTGGCCACGTTGTCCCCTTTCCACCCGTTGCTACGCCTTTACAGACAGCTACTTATACCGGCAGAAACGCATACTCTTGCCTCACTGCCGGGTTTTGGACAAGAATGGCTACAGCCTCCTTGATTAATGCGACATGTCCAGGCGCTCCCACATCCACCTTTACAGGTCGAGGGCAAGGGTTCAGGAAGGGCCCCGTGGAGCGGACAGGCCACGGTTTATACAAGCAGCACTCAGAGGCAGACCTTTTGATGGTCTCCTTTCACAACCTCACACAATCGGAGGCTTTCTCATGCACAAGTTACTCTAGGGAAGGTCTGGAGAAGTGGCACTTCTAGGTCTGGGGCACTAGACTCAGCCGCGCGGGCCCCCGCAGAATCCCTCCCCAGGGGCCGCGCCCCCGTCCCCCACACTGGAATGCACACAGTGCGCCCAACCAAACCGGCAGAAGCAAAAACCGGTCTCGCTGCTCTTTTCACGCGCGCTCCCGGTGCCCAGTGAAGCCTCCCTTCGTCCTGAGTCCTGCGGCACCTGACCCGTCCCTTCTGTCAACTCACTCGTGTCCGTTTCCTAGCAGGTTTTTTTTTTTGCCTCCTTACATTTACTTCACATCACGTTTATTCCCATCCCTCGTGGATCTTTCACGTACAGACAGAAGTTACATTTTCTCTCGGTCAACCTCTCCTTCCGGCCCCCAACTCTTGAACACACCAACTTCCGCTGTATACGGGTGTTGTCAGCTTTCATGTTTGTGTTCTGTCACCAGCTGACGGGGACTGTTTTGTCACTGATGGGAGCTGCAGACCCAGAGGGCCGACCAAAGGAATAGCCAAGTGACTTGAAGCTATTAAAGGATGGGAGAGCCCATCCTTTTGTCCCTGGCGAGAAATGTCACTACTGACATATGAAGTCCCCACATGCGCACGGGTCAGCTCTGTGGCCCTACGTCACTTCAACACAAGGGCCCTTTGTCTGGCGCCTGTCCCTGCGCGGCAGGAAGCTGTGAGTGCACGCACCCCAGAAAGGCCGTGCCCCGCCCCCTCTACTCGTTCTTACTCCGCCAGTTTTACGAGCGCTATTTTTTCAACTATAGTTTAAGAATTGTTTCTTTGTAAAAAACTGTCATACAGTGTGTTCAGTACTGCTTGTGTTTAGTTTTTAAAATTTCTGGAGACTTTTTCTTTAGCTATTTTAAGGATGGGGACATCTCTGCTCTCTCCCTGCGTGTGTCCCACTGTTTCTCTCCCTTCCAACCGCTCTGGGGGCACACCGGGTGTGTGAACCAGCACTGCTAGGCATTTCAACTCCCTGCCGTTACCTCCCAGAATCATTAAGAGATGGGCCTATCTGCATGAGAAGATCATTTGAAAATAACCACAGGATGGAAGAGCACAGCAAGTCTATTGAAGGCCAAAGGAGCAACTAGGTTTAAAGCAATATCCCACCCACAGGGGGCTCTGAAAATATGCCCCCATGACATGGCCTGACTAGTCCAGAGACAGAAGCAAACCAGGAACACTGCTGGACACAGACTCACCTCCGGGACTCAGAGTCTCTTGACTTCCGAGGCTCTTTGACTTTATCAAAAGACACAACAGACCGCTTCTCTCTGCTGGCCGATTTGCGATCCTGGCTCTTAGAAACCTGGTTCACCAAAAAATATTCACCAGTTAAGGTAGAAATGACAACAGGAAGAGTCAGGCGAGTCCACATCCAAGCATCCAACACGAAGATTGGAAATGAACGTTAACATTTAATGAGACAACCAGTTAATAGGCTGTTCCCTCCTAAGAAACTTCATGTTTTCCTGACCATACTTAAAAATCAAAACGTCGGGGCGCCTGGGTGGCGCAGTCGGTTAAGTGTCCGACTTCAACCAGGTCACGATCTCGCGGTCCGTGAGTTCGAGCCCCGCGTCAGGCTCTGGGCTGATGGCTCAGAGCCTGGAGCCTGTTTCCGATTCTGTGTCTCCCTCTCTCTCTGCCCCTTCCCCGTTCATGCTCTGTCTCTCTCTGTCCCCAAAAAAAATAAACGTTGGAAAAAAAAAAAAATTAAAAAAAAAAAATCAAAACGTCATCACCATGCCAAAATATCCAACGAGAATTTTCAAATGGGTCAAAATAGAAATATTATCTCCCTAAAACTTTTTAGATGATGAAAACCAATTAAAAAAAAAATGTATTTACTCATTTTAAGAAAGAGGGAATGAAAGCAGGGGAGGGGCAGAGAGAGAGAAGGAGACAGAAAATCCCAAACAGGGGCTCGATTTCACAAACCGTGAGGTCATGACCTGAGTCAAAACCAAGTCAGACGCTCAACCAACTAAGCCACCCAGGTGCCCCAAAACCAATTTTTTTAATACTTGGTCTTCTTCATCTAAAATAAACTCCTTGGAGGGACGCCTGGGTGGCTCAGTCGGCTGAGTGTCCGACTTCGGCTCAGGTCATGATCTCACGGTCTGTGAGTTCGAGCCCTGCGTCAGGCTCTGTGCTGACAGCTCAGAGCCTGGAGCCTGCTTCAGATTCTGTGTCTCCCTCTCTCTCTGACCCTCCCCCATTCATGCTCCGTCTATCAAAAATAAATAAACGTTAAAAAAAAAAAATTAAAATAAACTCCTTGGAGTGCCTGGGTGGCTCAGTCGGCTGAGCGTCCGACTTCAGCTCAGGTCATGAACTCGCGGTTCATGGGTTAGAGCCCCACGTCGGGCCCTGTGCTGACAGCTCTGAGCCTGGAGCTGCTCTGGATTCTGTGTCTCCCTCTCTCTCTGCCCCTCCCCAGCTTGCACTCGGTTTCTCTCTCTCTCTCTCTCTCAAAAATAAATAAAACATTGAAAAAATAACATAACATAAACTAAACTCCTTACTCTCAACTCTTTACTCCTGTTCTTTTCCTTCGTAATTAAACATGCAGCGAGTGCCCAACCATGGCTACCTCTAGTATAGCAGAGGATTCCTGATTTGTGTGACTGCGTTATCTTTACGAGATCTACCCATCTTAGCCCTGAAACTCATACTTCCATTTTGCCATTTTCCACTCAATTTACATAAAATAACTGTAAAAGAGGTCACATGTATTATAACATGTGCACAAACATAAGCACGCTGGAAGTTTGCAGAACTGGAACACTGGCTTGCAATAGCTAAAACGATTTGCCACCTCACAGCACAGGGTAACATGGCAGGCCCGAGGCTGGCGCCTGGGAACCTGGCATTCAGAGTGCCTCCAGCTGACAGTCCCAGGGTGGTCACTGTGCCTAGACTGTGCCCACTGTGGTTTCTGCTCAACACCTGCTTTCCTCTTAGAAGTCAAGAATTTCGGTATATATCTTGCAGAACGTCTAGGTAACCAGCCCCCAAATAACAACCTTGGGTGCTGACACCAACAGGCTAACGGGCTTCCCCGGGCAAGAGCATAGGCCACACGAAGGGGAAAGCACGAGGGAGCCTGCACAAGTCCTCTCTGGACTCTGTGTCTTTTCCCCCATGACTGGGCTGTGTATCCTTACTGCACCACTGTAGGCAATCTTAGCTGTGAGGACCATCACAGGCCAAGCCCCGTGGTCCTGAGGGTGAACTGGTGAATGTGGGTGGTCTTGAGGACCCTGGCCCCATATCTATCCAAGTTGCAAGACCCAAAAATTGAAGTTAGGGACACTGACAACCACCTAAGCCCTCACAGCAGGCAGAGTGAAATGGTAAGGACCCAAGACAAGTACTTTGTGAATTGTGTTCTCTGGAGCATCTGCGTGGAGAAAGAATACGGGACCAAGCCCAAGTGGAGATCCAACTCAGAAGGGCATGAAACCCCAGCTGGGTTACATAGGAGTTTAGGAATGTGTGATGGAGAACTGCCACCACTTTCAAGGGAAACCATGAAAATGGCCAGCTACATGTGGATTCGGGTGGGGGAAGCCAACTATTCCCATATCTTAATTTTATAAGGCAGTGCTCTAACTCTAAAGTCATGGCGCCTTCACATTTGAACTTTAAAATTAGCTTTAGGTAATAAGAAAACAAAAATTCTCATCAGAACAAAGTTACGTGCAAACAAAAGCTTTTAAACTCTTTCCGTTTTGGGGGGCAACTGGGTGGATCAGTCACCGGAAATCAAGCGTCCGACTCTTGATTTTTACTCAGGTTACGATCTCATGTTCTTTTTTCTTTTTTTTTTTTAATTTTTTTTTTTTTTTCAACGTTTATTTATTTTGGGGACAGAGAGAGACAGAGCATGAACGGGGGAGGGGCAGAGAGAGAGGGAGACACAGAATCGGAAACAGGCTCCAGGCTCTGAGCCATCAGCCCAGAGCCTGACGCGGGGCTCGAACTCCCGGACCGCGAGATCGTGACCTGGCTGAAGTCGGATGCTCAACCGACTGCGCCACCCAGGCGCCCCTACGATCTCATGTTCTGCAAGTTCGAGCCCTGTGTCAGGCTCTGTGATGACAGGACGGAGTGTGCTTGTGATTCTCTTTCTCTCCCCTGCTCTCACTCTCTCAAAATAAACTTTAAGAATAAAAAAATAAAAAAATAAATCAGCGAAATAAGAGAAACACTAAATACTCTAGTTAGAAAATTGATACTCACTCTCTCTTTGGATCCTGAAGTCTTGACACTAATAACAGGCACCCCTTTAGATTTATCCATCACTACGGTCCGCTCGGTTCCTCGACTTCCTACAGAAGAAAGGAGTTGTGTAATGGAAGAAACAGAAAACTCCGAGATTAGACAAAAAGGATTTCTCTCTATGGAAAAGAAATCTAGTATGCACTGCTGACAGCAAACCGTAAACCACACCAGCCAGGAACAGAGCATAGGGTGACATCACCAGTGACAGTACCTGATTTTGTGGTTCGAGATCGCTCTGAGGGGCCAGGTTTCTGATCATCTTGATCTTTACTCTTTTCTCCGCTTACATCTTCACCCTTCTTAGTGTCCTCTTTTCTATCAGCTTTATCTTCCCTCTTGAGGTTCGCAGATCTATAAATGACATCCCAGAACAGACGCACGTTACGTCCAAGATTTAGGCAGCAAAGCAGCCACGACGAGACTCTTGCAGTGAGTGCCACGTGACCAGGAGGCTGCCTGGGCGTCAGCGGGACGAGGCCCGACAAGGGGAGCCGCCTGCTCTCCCCAGGCACCCTTGGAAGAGGGGCTGAAGGAAGGAATCCTCTCAGGGAGTTACTGAAGGTGAACCCCCTCCACCAAACGTTAGTATAAACTACAGGGGGGGAGGCCTTGCGGTCTCCCTGTCTGTGGAAAACGTGCAGGATGCGAAACGTAGAAAGGCCATCTTGTCCACAGTTCCCTCAGAGAAGAGCGATACCTGTCACTGGTGCTGGACTTCTCCTTCTTCCCCTCACCCTCTCTCTTCTCAGAAGTTTTCTTCCCAGTTGGTTCATTTTTCGCCTGAAAAAAAGAATCAAGTGCAAGTATTACCTTATTTCCTAAAAGGGTCACATCCCGGTAAGAAAACCACCACTTACTTTTTCCACGGAGATCATCTTCCCGTGGAGCTCTGTTTTGTGCAGGTGGTTAATGCATTTTGTGGCCTCTTCTGCTGTGGACATTGTAACAAAGCCATAGCAGCGAGCTCCAGGACTCCGGGCATTTGTCACAACCTTAGCGCCCACCACCTCAAAGGAAAGCACACAAACGGGACTCAGACACAAAGCCCCCACTCACAGACCCCCAACACCCGCTGCGTGAAACGCACGGGACATCCCCGGTCACGCTGCTTTCCTCTGATGCATGAGTCCTGGCACCTGCCCTGGAACGAGGACTGTGGGCGACGCCCTGTCACCCAGGGCCTGACAAGTGGCACATGACAACTGGGGAGGATGACGCTACTGCCTCACTGGGACGACTCTGCGGATCTGCCCCACTTCTGGCCGCTCCCTCTGGGGATCAGACCTCAGCCGTCATTCTGTTAGCCATGTGGGCAGTGAAGCAGGAAGACAGATGTGCATGTGGAGACTGACGTAAGGATGCTAAACCCATCTTACTCCGAGCGATGAC
The DNA here is from genome assembly GCF_018350155.1 of Leopardus geoffroyi. Taxonomy (NCBI): domain Eukaryota; kingdom Metazoa; phylum Chordata; class Mammalia; order Carnivora; family Felidae; genus Leopardus; species Leopardus geoffroyi. The sequence goes on along the minus strand of NC_059331.1, from coordinate 4,165,849 downwards.
AAAATTCGGTAGGAGAGGTTTCTGGCACCAGAGGCACATCTTTGCACACTACTTACTTCTCCAGTGACCCTGGTAAGTTAAGGTTAGGCACTCTGGCTCAGGGCAGGTCCCACATAAGCCAGTATTCACCCTCATTATGCCACCCGGACACTCAGACCCAAGAGAGTTTCCGAGTGGGCTGTCCCTACTCAAGGACATTAAGCTGAGAATGAACCCAAGACACTGCAGGCTCCAAGGTGACATGTCCCTGCTGAGAGTACCCATCTGGGCCACAGGGGAATCGTGAAAGAGGCCCACCACGCATTACCGAGGCCCGGGGAATCATTAGTTATTTCTACAACCCCATCATATTTAATTTCACTCTTTTTGGTTCCTAGACATCGATAACCAAAGCAAATACTATTGGTTTTCTCCGCTATAAATTGTTGAATCCTTACTATAAACAGAGGCCTGTGCTTAAGTCTCACTTTGGCTTGCCCCAAAAGCTACCTCTGAGAAAATGAGCCCTGGATGCAGCAGTTTATTTAGGAGGTAAATCTAGAAAGCACATGGGGAAGTGGTGAAAAAGAGAAGGGAAGAGAGCCAACGCAGGTACTCTAAATCAAACATGGAACCGCAGCCGGCCTGGAGGGGTGGGGGAGGCGGGTGCCTCTATCCACCACCGCTCTTGGGCTGAGCGAGGAAGGGAATCAGGCAGAGGAGAAGGGGCCCGGCTGTGGGTGAAAGCAGGCGGGCTGAGGGACATGGGCCGGGGCACCAACAGCTCTGCAACAGCTACACACGCCATCCGAAGGAGCCAGTACCTCTGAGGGCCCTCAAGCAGACGGGAGCTCACACAGGGGAAATGACGTGCTCCCGGCCACTCGACTGTGAGCAGCAGAGCTGGGCCCACAGCTGCCCAGACCAGTCTGACCCTAAAGGCCCTGTTTACAACCCCTTTCTACAGCCTCCCTCCAGTTCCACAGTGACCACCATCTCGCAGAAGTGCTGACAGCACCTCCCCGCCCTGCCCTTTGCCACCACTGCTGAAGTTGAAGACTCAACACCACAGAAACGTATTTAGAAAATCCTCTAAAATTTACGTGGTGGCTTTGGAGCCTGGGAAAAGGGAGAAACAATACGGAGCAGGCGTGGGCTCTGGGAGCTTCCACCTCTCTCACCGCGAGCAGTGGAGGGACAGACCCGCCACAGGCTGTGAGCAAACATGAGCCAAAGAATGGCACGGCGTCGTTCAAAGCAGTCCCCGAGAGGGGACAATCATCTGCATGTAAAGGCCGTACTACATTGGCTTAAAAACACTTTCTCTCCTCGATGACCCCTTGGTCTTACCTTCCCATATTTGCTGAAAAGATTCTTCAAATCTGTGGCTCTGGTGGTAGAAGAGAGTCCGCTAACCCAGAAATTTCTACCACAACTGCTACGACCTATTTCAAAAGAAAAGTCTGGTCAAAACCACCACACTCACGAGAGTCTTAAAGACTAAAGTCATTCCAAACCAGATGCTTCCCCACTTCTCCCAGATGCCAGCACAACCCAAGCCGGCTAAGACAGGAGAGCCTGCCGCGTCCTCACACAACGCTGGGAAATGCACACCAGGTCTACCAGGGTGGTGAGCAAAGCCACTTTAACAGCAGTGACCCAGGGGCTATCAGGAACGTGGGAGGTTGGTTCACATAGAAAGTCACCAAATGGCACTAGGCAGCCCGGTGGAGTGGCTTCTGCCCATAGAACAGCTGCTATCAGGATGAACCCAATCCAGATGCTTCTCCTTCTTGTCATATATACCTTCCCACCTATGCCTCATCTGGATTTCTTCTCCTAGACTGCTAAGAAGGAATCCGAACCAACAAAACGTCGTCTCCGTTAGCGATTTTAATAGAGAGCGAAGCTGTTGATAAACCTGAGGTACCAGATAACCCCACGACAGCTGAAGTCAGAACATTTATTCCCATTTACAAGTATCACTGAGGCTAAGGAAGTCTGCAAATCAGAGGGCCAGTCAGGATCGATGAGCTCAAAGTGCTCCCTCGAAAACAAGTGTCTGCTTCCGATCGACAGGTTAACTCTGAGGACCTGGCCTGCCCTCTAGAACCCAGAACCTGCAGATGAGTAGCAGAGGAGGGGATAAAGCCTTCATGAGAGGCCCCGAAGCACATCTGGGAAAGAAACACCATATGCAACGAACCGGAAGCAGATACCCCACTGCTGCCAAGGCCCAACATGCTCCAGGAGACTGGGGTCGCCCCGGTGACCTACCCTTTTCCTCTTTGGAAAGCCTTTTTGTATCCGAGTCATCTTCGACAGAACTAGAGACAAAAGATAATGTCACTCCAGAAGGAAGCAGCAGAGAGGAAACAAACTCAAAATTATAAAACACGTGCTGAGGTTGCATACCTACCCGAAATTTAGTTCTGAAAAAATGATACCCCGACAAACTTGTATTGGAAATCTGACCTAACCATAAGATTTCAGACCCATAGGAGTTAATTAATTCTGCTGGGCTAAAGATAATTAGGAAGAATTAAAGAAAACAACCATGATAGGTTGAGAAAAGAAAAAAGATTATGTAATCAGTTTAAAATAAAGAGAAATAAAACATCGTTTAGAAGTAAACTACAATTGCATCAGTCTGGCTGGCCAATTGCAGAAAAAACAGCTTATGTGTGTCATTAAATGACCAATGAAAAGGAGATAGCGTCTGGTCTAAAACTGAGAAAAAACAAACCTCATTTTCTGATCAGCGCCCTCACTGGCTGAGGACTCTTTAGGAGCCGGAGGGACTTCATTACAAGCTTCAAAAGCAAACTTCTTCACGTCTTCTTTGCTATCTCTGGGGTCTGGGCTTGAGGCTTCCTGGGGCGCTTCCGCGACCTCCTCGCTAGAGGCTTCCGTGTGCTCTGAGGCTTTACTACTCTGCTCAACTGGCTTCTCTAGCCCTACAGGCTCACAGTCCGTCCGCGCGCCATCGCCCGGCTGCTCCACGGGCTCCCTTTTCACTACCGCTAACAGGGTGTCTGCCCTGCTCGCCTGAGCTCGTGCTGTTGACTCGCTGGCCAAATCTAAGTCACCCTCCTCCGGATGGGCGCTGCCAAAAAGGTCCTCTTCCTCCGCAAGCTTTCTGTCTGGCCCCACGCTACTTGTATCCTGTGCAAAGGGCTGCTCCAGCTCGGAACCTTCTTCTTTTACTGGCTCAGATTTACAAGTTTCCCCCAAAATGTCGAGTATTTTCTCATTTTCTACGGATTTAACAGGAATAGAATGGCACAAGGTTTAATTACCAGGGAAATAAAGCAATCACAAATGCGGAACCGGCACGGCTGCCACGCTAACACGAAGAGAACCGCTAGCTACACAGAGATTGGAAAACCCGCGGGTACACAAAGTTACACTGGTTACACTACCTGCGCTCCAACCGACTGCTACAGTAAGCCGCTACGCTACATGGAAGAGAAAAGCATCCCAGAGATTTAACCCCCAAAACCTTCTGGCTGATTCTTGACAGTCTTCATTCTGTCGTCGTTTACATAGAACTCTTCCAAATTTAGCTTCCAAAGTCCAAGTTGCTTAACTGAATGTATCACCATTCACTGAACAGCTCAATTTCCAAATTTCTTTGAATTTCTTTTAACAGAACAGTCCAACATGAAAACCAGAATCTCTTCCATCGGTGATCTGAGATATTTGCAGTCCAGAAAGTGAACGGTATTTGTTTGGAATTCTCATGAAGAAACTCTTTCCTCTTCTGGAATCCAGTTATGTCTCAATGTTTTAAAACGCATCTCCCTACAGCTACCTGCACTGCCTGAATTAAAAACCACAAAGTTAAGACACTGCCCAATATCACAAGATCTGTTTTGTGGGGTGCAGAGGTTATTAGCTCTTGAGAGGCATGCAAACTCTTTCTACATGTTTAAATGCCGTTTACGTTTAAAAAGGCATGAGATAGTCTCATCTCACCAATACAGTTTGTAAAATGAGAAGTCAGCCACTTTCACAGATCTGGTGATATGGCTGGGTTTCCAATCTCTATGATCCTGGTATGTTCTGGATCGTAAACCTTTAGAACAATGTATACTACAGTAAGGCAACTTTTTAAAATTAAAGAATTTAAATTAGAGAAGGTGGAAAGCTAGAATGGTTCCAAACCCCCGCTGGTAAGTTTTTCATTTAACAGTACCTGGCTCCAAGGATGGCTCTTCAATTTCCTGCAACAAAAAACATAAATAAGATTGTGCCAGATGAACGTAATCTAGTTCATTTACACTGAAAACTAACTAAAAGGGGGATTTCTGAAGTACATACTAGGAAACTCACAACTGCAGCAAGTGGAGAACCTGCTCGCGCATTCAGGAAAGAGCCTGCCCTCAGACACGCCACCTCCCTCCCCTCCGCCCCAAGCTCCCCAATGCAGGCTACTCTCCAAGGGCCTGGGCCCTGGTTGCGGATACGGTTTCTTTTGCCTTGTTTCCCCAGCACCTGGCAATCGTATCACTTTCAGTGGTGATGACATCATCACAGGCTTGTCAGTCCCCCTAGACTGAACTCTTAAAAGCCAAGAGAGCGGTGTTTTTGTCTACTTGTGGCGTGTAACAGAATGCCTGACATTTCATTCAACGTAGCGCTAATTTCTAAAAATTCAGAAGCACGAGGGAACATAGGTACAGGTAGTTGGACCTCTGTTCTTAGTTCACCTGGTCCTACTACCTCACCTCTGCCTGCCTGTCACTTGAGTGCTGTCCAACATTACACGCTACTACCCCCCCCCTCCCCCCCCGCCAGCTTTTCCAACCAGCGTTGCCACGGGGCCCCCTCTAATCCCTAAATATCCTCCAAACCCTTCCCAGAAAGTCCTGTCCGTCCAGACCATGGCCACTCCTCACCTACAACAGCATCTGGTCTCACTATCCCTTCCCCATATGCCTGCACTTTACCGCCATGGTGAGCATACGGTTCCTCGTGGCCTAAAGCCTTCAGCGATGGCCCCCACACCCTCTCGCCCCCAGCAGGCCCACGTGTCCCCGCCCCACCCCCAGGCGAGTCCTACACCTCCCTCAGCACTTGGCTTGGGGGCCATCTCTTCATAGAAAGGCTTCTCCTAATGGCTTCAGAGGCTGCCCACTATGGAAGAGCCCCTCTGTCAACATGCGGTCCTCCACACTGACATTCCCTCTGCGTAAGGCCCGTCATTCTGGACTTTAGGCAATACTGAGGAGCACCGACTAGGTTCCACGCACAAATTTAAACACCTCACACACACACACACACACACACACACATTAATCAGACAATCCTAACAGGTTGGAACTATCAGTATCAAACTTCTTTTCACAGACAGGGAGACTGGCACAGAGTGACTGACAAACTTCCTCAAGGACACACAGCACAGCCAGAATCTAAGCAATGGCTGTGTGGGTGGGAGTCCACACCAGTCCTGGTCTCTGCTCGACCCTGCTGAGGTACTTTCCATGGCGAGGAAGGGCCCCGGGAAGATGGTGACCACCCTTTCTTCTCATTCATCTCTGTATACACACCTGACACATGCTTGTGGGATGGAGGGGAATGGTCTGCACCTCCACTGGGAACTAGTCTGCCATCCTGGAAAGCACTGTGGAACTGTTCACTTCTCTCAGTTTCGTTTTATGCACTTTTTTTCATGCAACGTACCCCACCCTGGGAATTAAGCCTACAACTAAAGCCAAAGATCATTCTAGACAGAATTCTCTCCTTAACTTTCTCCAGAAAGAAATTAATGTACCTCTATTTGTCTCTGGAAGGGTTTATATATTTTCCACGTTAACACAGGAGTCTTTGACCAAAAAAACCCAAAAAACAAAAAACTAGAGCAAATGGCAAGACCCGGCTCCTCCTTTCCTTTCGGAGTCAGGAAATGGGTGGTATCCCTTTGCAGCTGGAGCGAGACATCAGGACTAAAGGTAAACTGGGCTCCACCACACTTTCTTGAGGTTTGCACCCTCCTCGCAGCTGGGATTCTGGCTTGCCAATAACCAACCTTGCCCCTGCCTGGCAGAAGCAAATGGGGATTGTGTCTGAAAGACGGCTTCTAATTAAGCAGTACAGGTAAATGAAAAATGACACCAAAAAACCCAAAAAAAACAAAACTGGCACATACTATGGTTTTATTTCCTTGCAAAATTTTCCAATGAAAATCAGACAGCTACCCAGATAAGTTTATTCCAGCAGTTTTTATCTAGGCAGGCTTGCTGAAAAATTAAAAGGAAACTCAAGACCCACATGTATGTAAATCCTACCTGAAAGTCAGTCCACATCTCATTTGTTCTCATCTAAGATTTAATATTTACACAGACGATACAGTCAAGGTGATAGAGTCATCAAAATAAAGCTCTGCATTTGCTGTGAGAAAATTCCCGTAGACGGAACCAGAACCCGAGGTTCCACCCTTCCCAGCTGTGACGTCACTGCTCTGGCCACCCCACCCCTCCTGCATCCTCATCTGGACCCCGAGAATCTCTCCTAGGGAGGGAGTGCTCCCCTCAGCCCCCCCACCCCCACCCCATCTCACCCAACAGAGGACACCACCCAGAACAGATCAGACGGGTGGTCTTTCCGCCGGCAATGAAACCAACAAGACCTTCCCAAACGGGCCCTCCTCTTGGCTGTACAGAAGCCACGGAGCTCGAAGGGGAAGGAAAGACGAGGAGTCCTTTGCAACAGGCACATTGTACTTGGAGAAAGTGGAAAGTAAAACCCTCTCTGAAGGTGCCAGAGGGGCAAACACACCTCACAATGCCTTGTACTTAGCAGTGCCATACAACATCTGAAGTGGTTGCCAGAAATGGTAGTCTCATCTTGGATTCTAAAATTATTGACACATACAATTTACCTGCAATATAGTGAAGTCAGATGATGAAGTATCTAAATTGTTTAGAGTTTCTTTGTCCTCCATCTGTAAAATAAACGAGAATACAGCTTATGTTGTCAATACAGGGTAACCCAACGGTACACCCATACAATGAAAAATAACAGCGATGAAAATCACTCCTGACACAGTGCAGGAATCAAAACAGCATTATAGTTTGACTTCACCTCAGTTTAAAGAAACATTCCAAGTGTATATACCTGCAGACAGAGTGTGAAACCCACTAAAATGGTACCAGTGAGGATTTTAAGACACAAGCCAAAGGAAAAAGGAAAAACAGTAGGTTTAATCTAAAAAGAGATTAAAATTAGGTAGTACAGACTCTCCCAAGTCAGTCGGAACCCCAAGTTCGGGGGCTGCTCTCCCATGAACAATGTCCAGAACCAGACTGCAGGACAGATTCTCAGATTTCTCGGGCCGCCACTTCTCCAAGCCTGAATGCTACGGCTACTGAGCCTGCTGCCCCAAGGTGGCTCCGGCCTAGACTGGGATGGATCCCTTGAGTACCTGACTCCTAGCCTCATCAATCTCCAAAGTGGAGTGTGGGGATAGGAACACGACTGCAAAGTCAGGTGGCCCAGAGGCACGTCTGTTGGGGAAGAACGACTGGTGTACTGATCTTCTAAGAGGCGGGCTCTACCCAATAAGGTGGGGGTTCCCCATACACATAAGGGAGATCCATAAAATTATTGGGCGAACCAAAATAATTTTAACTGCTTGCCATAACACCCCAAGCTGGTTATGTTTTAGGGAGGACAATAATGTTTCAAGTATTTGCTAAAGAAGACGGATGGCTATTACGTTTATCTGGCTAGGAAGCCACCCTTGCACCACTCCTTCCTTCCCGACGCAGCTGTCTCCAGATCGCCTGTGTGTGCTCCCAAGAGTGCAAGACCATCTGTCCTTTCTCTGCACAAGTGGCCACACACTGTGTACCCTGCCATAGCTTCACTTTCCTCTTGGAGATTGTTTTAATTCCTATAAACCTAATTAGTTCATGTACGTGGTTACATTAAAAGTAATAACTATAGGGGCGCCTGGGTGGCGCAGTCGGTTGGGCGTCCGACTTCAGCCAGGTCACGATCTCGCGGTCCGTGAGTTCGAGCCCCGCGTTGGGCTCTGGGCTGATGGCTCAGGGCCTGGAGCCTGTTTCCGATTCTGTGTCTCCCTCTCTCTCTGCCCCTCCCCCGTTCATGCTCTGTCTCTCTCTGTCCCAAAAATAAATAAACGTTGAAAAAAAAAAAAATTAAAAAAAAAAAAAAAAAAGTAATAACTATAATAGCAGAAGGGGTGATAATATTTCACACCGACGAGAGCAATGACCCTATGGTGCGGCTGTATGCTGGGCACTGCTCTAAAGCAGGGTCAGCAGACTTGTCCTGTCAAGGGCCAGCTGGTGAATATCTGAGACTTTGCAGGCCAAATGGTCTTTGCCATGATTATTCTACTGTACTGTTGGAGAAATCAACCACAGAAGACTGTCCCCAACAGGAGTGGCCATGTTTCAACAGATCTTTGGCCAGTATGAGGACTTTGGATCTAAGTTGGTAAGAAACATTTATCTTTTCAATCTTCCCCAAACCAATTATTTTTTGCAAGTGAGGTCTAGAGAGGTTAACTAACTCGCCTAAGGTCGCACGACAAATTAAGTGGCAGACCTTTACTGAATGGTCTTAGTTCTTAAACTATACCACTTCCATCAATCATAATTACTTAACCATCACTGACAGACACTCGAGACGCTTCCAGGCTTTTGGGACTGAATGTATTATTTTCTAATCAGAGAGGAAAAACCAACTTCAAGAAGCAGCAGCTAATAAGGAAGGGTAAGTACTTCATCTCACTGCTCTAGCGTTTGGGGTACTTTTGAGGAAAGCCACTGAATGAGACTCACGCCAAAAACTAAAATTATATACCCTATTTGTATCAAAATGAGAGTCATTTCTCAGAATCACACTTTCCATTCCAAGGACAGTCTGCTACCTCTAAGGATACTCAGGATCCGTTCCACTAGCAGAGAACAGAGGTTCCTTCCCTGAGGATGACTCAGGAGGCACCCACCAGAAGACATCTGAGAACCACTATAGAAATGAGGTGCCTCCCAGGAACCCACACATAAGCATTCCTACCGAGATGCCTCACATCTTCTAATTTTTACCACCTTTTCCATCTAGTCAACATTCATCCTCACAGAAATACAATAATCTAATAAATTTTTCGCACCAAGTCAACACGGTGTAGGAGTTAAGCACACGGACTCTGTCATCAGCCTGGTCTTCTTACTCTCTTACGAGCTATGTGTTCTTGGATCTTTACCTTTACTCTCCAATTTCCTCAAGGAGAAGATAGGCAAAACGTCATTTACATATGTCCTGTTGTGTCAAAAAGATTAAAGGACATCATGCCTAATGCCTGGCAGACAACATTCAATAAAAACACCCATTACAACTGTATTATAATTTGATTTGTTTCTAACGTGAAAAAACTAAGGCTTAAAAACTGTCAAAGCTGGGCGCCTGGGTGGCGCAGTCGGTTAAGCGTCCGACTCCAGCCAGGTCACGATCTCGCGGTCCGGGAGTTCGAGCCCTGCGTCAGGCTCTGGGCTGATGGCTCAGAGTCTGGAGCCTGTTTCTGAGATTCTGTGTCTCCCTCTCTCTCTGCCCCTCCCCCGTTCATGCTCTGTCTCTCTCTGTCCCAAAAATAAATAAACGTTGAAAAAAAAAAAAAAAAAAAAAAAACTGTCAAAGCTTATTATGGAAGGGTGACTAGGAGGGTACCAGACGGTTCTTTAACAGGAAAAGACCAACTTTCAACCTGTATTTTGGTATTTTCGAGGCTTCCGAACCATATTACTGTAGACCAACCTCCTAGAATAGGAAGGTCTTGCATAGCGCCCCCGAATGTTTAAGACTGCATTATGCAAATAATAGCACCTACTTGCGTACCTCACCAAGACACTACTTTTCCAAGCGAAGTGTGTTTTCAGAACTGTCTGAATTTTACACGTGAACAGATGAACTAGTTTTAAAAGGACCCAATTCCAAACGCAAACCTTATCATCTACCAAGATATTTGAGGAACTGACGAATCCTGGTACATCCTAGATAGAGACCCTGCCGAGTTACCTACAGCATGTTCTTGAAGCTGCTCAGGAAGGTCTTTCATTTCTCCCTCGACTAGCTCTCTGCTATCGGACAGGGACTCTGGGAGGTTATCCGCATCATCGTCTTCTACGCCATCTGCAACGCTTCCATTATCGATTTCTGCTTCATCCAACACGCTGATATCCATCATGTCGATGTCCTGCAAGTTCTCCAAACTTGTTTCAACGTCCTCCTGTGACAAAACAAAATATAACCATCACATGACTGCTATGGGTCATTCCACCAAGTTGATTCACTAACAACGCTGCACATACCTGTCCATCCCCAGAGTTTTCCTCCAGTCCATTGTCTTCCACACCCTCTTCTTCTGGTTTACGTCCTGGAGACAGAATCATTTACACCATGAGATCAGTGACATCTATATTCCAGAAGCAGTAACTTTTACAGGCCCTAAGCATTAAAGAAGTAGATACCAACACCATGGCACTTCCCAACTTAGGGATGGTAAGACCATTTGGGACTGGACAGCCTGCTCCTACCCCAGGCAGAAGAGTTCTGTTCTCAACAAGTGGCTGTGCAAGTGTGAGGAGCTAGAAATGAGTGCATAGGAAAGTCGGGGCAGATCAGACCTGTTTTAAGGCCTGGCCTCCGTGTCGAGTGGCTTTGGTTGTGGGAAAAGAGTATTTCACACAGTGTGCTGCTTTTTAGTTAAGAAAGAGCAAGCGTATTTTCCTACAGAAACTAACACAAAAGAACATAAATAAGCAAAAAGGAAAAACCATTCATAATTTTACCACCTGGAGTTATTAGTCCCCATGTTATCATATACTTACATACACAGACATCCTCTCCTATCTTGTTACCTACATATGCGTAAGATGCTTACAAAAATGGCACTGTACGGTCATTCTGTGATCTTGTCACTTAGTATCTTATGAACGTATTTCCATATTCTTTAACGGCATCATCTAGAGACACCACCATTGATCTGATTAATACATACAGGTAGAAATTCAAGAAAAAGCTTATGAAGATGAACATCCTGGCAGTTTTTTTAAACGTTGATTTATTTTAGAGAGAGAGAGAAAGAGCACATGCGTGAATGGGGGAGGGGCAGAGAGAGGAGGAGACACAGAATTGGAAGCAGGCTCCAGGCTCTGAGCTGTCAGCACAGAGCCTGACACGAGGTTCAAACTCACGAACTGTGAGACCATGACCTGAACTGAAGTCGGACACGAAATCGACCAAGCAACCCAAGAACCTCCTGGCAATTCTTTTTGCACATAGGCAATTACCATTCTAGAACGTATTTCTAGAAAGGGCATTCCCAAGACAAAGGGTATTTTTAAGGCTTTTATTAAAAAAGAAAAAAAGATCCTACCTATTATCAAGATAGGTCACTCCAATTCACACAGCTCCATCAACTATGAATGAAACTGCCAATCTTTCCAAATCTTTGGTAAAATCAGGTATTAATTTTTACCTTCGTCAATGTACTAGGCAAAAAAAGGAATAGTGTCTTCATCACAATTTATCTTAGGTTGCATTTTTTGTTCAGGAGGCTGGACTCACCCCTTAACTCTTCTCACTCAACCTCTTTTTTTTTTTAATTTTTTTTTTTCAACGTTTATTTATTTTTGGGACAGAGAGAGACAGAGCATGAACGGGGGAGGGGCAGAGAGAGAGGGAGACACAGAATCGGAAACAGGCTCCAGGCTCTGAGCCATCAGCCCAGAGCCCGATGCGGGGTTCGAACTCACGGATCGCGAGATCGTGACCTGGCTGAAGTCGGACGCTTAACCGACTGCGCCACCCAGGCGCCCCTCACTCAACCTCTTAATGTTTCTTATGAATAGACTGCTACATTCACAATCTGTTCTGAAGACAACAGTTCATAATGGCCGGCAAGTTGGCACTTTCATCTAAATAGTAATTATGTGGCCAATGCCTTTAATTTTTATACAAATTATCAGATGAATAAAAACAATAGAAAAAATGCAAATGATACTAGAAATGACAGATCTAAAGAGAAAAGGGAAATCGTTAGCCATGGTAGTAATGAAAACTATAGGGCAGAAGTGGAATTTTTGGTCCGAGAACAGGCTTGCTAAAATTAAACCCTTTTCGTCACGAAGAATGAAATCCCAGGTACAAAGTACACGAAGTACGCTGTGGAGGACGAGTCTCAACAGCAGAGTGTAATGCAGTGAGCTCATATGCTTTGGAGCTATAGCTCCTGGTCACGGAAGCAGAGCTCAGCTTCTGGAAGGATGCAGCAACGGTCGCTGATCAGCTACCTTTACTCAGTCACAAATCCTCAGAAAAACTTACTTCCTTCAAGACCTTTTTACCAAAATGAAGATCAGTTTCTTTAAAGCCAGTACCTGTTTTTCCAAGTCACGTAAGGGAAACAAACGTTAACTTGCTTACATTTAAGGATTTATCTTGTGAGTGTGCAAGATGCATTAACATTTAGGGCAAAGGGCGGGGGGGGGGGGGGGCGGCAAAAACACAAACCTAATCATGGATACCGTAATTGAGTTTTCTAAAAAAAACCCTCAGGGGTAAGAATTTCCTTATAACATCTGTTCCCTGATTTTTCCATATTCTAATTTCATTCAGCATTATCAGGAAATCTGAAAAGTTTTTTAGGAATACCTTCTTTAAAAACATAGAGCGTGTGGCACCTGGGTAGCTCTTTGGGTTAAGCGTCAGACTTGTCTCAGGTCATGATCTCAATGTTTTTGAGTTCGAGCCCTATGTCAGGCTCTGTGCTGACAGCTTGGTGCCTGGAGCCTGCTTCGGATTCTGTGTCTCCCTCTCTCTCTGCCCCTCCCCTACCCCACCCACACTCTGTTTCTCAAAAATAAACATTAACCCCCCCCCCCCCAAGAACATGACACTAACAGCACCATTCAATACATTATGTGCAAATAGTCTTTAGTGGCTGGCGGGGAACACCATTAGCGTTTTATAATATCTCCATGGCAAAATATGCCTTAAGCTTTAAAAAAATGTCTGGAACTCAACCCAGCGCTCTTTATATATAAATATACCAAGAAGATGCACTAGCAGCATGTCCATGGATTATATTTGATAAAGCTGGTATCATTCTAGAATATATACCTCGTACATCCTAGTTACTAGGAAAAATCTAAGTAGGTCACCGTGAACTTGCAACCCTTTACTGATCTCTCCCTTCCACAAGACGCAGCAGGTTTCCCACAAGCAAAATCAGTTTTCCACGTTCACAGTCACCTTTGCTCCAGAGCAGCAGCATAGGCACACTGCAGCCCAGACTCCTCACGGGGGAGCTCTCTCAAGTAAGAAATCAGCAGAGGGGCGCCTGGGTGGCTCAGTCGGTTAAGCGTCCGACTTCAGCTCAGGTCATGATCTCACGGTTTGTGGGTTCGAGCCCCACATTGAGCTCTGTGCTGACAGCTCGGAGCCTGGAGCCTGCTTCGGATTCTGTTGTCTCCCTCTCTCTCTGCCCCTCCCCCACTCATGCTCTGTCTCTCTCTCAAAAATAAATAAACATTAAAAAAAAAAAAAAAAAAAAGAAATCAGCAGAGAGGTCAAGAGGAACATGTATGTGGTTTGCTTTTTGTTTTTTAATATTTATTTGAGAGAGAGACAGAGAGAGAGACAGAATCGGAAGCCAGGTCAAGGCTCTGAGCTGTCAGCACAGGGCCCGAGATGGGGGCCTGACACAGGGCTCGAGCTCACGAACCACGAGATTGTGATCTGAGCCGAAGTTGCAAGTTTAACCAACTGAGCCACCCAGGCGCTTCAAGAGAACGTGTGCTCGGAAGAACAGGCTTCAGTACAAAAAGCATAACGCTGGTCGGGAAGCTTACTGAGAGCAACTATTTGGGAAAAGCCACTCTTCTAAAGAGAAGACAGGTATTTAAGTCGATCCAAAATGGATAAAAATGAAAACTACAGCTCTCTAGAATAAGTCAAAGTGCCATCTTTATGTCAAGAGAAAAGGAGGCCCCTCAAATCCTCCCTCCGGAGTAAACAGCATCCTTGTTCACAGCCTCCTAACTACAAGGTATTGCTCTACTCACTCTGCTCTGGCATCGGTAACCTGTAGAGCAGGAACCTGTCCCTTGCCCTCTTGCCTGGGATGCCATCTCCTCTTCCTCCCCAGAGCTTCTTTCTGCCTCAGGACTCACCAGTTAACTGCCTCCTCCGACTCTGCCAGGGTCCCCCAAAGCACGAGTGGCCAGATGCATGCGGGCAGGTCATTACTTTTAAAACGTATCTGATTAGGGGTTCATGGTTCCTAGCTTGAGCCTTGCGCCAGGATCTCTGCTGTCAGCACAGAGCCTGCTTTGCTCTCCCTCTGTCTCGGCCCCTCCCCTGCTTGTTCTCTTAAGTAAATAACTTAAAAAAAATAAAATGTATTCTATTACACAAACATTTATGCAATCATATGCTCAAACACAGTCACACTCCTCACTGTCATTTTTACTTCACAAATAAAAGATTCAGCCTCGTTTTCTTGCACTACATGTTAATCCACCTCCATCTTTTATTTTGTACTGTGGATATTCCTTAGGTTAGGGACTCCCACGCAAAGAGGCTTTATTAAAAAAAATTTTTTTTTCACATTTATTTATTTTTGAGAGAGACACAGCACAAGCAGAGGAGGGGCAGAGAGAGGGAGACACAGAATCCGAAGCAGGCTCCAGGCTCTGAGCTGTTAGCACAGAACCCGATGCGGGGCTCGAACTCACAAACTGTGAGATAACGACCTGAGCCGAAGTTGGCTGCTTAACCAACTGAGCCACCCAGGCGCGCCCGAAGAGATTCATTAAATCATTTCCAAAAACTGCCCAACTCCGCACATCCTTACTAACATGGAATATTAGAACGGTATAAAATTTTGCCAGGGTGAGAGGCCAAAATGAGAACTCTATTTTTTTCTTTGCTTTCCTTCAATTACCCGCAAAAGAATCTTTTTTCATTATACAGGCCAATATTTTTTCTTTGATCCATGAACCACTTGTTCATAATCTCTACTTTGTCAACTGGACTGTGAATTTTCCTTATTAAAAAAAATTTTAGTGTTTATTCATTTTTGAGAGAGAGAGAGAGAGAGCACGAATGGGGGCGGGGGGGGGGTGGGCAGAGAGAGACGGAGACACAGAATCCGAAACAGGTTCCAGGCTACAAGTTGTCAACACAGAGCCCGACACTGGGCTCAAACTCATGAGCTATGAGAGCGTGACTTGAGCCAAAGTCAGACAATTAACCAAATGAGACCCCAGGTACTTATTTTCCTTATTCTATAATACTTGCTCTCAATCTGTTGCATCTGAGTTATTTACGTCGTCTTTTACTGAGAGGATTAAACCTTTCGTGCAGCTAAGTTTATTAGCCTTCTTGTCTGTCGGTTTTAGTGTCATTTCAGGTCTTCACCAGGGTAACTTTCAAAGTACCATCCTAGCCAGAATTTTCTATTTGGCCTGGAAGGAGGAAGAACAGATCCTTTCCCACCATGAGATAGATAGCCAGCTGTTCCAGCATCATCTACTGAAAAACCCTCAGTGCCATTTTTAAGAGGAACAAATCCTCAAACTTCCCAGTTTCTGATATCCTATTAAAATTAGAGCAACTCGGGGCGCCTGGGTGGCGCAGTCGGTTAAGCGTCCGACTTCAGCCAGGTCACGATCTCGCGGTCCGTGAGTTCGAGCCCCGCGTCAGGCTCTGGGCCGATGGCTCGGAGCCTGGAGTCTGTTTCCGATTCTGTGTCTCCCGCTCTCTCTGCCCCTCCCCCATTCATGCTCTGTCTCTCTCTGTCCCAAAAATAAATAAAAAACGTTGAAAAAAAAAAAATTAAAATTAGAGCAACTCTACATCACTGGTTTTCCATTATTATTTTTTTTTTTTTAATATTTGTTTATTTCTTTTGATGGAGAGAAAAGCAAGAGTGTACATGCACAGGGGAGGGGCGGAGAGGAGGGAGGGAGGGAGAATATCCCAAGCAGGCTCCATGCCGTCAGCACAGAGCCCGACGTGGAGCTCAAACCCGTGAACTGTGAGATCATGACCTGAGCTGAGATCACCAGGCGCCCCACAACTTAGTTATTCTTATACATTTTCTTTTTAGATCACTTTAGGAATAACTGACAACTTTCTAATATGAAATCATCACATCTAGAAAAATGTTCTCAAAATTAGTCATGTCACAGGTTTTGAATATTGCTATTAGCTTTGCTATTTAAGGACACTAAACATACTACCTTTTACACCCACCTTGTCTTTGACTTACAAGTATTTCTGCCACCTCCAAAATCCAAGAGAATAAACAATTTTAACTAGCTAGCAAGTTCAGTTGGTACACTGTTCCCGTTAGCCAGAACTTTATTTTTTCACATTTCTGAAGCTGTCACTGGCTAATTTGATTGCTTCAACAGTATTTCATTTCATGAGGCACATTCAGTCCAACAGACCTTACAAACCCAGCACTGGCCCACGAGGAATGGACATCACAGTAGCAGGGTACCGCTCTCCACAAAAAAGAACATGGGTGCCTGGAAGAAATGGCTGATTCCCAAGGTACAGCAGGAAAGTACTAGAGGAATACCCTCTTGTGCCAGAAAATAAGAAAGTGGTCAAAGAGTGACACGGACGTGTCAAAAGACACGTGAGTCAGACTGGAGGGCTCTCAGTGGAACAATCTGAACATCAAAATAATCATCATAAGGTTTAACAACTTACTGAACAAAGTAAGTATCTCTAAATTCACACTGATAAATAAAGGAGAAGAGCAAGCCATCCCTTATGGCAGAAAACAGACGAATAAATGTAGATAGAATAATACATTTAAAAACTCACCAATGGCTAACCTAATGGATGCCACAAGTAATGGAGAATGAACAAGATATGAACACAAGTCTCAAAGTAGCCTTCTCATAGATACGGTTACAAAGAGTAAGAGAGTAACTTTCCAGTGGAGAAAAGGGAGGAACACCACTTTAAGTCAGTTACTCAAATGGACAGCATGTACCTCCACAGAGGATACACCGAGAAGAGCAACACTTCTGTTGGTACTGCTGACCAAAGTGTGTAATTTGAACCTAATGAGGGAAAGGAATATGAATGAATAAACAAACCCCAATTAAAAAAACAAACAAACTAGCCTTCGTAATAAACGATCTGTACTCTTCAAAAATGGCAGTATCAAGAATACAACAGAAACCTTAAAAACTGTTACAGACGGGCACCTGGGGAGGGGGCTCAGTCGGTTGAATGTCCAACTTCAGTTCAGGTCATGATCTCTCAGCTCATGAGCTGGAGCCTGGTGTCGGTGTCGCGCTCTGTGCTCACCGCACAGTGCATGGAGCCTGCCTCGGGCTCTGTGTGTCCCTTTTTCTCTCCCTCCCTCCTCCCCTCCCACCGAAATAAACATTAAAAAAAAAAAAAAAACCGTTACAGATAAAAGGAAACCAAAGAGACATGGCAACTGAATGCAATGCATGACCCTGGCTTTTTCTTCCTTTTGAGCCGTGAAGAGCCTAATGTCTAAATAAGGTCTGAGCTTAGACAACTTTATCGATGTTAACGTCTTCATTTTGATGACTACGGTTACGTAATACCCTTGCTTTTAAGCAATACTGGAGTATGTAGGGCAAAAGGGCACATGCCAGCAAATCATTCTCAAATAATTCAGGAACAAAACAAACATACATACGTATGTATACACACATACGAAGACTCAGAGGAGAATAAAAAAATTTAGTAAAATGCTAACATCTGGGGAATCTGGACAAAGGATACACAAAAATTTCTCAGTCTTACATCTTTTCTCTAATATTAACTTGTGTCAAACAAACAAATCAGCAGCACAGGATCAGGTATTGGCTAAAAAGCAAACGTATCAGTTTTGCTTTTTCCAGTTAAATTTACTTTTCTGACAGCTATTTTAAAACATTCTGCTTAGGGGCGCCTGGGTGGCGCAGTCGGTTAAGCGTCCGACTTCAGCCAGGTCCGGATCTCGCGGTCCGTGAGTTCGAGCCCCGCGTCGGGCTCTGGGCTGATGGCTCAGAGCCTGGAGCCTGTTTCCGATTCTGTGTCTCCCTCTCTCTCTGCCCCTCCCCCGTTCATGCTCTGTCTCTCTCTGTCCCAAAAATAAATAAACGTTGAAAAAAAAAAATTAAAAAAAAAAAAAAAAAAAAAAAAACAAAACATTCTGCTTAGGGGTGCCTGGATGGCTCAGCTGATTAAACTCTTGTTTTGGCTCAGGTTATGATCTTAGGGTCAGTAGACAGAGCCCCGCGGACAACTTGGAGCCTGCTTGGGATTCTCGCTCTCCCTCTCTCTGCCCCTCCCTCCCTCACGCACATGCACTTGATCACAAAAGAAATGAACGTTAAAAAAAAAAAAAAAAAAAACAACTCTACCTAACAGATTACTGGTATGACCCTACACTAGACAAGTGCTGAGATTACCTCAGACATACGTTCTAGGATTCTGATTAAAATAACCAACATGCAGATTTTAAACCATGGAGTTTGTCCACCAATCGGGCCAGAAAAAAGAACTTTATTTTCATTAAAATCTTGCTGAAGTGGCGGCCCCTGGCTGGCTCAGTCAGGTATGTGTCCTACTCTTGATGTCAGCTCAGGTCATGATCTCGAGGTGGTGGGATGGGGCCCTGCATCGGGCATGCACTGACAGCATGAAGCCTGCTTGGGATTCTGTTTCCCTTTTCCTCTGCCCCCTACCCCACTTACCCATGCCTGCTGAGTGTGCAAGTTCTCTCTCAAAACACATATTAAAAAAAAATCTTGCTAAAATGCAATAAAGTTGTTGAACATAATTCAGTAGAACTTACATACTTGCCCTATCAAACATCAAAATGTACTGTAGAGCTCCAGAATAGAATAAATTATGCCAACCAAAGAACCTGGTGCAAGAGTTTGTACTGAATGGTTCTGTTTTACACAAAGTCCTAGAAGAGGCAAAAGTAATCTACCGTGCAAGTAATCACAACAAATGTTTTTTAGGGAGGGTGTGAGGGGGCTCAAGGGAATGTGACTGGGAAAGGACAAGGAATTGGATAACACTGTTCCATATACTTGGATCCCTACCTACCTCACACCATACGCAAAAGTAAATTCCAAATGAATTAAACACCCAAATTAAAAAATAAAACAATAAACGTTACTCTACAATACAGAATATTTTTTACAGTTTCAAAGGAAAGGAAGGCCTTTTAAAACACAACATAAAATCTAGAAACCATATAGAATGGGTAGGTTGACAGTGCAGCCTGTGTTAAAAATTAAAACTTTAACAACCTGAGGTGCCTGGGTGGCTCAGACAGTTTAGTGCCCAACTGTTGGTATCATGATCTCATAGTTCTTGGGTGAGCCCTGCGTTGGGCTCTGTGCTGACAGTGCAGATTGGGATTCTCTCTCTCTTCTCTGTCCCTCGCAAAATAAATAAATAAAACTAAAAAAAAAAAAATTTAATAAAACAACCTAAACATCACGAACAAGTTTAAATTTTAAAATAGGAAAAAACAATTGCAATGTTTTTATAAAGAGAGAGTCCTCAAAAGTCAGTAAAACAAACTCAGCAGAAAAGTGGGCAAAGGGCATGAAATGAAAAGGCAATTAAGAAAATACAGATGGCCAATTACCAGAAGCTGTTTAATCTATGTAAAGAAATACAAATGAAAACTACCTGTGGAGAAATGCAGATAAATATGATACCTCTCTTCTACACAAAAGACAACATTTAAAAAAAATACATACTATTCAACATTGAGGGAGAATTTAAATAGACACTCCCCCTCCCTGTGGTTGGTAGGGATATTAACCAGTATAGCCTGTTGAAGAGCCATTTGTCAGTAGCTTTTTTTTTTTTTTTAATGCTTATTATTTGAGAAAGAAAGACAGAGAGACAGACACAGCAAGCAGGGGAGGGGCAGAGAGAGAGGGAGACACAGAATCCGAAGCAGGCTCCGGGCTCTGAACTGCCAACATAGAGCTTGACACGGGGCTTGAACCCACAGACCGCGAGATCATGACCTCAGCTGAAGTCGGCCGCTTAACCGACTGAGCCACCCAGGGGCCGCCATTTGTCAGTAGCTATTTTATTATTATTTTTTTTTAATTGTTTTTTTTTTCAACGTTTATCCATTTATTTTGGGACAGAGAGAGACAGAGCAAGAACGGGGGAGGGGCAGAGAGAGAGGGAGACACAGAATGGGAAACAGGCTCCAGGCTCTGAGCCATCAGCCCAGAGCCCGACGCGGGGCTCGAACTCACGGACCGCGAGATCGTGACCTGGCTGAAGTCGGACGCCCAACCGACTGCGCCACCCAGGCGCCCCAAGTCAGTAGCTATTTTAAAATAAAAGGCACATATCTTAACCCCACAATTCTTCTTCTGTTAAAAGTTACCAAAAAAGATATTCCCTTAAATACACAAAGATATTTCTGATTCATGGCAGCAAAGATCACTGAAAACACCAAGTAAAAACTGGAAAAAAAAAAATCTCAACAGTCTAGTAATAAACTGATGAGCTAAGTTGTGGAATGTTGATATGAAACATTACTATTAAGCTATTTAAGAAATCAGGTCTTTTTAGGGGCGCCTGGGTGGCGCAGTCGGTTAAGCGTCCGACTTCAGCCAGGTCCGGATCTCGCGGTCCGTGAGTTCGAGCCCCGCGTCGGGCTCTGGGCTGATGGCTCAGAGCCTGGAGCCTGTTTCCGATTCTGTGTCTCCCTCTCTGCCCCTCCCCCGTTCATGCTCTGTCTCTCTCTGTCCCCAAAATAAATAAACGTTGAAAAAAAAAAATTTTTTTTTTTAAAGAAATCAGGTCTTTTTACCTGTAATCACCGGGAATGCCCGTAAAATGGTAAGTGAAAGAAGCAACCTACAAAATATTTTGTAAATTAAGACCTATTTTCTGTTTTTTTTTCCCCCTAAGTTTATTTTTGAAAGGAGAAAGAACACTAGTGGGGGAGCAGTAGAGAGCGAGAGACACAGAACCTGAAGCAGGCTCCAGGCTCTGAGCTGCCAGCACAGAGCCTGACACAGGGCTTAAACCCACAAGCTGGGATATCACGACCTAAGCCAAAGTTGGACGTTTAACTGACTGAGCCACCCACGTGTCCCAGACCTCTTTTCTTAAAGAGAAAAATATATTTGTACAGCTGTATACATGCCTTTGTGCATTTTTTTTAAAGACTGCATATACACAGGAAAGTCCAGGAAAGTATCCCCAACCTTCTAATAACTGGGAAAAAAGGAACTTCTACATTTTACTTAATACATGTCTGTGTTTAAAAAACAAAAACTGGAGGGGCGCCTGGGTGGCGCAGTCGGTTAAGCGTCCGACTTCAGCCAGGTCACGATCTCGCGGTCCATGAGTTCGAGCCCCGCGTCGGGCTCTGGGCTGATGGCTCAGAGCCTGGAACCTGTTTCCAATTCTGTGTCTCCCTCTCTCTCTGCCCCTCCCCCGTTCTTGCTCTGCCTCTCTCTGTCCCAAAAATAAATAAACGTTGAAAAAAAAAAAAAAAATTAAAAAAAAAAAAAAAACAAAAACTGGGGCGCCTGGGTGGCTCAGTCGGTTAGGCATCCGACTTTGGCTCAGGTCATGATCTCACGGTTCGTGAATTCAAGCCCCGCATCCGGCTCTGTGCTGACAGCTCAAAGCCTAGAGCCTGCTTTGGATTCTGTGTCTCCCTCTCTCTCTGCCCCTTCCCCACTCAAGCTCTGTCTCTCTCCATCTCTCAAAACTGAATAAATGTTTAAAAAAAAAAAAAAAGATTAAAAAACATCAAAAACAAAATACCCACTTAGAATACTTCCTTTCTTTCTTTCTTCTTTTTCCAATCAAAAAGAAAAAGAGATCCAACAGGCTCTATTTCCCTCCAGGGTGACCATCTTTCTGTGATTTTCCAGTACTCTTTGCCCTGGCAAAGACATTTACTTGGACAAAGCCAAAAATGCACAATGTACTATAGACCACAGAAGTGACTTCATTCCAAAGTCAAGTCACCTGGCTGCTTTTCTCCAAGAGCTCACACTACACAGTGGGACTGACATTGGTCTTAGACATTTCAAACCCAATTCTTCACCACTGGCCAGACAATATAAATATTTCATTTTGTTTTTGGGCTTGAGCAACAAAGCCACCAATTATCAACAGAACTTTCAGAACAGTTCAAATGCTCAGTTTTAGTGGATTCTTTCTTAAAAGAGTAGCTGAATGTTACTGAATTAAATTACTGAGTGAATACTGAAGAAAAAGAAAGACAAGGAAGATAGAGCCCTTGCCCTCCACAATCTCAACACTGACGAGGTGACATAAGCATTAAAGCAAAGTATAAGGAGGCAGGTCATCGCACTGTAGAGGATCTAAGGAGGGAAGAGCTGTTGCCGACGGGATCACAGTTGTCTGCTGACGGACAAAGACTTGAATGCAGGCAGAGGGGGAAAAAGGGGAGGTGCAACACGTAAATTCAGGCAAAGAGGTTCAAGAAAGGAAACATGTCTGGGGCCTGACTAAAGCCCAGGATGTAGTAGAGGAAGGTGGTAGGGGTGAAGAAAGAAATAGAGATTTGGGTGAGATAGTGAAGATCATTAATGCCACGTGCAATGTGGCAATTTTGAAAGCAATGCTGTAAGAGTGACGAGCCTTGTTTTGGCCAGGTGGTATTTAAAAAAGAAGTTATGTTTTGCAAGTCAGAGAAATAGGAGACCCAAGCAGTCCTAAATACTCTCTATGTAAAGAAGAAGGTTAAGAGTCTGGACAAACAAGAGCTGCTGAGAAACCTACAGAGTAAAACGAACAAATACATAAATACCCTTCCCACTCTGTCTGAGTTCCTAAATACTA
The DNA here is from genome assembly GCF_018350155.1 of Leopardus geoffroyi. NCBI lineage: Eukaryota > Metazoa > Chordata > Mammalia > Carnivora > Felidae > Leopardus > Leopardus geoffroyi. The sequence continues at coordinate 4,142,983 of NC_059331.1, read as the reverse complement.
GAGAAACAAAATATACTAGAAGAATCTTACTGGAAACGCAAAGCTTCGTTCCAGGCCCTCTGGAGTCACAGGGTAGTCCACAGGCCCCAAACACAGCCAAGTAAGCAGGCAGGCACATTAGCAGAGAAAGTAATTGTGAAGAGAGCTCCTAAAGTTAGCAGTGCTTATAAGATTCTCAATACCTTTGCTGGATCTCTTTGACGTCTTCTTGTTTCCCTCAGAGGTAATTTCAATTTCATCAGGATTACCCCCTTCATCTTCAATTGCCTAAAGGGAAGGTTAAAAAGAAAAAGTTAACCAAAAAAGGCAACATGCAGACTTGACTTCCATGGAGACTTCAGGAAAGGGCTGCCCCCCAACTCCTCTGTGGTCTAGCTCTATGTTGGAACAATGACTCTGGAGTCAGACTCTACCAGTCCTTAGCTGTATGGATTAAGGCACGTTTACTTACTCTGAATAGTTCACTCTGGAACGTGAGGCTAATAAAAGTATTCACCCTAGAAGGTCATCCCGAGAACTCTATCATCTGTGTAAATCAAGCACTCAACAATCAGCTGTTTTAACACTATCATCACCACAACCTAGTTTATTCTATTCCTGGACCAAGGAGAACTCAAAAAGGGAAAAGCACTCTCTTCCATTTCCTACGACTTCACCCAGCAATGTGCTGTTGACCCTCTGTGACCCCCTCTCCATGCCGTCCCTACACTTAGCACTGTCTGGACAGACTACTTACTAACGCTCACGGGCTGAGATCATAGCGTGTGCAGCACAAGACTGAACTGACACGTATTACCTCATCAGGTCACCGACACCTATGACTGACTCCAAAGGTGTCGCTCTTAACCGCTAGGGGACCCACCTGAAAGGATACAGAATTATAAGGCTCTCCTGGCAAGCCGGACCTCCCATCCTGAGAGCCTGTCCTTCACTTGAACAGCCCACACCCACAATATGGGCATAATATGGGCACAATATGCCCAGCACCGAGGAGGCACTCGGCAAACTGGTACTGGGCAGGTCGCTGATGACCTCCACGGACGCTGGGCTGTGCTTTCCGGCTTTACCGAGAACCCTGTCTCTGGGTGCTATACTCTCCTGTGAGCACGAGTTCTATTTAAACCTGCTGCAAACGCTGTGTTTTATTTGTCGGTGGTTTCAGAAATTTCAGGTTGGAAGGAGTTTTCCAGTGTGGAAGGCTGAACGTGAAATGGGTCTTAGGAGCTTCCACATCTAGTCCATACCAGGAGCAAACAAAGTCTCTCCCTTCTCTCCAAAGCCACAGCAAGGAGGAAGAAGTGGAAGTTCCGCTCTGGGACCCAGGAAAGCACAAGCAGAAAGTCCCCCATGTTCTTCCTGGCAACAGAGGATTCTGGAATCCTGCAGGGGGGACAGAGAACTGCCCCCAGACAGAAGGCGTACCGTTCTGCCCCTCTGTACGTCTCCCCTGGGTGCCGTGTTTACAGGATCATCTCTAGGGGCACTGTGGGCTCTGAGTCATCCTTACAGAGCTCGGTGAACTACACTCTTTGTGCTCCCTCCGCCTTTTCCTCATTTCCTTCCTGGAAAAATGACTGGAGAAGGGACACTAGGTGGTAAAAACAGAAAAGAAAAGGAGGAGCAGTAGTTCCAGACTCGCTGGGGCAGGGGAGCGGATAAACACAAACGCTGATGGCATTTCTGCACGATCACCGCATCCCTGAGAAAACGAAGGGACAGAGGAGGAAGCAAAGACGGCTCAGAGAGGACAGTGCTGGAGGGTCCCCGAAGTCCCACACCAACCGGTCTCAGCCACCAACGGACAGGAAGGTTCAACGCCATCCTATCAGCCTTGCAGACCGTCTGGGGTGAAAAAAGGATAGAGGTCCCGATTTGGCTTTGCCGACGGGGGGCCCCGGTGGCTAAGCAAGCCCACGCCAACTCCCCAGGTGCCAACCCTCGGCCTGCGGGCACTTCTGTCAAGGTACACGTCTCGGCTGACGGGACTACGCCGAGTCTCGAACAAAGGAGGCCGGTATCCATAGTGAGAGAAACACAAGCTCCGACGAGAAAGGCCCAACCGACTCTGAGCTAATCGACTCCTGGTTCTCAAGTCCGAGCTTCCTCGTTGGGAAAATAGGAAACCCCTGCTTCCTCTGAACAGTGATCAGTAACAAATAAAGCCCTGACACCCGACTGCTTGGGAGCCAGGAGGGGGACAGAATCACAAATCACGTCGCCTGCAGGGACTGCCGGCCGGGGAGGCCAAGATTACCCGGGAGACGGCCCCAGATAGTGCCGGGCGGACGGGAAAAGGCAAAGAGGCCAAGCGCAACGCGCAGAAACGGGAACCGAAGGGCCCAGACGTGTAGCTAACGCGTGCTTTCCGCGCCGGCCCCTCAGAGCCCCTCACGGTGGGGGTCACGACAATCCCGCCTCTGCAAACAAGCCGCACAGGGGAGCGGAGTGAGCTGGGCCCACCACCGCCCCTTCACGTGCCAGGCACCGTGCCAAGCCCGGCTCGCGCGACCTCGGCTGATCCGGCCACGAGGGCGCCACCGTCCCTTCTGTCCGGGGACACACAGGCTCAGGGAGCGTCCACGGGCTTCCACGCCCGCGACCGGGCCGCGGAGCCCGGCGTCCAGACACCCGGACGGGAGCCCCCACGCTGCCTACGTCCGGGTGAAGTCCTGACGCGGTCTCCGCGCTCCTCCGGCCAACGTCGCTACGGCCCCGGTCGCCACTGTAAACGCTGCCCTCCCTTCCCCGGGATTTTCTGGACCTGCGGCTGGCAAGTCCATAAACCGCTTTTTGTCTTTTTTTTTTTTTTTTTTTTTAAGCGTTTGAAGCGCTCTTGGCACGCCTCTGTGAATTAGCCCTCTAGTCGAGGTGCGTCTGCCCTAACGGGTCAAGGCGCATCTCCATCTTCGGAGAACGCCCGGCGGCCGGCGCGGGTTCCAATCCCGCCGCCTCGTCTCCGCGGCCGTGTGACCTTGGCCGAGTCCCCCGACCACGCCCGGGAAAAGAGGGTTTGCGGGCTTCCTGTCATTTTCGCTGGCTGCGATAGGACAACGAGAGGAAGCCCCTCCGCGCAGCGGTTGGTGCGGAAAACAGGGGCCCTCGGCCTAGGTGCCCCGCCGCCCGCCGCCGCAAGGCCGCGGCGCTGTCCCCGGGTCGCGCCGAGGATTTCTTCTCTCTCCTGAGCGGCGCTGCGCTTCGCACCCAGAACCCGCTGGGCTGGGCGCTCCCGCTGAGGCCTCGGAGGAGCCGGGGAGAAGCCCGGGGCGCCAGGCCAGGCGCAGGCCCCGAAAAGGGCCGGAGGCGGACCCAGAGACCAGGGGACTCCCGTCGCGGCCGCGAGGACCCCCACGCCCGCCACCTCCTGCCGCCCCCAGGGCCCCAGCTCCACCTTTTTGAGCCGCTCCATCAAAACGCTCTTATTGCCGCTCGAGTCCAGATTCCGTTTCCTCAGCTCCGCCCGCAGATCGATTACCCGCAGGTCGCTGAGGCGCCGCGTCCCGGTCTCGGACGAGGCAGAGCTCAGAGCCGCTGCGCCCGCCGCACCCGAATCGCCTAGGCCTGAGAGAGTCTCCGCCATTCCAGGGACCCTGGCTCCGCCGCCCACTTCACACAGAACCGGGCCGGTTTTATCTCGGCTCCTAGCACAAAATGGCGCCGCCTGCGAGGGAACCGCTCCAGCCGCCCTGGCGCGCCTGGCTTCTGCGCAAGCGCACCCGGCGCGGAGCCGACGCTGCCGGTCGCGTCTGCACATGCGTGGTGAGCGCTCACAGGGATGGGCGCAGGCGCGTTGCAGCTCGCCTGCCTCCCGCCGCGGACGGCCGCGACACATGCGTGCTGCAGTTACGGCGCCTGCGCGTTGTGGTGGGGAACGTGCGGTTGGTCGACGCGCGAGCGCGCGTGCTGCTAATAAAGCTGGCCTGTGTGGCACGCATGCGCGGCCGGAAAGCGGGGCGGGAGAAAGCGAGTGCGTTTTCCTCTTAGGAGGCGCCATTTTGTGCTCAGAGCCGCTACAGCCGCCGGCGGTGTGGGAAGGAGGCGGCGGGGACGCGGAACCTGGGATGGCGGAGACTCTGGCAGGCTCCGGCGAGTCGGGTTCTGGCACAGCCGCTGTGGGGTCGGGTGCCTCGGAGGCTGGGACGCGGCGGCTGAGCGACCTGCGGGTGATCGACCTGCGGGCGGAGCTGAAGAAGCGGAACCTGGACACGGGCGGCAACAAGAGCGTCCTGATGGAGCGGCTCAAGAAGGTGAGGCGGCTCGACGTCCCGGGGTGGAGCAGGAGGTCGGGGCACGCCCCCGCGCGGGCCTGTCACCGCGGTTCCCGGACCTCCTTCCTCCACTCCCCCCGTGTGACGGACCCCGGCCCGAGCTCGCGGGGACCAGGGGGCCCGGCTGTGTGACCTTGGTCCGTCACCGCCCCTCTCTGTGTCTCGCCTTTGATCCTCCTTGCAACCAGTGCCCTCGAGTGCCGAAAGCGCGTCTTGATAGCCACCGACTGGCCCCTGCACTTGTTCCGGGCCCCGGTTGGAGACTTGGTTCTGTGACCTTGGATAGGTGCCTTCTTCTCCCTTGCGCCTCAGTTTCCCCTCCTGGAGAACGGATGACTGAGGAGCCTTTGAGATGTTGCAGGAGAGGGAGCTGTGCTGGTTCCTATTCCAGGGTCTTCGCTCGTAGGTCTTGCGCTCGATGGCTCTTCTTCCAGGGTCGTCCTCTGGCTGGCGGGCGCCTTGTCGTCTTTCCCGGTTTGCTTGAGATGTTTCCCCCAACATCCTTTGTAAGGTGTTGCTCCGTCTCCCCGCTTCTGCGTTTATGCACCACCCCCGCCCGCGTTTATCCCAACCCCGATTGGGGGGGGGGGCGTCTCCCCAACCAGAACAGGCTCCTTGCAGGACTTGAGTTTACCATCGAGTTCCCAGTCCTGTCCAGCCCCCCCCAGTACCCCCCTTGTTGAACGCCACTCCGACTTTTACAGAAGGTGTGTCTAGCGCAGGGTCGCTGCTGGTTACCCTAAAGCGGAAGGTAGGGCGATTTTTAGGGCCCGTTTAGAACCGTCATTGACCCCCGCTCGCACATCCCCCTGTGCTTCGGACCCAGAGAGGACCCAGACGTGCAAGCCTTTCGAAGGGCTTGCGGCTCAGGTAGCAGAACCAGCGTGGCTCTTTGCGAGCAAGGGTTTGACTTTGTGGGCGGGGGAGTCGTTACAGAGAACAACGCCAGCCCTGTCGCGCTCCTCAACTTTGTTCAATTTTATCTCTTCTCAACAGGCGGTTAAGGAAGAAGGACAGGATCCCGATGAACTTGGCATCGCGTTGGAAGCCACCAGCAAGAAGATGGCAAAGAGATGCGTCAAAGGTAGCGGCTCGTGCCTGTTGCCGCCTAAGGCCCGGTGCTCAGAGAACCTGCTACTGCTAGCGGGACTGGTCTTGCCGCACCGTTTCTGTCCGCGGGCCGGGAGGGGGGCTTTGGTGGTTCCCGCCTGACGATTCCGCTCGCTTTTTGTTTTCATCACCTTGCGAGTGGTTCTGGGAAGACGAGAGAGACTTTGGGGGTACTAAGTGGGACACCTGGGCTCTTGTCGTTGGGATTTACGCTGAATTAGGGTAAGGCCCGCTCTTAAACCTGCTGTGGCTTCCTCCTCGGTTCAAAAACTAGGCTTTAAACCGAGCGAAGGACACCAGCAGGAGACTAAATAGAACCCAGCTGCTCAAAGGGTCCAAAATAGATTGTTGGGAGCGTTTACACCCAGCCTATTTTCCGCTAGTGAGTTGTTTCTTGTTCGCTTTAAGACTTTATTTTTAAGCAATCTCTGCACCCAGCGTAAAACCCCTGAGGTCAAGAGTCACATGCTGCATGGACCGAGCTTGCCAGGTGCTCAGCAGTCAGATATTTTTTTTTCTCTCTCTCTCCCTTTTTTTTTTTTTTTTTTTTTTTGACACGGGATTCAAATACTATAAAATCCACCTGTTTACAGCACACAATTCGTTACTTCTTAGTATATTCATAAGGCTGTGTCGCTGCTACGGGATTCTAGAACGTTTCCATCACCCTATGTAGAAGTCTTTGTGCCTGTTAGCATTTGCTCCCCATTCCCCGCCCCCCTCCCCGGCCGGAAGTGTGTAATTGTTCTGTTCCACGTAAATAGGATCGCACAATACGTGGCCTTTTGTGCCTAGCTTCTTTCATTGAGCGTGTTTCCAAGAGTCTTCTAGTTGGTGACATCTGTCAGTGGTTCATTTCTTTTCGTGGATGGGACCAGCTGTTTCTGGAAGTATTTAGTTCCACAAAGCTTTGAAATCTTGTTACCGTCATTGGTTTTCGTCCTCAGTGTTTGTATGGATAAGGACAATCTGATTTTGGAACTTGCGTGTGATGTGGGTTATTTTCTTGAAAGGTGCCACCGCAAGAATTCTCACCGTGGGCTGTACCCTGTTCATCTGAAAAAGAGTTAAATTGAGGCAGTGGAGCACACCCGCTTGCAAAAGGAGAAAGTAATTTGTAGCGTTTTCAGTAACTTCAGTTTACTTCTTAGAAGGGCTGTTCTAGAAGGGCTTTTGCATGACTCATCTGTTTAAAAACTTTGTGTGTTTTGAAAGGTTAAACTTCTGAGTTAGGTTGCCTTAGGGATTTCCATTTAAGCTGAATTTTAAAACATTAACGTGTTGTTACTGCTCTTGTAATGGTCTGGTATCTATACTGATTAGTCAAGAGAATGCAGATTGAGAGCCCTGTATCTGTTAGAAGTTGTGTCTGAAAGTTCTTAATGTAGGTGCTCATTTAAAACTTGGGCGATTCGAGGCTTACGAGTCAAAAATGTTCTTGGCTCTTAACAGGGATCTTTGCATTGTTAGACAAACCAGATCGTGGCTGAGTGCTTCCAGTGCGTGTCTGAACATGTGGGTTGCAGTTTAGGTGACATTAAAACTGCTTGGACTTACCATTTTGTCAAAAAAAAAAAAAAAAGCTTTGGTGGTCTTTATTTCTGCTGGTATAAAGAAACGTTTATACTAGTACAACTGTACCTGGAATTGGAGGGGCACCGGTCCCTTCCCCTTTGTTTTTCTGAGAAGTCACCAGAAGGGTCCTGGGGCCGAGGGCAGCTCCTGCAAGTTGTTCAGCTAGCATGCTCTTTGCAGGTGTCTGCACATGTGGGTGTTGGTATGAAGTGCCAGACCCTCTTGTGTCTTGGCTGAAATTAGATCTTCAAAGGTTACGTCAAAGTGAAAAGTAGCTAAGCTTTAGACAGGCAAATTTTTGAAGCTTGTGGATGTGATTTTGAAAGATTACCGTTCTGAATTAGGTTTTCTAGCATCTTTGTCCGCCACCCCTTCAGCTTTTAGTTGCTGAAACCAGACCCTTGGAATTAGGGCGTGGCCCCTGCCCAGCTTTTGTCGTTCTGTTGGCCTTTAGGGAGGGCTTTTCTCCATCTGCATCTGTCCTGTTTACGTCCTTTGTGGGTACAGCAGGCTACTAGTTAGAGGGCCTGAAAGTGGGTGCAGCCACCAAACATTAAAAAAAAAATTTTTTTTTTTTTGACATTTATTCCTTTTTTGAGAAACAGCACGAGCAGGGGAAGGATAGAAAGAGGGAGACATAGGGGCTCCTGGGTGGCTCAGTCGGTTAAGCGTCCGACTTCGGCTCAGGTCACGATCTCTCGGTCTGTGAGTTCGAGCCCCGCGTCGGGCTCTGGGCTGACAGCTCAGAGCCTGGAGCCTGTTTCTCCGTCTCTGTGTCTCCGTCTCTCTCTGCCCATCCCCCGTTCATGCTCTGTCTCTCTCTGTCTCAAAAATAAATAAACATTAAAAAAAAAAAAATTTAAAAAAAAAGAGAGGGAGACACAGAATCTGAAGCAGGCTCCAGATTCCGAGCTGTCGCCACAGAGCCTGACGCGGGGCTCGAACTCACGAACTGTGGGATCATGATCTGAGCCGAAGTCAGGCACCTAACCGACTGAGCCACCCAGGTGTCCCAGCTGCCAAATGTTTTTAGAGCGCATGTTGCGAAAGGGAGTGCTGGATTCCCATATAACGGGAACCAGTGCAGCTGAGTCTTTAAGAACTGAACCAAGTTCTCAGCTGTCAGATGCAGCTAATAAACCTGCTGGTGTCGTGGGAGTGTTAATAATATAAAGAGCACAGTGCCTGACAGGTGATAAAGCTACACGTTTTGAGTGAGTGTTAACGGTGGCCCGGAGGGCGCGTGTGGGGGTACATACTGTTTGGATCTGTGCTCAAAGATTGAGGTTTCTTTTTAATTTTCTCATTTCAAAAAATTATGGAAGGGTTTAGGTACCTTAGAAGCTGTATTAGCTTAGAACACGTAAAACGTATACACGTGAAAGTAAAATTGTATCTCTAATTCTACCATTGTGTTTGAACCCCTGTTGATGACTGCCTTTGTTACTTTTACGTATGTACTGTAAATACGTCTTCGCATTTGGATGTATACAAACATGTACGTGCTATTTTTTTAAGTTTATTTTGAGAGGCCTGCTAGTGTTGTTGGGGAGGGGGGGCCGGCGGGAAGAGAGAGAGAATCCCAGGCAGGCTCCATGCTGCAAGCACGGAGCCCAGCGCAGGACTTGAACCCATGGAACCGTGAGATCATGACCTAAGCAGAAACCAAGAGTCAGATACTTAACCGATTGAGCCACCCAGGCACCTCTATGTGCTATTTACTAAAAGTAGACGTACTGTACCTGATTCTTTTTTTTTTTTTTTTTTTTTTTGTATAGGCATTTTCACGTATTCTTAAACATTCTTTAGAAGCATGATTTTTTTTTTTTTTTTTTTTTTAAGACCTTTGTGGTGTGCCACAGTGTTTTGCGAACTTGGCACTGTTGACAATTTGGGGTAAGGAATTCTTTCCGTCCTGTGCACTATCTTAGGTTGAACAGCATCCCTGCTCACTACCCACTAGATGCCAGGAGCGTCTCCCGGTTGTGACACCAAAAATGTTTCCAGTCATGGCCAAATTCCACCCAACTTCCCCTGTTGACAGCAACTGGTGTCCCATGAGTGAACAGACTCATGATGTGTTTCCCTTTGTAATGCTTGGGCTGTGTATATTTCTAGATAGGGTACTTTTGGTTTTGTTCTTTGTCAGACATTTTAGTGTTAGCACATGACCCTATAGAGGGAATTTCTAGAATAAAAAGTTTGTACAATTTTAAGGCTTTTTGATCCACGATGGAGCCCAAAGGTTTTACTTTTCTTCTAAGCCTAGAAGTTTCCATCCTCCTCCTCCAGCCCCCCTTGGAAATATTTAGCATTAGTCCTAAGTAGTTCTGCATTTACAAGATCCAGGATGACCATTGATTTTGTGGTAGCCTTTACCTTTGTACCTTGCAAAGAAAAGTTCCTGAGCCGGAGAATGAGGAGAGGTGGTCAGCCTGCCTGACGTGGGTGGAATGTGTGGGAGAAGCAGCAGCTTAATCTAGTGTTATTTTGGGATGAAGCTCTTTGATCACCAGGTGGACTTGGCATTTGTAAGTGTCTGTTTGTTGCAAAATGCCCGTTCATCCTTTGCTCGTTTTTCTTTTGGGGTGTTTTTTTTAGTTTGGAGTGGTTTTGAGGTCTTTTAAAGTTAGATATCTTGTGCAAAATCAAAATGCTTTGACAATAGTATAGAAATCCTCGATTTCCACGTCCTGGTTGCAGCAAAATTCCACACAGTGGGAGAACGGGTACTTCTTCTGTTTGCTTATGATGTATCCTCACCCAGGTTGAAATCTGTTAGCGTGCATAAACTAATTAGGAGGTGAGAACCTAAATGTTAATCTAACTGAAAGGTTATTTTGTAATTAGGACAAAAGATGGAGGAAGAAGGCACAGAAGACAACGGCCTGGAAGAAGATTCCAGAGATGGGCAGGTATGTGGCATCGAAGGCGGAGATGCCAGCAGGAGCGCCACCACCAGCCCCCCGGTCGTTGACGCGTTTCCTTCTCTTTCCAGGAGGATGTGGAGACAGGTTTAGAGAGCTTGCGGAATATGGACGTGATGGATGTCGGTGTGTTGGAAGAGAGCGAAGTTGAAAACAGCACCGCTCCCGACTTTGGGGAGGACGGCACGGACAGCATTCTTGGTTCCCTGTGTGACAGCAAAGAATATGTGGCGGCACAGCTGCAAGAGCTCCCCGCGCAGCTCACAGAGCACGCTGTAGGTAACTTGAAGACGCGGTGGAATGTGCCAGTAGCCCCGAGGCTCCCCAGTGCTCACGTGCTGCTCACGTGAGCAAGAACACCCTGCTGGTTGATTAGACCGCATCCACCATAGACACTGAACTCGGTGTCTAAACCTTCGTGGCAAGTTACATCCGTTGAAACTCCGTAGAAGTCTGATGTTAACTACCGGAGAACTTCTCTAGAATTCTGAGGAATATTTTGATAAATGGGTGGGAGGCACTTTCTACGCATAAGTCTTAAAAGACTGATGTACTTGGTCAGAGTATTTTCCTTTGGAAAAAAGGTTTTAAAAATGTGTGGGCTGATAAGAAAACAGGTCATAAGTTCATCATTTGAATTGTCCTATTGGTGGTTTTGTTTTGTTTTGTTTTTTTGTTTTTTGAGAGAGAGAGAGCACAAACTGGGGCAGGGCAGAGAGAGAGAATCCCAAGCAGGCTCCACACGTGGGGCTCGATCTCACAAACTATGAGATCGTGACCTGAGCCAAAACCAAGAGTTGGACACTTAACCAACTGAGCCACCCAGGCGCCCCTAAAGAAAACCACTTTTCGTATCCTTGTGCATAAGGGAGGGCTTTAATCTTGTTACCAGTGTTGCTTTCTCAAGCTTTGACTTTTAGTATTTGGCAGAGACCTCTCTGTGGTGGCCTTCCTAAAACTGATTGCCGTTTTAGCCTTACCACCTTGGCATACTCCGTCCTCTTAGTTTGGTTGGTATTTTTTGTTTGTGTTTGTTGGGTCCCCCTCCCTCCTCCCCCCCCCCCCCCCCCCCCGCCTTAACTGTTCTCGCTTTAAACTGGGGAAAAAAGTGCCCTCGTAAGACTGAACTTTAAACCTTAAACCGTAAAGGTCAAAAATCACAAACTCCAAATATCACTGCATCTCCGCCTAGGGTGCCATTGGGCAGCTGTTTTGCTGTCCTCTCTCAGTGCGATCCTGTTGTGTGTTAATTATTTCCAAGCATGAACTTGGTTTCTTCTTGGTTAATCAGATCACCCAGGTCATAAGCTTCAAACCTGGAAAAGGAAGCACATTCGGGAAAGCGTATTTTTGTGTTTCACTTAAGAAGGTTAAAAAGTTTTCAGATTGAATACAGAAGGTACCAGTTTGGTTAAATGTTTTAAATAAAGCCCCTAGGAGAAAGTGCCCAGTGGATGTTGTTTTTAAAGGTATTGTTACCAAGGGAAAGTGGAGAAGTGTGAAGTTTTTCATTTTCCTTTTGAGTTCTGCTCTGGGAAAATGTCTGGGTCATGTATGTGGACCACCAGTAAATAGAAACTGCCTGGGAAATGACTTTGTATGTTTGTGGGCCAGCACTGACAGCAGCCACCTTGTGTGAGACCCTGTCAGAGGAGGCAGGGAGGCCAACGATAAACTGAATAATCCAATGGTGAACTACCCGGTGGCACTAGCAGGTGGCGGCGGGCGCTAAGAGGGAAACAGACGTGTAAGTCACTTAGAAACTGGTGAGGTATGGGGTGCCTGGGTGGCTCAGTCGGTTGAGCATCTGACTTCGGCTCAGGTCATGATCTCATCAGTTGATGAGTTCGAGCTGTGCTGACAGCTCAGAGCCTGGAGCCTGCTTCAGATTCTATGTCTCCCTCTTTCTCTGCCCCTTCCCTGCTCACGCTCTGTCTCTCTCTGTCTCAAAAATAAACAAACATTAAAAAAGCAACTGGTGAGGTGTATAGGCCTTGACCTTCATAACTTTGTCTCCATTAAGCGGTCTTCCGTTTTTGTCTTTCAGGTGGATGGGGAGGGCTTCGAGAATACTTTGGATGCTTCATCACTGGACTTCAAAGTACCTCCGGTAAGTTACCACCTGGTTGTGCGTGGTTGGAAACATCAGGCGAGTGTTTAATATTCCATAGTGAAAAAGGATGTGCATCTGTAAAAAATTGATTTGAACACTGATTTTGAGCCAAAGTGCCTGGAGTAAGAGGTTAAGCCAAACAAGTTACAGTCTTGCTTTTTGTATTCTACTGGGGGCATGTTAATAACCAAAAAGAAAGTAACTAGAAAAGAAAAGAAGTTCATCAGGGAGAAGGCAATAAAAACTCCTGAAAGGCTTCCCGGAGGAGCCCAACCCAAATTGAGGTCTGACACATAGGTCAGGAGTTAATCCAGAGAAAGGGGAAAGAGGACTTGGGCCCGAAGGGAGGATGGCTGGTTGTAGGGGTGGAGGATGCAGGAGTGAGACTGCAGACGTTGGTGGGCCTGACTACCCCCATCTGGGGTCAGGGAAAAGATTTGGCCCGCTGTCTTAAGTACAGTGGGGAGCCAGGGAAAGGATTTGAGAAAACAGATGGTTTTGTTGACAGGTTCCAGTGATAAATAACAGCTTCTTTGGAGAGAACTAGATCTTACTCAAATCTGGCATGATGTATAAAGCAGTAGTCGACTGTGTGACCTCTCACTGTGGCCTTTGTTGCCCTCTCCAGAGGCCCTTCGGTCAGCTCAGACTTGGGTGGGGTGGCCACACCCTCCCCGGGAATTCGAATAGGCCAAGTGTCACTGCTGCCTGCCAGGCTTTGCTGGGGAGAAAGAAGCCAGCAAAATGGGTTTGTTCTCATGGAAATCATCCTAGAATGCAACACGGTGTCTTGACTGGAACCACTGGAGAAAGTCGTTTGAAACAGGCATTTATTCACACTTGATTGAAGCTGTGTCTGCCAGGGAAAGGTATCTGCCCTGTTTCTAAGTGCCTTGTGGATTTTTTTCTCTTTTCTTTTTCCAAAATAGGATATTGAAGAACCTCTCTTGGAGCCAGGTACTGATAAGAGAAACACGACAGTTAATGGTTTGAAAGTTTTCCCACTCTTGTTTTTCAAGCTGTCTATATATTCTAAGCTGTGTATGGTCATGTAAATTATTTTAATGGTGGACAATCCAGATCGTACGAGGATCAGAGATTGGAAACCCACTCGTATCACCAGATCTGTGGAAGTGCCGTTCTGGTTTCTGGAGGTCAAATATATGTGGTGAGATGTAGTGATTATTTTCATCTCTCTAACCACGTAGAGTGGCATTTTAAGTAATTTCCCCCTGTGATTCTTCCATGTGTTTCTACACATGAAACAGATCTTGTGATATTTTGCCCCAGTCTTTCTGAGTGATAACAGTTAAGGCAGGATAAAAAGCGGTTGTCAGGGCACGTTTAACCCGAGAAGTGACTGGATTCTAGAAGAGGAAACAGTTTCTTCAGGAAAATTTCCAACGTGTCACTCCCCTTCCGGACTGCGTGTCTATCTCCTGCCGTCGGAAGAGATTCTGGGTTTCATGTCGGACTGTCCCGTTAAAAGAAATTCAAAGAAATTTGGAAACTGAGCTGTCGTCAAATGGTGATCGCATTCGGTTCCGCACCTCGGACACTGGGAAAATAAGTCGAAGACCCACACTTGAACAAAAACCTGACGAAGACTGTCGAGAAGCAGCCACGTGGTTGTAGGTGTTTAAATCTGTGGGGGCCTTTTCTCTTCCATGTAGCGTAGCGGCTTACTGTAGCAGTCGGTTGGAGCGCAGGTAGTGTAACCAGTGTAACTTTGTGTACCCGCGGGTTTTCCAATCTCTGTGTAGCTAGCGGTTCTCTTCGTGTTAGCGTGGCAGCCGTGCCGGTTCCGCATTTGTGATTGCTTTATTTCCCTGGTAATTAAACCTTGTGCCATTCTATTCCTGTTAAATCCGTAGAAAATGAGAAAATACTCGACATTTTGGGGGAAACTTGTAAATCTGAGCCAGTAAAAGAAGAAGGTTCCGAGCTGGAGCAGCCCTTTGCACAGGATACAAGTAGCGTGGGGCCAGACAGAAAGCTTGCGGAGGAAGAGGACCTTTTTGGCAGCGCCCATCCGGAGGAGGGTGACTTAGATTTGGCCAGCGAGTCAACAGCACGAGCTCAGGCGAGCAGGGCAGACACCCTGTTAGCGGTAGTGAAAAGGGAGCCCGTGGAGCAGCCGGGCGATGGCGCGCGGACGGACTGTGAGCCTGTAGGGCTAGAGAAGCCAGTTGAGCAGAGTAGTAAAGCCTCAGAGCACACGGAAGCCTCTAGCGAGGAGGTCGCGGAAGCGCCCCAGGAAGCCTCAAGCCCAGACCCCAGAGATAGCAAAGAAGACGTGAAGAAGTTTGCTTTTGAAGCTTGTAATGAAGTCCCTCCGGCTCCTAAAGAGTCCTCAGCCAGTGAGGGCGCTGATCAGAAAATGAGGTTTGTTTTTTCTCAGTTTTAGACCAGACGCTATCTCCTTTTCATTGGTCATTTAATGACACACATAAGCTGTTTTTTCTGCAATTGGCCAGCCAGACTGATGCAATTGTAGTTTACTTCTAAACGATGTTTTATATCTCTCTGTGTATTTTTAATGGGTGAACCTATTTCTTTTCTTTTTCTCAACCTATTAACGGTTGTGTTCTTAAATTGTTAACTCTTATCTTCGGCTAAATCCAATTGACTTTTAAGAATCTGACATTGTATTTTGGGGGTCAGATTTCCTATAAAAGCTTGCAAAGGTGTCTTAAAATTTTATTTCAGACTAATTTTCTGGTAGGTATTCAGTTTTAGCACATACCATACTTTTAATTTAGTTCTCTTTCATTTTTTTCCTGTGTGAGTAACATTAACTTTTGTCTCTAGCTCTTTTAAGGAAGAAAAAGATATAAAGCCAATCATTAAAGATGAAAAAGGTATGATTTAACTTATGTGGCAGGGAGCCGCCTGTGGATCCCTTATTTCGGGAGGGAGGGGCCTACAGGTGCCCACATTTGGGATCCAGTAGTTGGTTTGATTGAGGATTACCGGGAGTTCCAACTAGCGGTATCTTGAGAGACTAGATGTAAATGTTGATGAGCTTCTGTGGTTTCTGTCTCTGTCGTGGGTGTCATTTATGAGATAGTGAAAGTCTGACTGCACTGCGTCCTATTCTCATCCTGTTCTGCCCATTATAATAATGGGACAAGGTTGTAGAAACTGCCATCTTGGGTGAGAATTGGGCACCCAGTAGTCATTTCCGTTTGTAACTGACGTGGGCCTGAGGATTCCTTGAGTAAGGAAGCCGTTTCCGCAGTCCGTATTTTTGGTCTTCCGTGTGTTGGCAGTAATTACGTTCCTAAACCAGAAGAGTTGAAATTGGATGTGGCTGGGGTTTAAGAGAGGGCCACGTTCTGAGGCACGCCGTGCTTCCTGTTAGGCCTGGAGGCAAAGCCTGATCCTTTCCCTCCTGCCCCAGGTCGTACCGGAAGCAGCTCTGGCAGGAACCTGTGGGTCAGTGGACTGTCCTCCACAACTCGAGCGACAGATCTGAAGAATCTATTCAACAAGTATGGAAAGGTACGTGCTCCCTTAACGTCCTGCCACCCAGCCTCTATTTGGCATTAAAAAATAAGCTCAGAGTTTGGGGAGTTCTTTTTTCTATCGTTAATCTGGTCGGTGGTCTTTTTTGTTTTTGGGGGCTTGTATATATATACATGTGTGTGTACGTGCACGCATACATATGTATGGAAAACAGAACCCCACAAGGTAGTGGGCCTTGTTTCCCAGTTGAGAGTGGGGAACAGCCAACAGGTAGTTCGTTGTGTCACAGAAAATGTATGTAAATAGCTACAGTCTAAACGTTGCTGTGGTTCATTCTAACTTGTCTTAAAGAAACTGCTGTTTTTGTGGCCCATTTACAACTTAAAAGCTGGCATGCTGGATTTTTTTCCTGAACAGTAAGTGACGAGTTAACTTTATATATTCCGGCGTTTTTAAACCTATAGTTCAAAAACTAGAACACGATAGTGGTTTAAAAATATATCAACTAATACGCTGTCCACAGGGGCAGGAAGAAAATAATACAATTTCGAAGCCTTCTGAGGACTCGAGAACATTTAAAACCGATTTTCATCATCCTGGAATTAGATAGTGAAGCAGTCTCATTTTAGGGCAGGAGGACTGCCCTGGTCTTGTGGGTGCCTGTGGGGAGTGGCCCTCCAAGGGGGGAGCAGGTGTGGGGTTCCCCCCACACACACACCCCCAGCATGGAGAAGCTGCTGGGAGTCCAGGCGGAGCTTCACAGATGTCCTGGATGCCCTGGAGGCCTGTCTTTGCTCAGGTCTGCGTCCCTGACTAGACGTCAGCAAATGTGTCAGTGTCTTAAGTGGACAGGACCCAGAAGCAGTGTTTGTAAGATGAATTTTTCTTCACAGTGAATGTCTTTCACAAGGGCTTCAAACTGACGCTGTAACCTATTCGTCGGTTATTTACTTGACTTAGACACCAATTATGAAGCCTAACAGCACATAGAAGGTCACGTCCTCGTAGGTCTTAACAGTCTGATGGGGAAATCGTTTAAGAAGTAAATACAACAGGGGTGCTTGGGTGGCTTCAGCTCGGGTCATGATCTCACGGTTTGAGTTTGAGCCGTGCATCGGGCTGGGCTCTCTGCTCTTAGCACAGAATCCGCTTCAGATCCTCAGTCTGCCTCTCTCTGCCCCTCCCCTGCTTGCTTGCTCTCTCTGAAGAGTAAACATTGAAAAAAAAAAAGTAAACATAGCCTAAACGATGGGTTTATTCAGGGAAGTTAACAGCATGCCATCAGCGTTTGGGAGGGACACCAGATTTAGATGTGGGTCTGGGGTTTGGCGCACCTTGCCGAATAAGTGCTGTTTAAGTGAGGCCTGGGTGATTCTGGAGTTGACCTTGCCCACAGGTCTCAGCTGTGGACTAGAGCAGTGGCACGGAGGCCCTGTGGTGGGACAAGTCTGTATTTTGGATCAACTAATCGGAGGCTGCTGTGGGGGGCAGAGGGCGAGGCCAGGGGACAGGGACAGGTGAGGTTGTCTTGGCTTCTGCTCTCGTGGCCATCAGAAGCGATGTCCTTGCAAGGGTACTTAGTTTGGTGGGGAAGTCACGTGACCCCACAATGGGCTCGGCCCCTTGACCTTGAGGAGAGTGAAGAATGGGAAATTCGTCTCTGAGAGAAGTGACATCTGTCCCCTTCAGAAAGTCCCCTTTGGCCCTGTGTGAGGTGCTCTGGACGGAGCGGGGCTCTCCTCTACTGGGAGAGCAGCGCTGCTCCACACCTGCGGGCGGGAACACAGACCCCCGAGTCTGCTGCGAACCTAGAGATGATGGAACGTTCCTCCACCCCACCCCCACCATCATCGCACAGGTGGGGACGTTGAGGTCCGGAGAGAGGAGAGGACTTGCTCACATTGACCTGAATCAGGTGGTCGGGGCCAGACTCAGGGCTCTGCACTCGCGTAGGTGCGGGCTCTCCCCTCAGTTCTCTGCACATCCCATGGGAACATTCACATGTAACACGAGCACGAGCATAGTGGGGTTTGAGTCTGCTCTGGCTCTGTCTTCTCTCTGACCTATTTCTTGGCCTCCTTGCTTCTCTTGCTGCCTTTTGCATTGAGTGCTTTTTATGATTTGTTCTGCCCTAGCTGTAACTCATGTATGGGACTAGTGTTACTATGGCCTGGTTTCTGGAGGTTGTAAAATTTAGTTGTTTATTTGAGTTTTTCCTTGTTTCTTGATGTGGACTTCCATCACCGTGAACTTCACTCTTCACTGCTTTTGCTACATCCCATAATTATTGTGTGTTGTATTTACTTTTTGTTTGTCTCAAGGTATTTTTTTTTTCCTCTTTTTTTTCACTTATTGGTTGAACTGTAACATTTCTTTTTGGTGGCCGCATTTAGGAATTCTATTACAAGGTTCAACTTGGGGTGCCTGCGTGGCTCGGTCAGTTAAGCGTCTGACTCTTGATTTTGGCTCAGGTCACGATCTCACGGTTCGTACGATCGAGCCCCACATCAGGCTGTACGCTGACAGTGCGGAGCCTGCTTAGGATTCTTTCTCCCTCTCCCCTGTGTGTATTCCCCCCTCACCCCTCTTAAAATACATAAATAAACTTAAAAAAAAAAAAGACTCAATTTAGCCCAGTCTGTCCCTTCAGTGATAATCTGGTTCCCTGGAGGCGTGCAAACCTTGTAACAGTGCACCGCCATTTTCCCTCCCAGCCTTTTTGGTCTTGCCATCGTGGTCTGTTTTCTATTTAATAACACAGTACGTTATTGGCTTATTTACGTGTGTAATATGCTTTGTGCTTACACCTTAAAGAGGTACATAAATAAGAAACAACGGGGACTTTTCAGTTACCTACGTGTGTATCTTTTGAGGTGCTCTTTATTCCCTTTTGTTGACATCCAAGTTCCTGTTGGGTATTATTTTATTCTATCTTTAAACCTTCCTTAAGGTACAGGCTTGCCAGTGATAATTTCCACTGCTCTTGTGGCTCTGGGAATGTCATTCTTTTGCCTTCGTTTGGAAAACTCTGTTTGCCGGGTGCCAAATTCCAGGTTCCTTGATTTTTTTTTTTTTTTTTTCTGGACAGCAGTGCTGCCTCCTTCCTTCCGGCTCATGTCATCTGACCTGTGGCTATGATTCTCACCTTCGCTCCTTAGGGCACGGGTGTCTGTTTTCCTCTGCCTTACCTGTAAGATTCTCTTGATCACTGGCTTGGAGCGATTCGCTGCCACGAATATTCTGGGGTTTCATCCACTGAGTTTTTCCTGTGCTTCTTGCCTTTGATGACCCATGCGCTGTCATAAAGCCTGCCGTTGCCATGGTTTGTTTTGGCGTGTTTTGTCTTTTTTCCTCCATTTATTTCGAGTAGCTTCTGTTGCTATGTTTTCAAGTTCCCTTACCTTTTTTCTGCAGGTCTGCTGTCCGTCTCCTCTGATGTATTTTCCAGCTCCAAAATTCCGGGTTGGGTATTTTCAAATACCTTCTGTGTGTTTACCCGGCATGTTGAGTGGTTTCTCCAGCTTCTTGAGGGTTTAGGATATAGCCAAAATAATTTTAACATCGTTGTTGACTAATTCTGTTATGGAGTCACTTCTGGGTCTTTCTCTATTGGTTGGTTTGTTTTCTTCATTAGAGTCCCTTTCTGCTTCTGGGCCTGCCTGGTTATTTTCGATCGGACGTCAGACTTTGTGATTTACATGTATTCTAGTTATTCGTATGTCCCTATAAATGTTCTTGAGCTTTTGCTGGGACGCAGTTCACTTATTTATTCCTCAGATTTGCTGTCTGGCTTCGTTATTCCTCAGATTTGCTGTCCGGCTTCGTTAGGTCAGAGCACGTTGGTTAGGCTAGTTCGGCTCCGGGGGCGGCACCCTTCTGGCTTCTCAGCCTCGTGCCCTGTGAATTGCAAGCTTTTCCATTCCAGCTGCTGGGTTCACTCTGGAAAAAGTGAATCGTTTGAGGCCCTGAGCAGCCCAGCCGTGGGGATTGCTTGCTCTCTTCTTACGGGTGGTTCTCTCGCCCCTGGCCGCCCGTGGGCTCCTCACAGGTGTGCGGCTCCCCGCAGCGGTCTTTATGCGGCGCTGCCCTCGTCGAGACTGGGCTCTCGCTGCCTCGATTGTTTCAGACGTTGACTTGTGCGCCGCCCGGGATACCGCCCCTCACCCCTCCACAGGCCGTCCCCCCTCTCTGCCCATGGCCAGGTACTTCTGGGAAGTGAGCCCAGACACCCATACGGCTCCGTGTGTCCTCTCTTGCAGGTCACCATCCCGTGTGGCCTGGTGTGCGGCGTCCGAAAACCCTTGTTGCCTGCTTTTCCTCTAGTTTTCTAGTTTCAGGCAGCCGGAGGGTAATTACTTGGTGCGTCAGCCTGGCTGGAAGTAGAAGTCCAGTTGGAGAAAATGATCCAAGTGGGAAGGACTTTTGATGAATTAATGAGGTCGGGTTGGTGAAGTTTAAATGTCTTTAGCTTTTCCTGTTTGTTTTTTGTCACTCCGAGGGCCGATCTTGCATCGTAAACAATTGTATTTTGATGGGATGGATTAGAACCACTTGCATAACTAGTCCTGGAGAACCACCAATTTGTGGAGAAGTAAAAAGTAGCGGAAGTAATTCCGATGATCAATTAACTGCTCATCAGTTTTGACAGATTGTGTGGTGATCTGTGCGGGAGAATAAGCGTGCCCTTTCTCGTGAAGGTTGTCGGGGCCAAAGTGGTGACCAACGCCCGCAGTCCTGGAGCTCGGTGCTATGGGTTTGTCACCATGTCGACATCTGATGAGGCTACAAAGTGCATCAGCCATCTCCACAGAACTGAGCTTCACGGAAGAATGATCTCCGTCGAGAAGGTGAGGCCGTTCTCGCCTGCCGTAACCCACGGAGCCGACAAGCGAGAAGACCTGGACCGTGAGCCATTTCTATCCGTCTTGTGTTTTAGGCCAAAAATGAACCGGCTGGGAAAAAGCTGTCCGACAGAAAAGAGTGTGAAGTGAAGAAGGAAAAACTAACTAGTGTTGACAGACATCATCCCGTGGAGATCAAAATTGAAAAGTAAAGTGGTGATTTCAAACCTTTCTCAGGGCGCCCGGGGGGCTCAGTCAGTGGGGCGTCCGACTCTTGATCTCAGCTCAGGTCTTGATCTCACAGTTGTGAGTGGAAGCCCTGCGTTGCCTCTCTCTTAACTTTTCTCTTGGGAGTGGGCGGGAAGAGGGCACGTGACAGCCACAGGGTCATTCCTCCTCTCCAAGGACAGCCTGCCTCTCCAGCTTCTCACTGAAGTGTCCGATTTGTGCATCTTGCTGCCACTTGAGTATTGTTTCTGTAAAGCTGTCGCGTGAAGTAACGCGTAACTCTGAGAAATGTGTTCGGAGGATCCTTAATAAGCGTTTGTGTCTAAACAACTTAGTAATCTGTTGGGAAAAAATGACACGCAAAATGGAAGAATAATAATTTTGTAATTTTTTTAAGTTTGTTTATTTTGAGAAACAGAGACCGTGCCAGTGAGGGAAGGGCGGGAGGGGGCGGTGAGAGAGAATCCCAGGCAGGCTCCGCTCTGCCACTGCAGAGCCTGACGTGGCGCTTGAACCCATGAAGCTGTGAGGTCATGACCTGAGCTGAAACCAAGAGTCGGACACTTAACCGACTGAGCCACCCAGGCGACCCTAAAGAATGATTTTTATTTCACTGTTCATGTTCTGGGTCCTTGCACAGTCTCTCAAACCTTGGAATCGTTTCCTGATCCAGACTGGTTTTCGTTCAGTTCCTGCTTTTTATCACAGCCACTTTTAAAAAACGTAGCATCATCCAAAGGAACGTAACCTGAACTAATACCGAAAAGAATTATCGTCGAGCTAGTAGTTTGTGCGGTGTCTGACCACCGTCAGGTATTACCGTGTCCCTCAAAAATGTCCGGTACCTCAGGGCACCTGTGAGTTCACTGTGGCACCCTGAGGGGTACCTTGGCACAGAAGTTGGGGAACTGTGGGTCTGGATGCCATCTATGAAGGAGGTGATTTGTATCTTTAACCAAGATGAAAATAGGGACAGACGGGTCATTCGGAGTAGGCATTGCTTACTTGCAAATTTTCTCAAAGTTAATAGGTTTATCTCCTGGAGGAGGTAGGCTTCCGTGAGGTGCTTGATGGTGGTACAGTTCTCAGTGCCCAGCACGGTGCGTTCATATTGTCTGTGCAACCTTCTTGCACACCTGGGGCCATTCTCCCTGCAGATTGAACCCGTTGCTGAGAAGTCTGTCCGTCTCAGTGATTCAGTTTTGCCTTTGTTTTTTATGTTAAGAAAACGGACGTCGAGCGAAGGTGCGGACATCGTTAACACTCCTAAGTTCAACTCCATTTTTAACAGTTTAATTGCCGCTCTTCATTCCAAATTAGTCTGTAGGCCCGTGAGTACTAGGTGTCAGAGTAGCCTTCGTGTATTTACAAGCGAGACCAGTGATTCTGTGAGCAGCTTCTCCCAAGAGACCTGTTCTGTCCGCAATTCTAAAACCGTATTTGTCAGATATCGGTAGCTGTTCAGAATTCTTGGTCGTCTTGGTGTTTGGGAATCCATTTCCCTCAGTGATTTTTCTGACCACCCAGTGAGATGTGTCTGGACGAAAGGAAGGGGCTAATAACTGGCTAGCGTGCGTCGGGTGGTTCCCTTGGTCCCTGGAAGAGTTTCGTGTCGCAGAGGGAGCAGGCTCCGGGTCGGGGACTGCCCGGCTGAAGGGCACACAGAGCAGCCCAGCTAAGAAGTGACAAGGCCAGGGTTCGGTCGCGGCGGGCAGTGAACTCGGGGCCGTTGACAGCCACACTGCCTTGAAGTGACTTGACTGGGAGATTGAGGAATTCACAGTATGTTTGAACCACAGTTTTTTTCTTCCAGTGAACACTTTCATTAACCTTTCCTTTCGAGAATCTCTAGGTTCAGTAGGTAGTCTAAGCGAAGGAGAGAAACTTTTCTGAAGAAGTGGCTCGTCTTCACAGTCTCGGATGAGTGGTGCGTTTGCTGCGGTTGCCATTTGGAAAGCACACGCACGTGTCCAGCACCAGCCCCTGCCCGAGGGTGGCCCCTTCCCGTGTGTCCCTCCAGCCTTTTTGTGTCCGTATGCATTCGTGTTTTCGAAATTACATTTTTAACTTTCGTTACCGAGAGGTTCCTCTGCGTGCGGGAGGTGCCGCGTGAGTACAGGACAGCGGGAGGGGTCTCCTCGGAGAGAGAAGGCGCCACCACAGGATAGCGAGGGCCGTGCGTCACCCGTGATTTGTCGCAGCTTTATCTGGAGTCACGTAGTCACCAGAACGATTTCCGCCTCTGTCAGAAGGGAAGGGACATGGACTGCGTAGCCGTGGAAGGGAGCCACGTCTGTGTGTGTCCCCCGACACGGACGTGAGGTGAGACGCTGCGGTGCAGCGTTCTAGTGCCGTCGCGGTGACGCCAGGCGGTGAGGCTACCCAGGCACCACTCAGCAGAGACACGGGCAGTGGAGCCCAGGGATGGTCAGGAAAGGCCCTGTGGTGGCCGTCACAGGGAAGTTCCTTGAGTAAGTTGACACGCGTATGGTGTTTTGGGTTTTGGCTTTGTTGTTTTTAGTGAAACCAATATGCTTAAAAAATTTTTTTTTTTTAAATTTTTCTTTTAACGTTTTTACTTATTTTTGAAGGAGAGAAAGAGCATGAGTGGGGAAGGGCCAGAGAGAGAGGGAGATGCGGAATCTGAAGCAGGCTCCAGGCTCTGAGCTGTCAGCACAGAGCCCGATGCGAGGCTCGAACTCACGACCTATGAGATCATGACCTGAGTCGAAGTCGGACGCTTAGCCTACTGAGCCATCCGGGTGCCACCCCCCCACACTTTTTTTTTTTTTTTTTTTTTAAGTGTTTGTTTATTTTTGGGAGAGGGAGAGAGAGAAACAGGAGCAGGGAGAGAAGGAGACACAGAATCCAAACAAGGCCCCGGGCTCCTAGCTCTCAGCACAGATCCCGTCACAGGGCTCAAACCCAGGAACCGTGAGATCGTGATCTGAGTCGAAGTCGGATGCTTAACTGACTGAGCCACCCAGGCGCCCCCAAATAACAGGTCTTGATTCTAGTACACACCATCAACTGGTGTGTGTATTTACATTTTCATAAATTTTAAATAGGGGCACCTCGGGTGGCTCAGTGGGTTGAGCTTTGGACTCTTTGTAAGTTTATTTTTAGCGAGAGTGTGAGCAGGGGCGGGGCAGAGTGAGAGAGAATCCCAAGCAGGCTTCTCGCTGAATGTGCCGCCTGCTTAAAATTCTCTCCCTCTCTCTCTCAGCCCCTCTCTCCAGTTCACACGCTTAAGCTTGCTTGCACGTGCACTCTCTCTCTCTCTCTGAAAAATTAAAATACAAAAATTAAAAAAATTTTTTTAAACGAGGTTTTTCTTAAAGTGTGAATATTATTTTAAAGACGACGTGCTGTGGAAGTTGAGGAGGGAGGAAGAGTGACCTTGGGAGAGGTTTCTCCAACAGGCTGAGCCCTGCCTGGGTTGTAGGGAAGACAGGGCAGGGACCTGGTCAGGGAACCCGAGGGGCCTGGCACACGGTGGGCATTTAAGGAATGTGAGATTTGATCGCCCGAGACAACAGCGTTAGGGAATAAGGGAGACA
Organism: Leopardus geoffroyi; assembly: GCF_018350155.1. NCBI lineage: Eukaryota > Metazoa > Chordata > Mammalia > Carnivora > Felidae > Leopardus > Leopardus geoffroyi. The sequence continues at coordinate 4,118,896 of NC_059331.1, read as the reverse complement.
AGTTTGGGTGGCGACGAGGATTTATTTCACTGCTTAGAAAAAAGCTGCCTCCTGGTTGAAATGTGACAGCAGTTGCTGCACAAGCTGGGAGGTAGCCTGCCATTTTAACTCCCCCACAATATGCAGAAATGACCAGGCGTGTTGTTACAGGCCCGTGGCCCGCTACTTCGTGTAAGCCGCCACCTCCTGTCCTCATCCCGTACCTCCACTCTGTTTTATTTCATTTTTTTTTTTAAGTTTTTTGTTAATGTTTCTTACTTCGAGAGCTAGAGAGAGAGTGTCTGAGCAGGGCAGCGGCAGAGAGAGAGAGGGAGACATAGAATCCGAAGCAGGCTCCAGGGTCCGAGCTGTCAGCACAGAGCCAGAAGCGGGCCTCCAATCCACGGACCTTGAGATCACGACCTGAGGGACACTCAACCGACTGAGCCACCCGGGCACCCCTCCATTCTATTTTATACTGTATTTGGAAAAAATGTTTTTTTCCACACACGGCGAAACACTCGAAATTAGTTTTTAACGCACATTCGGACGTAGTTTCCCATGTGTGTGCCCGTGAGCCGCTCTGCTATCCCCGGGCATCGAGCAGTTGGCAAAAATAGCCACAAGCCTGCAGTTCCGTCCTGACGGTTCTAGATGTGGCAGAGATCTCCCGGGGGAATGAGGGCTCTGCCTCTCAAGAGGATATTGTCCCTACCTCGGTTTCCCGAGAGTCGTGTCCGTCCGCCTGCCGCCAGGCTGGTTGGTTTTGTGTGCAAGTCTGAAGAGGTGTGAGCTGCCGCCCGAGTCCCAGGAACTCAAGTTTTGTAACCATGTTTTTCAACAGAACCGTGATTAAGAAGGAAGAGAAGTTGGAGAAAAAGGAGGAAAAAAAGCCTGAAGACATTAAGAAGGAAGAAAAGGAAGAGGATGAGCCGAAACCAGGACCTGCAAATCGGTCGAGAGTCACCAAATCAGGTGAGCAGAGCTTTCCACGTGCCCACAAGAAGGGAGGAGCTCAGTGGGGGGGCGGGGGGGGGGGACGGGGGGGGGGACCGCGGGTTCTGTTGACAGGCGGCTCTGAACGCATCGCAGCCCCAGGGTGACGTGGCCTGAAGGAGTGTCTGGTGACGTCACACACGTGGGGACGCTCCCCCCGGTGACTTCTGCTCACTGGCGGCCCCGCGACTAGGCCTCTCGCTCTTCTGCGTAACATTTGTCAGGAGCACAGACGGATATGCGCGGGAGACGCGTCCTGGTTCTTGAAACTGATTCGATGCAGTTATGCAGGCGTGTGGTCAGGCTTCTCCTGCGTGTGTGTTAAAGGCAGATAGAGTCAAAACCGGAGATACGGTGCAAACCTCAGAACCTCTGTACCCGTTGACGTAGCTGCACTTGGGGCGTGCCACCTCTTGACATTTGACATTTTGTAAAGTTCATCGTGTTCCACGCCTTCAGATTTGCATGAGGCTCCACGGAATGACGTCTGGAAAAAATAAAACCAATTCTCCCTGCGCCTCCCTCCTCTCCTCCCCAACAAAACAAACAAAATTCAGCCATCTGGAGCATTGGAACTGGGTACAGCACATTACAGAGCGTTACAAATTAGGTCTTTGGCGTTTGGTGTAATTTACTGGCAGTGTCACGAGGAACATGTTTTTTGTTTTTGTTTTTGTTTTTTAATTTTTCAACGTTTATTTTTTGGGACAGAGAGAGACAGAGCATGAACGGGGGAGGGTCAGAGAGAGAGGGAGACACAGAATCGGAAACAGGCTCCAGGCTCTGAGCCATCAGCCCAGAGCCCGACGCGGGGCTCGAACTCATGGACTGCAAGATCGTGACCTGGCTGAAGTCGGACGCTTAACCGACTGCGCCACCCAGGCGCCCCGAGGAACATGTTTTTAAAATGTTCCTCAAGTATGGCAAATCTCCCCAAATCAGGAATAGTCCTGGTGGTTAGTCTGGTTATTGTGTCATCGAGGGGAAGATTCTATTTGGAGGCCTTTATTGCTGTGGATGAACGAAGGGAAGCCCAACCGTCTGATTGCGATGAGGGCCTGAATGCTGCAGAGTGTTCCAGGATGTGGAGGAGAAAAAAATCAAAATTGGTTCTCCTGGAGCTGCTAGGATTTAGCGCAAGGGTAAAGGAAGCTTGTGGGTTGGATGTGTGTGCGTTGCAGAATGCACCTTGGCTTAGATTTATGTTGCAAGATGTGAGGAAATCCCGGCCGCTTCATTCCAGGTGAGCAGAGACCTGGAATGCCTCGTGTCGGTAGTGGGTGCTTCGTGTCAGAACGGGAAGGAGGAGGAGACACAGAGGCTCCAGAGGTTAGCGTTAGTCACTCGAGGGAGCCTGGCGGGCCCCCGGTCAGCCCATGTGCTGCCTGCTCTTTGGAAGTGGGGGCCTCAGCAGGTTTTCATAGCTGGTTTTTTGGTTTTTTCCCTGAAGGAAGCAGAGGAATGGAACGGACAGTCGTGATGGATAAATCGAAAGGAGAGCCTGTCATTAGCGTGAAAACCACAAGCAGGTCAAAAGAGAGAGTAAGTATTGCTTCTGCCATCTCAGGTCCAACTGATCTGAGGGTGGTTTAACGGCCACTTTGATCTGCACTACGAATACAGCTTTGTTTCGCCCTTAAAATTTTAAGAGTTCTTTGATGTATTCAGAAGGCATATTATTAGCCGTTGGATGGTAGGTACAGACACAAAGATTCTACAACTTATTTCAAAACAGCACCAAATGTTTTCACTTCACACGACGTGTTGACCCCGATTCTCTGTCAGGTTACGCCATCTTCTGGAAGAATCGATTCGCAGAAAGCTGACCATTGGGTAGAATGGGCAGGACCCAGGCTGTTCAAGTCAGAAGGCAGGTTCTGCTCTTTGGTTAACCTAGTGGTAGCTGATTCATCGCTTTGGGCGATGCTTCATCTTCTGTGACGTTAACAAGAAAGAAAAATGGAGTCCGCTGGAAAATCGACTCACGTTGTCAGAGAGCGGACCTCCCGTTTCTTAAGTGGTACACGTAGCTGGACCAGCTAGTGGTTCCTCGTTTTGTTTTTTCCACTCCGAAACACAAACCCCTCTGCTCACCACCTGAAGGTTCTAGCTCAACCATTCATGAGAGCCGGCCCCTTCTAGTGAATGCCGAGCTAGCAGTATTCATCCAAGAACCCTTTGTGGTGCTGAGACTTATTTTTGAAATGAACGTTTGGTTTCTAATCCATCCCTTCCTGACGTCATTTTCCTTTTGGGGTACGTGAAAACCACAAAGACACTAAAATAGAAAAATCTCTCAAGGAAGCCTAGATAAACCATAATCTCACCACCTAAGTACCTCTGACGTTAAAAAAATAAATAGTAACACGCGCACGATGAGAACGTTCAGATCTTCAGATCGTATAGGAGGATGACAACAGAAGTAGGACAGAAGCCTCTTCGCTTTCACGTGGACTCCTCGCACTTCCTTTCTTTTCTCTTCGAGAGCGAGTGCGAGTGGGGAAGGGGCAGAGAGAGAATCGCGGGCAGGCTCCACGCTCGGCACAGAGCCCGACTGGGGGCTCAATCTCATAACCCGAGGCAAAACGAAGAGTCGGAGGCTCACCCAGCTGAGCACCCAGCGTGTACACTGGATTTCGAAATAATGGTAGTTTCACAGGAAGTTGCAGAAATAGTACAGAGGTCCTGGGTGCCCTTCCCCCAGCTTTCCCCAGTGACTTCTTTTGTGTCACTGTAGCAGAGTAGCAAAGCCAGGATGGTGACATTGGTATCCGGCGTGTATGTGCCTACGTAGTGCTAGGACTTTTCTGTTACTGGTGTGGACCGCTGTGAGCACCGCCATCAGGATACAGGACTAGCCCGTCACCACAGAGATCCCCTGCCTGTCACACCCACGCCACCAGCCCACCTCCAGCCCTGGGAACACCGGTTGTCTGTTTCCCATCTCTGGAATGTTGTTGTTCTGAGAACATGTACAGATGGAGTCGTGCAGCACGTGACCACAGCATGGTGCCCTTGAGAGCCATTCGGGGTGCACAGGTGCTGTCCTTTCTCTTTAGGAAGTCGTGATCATTTTAACCAGGCTCTTGGTTACGGACGCTCGGTTGTCTCTCGTCCCCTGCTGAGAACTGTGGTGGGACATTTGTGTGCACACCCCTTGGCATACTGTGGGTTTCTAGGTGCAGAGGGACATGGATGTCATTCTTAGGGATGGGTGTTAGCAGAATGCCCTTCCAGAAGGCAGCAGGTTACTACAGTCCGTGGCTGCGTCCGGTGCCCTGGCCGCTAGTAAGTAGGAGGTGGTGAGCCCAGGGCTCTGACCCCGAGACCCTGGTGCTACGCTGGCCTCAGCACGAGGTTGCACCCTCACCTGGACACTTAGGGTGTCTGTCCCCCTGCCTTCTACCTACAGTGTCTGTGATCAGACTCCAGTCAGTTTGCCCGTCTCCTCGACAAAGGGGGGTCATCGTGGTGTTTTGGGTTATGGATCTTTCTGTGATGAGATGGTCCTCTCTTTTTTTTGTTTTTTTGGTAAAATTTCTGTTCAAAACTTCTGCCTGTCTTTCTCCCACCACCCACGAGGTAATTAAGAAAGTAAGCTAAGGAAATTTTTTTTAAATGTCTCCCAGGCCCATTCTCTAGAGACTCTGAGGCTGTGGGTCAGCAGGTAGCCCTGCGTTCTGAGCTATAAAAGCTTCCTGGGAGAGTGATCGTGGGCAGCTTGGGTGTCGTGGCCCCTGAAGGCCTCAGGCAGGAATAGGAGTCAGTAGTTAAGGTTTCGTGCCCTGTCCTGGAAATGAGAGTGGCACGGAAGTTGCCCGTTAATGCTCTGGAGCTGATGAGGAGCGCTCTTTTACGTTAAGCATCTTTGACCTGTTCTGTTCGAAGGCTGCCTGCCTGAGGCCCGAGTCAGCGGCTGAGAAGTGTGGTCCGTCATGCAGCTGTGCATCCAGCATGCACGCGTCCCGTGGCTCTGTGAGGCCTTGTTCTAGACTACACATAGTCCTGGGCTCTGCCGCACTAAAGAAACCTGCCTGTAGGTTTTGTGGGGTGTCATCCTCCCTTCCCCTTCCATGACGCCCTTTGTTGGCAGGCCTTCCCGGAAACCACGTGGGACAGAAGAATTTTTGTCTACCCTAGATACGCAAATGTAACTTTCACTGTGCGTCTGTTGGCATTTTTCTGGTGTTAACCGGCCAATTTTGGTAAACAGAGCTCCAAGAGTCAGGATCGCAAATCGGAAAGCAAGGAGAAGAGAGACATCTTGTCATTTGATAAAATCAAAGAGCAAAGGGAGCGTGAACGCCAGAGGCAGCGGGAACGGGAGATCCGAGAGACGGAGAGGCGGCGGTGAGTGGGTCCTGGCAGGCTGGCCGGTTGGTGGGCTCCCCTGGGGGTGCTCGGCCTTTCTCCCTGAGCGAGTCTCCTGCCCGCCCAGGCGTGATGACTGCCTCGTGTGTCCCCGGAGACAGAAGGGTCAGGGTGGCGAGGGCCAGCGGTCAGCCTCGGCACGGCGATCGTCAGAGCTGGAGTCTGTCTAGCAGCACCTCTCCTGGCCCCTGGTGGGCCCCGGCACGTGGAGTGAGCTCATCCACGTGTGGCTTTGGTGGGAGGGTCTCCAGTGTTGAGGTCTCAGTCTTCACTGCCGAACCGCACGTAGATAAGATCCAAAGTGCAGCCAAGGGATGTGGTGCTTTTGTTAGAGGTGTTACTCAGAGGAGTAGCGTTCTCAGGCAGCCTCAGTCCCATGAGACGTTCTTTGCCACGCACACCTTTTTTTGTTGAGACAGTTTATGGAAGTAGGCCTGCCGTTCCCAGTTTCGCCTTCTGCCGTTTTCCGTCCATAGCTCCCTTGTCGTTTTCCTTCACGTGCTGCTCGGCAGAATGAAAGCCTCACGCCTCACAGCATGGTATTAGGAGAACTTGTCTGAGTGAAAGTGGGTCGTGTAGACACTCTCCGGTTGTGCTATGTTTGCTTTCCCAAGTAGTGTGGTTCTGGTCTCTCTGCATATGTAGCTTTAGAAAGTAGAAGCACCATTCAGACGTCTTTTGTTTCCGACTGGCTCCCAACGGCTTTGGAGCCTTTCCAGTCTCTGAGGGCGGGCACGAGGAGTGACAGTGACTCCTTTCTGGGATGCAGAGGGGGTGTACCCTGTCCCTGTCTCCCCCTGTTCCTGCCCCCCCCCCCCCCAGCTCCCAGGATGCAGGGGCCGGTGACAGGAGACCTGGTGCCGGGCCGCATAGCATCGGCCCCCTTTGCTCATGCCTAGCCTTCTCCTGGCCCCACAGTCCCCCAGGTCTGCTCAGACGCTGTCATTAGCACACGCAGCCACCTTGGAGGGAAAGGGTGAGGGAGGAAGGCTGTTTCGGGGCATCACTCAGTTACTTGTTCCTCCAGGGTTTTCTATGTGCACGGCGGCTTTCGTAGTAGCAGTTCTCCTCCGCTTTTCTTATTCTTCTCCCTTTATTTAAAAAAAAAATTTTTTTTTTTAACGTTTGTTTATTTTTGAGACAGAGGGAGACAGAGCATGAGTGGGGGAGAGGCATAGACAGAGACACAGAATGTGAAACAGGCTCCCGGCTCTGAGCTGTCAGCACAGAGCCCGACTCAGGGCTCAAACCCACGAACTGTGAGATCATGACTGGAGCCGAAGTCGGACACTTAACCCACTGAGCCACCCAGGCGCCCCACTCTTCTCCCTTTAATGTGTGGCTTAGTCCTCCTGGCCTGGACGCCAGGCTGGGTCTCTTGGCCCCCTCCCTGCCTGCGCACCCTTGGCTTTGCTTTTGTGAGAAGGGAGAGTCCGGAGGTTGGGGTTCCTGGCCCAGCCCGGTGCACGGTCACAGGGGTGCGTGCGGGGACATCAGGGCGGCCTTGCGTGTGTGTCCCCGCAGAGAGCGTGAGCAGCGTGAGCGGGAGCAGCGCCTGGAGGCCTTCCACGAGCGGAAGGAGAAGGCGCGCCTGCAGCGGGAGCGCCTGCAGCTCGAGTGCCAGCGGCAGCGCCTGGAGCGCGAGCGCATGGAGCGGGAGCGGCTGGAGCGCGAGCGCATGCGCGTGGAGCGCGAGCGCCGCAAGGAGCAGGAGCGCATCCACCGGGAGCGCGAGGAGCTGCGGCGCCAGCAGGAGCAGCTGCGCTACGAGCAGGAGCGGCGGCCGGTGCTGCGGAGGCCCTACGACGACGGCCGGTGAGGACCCGGCCTCGGCTGCCCCCCTGCCCTGGAAAGTCGGGGCCCCTCTCCCACCGGATCCGGTGCCTCTGGACGCCGTCGCGGGGCTCTGCGGTGTTTGCCTGAGTTACTCGCAAAGTCTTGACGGTGGCCGCTTGCTGAAGGGGTCGCCATGCTGTGGCTTAGCAAGGCCTCCCGTTGCATCCACACTGTGGTTCCCGGTGGGGCGGTGGCTAGGCCCGCGCTCGCCGCGGCCGCCGGTCGGCCAGGGATGGGGAGAGGCACCGGGCTGCACTTGGAAGAAGAAATTGCCTTCCCGTTCACAAAGTAGGTTTATTGGTCTCCAGCTCCTCTGAGCTTCTTAATTGACAGTCACCCATCACCCCACCACCCATGAGCCTGCTTTTCTGGTAAAAAATCAGGAGGAAGATAATTGGATGCCATCCTGAGCCGTATGCAGTTCACTATCACCCGATCTAATTCCCTTTGCTTTTGCAAAAAAAAAACTCAGAGGGAGGTTCAGGTTACCATAGAAGACAGGAAGGTGAAAATGTGGCAACTCAGAATGCCATTCCAGAAGAATCAAATATTTCATTTCACTTGCATCTGAGCTCACGCGGGGATCAAGGTATTAACAGCCTTGTGATACAATTAGCTCCCAGCAGCCCTCCTTTCAGGACTGTCAGATGAGAATGCTGGCATGCCTCTTGGCAGTTTGGGGGATTTTAATTTATCAAATCAAAGCGATAATGATTGAATGTTTAGAGATTAGCCCTGCAGGACATTTTAAATGATACCGGGTCTGGAGAGAGCTCCTCTCCCCACCTCCACCCCTTTCCCTATTTCCCTCGTTCTCGCTCATAAATGCAATTCATATCCTTTTAAAAACAAAAAATAGGCGAGATGATGCTTATTGGCCGGAAGGAAAGCGTGTGGCCATGGAGGACAGGTACCGCCCAGACTTCCCTCGGCCCGATCACCGCTTCCACGACTTTGACCATCGAGACCGGGCCCAGTACCAGGACCACGTGGCTGACAGGTCAGCACCCACCGTCTCCCGAAGCCACGGACACAGCCAACTGAGCCCGATGCAGGGATAGGTCTCTGTTCATTCTCTGATGTCTCATTTATTTGTGAGGCTCCTGCTGGCTGGCTGACCGGCTGCACGTGGGATTTAGAAGCACAGGCCTTGAGCAGGATGTTGGACTCGGGGCTCACTTAGGGTGTCCTCAGCTTGTATGGTGGGAAGGCCCTCCACTCCTTTCACTCGTTGTCCCCTTTGCAGGTCGGGGGCTTGAGGCGATTCCTATGTCTCAGCGCCCCACGGCCCACTCTCTGGGCCTCACGGCTCCCCGGGGCTCTCGCCCAGCCTCTGCTCCTCTGCCATGTCCCTCCTTGTTTTTATGGTGAGGATGCCGTTTACAGAAGTTTTCAGAAAGGCACCTGAGTCTGTGCAGGCAGGGCAGGCTGGCGTCCACATCCATGGGGTTCCCTGACTGACACAGGCTCCTGGGTTGGCATACTGTGTAAGAACTGACCGGACAACGTGGGAGAGTGTTTACTAGGCTGGCTGTGTCTGAGAAGATTTTTTTTTTTTTTTTTTTTAGCTGGTTCCTTTGTCAGTGTCTTCTTAAATGAGGAATATATATATATAGTTTATTAGAAAGGCAGCCCTCGATTTTCTAGTTTAAGAATTCTCTCTCTGGGGTTCTCATCATGGTCCCCTGGGCCGCATATCCCTGAACCATTTCTCCGTTCATTAGCTCTTCTGTAAGGGAAGGGAGAGCAGGGGGGAGAATCCTGTGAATCCTGTAAATCCTGTGAATCATGTGCTGACTGGGTCAAACCAGAGGTTAGGGATCCTCTAAAGACTTCTTGTTAGACCCTAGATTTGTTACCAGTCCAGATATATTAGTCTTTGGCTTCGTGGTGTGGGCCTCTGTTTCTGAGATCCCTCCAAGGGACTTTAGTTCAGTAAAATTTTTATTCCCACCTTCTTAGGATCCAGCTTCACTCCTACTCCCTGGAAGAAGGCTTTAGCTGTAAGCCAGCTTTTTTTCACAGGCCAGCATATCACAGTTCTTACTTGGTGAAATAGAATCAGTACCCCAATTGTGGAAAACTTGTGTGTGGCCTGCCGAAGTGTTGTCTAGTGCCATCAGCAGCTGTTGGAATGAGATGTTTCCCTTTTGCAGGAGGGAAGGTTCAAGGTCAGTGATGGGAGAGCGAGATGGGCAAGTAAGTAAAACCCGACCCCAAGCCTGGGGGCACCCTGCTTTTGTGTTGGGGTGGGCGAGGGTGAGTGAAGTGTGCATAACTGTTTTCTGATTACGGAGTTCTACGTGTGTTTCTAATACATAGGGTTTGTTTTTGTTCAGTTGGCTCTAGTAGATTGCGAACATCTCTGGGTTGTCCACTTGCTTAGAGTGTCTTTGAGTCTCAGTATTGTGAGCTGCCCCACAATATCCCAAATGGGGGAGGCATTTTGCCTGTGTTGGGGTGGGGGAGGGTTCCTGTGTCTCTGGTAATCTGCAGGTGCCCTGTGAGGGATGCTCAGAGAAAAGGGGAGCTCTCCAAGAGAGAGGTAGGGGATGGGCATCAGAATCATGCCTTTTTAAAATACTGGGGTGTTTTTTGAGGGAACATCATGCGATTATGTCTCGCTACAAAGACGTGCTGGGTTTTTGAGCACAGGATTGGTTGGCGGTTGGCCAGGGGCACGGAGTGGCTCCCGTCCTCAGCACCTGCCTCCAGTGTCACATAGACAGGCCTCTGCTGCCTCCATAGAATGGTGCGCACAGGGGTTCGAGGGCACTGCCTGTCCCGGGGTGTGGGAGGGGCCCTCCTGGCATCAGCAAGAAGGAAGTGTCCTGATTCTTCTGGGGAGGACTAAGTGACCCTCTCAGAGGACCCTTCAGCAGAGCCGTCAAGTGCCATCAAGTGCAGGGCTCTCCGAGCTCACAGGGCCAGAGGGGCCTCCGCTGGCACTTTATGTGGTGCCAGAGCTGGAGCTCTAGGGGTGCCCAAGGGTTCTCGAGCAAGGAGGGGATCAGGAAGCAGAGGGCCCACCAGGAGCTTCTGTGGCCTCGTCAGGCTTGGGAGCAGAGCATCCGGTGAGGTGTGAGGTTTGGAAGGGGCCCGGACAGGTCCCCTTGGGGCCACACCCCGGCCCGCTGCAGCAGGATCTGCAGGTTCACAGGCCCCTCCAAGAATGGCATGGTCAGGGTGCCCTGTCCCTCTCGTGCCTTCCAGCACTACTCAGATGAACGCCACAGCCACGGAGGACCGCCAGAGCGCCATAGCCGAGACTCCCGAGACGGCTGGGGGGGCTACGGCTCCGACAAGAGGATGAGTGAGGGCCGGGGGCCGCCGCCCCCACCCAGGTAAGCAGCGGGCAGCTCTGGGGGTCCCTGCCTGCTGAGGGACACCGCCCTGGATCCTTTCGTAGACTTGCCCCAGGACATCCCCGCCCCTGTGCCCCAGGGGCCTGTAGGTGTTTTTAAGGCAGGTCTTTGCATGTCAGAAGGTTCTGCCTCATCTCGAGGTGGGTTTTCAGGGGTTGAGCGAAGGGTGCGCCACTCCGGTAGAGGAGCGATGAAAAGTCTTCTTCCCCAGGTGACCTGTTGAGCTCTCGGTCCTTGAATGCCATTTTGTCCGTTTTGCCTTAAATATCCATGGGAAATGTAACCGGGGAGCTCCTCTGCAGACAAGAGGGGACACTGAGCACTGTCACTGTAGGGCTGGGTGGCTATCACCCAGCGCGGGGCAGTCTCGCCTTCACCCTCGCGGACAGATGTTGGGGGCTCTGATGGGCTCCTCGCCCGCGGCTCTGTGCGCTGGCCGGCCTGGCAGCTGGTACTCTGACCATTCCAGACTCAGCCTGAGTCTGGGAAGCTTTCCTGGACACGCCTGGTGGCCGCTGGTGGCCGCACATTGGACTTATGTTTTGGTTTGAATCACTTGGACTTTCTGTCTGAAACTTTTTTTTTTTTCCTTAAACAGCTCTTTTGAGCTTTATTCACGTGCCATATAGTTCATCCATTTGAAGTGTGCGATTTGATGCTTTTTAATGTATTCAAGAGTTGTACGCTCATCACCACAGTCCACCCCCAAGGGAAGTTCCATTAGCAGTCACTGCCCGGTCCCTCCCCACCCCGCAGCCCCTGCACCCCTGATCCACCATCTGTCTCTGGGTTGGTCTGTTGTGGGCGTTTCACACAAGTGAAATCACGTGTCACAGCCTTTTGTGTCCCGCTTCTCTCAGCATAGTGTTTTCAAGGTCCGGTCACACGGTCACCTGGGTCAGAGCCGTATTCCTTCTTGGGGTTCAGTAACAGGCCACATGTGGAGAGACCACGTTTTGCGTCTCCCGCTCGTGAGCTGCTGGCCATTGGGGTGGTTTCACCTTGGGGCTGTCAGAGGATCCTGCTGCTAAGCATATTTGTGCGCGGGTCTTCCCGTGAATGTGTTTCCCGTTCCCCTGGGGTAGATGACCAGGGGTGGACTCGCTGGGTCCCGGGGTCAGCCTGCCGCACTGTTGTCCGTTCTCACCAGCCACGTGTGAGGATCGCTGTCTCCACGTCCTCCGAAGCGCCCAGCGTCTGTCCCTTTGCCACCGGCCAACCCAGGGGGTCGCGTGGAGGTCTCACTCCCATGCACGTGGCTGCGCCGAGCTGCTCCGGGTGCTTACTGGCCACGTGGGTCTCCGTGGGGGCGTGTCCATCCTCACGCTTCGCCGTTGTCTCTCAGAAACGCGTGACATCGGGCAGGATCGGCCATGCTACGGCCTCCCCTTGCAGGCACGTGGGACACTCTCCGGTCGGCTTTTTGTTTTGACACAGGGCTGGACGTGACTGGGCGGAGCATCAGGAGCGCGTGTGGCCGGGTTCGGTGGACGCAGGCACGGCGGGCCGGGAGCACGCGCGGTGGCAAGGTACAGGCTGACCTGTGCCCAGGAGTAGAAGGAGGGTTCCCAGGACGCTCCCTGGGGACTGGTCCCTCCAGCGGTTGCAGAGGCTTCCAGGCACTTCTAAGAAGGGAGTGTGTGCAAAGTCTTTCTTTTCTTCCAGGTGGTGAGAGGGGCCTCTCTGGGCCCTCGGGGCCAGGACACATGGCAAATCGGGGCGGGATGTCGGGGTAAGAAGTTTTGCGCTCAGATAAAATTGATTTGTTCCCGCTCCTCATTTCCTCTCCCTTTTTTGCACGTTTGGTCAGTTTGCCGGGTTGAATGTTTTGAAAACAAACCCGAAAAGCAGCTCTTGGCAGCTTATGCAAGTCGCACCGGACACTTACCCGGAGCTCAGTCTGTGATTCTGATTTCCCTCACCTGGAAGAGCCAACGGGCCGTAAAGGCTGCACAGCCATGCGCTGTGCCACAGAACGGTGAGAGCGGCAAGCGCTTCAAGGGGACAAACGTGTGCCTTTGTTCCTAGGCGAGGCGGCTTTGCACAAGGCGGGCATTCCCAGGGTCACATGGTGCCCGGTGGCGGACTGGAAGGTGGACTGGCCGGCCAGGACCGGGGCAGCAGAGTTCCGCACCCCCACCCCCACCCCCACCCGTATCCCCACTTCACCCGCCGCTACTAAACCCCACTCCGAGTTTCCAGGTAGGCAGATGCACTGTTGAATCTCAGCCAGAGTTACCTTGAACTTGTGGAATCTTTTAAGAAACAAAAAGCAAATCCTGCCACCATGTTGTAGCTCAATACAATGTGAATTCACTTTTTTCTTTTTTTTTTTTAATAAACGTGATCTCTGCCATTTTTAAGACAAGATTTCTGTTAATAAGGCATTCCATTTTCCATTAATAAAAGTTTACGGTTCGCACCGGTGTGTGTCGCAGTGATTGCAGGACAGAGAACACTTCCGACCTCCGCGGCACCTATGTGTGTGTAGAGGCTCCCGTACCCAGTTCTCCTGGCCTCCCCGGGGAGTGGGACGTCCATCTCCCCTCCTTACAGATGAGGAAACGGGTGTGGGCCACCTGCCCAAGGTCCTAGAGCTTGTAGGAGGCCGCAGGGCTGGGATCAGAATCAGGATTTCTTTTTATTTTGTAAATGTTCATTTATTTTTGAGACCAAGGGAGACGGCGCGAGTGGGGGGAAGGAGCAGAGAGGGGGAGGCACAGAATGGGAAGCAGGCTCCGATATGTTGGCACAGAGCCCGACGTGGGGCTCGAACTCAACTGTGCAATCGGGACCTGCCTGAGCCGAAGTCAGACATTTAACTTGAGGCACCCAGGTGCCCCAGAATTAGGATTTCTTAATGGCAAGGGGGGGTGCATCGTGGGGCCTACAGACCAGTCGCTTCACCCCTCGAGTTGGTGTGCCTGGGGTGGGGGGCATCCAGTGATGGTGTGCGGGGTTGGGGTCTGGCTGAGGGCAGTCCCTGCATTTAATGTGTAATTTCCTCATTTGTCACTGTAAACAATTCTAATTTTCTTCGTTAAAGCCTGCCAGACAAGGCCTCTGGCCAGCCGTAAGTGCCGTACATGAGTCCTCTGATCCAGGCCCCTCCTGTGTGACTCCTCAGGAAGAGTTTCTACCAGAGAACAGCTGAGCCCATGCCAGCTGAGAGCATAGGTGACCCCGGGCACGCTGGGGCATCCAAGGGACCTGTGCCGGGGGGCGGGGAGGGGGTCTGGGTGTAAGCCAGAGGGCCTGCTTCCCACAGATCCTGGCCGTGATCCGGCGTGGTGAGAGTTAACCTCAGTGCCGCCTGCCGGGAACCTGGATTCCCTTCGTAACTAGGACAGCCACCCCACAGGCTACTGAACAATCACTGGTTCTCCCGGAGTAGCCTGTGTTCCCGCTGGGGTGTTTAGTTTTAAAAGAGCGATCTGAAAATCTGCCCAGCTTGCCGCGGAATCTAGACCGTTAAAGGCAGGTCAGCGCTGGCCTTTGGCGTCCTGCTCGTCTGAATTGCGGCAAGTAAATACCTCATGGCTCCCCCCACCACGGGGGCCCTCGGAGTCGTTTTCCAATGACAGGTGGGCACGATGCTGTCTCCGCGTCACCTCCTGCATGGGGCCCCGTCTCTTCTCTGCAAGTCAGAGTCTAGAAACGGGTCTGAGCTTCCCATGTTGGGTGATCAAAGCCATACCCAGCCTGGGGGTGTGGGTGAGACCCGTTTTGAGATCTTGTCACCTGGCTGCAGTTGAGTGACCGCCCTTCAGGGGGAAAGGGTGACCGAAGGTGTGACCCGTGGCCCTCAGCCAGGGCACCGCTGCCGAGCTGCCCCAGGGGAGCCTCGGAGAGCCGCGGGGGCAAGAACACCCCCTTCCTAGTCCGCCGAGCCTGCAGCCTGGGTCTGGCTTACGTGGATGCAGCGTTTGCTAGGCCTGCGGGAACACAGTGCCGCAAACGGGGTGCTTTGAGACCAGTCTATTCTCACGGTTCTGGAGGCCGGAAGTCCCCGTGTCGTCTGGGCCGGTTCCTTACGAGGCTGTGAGAGAGTCCGTTCCGTACGCTCGCCCAGCTTTTAGGGGATCGCTGACCATCTTCGGCATCCCTTGGCTTTGTCGACACGTCACCCTGAACTCCGCCTCCGCCATCGGCCTCCCTGTGTGCGTGTCCTTGGCCAAATTGCCCCTTGCTGTGCGCACGCTGGTCACGTGGGTTGGGGCCCACCCGAATGCCCTCATTTTAACTCCATCACTCACATGAGGGCTTTGTCCCCAAATCCAGTCGCGTTCTGAGGCCCTGGAGGCCAGCGTTTCAACACAGCAACGGGGTTGGCAGAGTTTACCCCCCGTAAGTGCTCCTCACGGTTTTCATACATACAGGTCTTCCCAGGATGCAACTTCCTTTTTTTTTTAGTTTATTTGCTTCGAGAGAGCACAAGCCAGGGAGGGGCAGAGAGAGAATCCCAAGCAGGCTCCGCACTGGCAACACAGAGCCCAACTTGGGGCTTGATCTCACGAACCCTGAGATCATGACCTGAGCTGAAATCCAGAGTCGAGCACTTCAACCTACCGAGCCACCCAGGCGTCCCCTCTGAGACGTGACTTCTGGGCAAGTGGAGCATTGCTCAACACTTGAGTCCAGGACCTTCCCAAGAGTTCCCCATTTCTGTGACCAGAGCTGCTGGGGCTGCCGGAGTCTAAATGCCTCCCAGCCGCCTCCATCCAGGATCGGAGCTGTGCGCGCGCGTGCAACTTGAGCACCAGGTCACGTTCGCACTATAACTGGGCCCTGCCCCCGAGCAGTGATAGTCTCTTCTTCTTTCTTCTGTTTCTGTCTGAGATGCATCGTATTTTTTTCTAATTGTAGTTGGGTTCTATTAGGTCTGATTTTTATGTCAGGAGACAAGGGAGGTGGAACCAGGCGTGTGTTCTAGAAGGGGCCTGCTAGTGGGCACGGGGATTGTTTGCACTTTCGGCTCCTGTGAACGTTGCTTACGGTGAAGGCCGGAGCACGTGTATTTGCTCGCGCACGTTTCCCATTCTGGGTAGGTGCCTAGGCATGGGATTGCTGGCTCCTATGGTAATTCTGTGTTTAACTTTGGAGGAACCACCTGTTCTCCACGATGTCGAAAAGTTGCGCCTTTTCCACGTCACCAACACGGGTTTTCTGGGGCTTATGACAGTCGTGTGCGGTGGTAAGGATAAACTGTGTCCATCCACGCACTGAACTGCCACCACGTGGACAGCCCTGGAGGTCACTGTGCACAGGGACAGGAGCCAGACACAGAAGGACACATCCCGCGTGACCCCACGCACAGGGGGTCCCCAGAGGAGTCCCGTCCGCAAAGGCAGAGAGTAGATGGTGGGAGCCAGGGGTGGGGTGGGGGGGCGGGGAGTCAGTGCTTCATGGCGACAGAGTCTCAGTTTGGGGAGATGGAAAGTTCTGGACACGGCTGGTGGGGGTGGCTGCACGACAGTGTGAATGTGCTTGGTGCTGCTGACCTGTGCACTTAGAAATGGTTACATTTTATGTGTATTTTATCACAATTCAAAAAATGTTGAGGGGCGCCTGGGTGGCGCAGTCGGTTGGGCGTCCGACTTCAGCCAGGTCACGATCTCGCGGTCCGTGGGTTCGAGCCCCGCATCGGGCTCTGGGCTGATGGCTCAGAGCCTGGAGCCTGTTCCCGATTCTGTGTCTCCCTCTCTCTCTGCCCCTCCCCCGTTCATGCTCTGTCTCTCTCTGTCCCAAAAAAAAAAAAAAAAACGTTGAGAAAAAAAAAAATTAAAAAAAAAAAAAATGTTGAGAGAGAGACGCGGAGCGCGAGCAGGGGAGGGTCGGAGGGTCAGAGAGAGAGGGAGACCCAGAATCCGAAGCAGGCTCCAGGCTCCAAGCTGTCTGCACAGAGCCCGACGCGGGGCTCGAACCCACGAACCGCGAGATCATGACCTGAGCCGAAGTCAGACACTTGACCGACTGAGCCGCCCAGGGCCCCTAAAAGTATTTTTTGAACATGGGGGTTCTGTGGGTTACCATCGGAGCAGGAAGCACTGGGTGTGGAGGTCAGGAGGCCGGGCTCAGGATCCATCCCATCTGCCTTGTCTTCCCGCAGGGAGTTCATGGTCCCTCTGCTTTGGCCTCCTTAACTGGAAGAAGAAAACAATAGTAGTATTTACCGTAAAGAGTCTTTATGAAGATTAAGTTAGTCAAATACGTGAAAAACTCAGAATTGTTGCTGGCATACAGTAAGTGCTTAATGTTGACAGGCACTGGGAGGCCCTTCAGGAAAAGGTCCTGGGGTGCTTGCTCGTGCTGTTCAGAGAACCTGGAAGAAGTTTTGAGGCCTGGAGAGAAGGAAGAAAGAGATGATCAGCTCCCCAAATAAAACCCAAATCAGAATTAATGCCTTATCAAATGTCTCCACGTCTACAAAAATGTGTCAACCTCATCAACTGCTAAATTTTGTACTCACACAGATTACGTTTCAAAACAGTTGCTAGGTGAAATTTTCTCACTTTGCAGGAATTCCCAAGCCTGCATGATGATTGCCAGTCTTAAATTGTGTGTGTTACTTCTAGTCAAAAAAAATCTCAAACACAAAGTTATAAAAGGCCCTTTGGGTTTTTTAAAAAAAACACAGACACAAAAGTCGCCAGCTAGTGGGGACGTAGTGCCTCCAAAGCGATTTGCCGGAGGGGCGCCTGGGGGGCTGAGTCGGTGAATCGTCCGACTCCGGCTCAGGCCATGATCTCACGGTTCATGGGTTTGAGCCCCGCATCGGGCTCTGTGCTGACAGCTCAGAGCCTGGAACCTGCTTCGGATTCTGTGTCTCCTTCTCTCTCTGCCCCTCCCCCACTCATGCTCTGTTTCTCTCTCAAAAATAAACATTGAAAAAAATTTCAAAAAAACAAAGCGGCTTTCTGGGGGTGAGGGGTGGGGCCTCCACCGATACTCCTGGTGGCGTGCCCCCCCATCTCCCCCGCCCCCCGGCCCCTACTCCCACCAGGTAAGATCCCCCCCTCTTGAGTCATATGGTCACAGGATGGTGAGTCATGGTTTGAATCTGGGCTGTCACCTTGTCAGGTGGGTCCACAGCTCAGCTCCGCCTTTGGAGCTGTGTGTCCTTGGGAAAGTGACTCACCCCTTCTGGAGCCCCCTGCTTTCCCGTGCCTCCAAGGGGTGTGTGCTGCCTTCATCCGGGCAGGATTTGATGGATGGCCACAGCAGGCCCACCCCACCCCGTGTGCTGGCAGCCTCCTTTGCTCGCTGGGGCGCCGGGTTCTCAGCAACGGTGATCTCCTCCCGTCCCCAGAGTGCTGTGCTCATTTTGGGATTGGAGCGTTTCACACAATACTTGCAGGATAACTGGGTGTGTGCGTTTTCCTGCGGCTGCCCTCACAAATTACGACAAACTCAGTGACTCGAAACAGCACCAACTCATCATCCCCCGGTTTTGGAGGCCAGAAGCCCCACACTTCAGGGTGGGCAGGGCCGGTTCCTTGTGGAGGCTGCGGCACAGGAACAGGTGCCCTGGGTTTCCAGGTCCCCCTCCCGTGCCCTGTCCCCGCCCCTCACCCATCCGCAGAGCCTTGCCGGAGTCCCTTCTCCGACCACAGGCAGGGAAGAGCCTCCAAGTTTAAGGGTTCGTGTGATCAGATTGGACCCCCCTGGGAATCCAGGACCTCCTCGCGGCCCGACAGCGCCCGACGGACACTTGCTCCTGGGTCCACCCTGGGATGCGGGGGCCACGTACTGAGGTCACGTGGTGAAGTGACAGTTCCTCCCTGCAGGCCGGACTCGAGGGTGACTCTCTACTCTGTGTGTGCGCCTAACCTTTGGAGGTGACCTCAAGGGTAACTTCCGGTGTCCCTGATGCCATCGGGGCTGGAAGTGGCCCCCGCGAAGGTGAAAGCAGTGCCGAGGCCCCCAGATCACTCCCGGAAAGGCAGGTGACCGGGAGCAGCAGGATGGCCCGTGGCTGTTGGCTTGTTACTGGCTCGTTACTTGTTGCCACCAGTGTCGCCTCCGGCAGCAAATCCTGGCCCAACGGGACCCGGTCCTGCTCCGCGGGAAGCTCTCAGGACGGGATCCAGTGAAGTGAGGGCCGTGCCGTGGCACTGGCCACGCCGACCGCCCCTTCCGACCTTGAAGGTCGGGGCTCAGATTCCACCCACCCCGAGGTCTCCCTTCCCACCTGGTCACTGTCACACCTGCCTGTCCTCCTCGCGTTCTGTCCACAGCCGGCACCAGAATGTCAGCGTCCGCAGGCATTGGCTGTCTCGTTCTCAGCTGTGTCTCCAGCGGCAGGCGTTTCAAGACGTAGGTTCCATTGTGCTTCAGGGCTGACGAGGCCAGCAGATCAGCAGACGACCGCCGCTGCAAAGATGGTCTGGGGCAGCTGGCGTGCTCAGTGGTAGAGTGTGCGACTCATGATCTTGGGGTGGTGAGATCGAGCCCTTCGCGTTGGGTGCAGAGATTACTTTAAAAAAATAAATAGGGGTCGAGGCACCTGGGTGGCTCACTCAGTTGAGCGTCAGACTTCCGCTCAGGTCATGATCTCACAGCTCGTGGGTTCGAGCCCCACATCGAGCTCTCTGCTGTCAGCACAGAACCTGCTTCGGATCCTCTGTCCCCGTCGGATGGCTCTGCCACTACCCCGCTCGCTCTCTCTCAAAAATAAACATTAAAATTGGGGCGCCTGGGTGGCGCAGTCGGTTAAGCGTCCGACTTCAGCCAGGTCACGATCTCGCGGTCCGTGAGTTCGAGCCCCGCGTCGGGCTCTGGGCTGATGGCTCAGAGCCTGGAGCCTGTTTCCGATTCTGTGTCTCCCTCTCTCTCTGCCCCTCCCCCGTTCATGCTCTGTCTCTCTCTGTCCCAAAAATAAATAAACGTTGAAAAAAAAAAAATTAAAAAATAAATAAATAAATAAACATTAAATAAATAAATAAATAAATAAATAAATAAATAGAAAGGTCGTTACTCACTGATGCCACGGCAGGAGCAGGGGTGGGGGCATGCAGGGCCACACGGGGAAGTGCCCGGGTCAGTCAGGCAGAGGGGGCGGGGGTTGGGGGGTACAGGGGGGCACAGAGTGGACAAGGACTTTAGTGTGGTTTCGGCCAGCAGGAACAGTGAAGCCGGGTCAGCAGGCCCAGGATTGCTAGTCTGAGTAAGGCCAGAGGGCTCTGGGGTGTAGGGAATGGCCTAGTTGTGTGGTCCTGGGCCCTGGGGTGATAGGGCAGGGGGACATTGGCCCTGAGTGGGACAGCCTCCAGAGGCCAGAGTTGGGGCTTGGGCTCTGTGATGGTTAGTTTGCATGTGAGAGGCAGTCCAGGGTGGGTCGGTGGGTCGTTTGCTATCTCAGAATTAGCTGGCCCCCGGGAGGGGCTGTGCCTCCAGGGTGAGTAAGGCCCCCGGTGTCAAAGCATCAAACAGCAGAAAATAAAGATACGGCCAATACACCTGGGCAATGGCAGACACACACTAAATGCTCATCAAGTCTCAGAGGGGACGCTGCACACGCGTTCGGACGGATGCAGTAAAGAGGCTGCCGTTTCTGTGAAGGGACTCTGGCAAGAGTTACCTGGGGCGGAGGCAGATGCCAGCTTCCCGTGCAGGTTCCGAGGCCCCAACTCAGAACTGCTGGTCTGATTCAGGCCTGCCTTCCAGTCGCCCCTGGGATCCTGACCATTGAGAAGCGCCGTGGTTTCCAGGGTATCCACACGGTGGCCCTTGCCGGGGACGGTTGGGTGATGAGACCAAGCCAGGCCAGAAGGCCAGACTCCACAGCTCTGCCCCTCGCCAGCTGGGTGACCTCAAGCCAGTTACCTTGAACCCCTCTGACTTGTGTCAGTGTAAAAGGGGCTGCGTGATTTCTGAGGACCCAAGGAGGCGGGGCATTTAAACTGCTCAGTACTCCGCACACAGCAGGGGCTTCGCCTTTGATGGTCAAGAGTGGCCTTTGATTCTTCGAGAAGAGCTACACGTACACAAGGCCTTCCACCTCCTTGCCGGAAATACCTCCCCCTAAGGATTCAGTGTGTCCTTCGGGCTTGGGAGGGGATGCCGCTCAGTCTCCGCTTCAACCACGCCTGTCATCTCATGATGTGGCATTAGCCATTTGTAAAACGAGAGGCCCGGGTCTGGCCTCCCGATGCTGCGCACGGCGGGGTTAAGTGCCAGAAGCCTCTGGTGGCTTCTTGCGGCCCCACAGTCCTACCCACCTCACGGCAGCCAGCTGTGACACTGCCTGGGCGTCCCACATACCCCGCCACGGAAACCTCGCGTTAGGCGCCTGCGGGAAGGCTCATAAAAGGCACTGAAGCTTCCCCTGCCTAGATGCTGCTGGCCGCAGAGGACCAAATATTTACCGACTCGGCTGAAATGAAACCCAGCAGGGTAGATTTCACCAGTGGCCCAGAAAATGTCCCCTCACTCCCCATCCCGGGGAAACAGGGCGCAGAGCGGGAAGCAACCCACTCGGCCAGGGTCTCCCCAGCAAGGCAGGAAGAAACATCTGGGCTCAAAGGCACAGCCCTGAACCCTTCCCTCCTCTGTTTAGCAAACGCTTCCCGGACCCTTCCTGTGAGCCGGGCTCCGTGCCAGGGTCACCGCCATGACCGTGACTGAGACAGACCTGCTTTCTGATGTTCAACAGATGGCTTCAAGCAGCGGGTGGGGTGAGGCGGGCTTCCTGGAGGAGGTGACCGGAAGGGCATCTGGGGAAGGAACAGAATGCGCAGAATCCCCCAGGGGGGAAAGGGTGTGGCACCTCAAAGGAATAGAGTGAAAAGCTTGGGGACCTTGGGGTCAGACTGGGCTCTGAGGCTTGGGCTGCCCAGGGAGCAGGCCCGTGGGCGATGGCGGGGGGGCGGGGGGTCCATGGTGGGTTTTCGGCAGTTGAGACCCCTGTCCTCCTCGCAGGGTTCAAGGGTGACCATCACTGTCTCTCTAGGCCCTTCCTGGCTTAGGGCGTTCAAATCCTCATCGTCCCCGGGCCCCTCCCCTCCAGACAAGTAGCACTTCTCCCCTCCGGGGCAGCCAGCGTCGGCCAGCCCCAGGGAAAGCGTGAGCCAAGGTGGGTTCCTGCACCAGGCTCTGGCGGAGGGCGCAGATGCGGTCCCCTCCCCGGAGACCAGAACGGAGGCTGTGGGAGCGGCGGGCTGGCAAAGCTGACGAGGTCGGTCACCCCACCCCACCTGGACTGAGTCATGCTGGCAGCCCATGGGTGACAGGAAGGGCCAAGATGCCATCGGAAGACCGGGGACAGGAGATGCTGCTGATAAGAGGGGTGGGTAGGGAGGGGTCGTTGGAGGCGCTCAGGCTCCTCTGTGGAGGAGGGCTGGGGCTCCAGAGGCAGGGGGAGGCACGGGGGGAGGGGAGGAAGAGGGAGCAAAAGGCAGAGACTTACAGAGAAGGGAGACAGAGGCTGAGCGAGACACAGAGAGAAAGGGACACAGACTCAGAGACAAAGGCCCCCCCGCCACGGGCCCAGAGACGCCCACAGACCTGCACAACTGTGGAGTTGAGGGGCTGCCGTGCCCCCTGCCCCCCATGCCCACCGGGTGGCGCCCAAGAGCCACGCTCTGTGCCCTCAGCCGGCCCGCCTGCCCCGCCTGCTCCTTTCTCTCCGCCAGCGGCTCCTGCCCTGGTCCCCCACCCCCACCCCAGTCCGCCCCCGCCTTAGCGGGTGGCTCTGGGCCCCAGGGTGAAGGCACAGAGGTGGGGGCTGAAGCCAGGGCTGGGATCCAGGCTGTCCAGAGCCTCCCTAACCCGGCCAGGTCAGGCCAAGGCCCCGGCCTGCGTGCGTCTGTCTTGGGGTGTGTGTTTGCATTGGTCCGGGGTATGGGTGCGTCTAAGTGTGTGTTTTCATGTGGGTGGGCGTGCGTGTATTTGTCTTGGGGTATGTACCTAGCAGGCCTCTTTGCCTCGAGGTGTGTGTGTGTGTCCCAGGGGCTGCGGTGTCTGTGTTTGTCTTGGGGCGGCGGGGGGGGGGGGGGGGGAGGTGACTATATGCAGCACGTCTCCACGACGCCAGAAACCTGCCACGACCACTTCTCTTTGAGTCACCCAGGGAATCCGAGCGCTGAACCTAGGGAGCATTTGCGGATGCTCCATGGGACCGCAGTCTCTCACAGGCCCCTAGAAGACACGCTTCCCAGAGAGCTAGGAACTCGTGTTCACACGCTGACTGAGTACGATTTCGGTTCTACTAAACCTAAGCACTTACTCTGTGCCAGGCCCTTGCTGGGACACTGCTTTCATGCCGGGGGCTCAGTTTCCTCATCTGTAAAATGGGCCTAAACATTAGCACCCAACGCAGAGCTTCGCTATGAAGCGACTGAGCTGAGTGTTTGTAAAGCTCTTTGGACACAGTCTGGCCCAGCCTATGGACTAGTAGGCGCCAGAAATCATCCCACTTATTCCTTAGAATGACAAGCACGTCCATTAAGCTGTGGGGTCAGTGGGAGGCCCTGAAAATCCTCCCTGCCACTCCTAGGGATTCACTGGTTGTCTTTTATTTATCTTTAAAATTTTGTTTTTAACGTTTATTTATTACTTTTGAGAGACAGAGCATGAGCAGGGGAGGGGCAGGGAGAGAGGGAGACACAGATTCCGCAGCAGGCTCCTGGCTCTGAGCTGTCTGCACAGAGCCCGATGCGGGACTCGAACTCACGAACCGCGAGATCATGACCTGAAGTCGGACGTTTAACCGACTGAGCCACCCAGGCGCCCCCACTGGTTGTCTTAAAAGACCTAAATAGAGTGGATGCTCAGATATCTCTCCGCACCAGAACTTCCTTTTTGATGAAGTCTAGCTCAGTGGTTCTCAAACTGCAGTGCACAGAAAAATGAGTAGTCTAGACCGTGCTGGGTATATACATCAGATCTACGTGCTGTTAGTGGCACTAGGGACCCAGCAGTGAGCCAAACACACAAAAATCCTCGCCCCAGGGGAGCTTCTGTTCAAGTGGGGGGGACATAATAAGTGAAGTCGATCTGTTATTCAACAGAAGTGAGTTATCATTGGTTATTATCCATCAAAGGCTTTCAATACACTTAGCCATCTTGCCTTCCAGAAAGATGGTACTAACTTACACTAGCAATGGACATGAGTACCCATTGCCTTGCATCCTCGAAAAGTCAAATATTATCAGGGATCAGATATCTTTCTCAAATATAAGAGTGGGAGAATTCTAGAAGATTAAACACTTTTGTATGTGAGTCTGTCTTTTATAATTTCCCACCTACATCTTTTGGGCGTCCAAAGTAACATCCATGTTCTTTGCGTGTGTCTCTCTATTCTTATTTGTTTCTGACAGCTCTTTATATATGAAGGATGCCACAAGAGAGATAGACTAGAATAACACAACTTACCAGCAGAGACCGTCGTGAGCCCTCATTTGCCAGACCTCCTAGCGATGAAATTTTATTGGAGGGGGGCCAGAGGTCCAAGAAGTGGTAGCTATGGAGGGCACCCTGACCTGAGGCAAGGCCTTTCCTAGCTAAGGATCAATGTATCCATCTTCTGAGATGGACTCAGCACTGTCAGGGTGTTTTCTAATGCATAGAATAGATCATGCCATTCCCTTGCTTCAAACCCTCCCATGGCTCCCCACTGCCCTTAGAAGAAAATCCAAACTCCGTCCCATGCCCTTCACAAAGCCATTCCTACCCCCACACCACATTCTCCTCTTGCCTCCCAGCTAGAGAGGCGCCTGAGCCCTGCCACGTTCCAGGGGCTCTGCCCCTGCCTTCTGATGTGGCGCTGAGAACGTGATTTTTTTCCCTGGGGGGCAGGGGGGGACCTTAGCAAAAAAGCTGCCCCTTGGAACTCACTTTCTTGGTCGTAAAATGAAGAACCAAAGTGAGTACTATCACTGGTCCAGTGAGAGCAAACGCGCCCTTCAGGGGTCAAGGAGTGAACGGGACCTTGTAGGGACGGTAGAGAACGCAGCCACAGAGTGCCCACGGCTGCCACTTGGTCTAGGGACACCAATGGAGCTCCGACTGCTTACGTGGAAACTCTCGCTCCCCAGATCTTTTTTCAAAAGCATTACGCACACGCCAACCAGATTCAGCCCCTGGGCTTCCGGTGTGAGAGACCCCCGATCCAAGGGGATAAAACCAGGTGAGAAATCTCTTCCGCATCACAAGAGCATCTGGGATTCCAGAATTCTGTGATGCCAGGTTCAGTGGCCGTCGCTCTCCAATTCTGGAACGTTCAGGGGGATGTATCCTGCGGGTCTAGAACGCCAGGCATTCCAAGATTCTGGGAGTCCGCAATTTCAGCGGTCCCACGACTCTGAGCTTCCCAGGTTCCGGAACTCAGGGATTCTCTGAGCTTGTCACTGTCCGCCTGGGTCTCCTATAATCGCCCGTGACAGATAATATAGTGTCTTGAGGCAGAAACCATGATCCCTTTAATCCGGCAGCCCAGGCAGAGGGCTACTGCCTACAGCCACCTGGCTTTCCTAACGGCTTAATGAGAAAGTCAGAATTAATTGGAACTGGCACCCAACACTCACAGGGCTCGGCGTGGCTGGCTTGGCCTCCGTATGCTCCCAGCGTCCCTGGGCCTCGCTCTGACCTGTTTGAGACACCAGCGGGTGTGATGGGAGAGCCTGAAGCTTAGGCTGACAAGGGAGGTGGCCGGGGCCGGGGTGCCGGTCCAGCCGGCCCGTCCACCTGCCCTAGAAAGAGGGCGCACCAGCCTGGGTCCTCGTTCTCCCATTTCTGCTCTGTGGGCCTTAGTTTCTCTCCTTTGACCTATGGGCTCGGCCTCACAGTTTGCTGTGGGTTACGCGTAAATGGCTCAGCGCTTGTGCGATAGTCTGCCCTCGGGCCCATGGACAGACTACCAGAAGGGACATACGGCTGGTTTGTCGTTTCAGTAGCTGTCACTAGAGAGATTATGCCATTTCGCACTCCAAAACCCAAGGCGTGAGCCTGCTCTTCTCCCAAAGCTGGGCCCAGCAACATGGTCAATGATCAAACTTCTTCATCTCTAGCAACTCGATAGATTTCGTTTTTTTTTAAAAGGGTATTTCGTGGTAGTTTCATTTTACATTTCATTTACTGTGAGTGAAAAGAAGCTCTGTTCATATGCTTAGAAGACATGCATATTTCCTTTCCAAAGACTGTCTTTTGCTGCTTTTTCTATTGGGTTGTTGGCCCTTCCTTATTGATTTCTGGGAGCTTTTTACATATTAAGGAAATCAGCTTTTCATCTAGCATGTCTTGGAAAGGTTTTCCTAACTTTGTCTATTGACCTAGGATGTGTGATGTGTGTGTGCACACGCGTGCACATGCAGGAATTTTATATTTGTATGCAATCAATTACTAATCTTTTAATTAAAGGCTTCAGGCTTAATGTCATGCTTCAACGCACTGGGACTGTTATTATTTTGAACTCCCATGTTCTCTTCTAGTAGTCTTATAGCCTCTGTCTTTTTTTTTTTTTTTTTTTTGCACGGGGGAGGCACATTCAGGGGATGGGCACCCACCTGAAATTTATTTTGCTTTTAGTCGCTTTTAAAATCTGCATCTGAAATCCGATGACTGTGTAACACGCTGGGTAGCAAGTGCACAGTGGCGTGATTCATGAAGTTAGGTGGCCAGCGAGCACTTGGCTAGGGTTCTGGTTCTGCCATTTTTCACTGTGTATCCTCAGAGAAGTCACTCAGCCTCTCTGGGCCTCAGTTTACTCATCTGTAAAATGGGAGATGATCGCACCAGGTGACAATTAAGAGAAGCTTTTTTTTTTTTTCTTTCTTTCTTTTTAAATCATATACCTGGAACCCCATCTGTCACTGAGCAGGTGACTTTTCTGTTTGCTATTTTTGTTTTCACCTGCTTTTCTTGGCGGAGTCAAATTGCACTTCTCTGTGACTACTCCCTCGGCACAGCCAATTAGCGAGCGACTATGCTTCAGGAATATTCTAAGTACTTCACCCCCAGCAATTTATCCTCATAGCAATTCCCACTGGATAGATGGGGACCTCCAGGACCAGGGAGGGTACGTTCCTTCCTCAGGAACTTCCAAGAGGCAGGGTCAGGATGGGAGCCCACACTCTGTCTTGTGCTGGCCTCAGCCTCTCTCCCTCCCTCCCTCCCTCCCTCCCTCCCTCCCTCCTCCTCCTCCTCCCTCCCTTCCTCCTGCCCTCCCAGCCACTGCTGGAGCAGGACTTCCCAGGGAGCCCAGTGAAACTGGCTTCTAAGTACAGACTTAGAGTCACTGAGGTCAAGCCAGAATCCTGGATACCAGAACCGGTCAGTTCTGTCCTGGCAGGTATGACAGTGGGTAGGGGCAGGCAGCAATCAGGAAAGGCTTTTGGGAAGAGGGCGCTTGGATCAGTGTGACTGCAGAGGCCAGCTGGGCCTGAGAAAGGGATTGCAAGGTGGGGGGGTGGGATGGGGGGGGGAGAGAACAAGCAAGGAATTGGGGTAGGCGATCCCCTGCTCACAGCCTCTTGTGGCTGATACTGGCCGTAAGTCTTGACTCCCGTTTCTCCCCACTAGGCACACATTGAACTCATAGTTGGTGACCGTGGGCAGGTGCCTCCTTAGTGGGAGCGTTGAACTCCTACTCATCTGCCAAAGCCCAAGCTCCGATGCCCACCCATCTGGGAAGCCATCCCCACCTCCTGGCCTTTCCCAGCCTGGGAGCTCCTACTTCTCAAGCCCTGAGTGCATAGGGCCGGGAGTGTCTGTGTCCTGCTCTGTGTCCCCACCTCCCCAACTGGGAGACCTCGGAGGGCAGGACCCTAGGTTGAGACTTCTCTGCTGCCCAGCACTGCCCAGACCAGCCCAGACCCAGACTAGGTGCTTGTTGTATGTGTCTCGAAGGAAATAAGGGAATAAATGGGTAACAAGCGTAAACTCCAGTCACTTCCTTCCAATGCCCACAGCCTTCCAGGGGTCCCATCTCCCTCGGAGTAAAAGCCCAAGTCTTCCTCCCCTCACCCCTCGCCTGTCTTTTTAACCTCCCTCCCTCCTGCCCCCGCCCCGCCACCGCTCCAGCCAGAGGCCTCCTCCGCACCGTTCCTGCGGGGCCTGCCCCGGGGCCTTTGCACTGGCCGCTCCCTCCTCCGCCCGCACGAGGACCCTTCCCAGGGCCGGCGCGCCCCCCTCGTCCTTCACGGCTCGGTCCGGACGCCGCCTCCTCAGAGACGCCTCCCTTGACCCTCGCCTCGGTCTAAGATGGCCCGCCAGGCTCCCGTCTTGCTCCCTTCCCTCCCCTCGGGCCGACGCCTCGTGTGTGTCCAGACTCATCTGCGTGACGCGCTCCTTTCGGGGCGCCCTTGGCGCGCAGGCGTCCGGGGCGCGTCTCCGCCGGAGCGAGGGGGCGGCGGCGAGGGGCCCCGGCCGGGCGCCGCCGCCGCCGCCGCGTCCCGCCCTCCGGGGCCCCCGCCCGCTCGCCGGGCGTGCCTGGACGGGCGGGCGGGCGCGGGCGCGGGGGCGGGCGGGCGGCCGGGCCGGGCCGGGGCCGGAGCGCCGGGCGGGCGCCATGGAGGGGCTGCGGCGGGGCCTGTCGCGCTGGAAGCGCTACCACATCAAGGTGCACCTGGCGGACGAGGCGCTGCTGCTGCCGCTCACCGTGCGGTCGCGGGACACGCTCAGCGACCTGCGCGCGCAGCTCGTGGGCCAGGGCGTGTGCTCCTGGAAGCGCACCTTCTACTACAACGCGCGGCGGCTGGACGACCACCAGACGGTGCGCGACGTGCGCCTGCAGGACGGCTCCGTGCTGCTGCTTGTCAGCGACCCCAGGTGGCGGGGCGGGGGTCCCGGGGCGGGGGGGGGGGGGAGGCGGGAGGACCGGGGGCGGGGGTCCCGGGTGGGGCGCGGGGTTGGGGCTGCCAGGAGGCGGGAGGGCCACGGGCTGGGGTCCCCGGTGGGGGAGCTGGGGCTGGGGCCCCCGGGGCCGGGAGGCGGGCGCAGGGCCTCTCCAGGGCCTGAGCGCCGGCTACCGTGGGAAGCAGCTGCAAGGAGGCGGGAGGCCGGCACGCAGGGGCCTGGCCCCCGCTTCGCGATGCCTCTTCTCTGGCTCTGCCCCCTCTCTCTGACCTGCCCTGTCTTCCTTGCCGTCCCTCCGCCCCAGTCTCCTTCCTCTCTCCGTGGCGCTGGCCCTGTGTGTTTCACTTCCGGTCACTCTTCCGGTCTCCGTCCCTCTGTCCGTGGCCGTCTCTGCTGCTTGTGCCTGTGTGACCCTCTTGTCTCTCTGCGTCTCTCTGCCTTCCCTGCCATCCCCACAGCCCTGCCCACACGCTTCTTGCCAGCACTCTGACCCGGCCATCTGAGTTTTCCAAAGGGGTGTCTCTGCCCAAGGAGGGGTCTGCGCAGAAGGGCATCTGGGACAGGCACGCACATGGAGAGGCCTGGGGCGGCTCCGGGAGATGGTGAAGGCTGCCGTGTGGCAAGAGGGACAAGGAGGTCGTAGACGTGGGCAGGGGTTGGTCCCAGGGCAGAGGCCGGCTTGGAAGTGTGGGCAGGGGATGGACTGAAGCCAGATGTGTAACCGTGGTTTACGGAGGTCACACTTGCCAGGTTTGGCCCTTGAGGTTTGATCTGCAAGCCTGGGGTGATGCTTTGAGCGCGGGAGCCTCAGAAGCGGGTCCTGGAGGCTCCAGGTTGCGGGGACAGCCGCCTTCCCCAGGTCCTCTGGAAGGAGGGTCTCAGGGGTGGGGTGATTCGAGAGTGGAGGGATGGGGGCTGTCATTTTACATGTTTATTTTATGTATTTTGAGGGGGGTGGTGAGCGGCAGAGGGAGAGGGAGGGAGAGAATCTCTGGGCAGATAGCGTGGAGCCCAACGCAGGGTTTGAACTCATGAGCCGTGAGATCACGACCTGAGCCAAAATCAAGAGTCAGAGGGTTAACTGACTGGGCCACCCAGGTGCCCCAAGGATTGTTTTTATTTTATTTTATTTTATTTTATTTTATTTTATTTTATTTTATTTTATTTTATTTTAAGTGTATTTTATTTTATTTTATTTTAAGTGTATTTTATTTTATTTTATGTATTTATTTTATTTTTTAAGTGTATTTGTTTTTGAGACAGAGAGAGAGTGCAGGTGGGGGAGGGGCAGAGAGCGAGGGAAAGAGAGAATCCCAAGCAGGCTCCACACTCTCAGTGCAGAGCTCCGTGTGGGGCTCAAACCCACGAACTGTGAGACCATGACCTGAGCTGAAGTCTGGTGCCTAACCAACGGAGCCACCCAGGTGCCCCCTGTGGGTTGTCATTTTAAACAGGGTTGTAGGGACAGCTTCACTGAGGAGGTGACAGTTTGAGTAAAGTCTTGATGGAGGTGAGGGAGGGAATCAAGTGGATATGCAGGCAAAGGAAAGTTTGGGCAGAGGGCACAGTTCGTGCAAAGGCCCTGGGGCAGGACCAGGCTTGGTGTGTTGGAGGAACAGCGAGGAGGCCTATGTGACTGGAGCAGAGTGAGCAAGGGGGAGAGAGGGAGGAGGGGTGGCCATGGAGGGGTGGAGGCAGATCATGGAGGACCTTGGGGGACCTCATGGAGGACTTGGGTTTTTACCGTGAGGGAGATGGGAACCCTGGAGGGCGGTGGGCAGAGGAAAGGAGGCTCTACTCAGGCGCCCTCTGGTGTCCACTGCAGGGAGGACAGACTGGGGGGGGGGGGCGGTGAGGGCAGAAACCTGGGGACCAGGGCAGAGGTCCAGGTAAGCGGTGGTGGAGACTGAACTACGAGGGAGCCAACTCACTGTTTTTCCAACACTCTAGGCAGGGTCCTGCCTCCGGGCCTTTGCACTGGCTGTTCCATCCGCCTGGAATGCTTTCCACCTGCCCTCCTCCCTTAGCGCTTTCAGGCCTTAGTTTGGGTATTGTCACAGTTCAGTCTTCCCTGATGACCCGGTTTAAAACTGCCTCCCGCTGACAGGGCCCACCCCCCACCCCTGCTCTGTCTCTCTCCCTAGCACTTATCGGCAGCTGACGTCTTTATGTTTCATCAGTTTTTTCACCTCATCTCCTCCCCCAGGCTGTAAACTCCATGAACACTCTATTGTCCCTCCTGCTCTCTGCTGTGTTCCCAGTTCAGTGCCCGGCACATAGTAGGTCCTCAACAAATATTTGTTCAGGGGCTGCTTAGCACATTTTCCCGGAGCCCTGGCAGTGCCTGGAAGTGGGGGGGGGGAGGTGAGTCCCGGGCGGGTTCTTGAAGATGCGTTGGCGGGACGTTGAGCAGATCACGGCTGTGAGTGCCAAGATGAGGGCTGCATTTGGCCTGCCACATGCGTCTTTCTGTCCCCGTCTTTCAGGTAGTTGGCGGAGGTGGAGGCATGACCAAGGGGACTGGAGGTGACGGCTGAGGGAGCAGGCTGGGGCAGGAGCCCCGACTTCACTCTGGGTAAGTCTCCAGTACTTTTTTTTAAAAAGATTGATTTACTTTTTTATTTATTTAAGTTTACTTATTTATTTTGAGAGAGACAGCACGAGGGGCAGAGAAAGAGGGAGAGAGAGAATCCCAAGCAGGCTCCATGCTGTCAGCACGGAGCCGGACACGGGGCTCGAACTCACAAAACCGCAAGATTGTGACCTGAGCCAAACCAAGAGTCAGCCGCTTAACTGACCGAGCCGCCCAGGCGTCCAAAAGATTTTTTTTTTCTTAAGTAACCTCTACACCCCATGTGGGACTCAAACTCACAACTCTGAGATTAAGAGTCGCTGTACCGACTAAGCCAGCCAGATGCCTCTGTCCCTAGTACAGAAAGGACACTGTAGAGTGTAGAGACCACAGATGTGGAAACTGAGGCCCAGAGAGAAGGGACTCACTTCTGTTGACTATCACCCCACGGCACACCCTCATGATTTTTGCCCCCTGGGTAAGGACGTGGGCCTTACTCTCTCACTTACCGGTAGACCAACATCTGTTGCCCCGAGCTAGCAGGAATGATGTTGCCCCGACTTGCTGTGTGACCTCGGGCAAAGCACTCCACGCTGGGCTTCTTAGGAGGCAAGAGTGGGGTCTGGTCGAGAGGGTCGGTTGAATTGCACTTTGCCTGCAATTCCTGAGACGGTCACCAGGGGGCTCCAAACAGCCAGGCTCCTGCCATCCCTGTGTCCCCGCCTCCCGGTAGGCACTGGGGCCAGCGGGAAGAAGGAGATGGCTACATGCGTCACCTGCCAAGTCGAGGATGTTAGGGAGAGGGAAGAAGGAAAACTGGCCAGACAGCTGGTGTTTCACCTTTCCACGGGCCTGGATTGAAATTGTTCTGTTCCCTCCTTGCTGCTGTTGCAAGTTCCGGGCTCCTGGGGGCGTGCGGTGACGTCCGGCCTGACCAGCTGATGCCTGCTACCCCAGACACACCTGATCACACCCAGGGGGAGGCCCAGTCCCTGACGCCCAACTGGGATGTTGCTACTCCAGCCCAGGCAGCAGGGAGGAGCCTGTGTGACCCTGAGGCCATGGCTCCCCCCTGGGGGCCTCCAGTGGGACCCCCGGTGCCATCTTGGAAAGCTCCCATATGCAGCCAGAGGGTATGATCCGAAGAGACGCACAGAGGGGAGAGGCGAGGCGCGCGAGGACGTCATCCCTTCACCTTGGACGTTCTCTGCGCCACACCTTTGCCCAAGCTGTGCCCCCTGCCTGAAGCACCTTTCATGCTCCTCTCGGCCACTCCAGCTCACCTGAGATTGCAGCCTCCTCCGGGACGTCTTCTCGGATTCCCTTCTCACCAGTCAGTGAGCACTTTGTCCTCCTTGGGGCCCACCCCAAGCCCCCTGTACTGCGAACAGCCTTTGCGTGGGGGCCCGAGGGTGCAGCCAGTTACTGGCGAAATCGCAAATGGCTACAGGTGGAGACTGGGGGGACCCCAGCCCTCTCACCCCCTCAATGGTGCCCACTCCCTCGGCGGTGTCCTCCTTCCCCTGAATCCCACTGCCTTGTCCCTTACACGGGGTCTCCCCGTTGGGTGTGAAGGGGTCTGGTTGAATGGGTGGGGTTGGGGGGTGCTGGACCGCATAGAGCCATGAGGCACAGGCGGTGATCACGGGGGCATTCCAGGCGACGTGGTGTGCGAACTCTGGGGACAGGACCCTCTGGGTAGAAGGCTGGGCCCCAGCTGGACAGGAAGGGAGGGGGCTCTTGGGGACCACCCAGATCACTCCTCGGCCCCCACTGCGTGCCCCAGTCGGCGCCCCATCCTCGGCCGGCCTCGACTTACTGGAGACGGACCACCGCGTGGTGGTGGCTGGGATTATGGCCCGTTTTACAGATGGGGTGTCCGAGGTCATCCTTCTCGGGGCGGCTGCCCCAGCAGCCCCTGAACGGAGGGGTCCCAGCCCAGGCGGAGGTCCCTGATGGAGGAAGGGGAGGGTTTCCTGCTTCTTGGCTGAAGGTGGGGGCGGCGGCGGGGGTGGGGGGGAGCGTTTCAGGCTGGTTTGACATTTAACAAACACTATGCAAATCACATGCAAATCACCACCCATTTCTTAAGCCTGGACAGCTCAGGCGTGTTCTGAGATACTAAGGCTGGACCTGGCCGTGGCCGGTCGCCTGGGGGAGGGGTTCAAAGCCTCTCCCTTCCCCCTTCCTCCCTTCCTCCCCTCCCGTCTCCCGTCTCTCCCCCTCCTTCCCTTTCTTCCTGTTACCACTTTTCTTCCTTCGTCACTTGGTTTGTTGGATGCCTCCCAGTCCTGAGGCGAACGCAAAGAGCGACAAAAGCAGCTCCCCGCGTTCCCGTTTTCCAGATGGGGAAACGGAGCTGCAGGGAGGCACAAGCCTGGCCTGAGGTCCCAGAGCCACATGCAGAAAGCGGTGCCCCCCACCGCATGTCGTCATGGACTGAAATGGACAGAGCCTGTGCCCCAGGAAGGAGAGGGGACAGTGGCTGGAGCCGGCAGGACTCTGAGGAGGCTCCAGGCCTGGCAAGGCTGGCAGAGCTCCGTGAAATCATCCTACGGTGTGGTTTGCCCTTGAGTGGCCACCGCGACCTTGGATCTGGAGAAACCTGACACCGCCTGATTCTACCCCTCGGGTCCTCCTTTCTCCTGCTACTCCATCAGCATGGCCTTTGAATTCCGCCCCCCTCCAGCTGGCATGCCCTGCCTTCTCTGTTTGGCAAACTCCTAGTCGTCCTGCAAAGCCCAGCTACAACGCCCCCTTGTTCGTGCGGTCATTTCTAATCCTCCACGAAGAGTCTCCGTTTCCCTCTGGGCTTCTGTTACCCTAGGTCTCTCTCTGGTCCAGCCCTGACCCCTTGAGGCCTGTAGGGTCACTGCCCACTCGGGCGCAGTTCTGGCACCTGCCTGGGAATGACACGACTCCAGACCTTTGCATGTGCACACTCTGTGCCCAGAATGCCCTTTCTGGTCTGTTCCACCTGGCACGCTCCTACACTCTCAAGGTCCTCGCACGAATGCCCCACTGCTGTGCACGCTCTGCTGTGCTCCCAGTCGGCCTCCGGGTCCTGCAGCCTCCAATCCCACTGGGATGGGCTTCGTGCGTGGAACTAGGGGGTGTCTCCCTCCTCCCAGCCTGACAGATCCTGCCTGGGGCCCCGGGATCACATCAGCAGGTTGGGACCGGGCAGAGAAGGGCCCTCTTCGCGTGTGTATGAATAAAAGATCACGTGAAAACAAGGTCAAGTTCAAGTCCCCTAACTTGGTCTTGGGGCTTCTGCCCAGGAGTGCCTGTCTCGGCCTCCCCTCCAGGACCGTGCAAGCTCTGCCCTCCCCGGGAACACCCTTTCCCTCCACTCCTATTCTGGCTGACCCCAACCAGGTCGCCCGGGTCACCCCTCTCTGGGCTGTGAAAAGAGGGGAGGCCTGGTCCCTCCCCCCACCCCCGCCCCGGGGCCTCTCAGGCTCCCGGCTCCACCCCAGGAGCAAGTCTGGGCGGCAAGGAGTTTCGAGTGAGACTTGGCAGCCACCGCCTCCCGCGGGGGCCCAGCGCGTCCCGGGGAGGGGCCACCTCCCGCCCTGGCTGCCCGCTTGGTTTGTGCTCCCAGAGTTCCAGGCCGGGGAGGGGGTTCCCGGGCGGCAAGTAAATCCAGGCGGTTCCCAGAGGAGGCATCAGTCGCCCAGCCAGAAGCTGCCGGCGCCCAGACTCCCGGAGCTGGTTCTCTGCCCCACTCCCTCCGCGATGCCCAGCCAGGTCTTGGCATTCGCTGAGTCTGTTCCTTTGTCCACTGGGCACGTACTGAGCGTACTCCGTGTGCCTGGCCCCGTGCTGGCTGCTAGAGAGGTCAAGACAGACCCTGCTCCAGCTGCCACAGACGGCGGGACAGGTTGTTCACTGCACAAAAACACCCAGCTGAGGGGTGAGAGGGCCCCAGGAAGGGGATACTTTTTTACAATTCACACAATGTCTCCTATTCAGGTGAGTGGTGGTCCTGATACACACACACACTTTCCATCCATCCATCCATCCATCCATCCATCCATCCATCTCTGTGTCTCATTTCACTGCTTTTTTCTCTTTTTTTCTTTCTCTTTTTTTTCTTTTCTCTTTTTCCCCCTTTTTTCCTTTTTCTCTTTTCTCTTTTTTTTTCCCCCCACTGTGTCTCTTTATCTCTGCCTCCCTCCAAGATCTCTATCTGGGTCTCTCCCTTGTCTCTCTCTTTCTCCCCACATCTCTGGCTGCTTATCTCTCTCTGTCTCTCACACCCCCTATCAGAAAGGAACCTCCCTCATGCCCTGAGCATGACCTCGGGGGCGTTTTCCAAAGCTGCTGGGCTGGTGAATCGCAGTCACTGACTGAACACCTCTGATCGTCAGCACGCTGGGGACGGCGTGGTGGCCCAAACACCACCTGTTGGCTCTCATGAGACTGCAGGGCCAGCAGAAGACCCACGAAGCTACGGGGAGGAGTCCGCTCCTGGGATCCCAGAACCCCCCACCTCTGGGCTAAGCCCACAGTCCTCCACCGAAAGACCTTGGGGATCCTTGTCCTTCTCCGGGCCTGTTTCCCCACCTGCCCGGGGAGGGAGTGCCTGGGCCAGGAGCTGCTCGCATAGTATCGGCTGTTTGTTGGCAGAGAAATCCTGACTCACCCCCACCCCCAACTGGGTTTGAAAGAATCCTCCAAGGGGGAAACAGTTTTAAGAAGAAACAAAACAATAGCAGACTCAGCTGCCCAGCCTACCATCTGACTCACCTGGCGTGGAAGCAGCCTTACTGCCAGCCCCCAAGAACGTGAGAGAAACTTGCCTGTCCCTTCCCCCGATGGCCCCTGGTACCCACTGCAGGCTGCTGGCCTCACCCTGAGGGCTCCAGGCCTGGCTCTACAGGGCTCCCGACTTGGCACTGACCTCACCCTTGTGCTCCGACCTCCAGACCCACTCAGCCTCTTGCTGTTGCTGGGTCCCACATGGGAGAAACTCTTCCTAGCCACAGGGCCTTTGCATGTGCTGTTCCTGTGTACGCAGCCCCCTCTCACCGCCTTTCATCTTCCGACTTGCAGGCTCAATGTCACTTCTTTGAGGAGGCCCTAAACAAGTCACGTCCCCCCAGTTTCGCATTCTCACATCATCCTGTTTCTTTCCTTTGTCGCATTAATTATTTACATTATTACTTATGCAGTATGTATTTTTCCCACGAGCCTGTGACACTGCAAAGGCTGGGATGGGGTCTCATCTGGTCACTGCTGGATCGCACAGCATTTAGTAAGGGAGTGGCGAGCCGGGAACACCCTCCCTTCCCAGGCTCAGTGAGGGACCCCTGCCGTCAGCACTGTGTCCGGCTCCAGCTGGCCAAGGGGCACAGAGGCTTGGGATTAGGATTCCATGCGCTCTGGCTCCTGCCACTGTGATAAATGGGAACAATTCAAAATTAATTATTGACCGCCCCGCTGAGCTGGTCCGATGTGGACAGATAGTGTGCCCTTGCCATCATGCCTGCCCAACATTTCTCAGGAGTTTCTAAGAGGTTGAGAGGCAGCTGGCTGGGGGGAGAGGCCCGGAAGACCCTGGAGCCAGATGGAGCTGGGTGCAAAGCCTGGCTCTGCGGGGCTGTTTTGGGCAACCCACTTTCCCTCTCTGAACCTCAGTTTGCTTAGGATTCGTTGCAGGAATCACCTTAACAGAGCGGAGCACAGTGGTTCTACAATCAACGCTACAGACTCTGTGAGTTGACTCTGGAGGCCTAATTCTTTCCCCTGACCCTGGCCGAATAAACCGGAGTCAGGGTGGGAGGCAGAATCCTTATCCACAGGTGGCTCTGCCCCCCCTTAGATGGTGAGCCATGGCAGATGGCAAACATAGATCTGGGTTGTAAGAACTGATCCAAGGCAACGACCACAAAGGAGCAACTGTCTGAGTTACTACTTCCTTTTCCTTTAGATTCCAGATTGCCCCCACCCCACTGCAAGGACACAGCGTCCCCTGGTGGGCAGTGAGTGAAAAGGCCGCTGCATTAGAATTTAAATGCCTAGTAGAAAGGCATTTAAATGGTAGAAAGATCATGGAAGCCACGGATGTAATTTAGAACTTTCTGGTAGGGGCGCCTGGGTGGCTCAGTCGGTTGAGGGTCCGGCTGCGGCTCAGGTCATGATCTCACGCTTCAGGGTTCGAGCCCCGCGTCAGGCTCTGTGGTGACAGCTTGGAGCCTGCTTGGGATTCTGTGTCTCCCTTTCTCTCTGCCCCTCTCCCGCTCATGCTTTCTCTCTGTCGTCTCTCAAAAATCAATAAACCAAAACAAATGTTTTTAAACTTTCTGGTAGCCACAAGAGGAAAAAAAAAGTGAAAAGAAACGGGTGAAATGAATTTTGATATCTTTAAAAAAAAAATTTTTATTATTTACTTTTGAGAGGGGGGAGGGCCAGAGAGAGAGGGAGACACAGAACCGGAAGCGGGCTCCAGGCCCTGAGCTGTCAGCACAGAGCCCCACGAGGGGCTCGAACTCACAGACTGCGAGATCATGACCTAAGCCCAAGTCAGACGCTTGACTGACTGAGCCACCCGGGCGCCCCAATTTTGATCTGTTTTCTTTAACTCAATACAGCCAAAACGTCAGTTTAACATGCAATCGATAAACAATTGTTAATGAGCTATCTTAACATTCTTTTCCCACCAAGTCTTTAGCACCTGATGTGTGTTTTGTGCTTGGAGAACATGTCGATTTACACCAGTCACATTTGAAAGGCCAGTGGCTCCCACACTGGACAGTATGGGATCAGGGAGTACGGTTCCATCGCCCGCGTGGACCAGCGCGGTCCCCTCTGCTCTGGTTCCCTCCTCCCCCACCCGTACAAGGTGGGGTCCTCTTCCCGGAAGCAGCCACTAGGGGGCGGCCGTAAGCACCCGAGTCAGGTCCCCGACCTCCTTTGATCTCATTGCCCTTGGAGGTAGGTCCTGCGGGGGCCCTGGGGGCCACAGGATTTGGGCTTTTATCCCAAAGAAGGTGGGAGCCCCGGAAGGCTGTCGAGGGTTCAAATCCCGCCTCTGCGTTCTTTTAGCCAAGTAACCCGAGGCCCGTGACTTGCCCTTCTGGGCCTGTTTCCCAGCTATAAAATCAGTCCAGGGGCCCCTGGGTGGCTCAGTTGGTTAAGTGGCCGACTTCAGCTCGGGTCGTGATCTCACGGTGCGTCAGTTCGAGCCCCGCGTCGGGCTCTGTGCTGACGGCTCGGAGCCTGGAGCCTGCTTCTAATTCTGTGACTCCCTCTCTCTCTGCTCCTCCCCCGCTCATGCTCTGTCTCTCTCTCCTTCAAAAATAAAAAAAATAAAAACATTTAAAAATAAATAAATAAATAAATAAATAAATAAAGATTTAAAACGTGTAAAAAAAATAAAAAATAAATCAGTCCAGTAATAGACCATCCGTCCTCTAACAGCTTCTGGCCTCAGGATGCTTACTTAGGAGCTCCAGCCTCCCCACAGCTATCAGGACCCGGATAAGGTGAGGCCAGAGAGGCACCACGGCCTCTCCACACAGCTTAAGAGGTGACGCCAAAGTCAGCCGTCTGGATAAGTACTATTTTGATAGCACATTGAAAAAGCACAACGAAGAGATAAAAAGTAAAAACTACTCCCAATGAATGCAAAAACATCTACAATGAACAAAGTATCAAAGTGCTAAGTATTGACAGGCACTCACCCCGCACCGGCTCCACCCTGCCTCCCTTGCCTCGCCCTATTCCGGGTTCTGCTGCACCTGGGAGGCCCTGCCTGTGCACAGCCTCCCCTCCTTGCACAGCCTCCCCTCCCCGACGTAAAGGCTTCTGATTGAACCTTAATTCTCCATGATTAAGCCCAGGGATCTGGGGGCCTAGCAGCACCGCAGGAGGGAGGCCCTGGCAGGGGCAGGCCAGGCTGGGCCTCCCTGGGGGAGAGGGGAGACCGGGAGGGAGGGAGGCCGCTGAGTGGCTGGAGCGGAAGCCGGAACTTAATGAGCCCCTCAGGATTAATTACCGGGCCCAGGAGCAGGCTGAGAAATCTATTACCCGAGCCTTTCCCAGACTCCGGGCTTCCCTCCTTCGCTCCATCATTTCCCGCCCCACCCCCCAAACCTCCTCCCCATTCTTTTCCAACAAAATATATTTATTTTAAAAATGCACCTTTATATCCTACCGTGGAAACCCAGATATGTATTTTTTTGAGCGGAGTAGATGGTGTCCATAAATTTGGGAGGATATACATTGAAATGAACATATAACTGTTAAAAAATGATCTGCGTGGTCCTGGTTGGAACCGTAGTAACAGCAGCCGCCCTGTGAGTACTTGAGTATGCGCTGAGTGTTTACACAGTTGGCTCAGCTCTTCTTGTCCCAACAGTAGCTCTGGGGGTGCCAGCTCTCATGACCCCCCACTTTGCAAGTGCTTCTCGGACTGTAGGAGCTGCGTTCCTGAGCCCCGCTGTCTGCATCAGGGTGGGTTCTGACTTGAGATCTTGTCCTGCAAAGCCCCACCAGGCTGCTCTGTCCAGGGCAAGCCACTCTGGGTTCCAGCTGAGACCAGAATTTGTGACATTTTTTTTCTCTCCTGCCTCCAAGCATTCGCCTCGGCCGTTCCCTCCACAAGGAATGCCTTTCCTTCTGACCTGTGCATCCTCCTCGGTCTTCAAAACTCAGGGTGCAAGTCTGCCTGCAGGAGGCTTTCCTTGTGAACCCCACACTGAGGCTTCACCCACCCCACCGTGGGCACCCTGTCTTCCGCCCAGCCTGACCCCTCGGGCAGGTAGGATATCAGTAGTGGGGGAGGGGGGCACCCGTGGCTCTTGGAGTCTGTGGGGAGAGGGGCCCCCCGCTTGTCCTTCGTCTCCCTCCTTCAAGCACCGTTATCTCTCCATCTTACAGGGCAGGACACTGAGGCTGGGGGAGAACCGACGACCTAAGTCACACACCAGGGGGGTGGGGGGCGGGGGACAAGGCCTGGTGACTCAACTCTGACGCTGGTGACAGGAGTCGCCTCCTGGGTCCACGGCCCCTCCCCCGTTGTGCAGATGGGGAAACTGAGGCGCTGAGAGGCAAACCGGCCTTGCTGAGGTCACACGGCCGGTCCTCGGGGTAGAGACGGGGACAGTGCCATTGTCAGAGGGGGAGTGGATCTGGAAGGGTGAGGTTACAAAGGCAGCAATAGTGTTATGGGAGGAGGAGCAAGGGGGGGGCAAGGAGGGGGGAGGAGGGTGGGACCCACGGGGACACCGAGGCTCTGCCCCCTTCCCTGTCTCTTCTCCACCTCCCTCTCTGGGCCTGTGTCTGGTCAGCTGGCTGCCGGGTGGGGTTGGGGGGGAATCTCACCATTTCCTTGGGGCAAGGGAATTAAACGGTGCCAAGCGGGGCAAGGTGACCCCGGAGGGACAGCCGGCCAACCCCCCAGGCTTTCTCTGGCCACCAAAGGTCCAAAATGCATGTGGGAAGGCTTAGGTCCTCGTGTCTCTCTCTTTCTCTCACCCCTGCCCCTCGATCTCATAACACCCCCAGACCCCCGCCCTCATGTTTAATTCATTTCACGGCTAATTAGAGCCAGGCTGGGGGAGGGTCATGGTGACCTTGGCCTCCCGCCCCCCGCCCTTCCTGCCGCTGGGGAGACCGGGGAACGGTGGGGGCAAATTCAAGGGGCTCTGTGTCCCCCTCTGCACCCCCAGCCTCCCAGCACCTCCTCCCAGGGAGCATGCTCCTCATGGCTCGGGAAACTGTGGGTGGCGGGGGGGGGGGCAGGCGGGGCAGGCAGGATGGGGGCGAAGAGGTGGGATTTCCAGCTCAGGCCAACTGCACTCCAGGGTCAGGATGCTCCTTCTGTCCCGCCCTCCCGTCCACCGATCGGGATTGATAAAAATACCTGGGGGGGGGGGAGGGGATGGGTGCAGGTGGGTCCCCCAAGGCCCCAGGTCCCAGGGCACCAGGCTGAATATTCAACAAGAGTGAATAGTCACCAACGCTCCGGGTCACATGAGATCCCGCCGTTGAGTGTGGCACGTGGCTCTCTGAAAATGTTAGCCACGGTGACGGCCACGGTCCTGGAGGACTTACCGTGGGCCAGGCGGGGGACTGAGCAACCTTGGCACTTATCACCAGGCCAGGATCAGAGGCGCCAACAGGGCTGGTGAGCGAGATAAATACTATTTGAAGCCATAGTCTCAAGAGTTCAAACCAATGCAAAACAAAGGCCACGTGGAACAAAATCGCCAATGTTTTTTTTTTTTTTAATGTGTATTTAATTTTGAGAGAGACAGAGAGAGAGAGAGAGAGAGAGCAAGAGAGCATGAACGGGGGAGGGGCAGAGAGAGAGGGAGCCACAGCATCCGAAGCAGGCCCCAGGCTCCAAGCTGTCAGCACAGAGCGGGACGCAGGGCTCGAACTCGTGAACCGTGAGATCATGACCTGAGCTGAAGTCGGACACTTCACCGACTGAGTCGCCCAGGCGCCCGAGCTATCCAATGTTACAGACCACTCTGACGCCCTGCTGGCCTCCCCACCTCTTGGCCCAGGTGGGACTTTGTTCTTCCCTCCCCGCTGGCTCCCACTGTGGGAAACAGGGGTGGGCATCCCCGTGACATCAGCCCTGCACAATAGCTCGCTCTCTCTCTCTCTCTCTCCCCCCCCCCCCCCGCATCCCCCGGAGGTCAAAGACCCCAGCTTCAGGCATCAGCATCGGGCAACCTGCGGCTGGGGGCCCAGCCTCGATGCCCCCATTTGTCCCCCGTAGGAGCAAAGCCTCTCTCTCACTTCTGTTTCCCATAATCAAGGTGGGTGGTAGAGACCAGGTCCCCCCCGCCACCCCCCCCTCAGAGACCACCATTCACGAGGCCCTCCTCCGCGGACAAGCACAAACCCCCCAAATTCCGGTTCAGACACACGCTGTAGGCCAATCATGGATCAGTGCTCAGCTTCCGCAGCCAGCCGTCCTGGGTTCAAGTCCCAGCTCGACCTCGAGCAAGCCGTGTGACTCGAGGCCGACCGTTTACCCTCCTCGGCCAAATGCCGCTGGATGAAACGAGTGCAACGGGCGCACGGGGCAAGCTGAGGCCGCCGCCCGGGTCCCCGCCGTCGTGCGGGGCGGGCCGGGCGCAGAGCTGAGCGGCCGAGGCTCGGGGCGGAGGCGGTGGGGGTGGGGGTGGGACGAGCGGGAGGCCGCGCGGCCCGGATCCGCGCTCGGCGGCGGCGCCGAGCGTTTCCATGGCAGCCTGGCGGGAGCCGGCCGGAGCGATTAGGCGTCCCGCGTCGCTGCTGCTAAAAATAGCCCGCGCCGCACCGGGCTCATTAGCCGCTGGGCTTTTGGCCGCCAGGTACCCCCTCCCGGCCCCCCTTCCCGCTGGCGCCCGGGCGCAGGAGGATGCGGCGGGGACGCGCGGCCCCGGGGCCCGGCCCTGCTCCCCGAGATCGTCCCCAGAGGCAGATCTGATCTCCCTGCGGCCGCTGCCCCTGAATCCTTCCTTGGCTCCCCATCGCCCTCGGCTCCCCTGACCGCCCTGACCCCCTCTGGATGCCTCTCAGGGGCTCGCAGCCGCCGCAGCCGCCGCTGCTCGGGGCCCCCCTGCCTTCTCCCCCTCCGCCTGTCCTGCCTCAGCGGATGCATCGCCTCCTCCGGGAAGCCCGAGTCCCGCCCAGCCCAGCTCGGCCCTCTTCTGGGCGCCTCGTCTCGCTAACCTGCGAGCTCTTGGAGGGAGGAGAGAGCGCGCTCCAGCCCCGGTGGCGGTGGCGGGAGAAGGACACGGCACACAGCCCGCGTTCAGGCTTTGTGGAAAGAGCCAGGGAAGGAAACGATCCATGTGGGATGCGGGGATGTCCTGGGGGAGGAGGGGTGGGCGCTCCGACTGTGCGTCCCCACAGCCCTCCGTGGGCCAGGCTCAGCCATCTGCTTCCTTTGCAGAGGGTGGCCCGGCTGCGTGACCCCGCCGAGGCCACTGGCTCTCTCTGGTCTGCTTTTGGGGAAGCAGTGGGCAGGATTTCCGGAGCCGGGAAGGGCAGTTCCGCGGCCGGCCACATGGTGGCCCGTTTGGCACGCTACAGCTTGGTTGCAGCAAGGCTGGGCCGCGCACAGGGGACTTCCGGGGAGATCAGGAGGCGGAGATGGGGCGCTGGGCAGTTTGCAGCAGGGGAGGGTTAGCGGGAAAGAGAGGAAGTCCGGGGCCTGCAATATGGGTGGTGACGGTGTGCAAAACTTTTGATTATCGGAGACCTGTTGTTGCCATGATTCCACGACCCCGTCTGTGAAACCGTTAAGACCGTGGCTTCAGTGAAAGAGAAGCTCACCGTTCGTGTCCTCACTGTCCCGGCATCATCCCAGGCTGCCGCAGTGGCCCCACAATCACCAGGGACCAGACTTCTTTTACCTTGTTCCTCTAGCCCCTCAGCTGAACTCCCATCTGTGGACCATAGTGGCTGCTCCAGCTCCTGCCATCACAAATACCTCCCAGCCGAGAGGGCGGAGGCGGGAGGGGAGAAGGGTTGGAGGAGGGCCTGTGCATCCGTGCTGAGGTTACAACCTGGAAGTTACATGAGTGATTTATGCTCATGCCCTGTCTTCCACTCTGTAGCCAAATGGTCACGCTGAGCTGCAAGGGGGGCTGGGAAGTATAGTCTTTAGCGGGGAAGGTTCTCTTTCTTTCTTTTTCTTTCTTTCTTCTTTCTTTTCTTTCTTTCTTTCTTTCTTTCTTTCTTTCTTTCTTCTTTCTTTTCTTTCTTTCTTTCTTTCTTTCTTTCTTTCTTTCTTTCTTTCTTTTTTCTTTCTAAGTTTATTTATTTATTTTGAGAGAGAGCAAGGGAGGGGCCAAAAGAGAGAGAGAGAGAGACAGAATCCCAAGCAGGCTCTGTGCTGTGCTGACAGTGCGGGGCTCGACGCAGGACTCGAACCCCCCACCCCCACCCCCACCCCCACCCGCCCCCGGCGCCCCTGGGCAGATTCTATTTCTAAAGGAGAAAACAGAATGAATATCAAGGGCCAGCTCGCAGCCTCTGCCACTGAGGGGGCTGGGAAGGAAGAGTGGACCTTTGTGACTGTTTCCATGATCCTAGCAGAGTGATGCCCTTTCTCCTCGATCTCTGGACAAGGAGACTGGCACGACCCCGTCCTGCTCCCTCTCCCCCTCGCTCACTCTGCTCCAGCCACACGAGCCTCCTTACTGTTCCTCCAGCATGCCAGACTCAGT
Organism: Leopardus geoffroyi; assembly: GCF_018350155.1. Lineage (NCBI taxonomy): Eukaryota > Metazoa > Chordata > Mammalia > Carnivora > Felidae > Leopardus > Leopardus geoffroyi. The sequence goes on along the minus strand of NC_059331.1, from coordinate 4,074,803 downwards.
CCTGCCCAACAAGGGCCCTCGCACAGGCTTCCCTCCGCCTGGGATGCTCTTTCTCCACATCTCTCCATGGCTCCCTCCTTCCCGTCCTTCAGCTCTCTGCTCAGCTGTCACCCTCTCCGAGACCTTCCCCGAACGCCCTGTTTAAAATTACAACCTGCCCTCCCTCCCCTCTTCCTGCCCCTTCCAGAAGCCTTCCCTGCCCTCATATTCTTCCGAGCACTTTGCACTCTTTAAAGCCCTGTAGGTTTACTCGCTCTGTCTCCCCCACCAGGCCGTGAGCTGGACCAGGGCAGAGCTTTCCGCCTCTTACGTTCGCTGTCGCGGTCCCAGTGCCTGGACCAGTGCCTGGCCCTCCGTCGGGGCTCAGGAAATATTCTGAACGACAGCCCTGAGTATATAAAGAATTCTCCTTTACAGATATGGAAACTGAGGTCCTAGGGGGAAGGGCGATTCACCCACGGTCCCATGGTGGTGGGCAAAATATGGCCGCGTTGCCCGCCTGGCTCCCATCTCCTCTCTGTCGGCCTCTTTCCCCACCTTTCTCCCCCCCCCCCCCCCCCCCAGTGAGCTACTCACCAGTTTTGGTTCAGGTTCTGCTTGTGTTTCCTGGAGCACATTCCTGATGCCTGAACACATTTCTGATGCTTGCAGCAGCCGAGACGAGCCTGTGCCTGGGCCCCTGGCCGCTGTGTCGCATTTCAATGCCACGCAAGTATAAAGGCACGTGCAAATTTAAAATCGCACCCGAAGTTCTTCCGGCCCCGATTGTAGAGGTGTGGAGAGATGAGGCACGGCTGGGGGGGGGGGGGAGGGCCCCGGGAACACGGCCAAGAGCAGACAGAGGTGGAGGTGCACGCCTCTTGCTTCCTCCCCGCTGTTGGGCGAGGCTCACTGCCACCCAGGGTGGGGCAAAGCTTTGGTCTCGGGTTCGAATCCTGCCTTGCGTGGCCTCAGGTATCTTCTTTTCCACCCGCCCCCGGCCTCAGGTTTCTACTGAGAAATAGCCCACTGTGTGCAGAGCCTGGCCTACGGACGGTGCTCCCACGAGGCAGGAAGGTGAGGACATCAACTGGCTCCCCGAGGCTGCAGACCACCCCCCCCCCACCCACCCCAGACCCTCTTCACCTTCCCGGCCTCGCTCCCTATTCCCTCGGCCGCCCTGTGCCAGGTTTCTGTTTAGTTTAATAATCTCCCGAAAGTTTAATTGTTGTTTTATTCATCCGTGACCTTTTTCTCTCATCTGGAGACGTATTATTGCTAATCTACAAATTTCAAGAACCAGATTTATTTGCAAAACCAATTACCTGCCTATGCAAATGACCTCTTTCTTCGCCCGCCTCCCAGGCCAGCTGGCTGGTGGGGGGAGAGGGGGGAGCCGCCGCCCGCCCCCGTTAGAGCCGCTGCTCAAACGCTTGGAAGCCAACTTATCTATAATTCCTCCGAGTGGGGCAGCCCTCTCGGCCCAGGAGTTAATTAGAATCGCAGTAATCAAGGAGGCCCTGACCCCACATCTCTCAGCTCTGACCTCCTAGAGGGGCCTCTTGAAGTGGCCGGAGGCTCTGATTGCCTTCCTACCTGGCCCTTCTGACGGGAACGACGCCCGTTCAGTCGTTCGCTCGCTCATTCGTTCGTTCACTAATTCAGAATCGCTCGCGAGAGTGGCCTGTGTGCCAGGCACTGTTCTAGGCTCTGGAGGCGAAGCAGGGGACAGACAGGCCGGCCAGGAAGGAAGATGTCTCCCTGTGTACGAAGCTGACAGCTGAAGAGAGAGAAAACAAGCGAGATCAATACGGAAAAGCCCCGTTCCTGGAGGGCTTTCCCCGGCATCGTGGCCAGCCTGATGCGTCCTTCTACGGTCTCAGTTCACATGTCACCTCCTCAAGGAAGCCTCCCCTGATCACCCCAGCTAGCGGGCACCTTCCCCGAACCGTGAAGTCCCCTTTCCCTGCTCCCTGAAGTTAGATTAGGCGTTTGTGTGCTGCCTTCTGTCTCCCACAGCTTAAATATCAGCCCCTGGAGGACGGAGGGGCCGTGGTTGTTTTGGGTACAGCTGCATCCCCAGCACCCAGAGCGGCACCTGGGCGCTCCACAATCCTTTGTTGAATGAATGAATGAGTGAATGAGTGAATGAACGCGTGGACGGACGATGGATGATGCAGGGGGCAGAAGGCCCTGCTTGTCATCGTGCGGAGGACACGATAACTTCTCCCTGTGGTCGTCTTGGCCTCGGCAATTTACCTCGGCCTCTGGGGCCGAAATGTTCCCATTTCACAGACAGAACACGGAGGCTTCCAGAAAACAACAGCTCAGGGGTCTCCCTCAGGGGTCCTCAGGGCTCCTGCAGCTGCCCCAGCAGAAGGAAGGGACAGAGAGGTCATGGGTCAGAGCCCGGGCTGGCGGGCAGGACCTCAAGTTCTCTGGCCACGCCCGGGTCTCCTTCCCCTGGGCTTTGAGACTCCACCCACCTCTGGTTTCCCTCCCACCTCTCAGGCCTCCTCCTCTCCTTTGCCTCCTGCCCATCCCCCTGGAGACTCCCCAGCGGCCCCCCCACCCCGCCCCGTCCGGGGGGCAGCAACCTCCCCTGAAACCCACTCCTTGTCCACGGTCCTCACATCATGTCCAGGACCCGCTTCACGTGCCCTGCCCTTGAGCCGTGGGGCATCTAGCTCTTCTTTGCGTATGCTGTTCCCTCTGCCTGTGACACTGTTCCCCTTTGGAGCCCTGTCTGTCCTCCCAACCTGATTATCACCCCTCCTCCCCGCTCCCGCTCCGGGGTTATATATCCCAGAGCCGGCCGAGTGTGTCTTAAGGAACCGTCACAATTTCAACAATGTAACATTTATCTTTCCAACTAGATGCTAAACTCCCTCTGAGCAGGGCCCGCCGGATCTCCCAGTATCTCCAGAGCTCTCACAGCCCCTCACCACCCCCCACCCCGTTCCTGTGCCCCCCCCCAATGTCTATGGCTAAGCATCTCCTCCTGTCTCGGAATGCAACCCCCCCCAGCCCTCCCGCCTCCACCCCTCTCAATTCATTCAATCCCGGGCCACCCGCGGATTCAATTATTCTGCTGCTGGGGCGGCCCGGCAATTTTCTTCTGGGGCTGAGAAGCTGCGTTCCGTCTGTGTGACTTTGAACAGCACAGCGACCCAGAGACAAAGACGCGGAGACAAACAGGGAATAGGAGAGAGACAGAATCAGAGAAGCAAATCGAAGGAAAGACATAGAGACAGAGTGACACAGAGACACGGAGGGGAGAGGCTGGGAGAAAGTCAGCCTGGGCTAACCTCACCCGATGACCTCAGGCCTTCAACTTGTTTCAAAACAGTGACCACTCTGCGAACGTTCCAGAATGTCCCCCTCACGACCTCGTGTCGCTCCCCCATCCTTCAACACGCACACACACACACACACACACACCCAGCCCAGACTTTGCCGAGGACACTGCTATCGGCCAGAACAGCTCTGACAGGAAACGGGAGCTTTTTGGAAGGTAGTGAGCCCCTCATCCGGAGAGGAGTCCAAGCAGCGACTGTGCACTAGAAGTTCCTTTCAGATTCCAAATGTGTTCAAGGTGCCCATTTATTCTGCAGACAGGCCTTTCATTTTTTCTGAGCACGTATTAAGTACCAGGGCCTGGGCAGGGAGGAAGAGAGAGGGAAGGGAGGGAGGGGAGGGAATGGGGCAGGTCGTGCAGAGAGCACGGGGAGGGGAGGACTTGGGCGGCTACCCCAGGCAGGGGAGAGCCCTGGAGGGCTGTGGGCAGAGGGAAGAGAGACCTGAGTCAGGCTTCCCCTTGGCGGCTGCTGGGGAGTATCTATCTAGCCCCTCTCTGGCTTTGGCTGCGTGACCTTGGCCACGTCCCCCACGCCCCTGCTCTGGCCCCAGCCCCTGTCTCCACACAGAGGTGACGGGCAAAGCCATCTCTGCGCACCTGCCGTGGCCCCACTGCCTGAGCCGCCTCGGGGAGCCTTGATGACTCCGGTGCCCCGTATCACGGGTGGTTATCTGCACGCGCGAACCCTCCCGGGAGATTTGCAGACAATAATGAAATCACCGAATCTCGTGATCGGAGACTTAACAGGGACGTCCTCGGCAGCTGGCGCCACCTCTCCCCAGGGAGACGTTCCCAAGGCAAGGAGAGAAGACACTTCCTTCACATTCAGCCTCCCCTGCCAGGAGCCCCGAGCAGAATCAGCCTCTCCCTGGAGAGGGATCTGGTGGGACTTTCTCATTCATTCAGCCTGTGTCGGAGCCTCTCAAGTTCTGGCCAGGCTCCCTCCTTGCCGTCTGGTGCTGGGCAACTCTCCTCCTCCCTGGACTCAGGTTTCCCTAAACTGGCTCCCGACGCTGTTTCCAAGCCACCTTCCGAGCAGAAGGTGGGGTCCCCCCCTCCCGTGGGAGGCAAAACCTTTCCTTGCGCCCCACCCCCACCCTTTTTTTTTTTTTTTAAATGTTCATTTAGGCTCCAGGCTCTGAGCTGTCAGCACGGAGCCTGACGCGGGGCTCGAACTCACAAACCGTGAGATCATGACCTGAGCCCAGGTCGGAGGCTTAACCGACTGGGCCACCCAGGTGCCCCAAGGTTTTCTAGTCACTCCCTCATTCCTTCCAGGTTTTCTAAGCTTTCTACGCTCTAGAGTTCATGCTCAGTGATCATGAGCGGTGGGGCTGGGAGCCCTTGCTTTCTGGGATGATATTAAACATACTCAGCCACAGGACCCACCAAGGAGACTGGCAGTGCTGGGGTAAGTCCCAGCAGCTCTGTTCGGGGCCAGACCTTGAAGGAGGCCCGGCGGGCTCAGGGATAGACCTGGGGAATGGGCAGGAGACATCCTTGATTCGCCAAGCATTCCTGGACAGCGATAAGCCCACGGTCACGGCCAAGCCCGGAACGCAAATTGTCTTGCTCCCCATCTGCCAGTGCGTTGGCCGGAGGCTTCCAGAAGTCCGTTCTGCCATTCCCCGGCACGTATTGGCCTTCCGTCTTAAGAGGACCTCAGGAGGGGCGCCTGGGGGGGCTCAGTCGGTTGAGCGTCCGGCTCCGGCTCGGGGCGTGATCTCACGGTTTGTGAGTTTGAGCCCCACCTTGGGCTCGGGCTCGCTGCTGTGAGCACAGAGCCTGTTTCGGATCCTTTCTCCCCCTCTGTCTGCTCCTCCCCTGCCTGTGCCCTCTCAGAAATAAATAAACATTAAAAAAAAAAAAAAAAAAAAGAGGGCTTCAGGTGTTGGAAAGGAAAGGCCAGCGGATCCTCAGCGAGCCTCCATGGCCAGTAGCAGGGACTGGGTTGGCAGGGAGGGGTCCCCTTAACGGACCCCTCGGCCAGAGGGTTCTGAGAGCCCCTGGCCAGGCCCCGGTTCTGCCTGCAAGCCTGGGAAAAGCATCCCTGGCTCCTGAGCCCTCCCGAGAAGGTGGACGGAAAACGAGGCTAGTGGGATGCCTGGTGAAGTGGAATTTAACATGTTTTAATCAGAAGGAACTGCCAGCCACCTTTGCTTTGTAGAGTGGAGACAGCTAAACTCTACGAAGCAGAACTCCTTCATCTGGGGAGAGCCGAGTGAGGGATTCCTCCTCCGTTTCCTTATGTTTAAGTGGGTGCCCATGATTATGGCGGAGGGTGATGACGATGCCGTCATCCGCCGAGCCAGCCCCAAATCCAACAGCCGAAAGCACTGAGCATTTACTTGGGTCCACGAGTCTGCAGATCAGCTGGGCGATTCTGCTCGTCTCATCCAGCCTCGGTCCTGACTCTGCACTCAAGTAGTCAGCTCCGAGGGTCTCGGCTGGGCGCTCTTGTTGGGGGTCAGCTGGCCGCCAGCGGGGACAGCTAGATTTTCTTCCGCGATCATCTTCCATGATGATCAAGGATGTTCGTCTAGGCAGACCAGCCTGGGGTTGCTCGCACGGAGCTGGGCTCCAGGAGAGGGAACGGGAGCATTCGAGGCCTCGACTCCGTTCTAATTGAAGGTGGAGACGACTGTGGCCTCAGCTGACCCTTTGGTTGCAGCCTTTTGAGAGATCCTGGAGCAGAGGAGCAGCTAAGTTGTGTCTGGGCTCCCAGTCCACAGAAACTGTCAGATGATAAATGAGTGTTGTTTTAAGCCGCTAAGTTTGGGCCCATTTGTTACGCGGCAACAGCTAGCTGATACACCTCTCCCCAAACTCCTTGATGTGCAGAGCTCCTTCCCATCTGAGGTCCTCTCTGATGGGTTGAGGTGGCCCTGATGGAGATCTAAGGGCGGGAAAGGTCACTCAGTGATGTCCCAGTGGGGACTTAGTCACAAGGAAAGAAGGAGGGGACCGGGTTCCAATGCAGGGCATGGTGGGGATGGAAGTCCTACGTCACTCACTTCTGTCGTGGTGTGTAGCTTGGTGATTGGGGCCCCACTGGGGTGCGTGCAAGGCTCTGGCTTAGGACAAGCAGGGAGAAGGAAGCAGGACTGCACAAACACGTGTTCAACACCGTCACCTTGGGGCAGCCACAGAAGTAACAGCAGGAATGGCCCATCTATCCCACCATCTGGCCCTCCCCCCGTCTGATGTTTGAAAGTGTGACCGAGCTGGGGACTGAGAAGGGTCTCGGGGGTCTTGGACAATTTGAGGGAAATGTCAAGAGGGCAGCCAGTGGGAATGTGCGAGATCCGTGGGAAGAATGAAGGAGAACTGACCTGGCCCGCATCCTTCCTTGGAACAGAGCCTTGGATTTCCCTGGGGAAGAGACCTCCCTGGACTTGGTTTTACTTCATGAGGTTCAGGCCGGGTTGGCTTCAGCCTGGGCGCCAGGTACGGAAGCGATGACCAAGTGCAACAGCCCCACCCATATGCCCTTGAACTCGCCTTTGCACGCCAGCCTGCGGCCGAAACAGGCAACCTGCTCTCTGGAGATCTTTTCCCGGCTGCCAGAGCTCACTTGGCCCTGGGCAGGCCAGGCCAGAAGGCGGGAGAGTTAACGCAGCCCTCGGGGAGTCGGTGGGTAAATAGGGCAGCCACCTGACCCTACTGTTGGGGTAACTCCAAGGCACGACCTCTACCGTATCCCAGAGACCCCTCCACAGCCACCAGCTCGCCAGTACCCCTGTATTGGCCACTTCCCTTCCCATCTCACTTTCCTCTCTTCCTTGATGCTTCCTGGGATCAACCCATAAACTACCTGTCCCCTCCTGCCCCACCCCCCCAAATCCTTGCCTCAGTGTCCCTTTTTTGGGGATGCCCCAGCAAAGACACCCAGTGTCGGCCAGTCGGGGGATGCTAAACCTCTGGCTTCAGTGATTGGCTCAGGGCCACCCACCACGTCCCAAGCTGGCCCAATCAGAGTGAGCTCCTGGACATTTGCTGCGTTTGGGGGGAAAGTTCTGCTATGGGGGCGAAGACACTTTCCCCTCTGCCTCAGAGTTTGCTGAGCCGGTGGGAGCCTGGTCTGATCACCACGATGGAAACGCTCCCCTGAGAATGGGAGTTCCTGGAAAGGGAAACAGACACCCCAGAATTTTGCACAGCTTCTCATGACCTACAGCAGAGCCCCGACTTTTTCCACCTGGTGTTTGAGGCCTGGCGGTTTATTCCCCCCTCTCCTCTTGATGCTCTAACGCCCTGTGTAACTTCCAGCCTCTACCCCTTTGCTCCCGCCATTCGCCCACCAGGACTTCCCCCTCCCCTCAGTTTCTCCAGGATCGTAAGGCCCAGATCAAACATTGCCTCTTCCAGGAAGCCTTCCGGGGCTGCCCTGAAAGCTCCCAGGGCCTGATGCAGGATGCATCTACTGTCACCATCTGAAGTGGTTGCAACAGTTCACGGCCCTACGGGGCAGATTCTTTTTTGCAAAACCCACCTTGCAGACAAACGCGGAGACGTCGCAGTATCAACTCCCAGCCCAGCACTACAGGAGGAGTGGAGATGAGGACCCGGCCCGTGGCCCCCACGGCTGCTGCTTCTACGCCCTGCTGTCTGGCTGGTGCATCCTGCTGCTGAGTGTTTCTGTCATGGGCGGGCTGGCTGTCCTTGCCTGGGTGGCCCTGGCACGATGCCCCCTCCAGGATGCGGGAAGCTGGGCGGAGAGCGGGGGATGGAGGGATGAAGGGCGCCCGGGGTGGAGGCAGGAGGGTGGCAGGCAGCGAGGGAGGGAGGGGGCGAGATTGATCATCTGCAGAGCCCTGGGCCCACGTGGCCACGTGGCCTGTGGCTTTTGTGGAGATATGTCGCTTTGCAGACTCAGCACTTGGCCGGCTTCCTGTGACCGCCGTTTCCCCTGCCTCTGCCAGGAAAAGGGCCCACCGAGCCCCCTGGTGCCGCCCGATAACCCAGCAGGGGCCTCTGCGGCCTCTGTCAGGCAGCGGCTCTCTCCTCCGTGGTGGGGAGGGCAGTGGTCCGCAGCCAGGTGGACTGGGGTTCAAGTCCTGGCTCTACCACGCACTGCACGACCTTGGAGTGCCCTTCCACCTCCCTGCGCCTGCGCGCTCTCCTTTGTAACACCCTCCTCTAGCCGCTCAGCTCAGAAGTGAACCCCGGAGGCTGGTGCCCACGTAGTAAGGGACCATCCCCGATAATAGCAATGATACAAATCACCAGAGTGGCCGGCACAGCATGGTGGCGGAGGAGGCACGGGCTTTGCGATCGCACGTCCGTCCGCGGGTCTAAATCCCAGCTTTTGGAATTTATGGGACTCGGGGTGGGGAGGGGGGTGGGGGGACCACCCTGAGGCTAGCGGTTTGGCGTCTGGGGGCCTCGATGTTCTGACCTGGGCCATGGGTGTGGTGGTATTTTTCCCCTTGGGGAGGCCCGAGAGGGCAAAGGCTGCAATCCGCAGGGGGCACGGCCAGCCAGCCAGCTGACTTCCAGAGAGAGAACATGCTGGGGTGTCAGGGGTGCGGGGTGCTCGGTGTAGTCCCCAGGGTCCTAAAACGTGGAAGAGGGGGGCCGGGGAGGGGGGAGCAGAGAGAGGACAGGGCGAAGACTCGACCAGCCCTGGCTGGTTGTGAAGATGGGAGGAGGGGCCGGGAGCCAAGGGATGCGGGCGCCCCTGGAAGCTGGAAGACGGGCAGGAAGCGGTTCTCCCCCGGAGACTCCAGAAGGAACCCGCCCTGACTGCACCTTGGTTCTAGCCCCGCGAGAGCTGACGTCCAGAAGCTCAGGATCAGGCATTTTCCTGTGATTTTACTAAAAACTTCATAACATGTGCTAATTTGTTACAGCAGCCTTAGAAAATGAATACAGATATTGTCAGACGCAAGGGTCCGGGGACGTCGCGAGGATCCAGGGACGTCCCTCGTTCTTTCCCTCCACCCCCCCCCCCCCCTTCCCCAACTCCCATACTCACCTTCTTCCTCACCTGCCAATCACGGCTGGCTGGAGGGGGTGGAGGGCTGGCACTCTGTTAAAGACTACATTTCCCAGACTCCTTTGCAGCTAGCTAGCCAGGCATGGCCATGTGACTGAGTTCTGGCCAATGAGATGTTGGGAGTGGCTTCTGGGAAGATTCCTTAAAGGAGACAGTCCTTTGGAGAAAGCCTTTGTCCTGCCACCCTTCTGCCTTCCTGGGGCCGGCACGAGAGTGTGATGGTCAGCTTTGGCAATCACTTTAGATCCATGAGGAGCAACATGGTAGACGTACTGAGGAAGACACGGGTCTATGTTCTTGAAGAGCTGAGTGTATCATCCCTGGATGAGGAAGCAAGCCATCCATTTATTTAGGAAACACCTAATGAACATCTTCCATATGCCACTGAGAACACGTGAACAAAACAGACACAAATTTCTGCCTTCGGGGAGCTGGCGCTTGGAGGGGGTAATGAACAAATACAGTGTCAGGAAATGATATGAGCTGGGGAGAGAAAAAAGAAAAAGGGTAAAAGAGAGACTACAGAAGGACCGATCAGCTTGGTTCTTGGCAGAAGCGCTTTTTGAATAAAGACCTTAGTGTTTTGTTGTATAAAATGAAAAAAAAAATTTTTTTAACGTTGAAACAGAATAACTTGGATTTTTCTAGAACTCGCGGCCAAAGGCGCTGCTATGAGTGTGCCTTTCTTTGCGTTCTCCTACCACGTCCCCGGGTGGGGAAGGACTATACCCATCCTGTTTTACAGATCAGGAGACTGAGGCTGGGAGGGCGCGCTGACACGTTCGAGATCACACAGGTAATAAGAGGGGGGAGCCAGGATTTGAACCCTGGAGTAGGTGGCTGGGGGCCACAGAAGGTTTATGGAGGGCTGGGCGTAATGCAGTGAGCTGTATGTTCTGGCGATGAGATCAGGTGGGGGCCGGAAGGTGCGTGAAGAGACGTGTCCTACCTCCACACCTTTGCCTCTGCAGTCTCCCCTGCCCAGGACGCCTTCTTGCAATCCCAGCAGCAACCACACCTCCTCCGGGAAGCCCTCCTGGTCCCCCACTACCACTGGCTCATCATGCCCTGTGGCTGAAAGCTCAGAGTGTCTGGGGACAAGTCCCTCCTCCTTCCCCAGCCTCTGTGCCATCATGTTTATGCATCGCTCTGGAAAAACCTGATTACATTCCAGCCTGACCTTCTCCCCCGTCGGCGGGGCCCATTACCTCGTCAATCACACGGCTCAGAGGGGGAAAAATTATTTTATCTTTAACGATACTTAAAACTGCTCAGCAGGGCGATCACGGGGAGTGGGCAGGGGCGGCCGCTGGGCCGTGAGCTCTGTGTCCCACGGGCTTATGATTTGCTCTCTGCCTGCCTTCCAGAAACTGCTTGAACCTTCCTATTCGTAGACTTAATTCTCCCCGCTCTGGGGCCACCCCATCTCCAAATGGGGCACATGCCTCCCTATCGTGCACGCTCTCTCCCTTTCTGCCTTGACTCAGTCTCTCTGACCCTGTCTTTCTGACTCCCTCTATGGCTGTCTCTCTTTTTGTCTCTGTTTTCAACACCCTGTAACGGAGATAGCGCAGTCATACCCATTTACAGTTCTGGAGACCGATGCACAGAGAGGCAAGGCTCTTTTTTCAAGGGTGCACAGCAATAATAACAAGGCTGAACTGGGGAAATTTGAAGCTATGTCCATTTGTCACCAGACCTGGTCCCTGCCGCTGGTCTAACCTGTCCCTGCATAGGAAGGAAAGCCCGTAATCCCTTCCCTCTGAAAGGAGCTTAGGAGTCTTGAAGGCTTTGGAAGGCTCAGACCCCAGGGTTGGGTTTGAGTCTGAAGTCAGCCCCTATGTGACCTCGGGCAGGCCTTGAACATCCTCTTGCCTCTCCTTCCTCATCAGGTGAATGGGGCCTCGTGGGTGGGTCTGTTGGGAACTGGGATCCTGACCATCGTGGTAGGACTGTCAGATAAAATACAAAATGCCCGGATAAATCACAAAGAATTCTCCATTAAGCGTAAGTGTGTCCCGGAAAAATGCAGGCCCAGTCCCGTCCCAGTCCCTCCTGCCCCCGGGGCGGCCCCGCCAGCTGCCCCATCGTGGCCCATCCCCAAGCCTGGTGCCTCCTTTCTCCAGGTGTCAATACCTCCCGTTCTAAATTTTGCCCCAGAAATCAATTAGGGCCCCGGGCGAGTTGATTATAAATCAGCCATTTTCATAATTGTTATGTCTTTAATAAATCAAAGCTGCGCCCGTCGCCGGCAAAAATGGAGCTGTTCCCTGGGGGTCATCAATTACCCAGGGGAAGACAGGGCCGCGTCCACGCTCCCCCGTCCTCCACCCGATCCGGGGGCGCAGCCGGCCAGCCAGGGAGCTCCTGGACCCGGGCCGGGCCGTTCCATTACGAAATTGCTTAAGCAGCGTTTTAAATAACAAAAAGGGATATCATTTCATTTTTTCGCCACGTGGAGATCAATACGCTGTCCTTCAGATGGCATGACGGATCATCTTGGCTGGCTTCTCCGAGTTAATCCAATTTCCCTGGGTCTGGCGGCTACGGGGCCTGCCAGCACGGCCCAGCCCGAGATGCATGGGCTCCCCGGGCCTTCCCGGCCCGGCCCCCCCCCCCCCCCGAGTGCCGTGGGTACATAGGACAGTGCGGGAAGCGGGGAGGTGGACAGGGTTCTCACCCAGGGACAGTTCTGCCCCCGCCACCCCAGGGGACGCTGAGTGATGTCTGGGGACATCTGTGGGTGTCACATGGGGGGAGCGCCTGGCACCGAGTGGGTGGGGGCCAAGGATGCTGGCCCCAGAGAATGAGTGTCAGCAGCCCCGGAGGTGGAGAAACCCTGCCTTGGGGGCCTCTCATGGAGGGCAGTTTGGGGTACCCCATCTTCTCTTCTGAGCCCTGTATCCTGGTTATTCCAAAGCTGGGAGGGACCAGGCATGCTGTGGTGGTGGAGAGACCCGGGCTCGAGTCCTGTGTCTGTGGCCGACGGTTGTAATCCAGAGAAAGCGGGCCGTTTATTTCTTCCACCATCACGCGTGCCCTCTGGGTCCTCGGATCCTGGAGTCAGTGGTTCAATCCAGCTGCTATGCATTGAGCACTTACGGTATACCAAGCACCGTGCTAAGTGCTGGGAATCCAGCCCCGGAGATGAAGGAGAAAATGCCTGTCCTCGTGTGGTTGAAATTCTAGTCAGGGGAGGGAGAGTCAGAGTGTAAATAAGAAAGGGAAGATGGTGATTTCAGAGCTCAGTGGAGGAAATAAAATGGGAAAGGACGGGGCTGGGCGGGAGGGGGCCGGTGGTCGTGAGCAGCTAGGACAGGGAAGTCGCAGGGCCGTGTATCAGTCAGGGTTCTGCAGAGAAGCGAAACCAATAGGACGTATACGTGTCTAGAAGGAGATTTGTCGTAAGGAATTGGCTCGCACGATCACCGAGGCTGACGAGTCGTCCGGTCTGCTGCCTGCACGCTGGAGCCCCAGGAAAGCAGGTGGTGTAAGCCCCAGTAAGTCCCAGGGAGGGCAGGAGAAGAGGGATGTCCCAGCTCAACCAGTCAGGGAAAGAGGGAGGGAGGGAGGGGGATGGGAAAGGAGGGAGAATTCTCTTTCTGTGAATGAACCATCACAGGAGGTTACTCTGAGGACGTGATGTCGCAGCAGGAGCCCTGGCGGGGGGGGGGGGGGGGGCCGGGGACGGTCGCGGGGAGGACAGGATCTGGGGAACCAGGGCAGTCCGAGAACCAAGGCAGGGGTGCGGCTTTAGGGGCCGTGTGTGAGCGGCCTCTGCTGGTGAGAGGCAGCATCGCAACCTTGCTCTAGTGGCCCCGCGGAGGAGGACAGAGCAAAAGCGGGTCGGGCTTCGTGTGGCTCCGGGGGTGGGGGGCAGAGTTAGGGGAATCCTCTGTAACAGGCACAGATCCTTCAGTCTGGGAAGGCTGTTGCTTTCGATTATTCCTGTGACCGTTGTGACAAAGTATCACAGACGGGCACACGTGTATTCTCTCACAGTTCTGGAAGCTACAGGTCTGGAATCAGGGTGTTGGCAGGGCCCTGCTCCCTCCAAAGTCTCCAGAGGAAGAGGCTTCCGGCCTCTTCCAGCTTCTGGTGGCCCCGGGGCATCCTTGGCGTCTGGGGGCAGACCTCCCGTCCCTGCCCCACCCTCCCACGGGCGTCTTCCCTGACAGTCTTCATGTGACACTGTCCTCTCTGGGTGTGGGCCCAGGTCTCCGCCTCCCCCTTCTCGTAAGGACACCACTCACCCTGGACTTGGGCCCACCCCTAATGACTTCATTTAACTCAATTATGGTGGCCAAGACTCGATTTGCAAATAAGGTCATGTTCACGGGCATTGGGTGTGAGGACTTCAGCATAACTTTTTGGAGGGTACACGATTCAACCTATAACGCCTGGCTTTGGGACTTCCTCCTTCTGTGGGCAAGCTACTTTGACCTCGCTGAGCCTCAGTTTACTCATCTGTAAAATGGGGTTGATAAGAGAACCATGGTGCTTAAATGGCAGCAACACGGAGAAAACAGAGAGCGCGGAGCCTGGCGCAAGTTGCCCGAACTTCTACTCACAGAGACATTCCCCCCGCCCCACCCCAGTTTACTAGGCTCTTCTGTAATTTGAGAGAGGAGGGAGGAGTTTGGAGAGAGTCTAGGGGCAATAAGGAGGGAGAGGGAGAGGTGGACGGTCCCAGTAGGGCAGAGCTGGCCCACTGGAATTTGAATAATTTGTGGTGAGTTGAATAAAGGTACTATTTCTGGTTTTTAAAATATCTATTTATCGGGGGGGGCACCTGGGTGTCTCAGTTGGTTGAGCATCCGACTTCACCTCAGGTCATGATCTCGCAGTTCATGGGTTTGAGCCCCGTGTGGGGCTGTGTGCTGACAGCGTGGAGCCTGGAGCCTGCTTTGGATTCTGTGTCTCCCTCTCTCTCTGCCTCTCCCCTGCTCGTGCCCACACACTCTCCCTCTCTCCCTCTCAAAAATAATAAATAAACATTAAAAAACATTTATTTTTGAGAGAGAGACCGAGGGTGAGTGGAGGAGGGGCAGAAAGAGAGGGAGACAGAATTGTTATAGATGCATATAGATGCTAAGGTTGATGAAAATAAGTAAAGCAGGGCAGATACAAGTGCAGCCAGTTCGTGAATCTTCTGTCTCTCCCCCCCCCCATCCCCTTAGCTGTCAGCAGCTCCCCCTTCAACCCTTAGGGAAGCAGATTTAGGATGAATGTGACAGAGGGAAGAGAGAGAAAGAATCTGGATTCTTGCCGACCTGTTGGAACACTGGATCAAACCCTCCCTGAAGTCCACCCTACTTCTGAATTAAACACAAACCTGGCCCAGCTTTGCCTTGTAGGCTACTGAGGTTGGAGGAAATTCAGGGAACCCACAGACTCGGTGGGACGAAGGATGGCAAGCTGTGGAATGGGTGTTTCTCTGGCACTACCTCTGACTTGCTGTGCAGCATAAGGTAAGTGCTTTGCTATCTCTGGGCTCCAGTTTCCTCAACCATAAAAATGGGATCAGAGTCCCTATTCGGCAGGGTTGTTTTGCGAGGTGGGTGAGCAAGCATGTGTGGGGTGCCTCGTAAGGAGGTTAGCATACAGCAGGCACTCAGTACATGCATGTGTTGTGGTTACAAAGGCTGTTTTTAGGATTCCAGTTCTCGTCTTGCGAGGAACGGGGTACGATTGTATGCTGCTGCTATTATGGGTTGGACTGTGTCTTCTTCAATTCGTATGTTGAAGCCCTAAGCCCCAACACCAGAGAAGGCACCTTTATTTGGAAACAGGGTCATTGCGGATGTGATTAAATAAGATGAGGTCATACGGGAGCAGGGTGGACCCTTAATGCGCTGTGACCGATCCCTTTATAAAAAAGGGGGAATTTGGACACAGAGACATGCACACAAGGGAAAGGCTATGTGACGTTTGGAGTTCTGCTGCCACGAGCCAAGAAGCTACCAGAAGCTGGGAGGGAGGAACAGATCCTTCCCTAGGCCTTCAGAGAGAGTAGGGCCCTGCCAACACGGTCAGCTTGGGCCCCTGGCCTCCAGAACTGCGAGGCACGAACTTCCTGTTGTCTGAGCCACTGGGCTGGTGGTACCTTATTACCGCAGCCCTCGCAAACTCCTACACCCACCTTTTGTTTGTTTGTTTTTAAAGATATTATTTTTTAAGTCTTATTTATTCATTTTGACAGAGAGGAAGAGAGTGCGAGCAGGGGAGGGGCAGAGAGAGGGGGGCAGAGAGAGAATCCCAAGCAGGCTCCTTGCTGCCAGCACAGAGCCCCATGCGGGGCTTGATCTCATGAACCCTGAGATCAGGACCTGAGCCGAAGTCAGGAGTCAGACGCTTACCCGACTGAGCCACCCAGGCCCCTAAACCTTAGCTGTCTTAAAGCCACGAAGAATTCGGGATTTGCTCTCGTTACGACCGGTGTGTAGATCCCTTGAAGACGTAGCGGCTGAAAATAATAATATATTGCTGCCCTTGGTTTTGTGGGTCAGGAATTTGGAGGCCATGTAGCCGGGTAGCTCTGGCTTGCGATCTCTCACAAGGTCACAGTCAAGCTGTTGGTTGGGGCTGTCTCATCTGAAGGCCCGACCGGGGCTGGAATAGCTGGCTGGAAGCAGGCTTCCCCACACGGCTGCAGGCAGGGGGCCTCAGTTCCCAGACATGCGCGCAGCGCCTTAGCTCTGCTTTAGCTTCCTCTCAATATGGCTGCTACATTCCCCTCAATATGGCGGCCACATGCCCCTCAATATGGCGGCCACATGCCCCTCAATATGGCGGCTACATGCCCCTCAATATGGCGGCTACATCCCCTCAATATGGCGGCTACATCCCCTCAATATGGCGGCTACGTCCCCCTCAATATGGCGGCTACATCCCCTCAATATGGCGGCTACGTCCCCCTCAATATGGCGGCTACATTCCCCTCAATATGGCGGCTACATCCCCTCAATATGGCGGCTACATCCCCTCAATATGGCGGCTACATCCCCTCAATATGGCGGCTGCCACCCCCCCCCCCCCAGCGCGGTTGATGCAAGAGAGGGTAGCGAAGAAGTTGCAGTGTCTTTTATGACTCACTGATGCTTCCGCTGTTTTCCACGGCTACCACAGGAGTCAGCCCTGAATCAGTGCAGGAGACTCGCAAGGTCATGAAGGCCAGGGCCTGTCTCCATAAGGTCACTTGGGACTGTGCCACCGGCTGGCCCTGCCTGACAAAAGCCACCGCAGCACTGGCTGGCTGGTGAGCTTGGGAAGATGGCTTCTGCCTGGTGAACCTGAGTTTTCCCGTCTGTGAGATGACGGGGCATCGTCGTAGGCAACGTGGGGGAGCCTGCAGGGGAAGGGGGACTCCCCAGGAGGTAAACTGAGTCCGCTGACTCCTTTTCAAAACTGGAGATGCATTCCTGGGAGAAAAGGCCTCCTTCTACCCCTCTCCTGGTTGCCTGAATTAAAGATTTGAACCCAGAAATCTTGGCCAGGAGACCCAAAGGGGCTGTAGCCTGGGGGCTAAGTTCGTAGGGTCTGGAATGAGGTCCACAGTCAAGTCCCAGCTCTATCACCCACCGGCTGTGTGACCTTCTGCCAGAGGAGGGGCGTCTCTGAGTCAAGTCGTGAAAGGGTGCTAACAGCGGTACCTACTTCACGTGGGAGCTGAGGATTGAAATCCCACCTCATCACAGACCAGAGGACCTAGTTTGGTCCTTCCTTCCTGGCCGGGCTCACAGGAAGCAGTGCTAATGTCGGCTGGGGTCCTAAGGATCCCGGAGTCACCCCCTCTAATTTTCCAGCCTGGGATGCTGAGGCCTGGAGAAGGGCGGACAAGAGTGGGCTTGGGCAGCAGACAATTTCCTGACCTCTCTTTGCTCTGACTCCACGGCTGTGCTGTCTTTGGACAGGACATTTCTGCCAAGGAATTAGGGGGAGAGGGTGGTTGGGGGGGGTGGGGGTGGGGTGGTGGAACAGGCCTGCCAGGTGTGGGCAAAAACCTGGGGGTGGAAAAACTTGGGGAATTTGGGGAAGAGGCTGGGATTCGATCTCAGAAGAGAGAGTGGACTTTGACTCTTGAGGCCCAGCTGGAATGCTGGATCAGGCCACTCTTGAAGTCCACCCTCCTGAAATCAATTCAGACCTGGCCCCGCTTTGCCTCGTGGGCTGCTGGGGTCGGGGGACATTCAGAAAACCCACAAACTCAGGGGGAAGAGAGATGGAGAGGGGTGGCGGAGCAAGCTTGTCCCCTGGGCTGTTTGTCAGGTCGATCCATTTTGGACTGAAGTCTTGGGCAGCTGAGAGCCACGGAAGGTGTTGGAGCAGAGACCTGACGCCCTTAGATCCTTCAATGCTTCCACTTTTCTTTCTCTGTCTTGCTTGCAGAAGGCCTCAGGCCCAGAGCCGGCCGGCTGGGACCCCCCAGTCCCCCCACATCCCCCCTAAGACTGGCTGCTGGGCTATCATCCCTGCGGGAGAGCCTGGGAACCGGAGACGAGAATGACCCGTGATTGTCGCGGAGGTCTCTGCTCTAATTTCCCAGAATGGGTTTTGAGCGGCTAATGCGGCCCCCGCTGGGCAGGAGATAGAGCTCCCGGCAGGGCCTCCCAGACTAGAGCTGCAGGTTCCTCCTCTGCCGAGGCCTTAACCCTAACCAGCTCACTCGCTGCCCGGGGCCCCTGGAAACCTCCAGGACCTCACTCGCTGCCCCCCCCCCGGGGCCCCTGGAAACCTCCAGTCCTGGGAGCTTTGAGGGGCGAGGGCGGGGCAGGACCCCTGTTCTTTGGGACCCTGCCGAGCCAGCATGGGTCTGTCGCCCCAGGCCCCATAGCGGGACTTAGGTTGTTCGGGGTCTAGGATCTCGAGGTGGTGGGCCTGGGAGGGGCCCGGCCTCTTTCAGGGATGGACGTGGAAACCGAGAGCCAGCGTGGGGCCGCCTGGAGTCGGGGCTCGGCCCAGTTCCGACGGACCCCAAGTGGGCACCAGGCCAGCGTTCGTGGAAGGAATAAAGGAATTCCTCACTGGCGTGCACGGGTGGTCCAGACACTGTGACAGTCACTATGGTTCTCTTTGTGGTCGTGACCTTGTCCCTCCAGAAACTAGGTGGGGGCACTGGGGATAGGTGGCTTCTCTCCCAGCCCCCCGCCCCAGGCCGGGCAGGTGTGGGGACAGAAGGGGGAGGGGAGCTACATGAGTGATTCTGTGGGGCACTCTGTGTGTGAGGTGGGAGCCAGGACAAGGGTGGGGACAGTGTGGGGGGCCCAGCGGGGTCATCCTGCGGGGGATGGGGTAGCCAAGGCGAGGTCTCGGGCGGGGCAGGGGCTTGGTCAAGAGGGGACTCCGGGGTCTGCCCAGGGCCGTGTGGGAGGTGAGCATCATTTTATCCTCCCCAAACCCTCAAAGGTCAACTTCAAGTTTCTTTCTTTCTTTCCCTTTCTTTCTTTTTCTTTCTTTCTTTCTTTCTTCTTTCATTCTTTCTTTTCTTTTTTTGTTTCTTTTTCTTTCTTTCTCTTCCTTCTTTCTTTCTTTCCTTCTTTCTTTCTTTCTTTCTTTCTCTTCCTTCCGTCCTTTCTCTTCTTTCTTTTTTCTTTCTTTCTTTCTTTCTTTCTTTCTTTCTTTCTTTCTCTTCCTTCCTTCCTTTCTCTTCTTTCTTTTCTTTCTTTCTTTCTTTCTTCTTTCATTCTTTCTTTTCTTTTTTTGTTTCTCTTTCTTTCTCTTCTTTCTTTCTTTCTTTCTTTCTTTCTCTCTCTTCCTTCCTTCCTCTTTCTTTCTTTCTTTCTTTCTTTCTTTCTTCCTTTCTTTCCCTTTCTTTCTTTCTTTCTTTCTTTCTTTCTTTCTTCCTTTCTTTCCCTTTCTTTCTTTCTTTCTTTCTTTCTTTCTCTCTCTTCCTTCCTTCCTCTTTCTTTCTTTCTTTCTTTCTTTCTTTCTTCCTTTCTTTCCCTTTCTTTCTTTCTTTCTTTCTTTCTTTCTTTCTTTCTTTCCCTTCCTTCCTTCCTTCCTTCCTTCCTTCCTTCCTTCCTTCCTTCCAGATAAAAGCCCACATCCTCCCAGCAGCTCACAAGGTCCTGTATGAGCTGCTCCCCTAACCTCCCTGCCCTTCCCTCCCCCCACCTCCCCATAGCTCACTCTGCTCCAGCCACATGGACCTTCTCTGTGTTCTTCCAACATACCGGGCATGGTGTTGGCCCCGGACCTTTGCACGTGCTATGCCCTCTGCCCAGATAGCCATATGGCTGGCTCCGATCTCAACTTTCAACTCTCTTAGCTCAAATATCACCTCCTCTAGGAGGCCCTCCCTGATGTCCCTGACTCATCCAGCATTCCTGAGTTTCTCGACTTCGTCGTTCTATCTCTTTTAGCCCTGAGCTTATCGTCGTCTGACATTTCCTTGTTTGTGTATTTGCTGACGCGGCCCTTAGCCGTCTCTCCCGTTGTAGTCCAATGACTGCACGAGGGCTGGCGGTGAGACTCTTGGCCGCCACCCCATCCACAGTGCCTAGGGTTTACCACCTGGCACAGTCGGTGCTCAATTCATACCTGTCGGTGGAAGGATGGGCCCTGCCTTCGGGGCACCTTGCATCAATAATTCAGAATGAACCAGGTAATGACCTTGGGAAGAGCGCACTCGCTTGCACGGGATCGTGTGTGGCGGGCAGCGGGAGCCGTCACCTGCGAAATGGTCTCTGTCGGTGCTTCTGATGTGTCCTCAGGTTTCGCTTTCTTCTGGGGCCTCGCTGGGCTGCAAATGACCGGGGTCTCGCTTGCACCTGAGACGCTCCAAGCGCCCGGGACTGGACGCCTGGCGGGGGGTTACCCCAGGGGCTCCACGAGGTGCCGGGCGTGTAATGGTGACAAAGCCAGAGACACGGTTGTCTAGGGTGCTGACTGGGTGCCAGGGGACACAGCGGGACTCAGATGGGCGCGGCCCCCGCCCTTAAGGGCTCACCACGAGCAGGCGGTGACGGCAGAGCACCCTCCTCGCGGTAATGGGGGAAGCTTAGGCACAGTGGGAACCCCGTGGGGCTTCCCGGAGGAGGTGTCTTCTAGGCCGAGACCTGGAGGGAGAAGAGTGTGTCAGTTGGGTGGAGGTTTGGGGGGAAGCGTGTTCTGGGTGGACACAGAAGCCAGGGTTCAACCAGCCCAGCCCCCTACCTGCAGGCCCAGCCGCTACCCTGGGCTTCTCCCCTGGGCACCCCAGTGCCTGTATCCTCAGGACCCAAGCTGGCCTCCGTGTCTCCCCTCAGACCCGCTCCTCCTCCGGTGGCCCGAGGTGGCCCCATCGCCCCCTCCCTGAGTTGGACCCTGGATGTCGGCCTTTCACTCCATCCACGCCTGTCCGCCCTCCGGGTTCTGCCTGCCCTCCTTCCAAAGCCTCTCTTCCATCAGTCTCCTCCTTTCTGCCTCCACCGGGGCCCCCACCTCCGCCTCCTCCCTGGTCCCCCAGCATCCCTCATGCCCTCTCCAATTACCCGAGGGAG
Source organism: Leopardus geoffroyi (assembly GCF_018350155.1). NCBI lineage: Eukaryota > Metazoa > Chordata > Mammalia > Carnivora > Felidae > Leopardus > Leopardus geoffroyi. The sequence goes on along the minus strand of NC_059331.1, from coordinate 4,053,988 downwards.
TGACGGTCTCCCCCCCCCCCCCCCGCCCCGGGACTTTGCTGCAGCCCCTAAAATGCCCTCTCTTGGCTCCTTCCGACACGTCCTTCAGATCTTTGCTCAGAGTCACCTCCTCCAGGAAGGCTTCTGTGATGCCTCCCCTCACCGGGTCAGGCCCCCTTGTCCTGTGCACCTGCCTCCCAAATTAGCCCCATCGCCCTATTTTTCAGCCTGTCCGTGTCCTTACACGAGGGCGAGCATTAAAAAAGAACAAAAATCCGTCCCGGTCTCTTCTGTGTCCCCTATACTCTGCATGGGCTCAAGCACACAGCAGGCACTCAATAAATATCTACTGAAGGAAGAGATACGCACCGGAGCCATAGCACGGGGTCAAATCCCTGCCTCCCCCCTCTCCCTGGCCCCTTGCAGCGCTCAGTTCCACGGGAGCGGGCGTCTGTGTCCCTACAGGACGGACACCAGACGGGGCTGGAGGGGACGTTTAGAAGGACCGGAGCCCGTGGGCAGAACAGAAGAGCAGGGAAGCGTCTGCAGGGAGCAGAGGTCCAGGATTTGGGTTGAAGATCGCGCCGTGCCTCCCCCTCCCCCGCCGCCTTTCCACAGACTGCTTCTCTCGGGCTTGAACCCAGAACCGGGGCCCCCACTCCAGCAGGATTTGAATCCGCACTTTCTTCAGCAGCAGAAGAAAGGCAATCCTAATGCAACAGCCTCCTTCCGTTGCCTCAAGGGACTGACAAGTGTGTGTTATCGAATAGACCTGCAAACAGAGTCGGGATTCATTCTGCCCTTGTCATTGGGGCTTCGGTGCCCCCTCCTGCACCCTCCCTGCACCCCCCCCCCCGCCCCGTCGTGAGCGGATCCTGGGGCGAGGCTGCGAGATCAAGCCCGTTCGTTTCTCGACAACAGGAGACTCCCCAGCCAGGAAGGCGGCAGAGCCGGGGGTGGGGGGGAGGGGAGGGGTGCAGGGTCATTAGGGGCGAGTTTTGAGCCTGTAGTATCTGCCTTCCTGTGCTTTCAGCCCAGAGTGGGTCGTGAATGGAGTCGCTTCCTCCTCACCCAAGTCTGTGAACGTTGCTACAGTTCTCCCCATTTTGCAGCTGGGTTTGCTCACAGGTTCCCCCCTTCAGGGAGGGCCTCCCTGACCCCGTTTCGCTGCATCGAACCAGGGTCACGGATATCCCCCCATGCTTGGTGTCCATCATCCTGCCCATGGGTACAGGGCCCACGTGAGTCTTGGTCCCTGCTGAATATTTGGCGTTAAATGGTTGAGCAACACTTTTCCAGGGCCCTAAGAGCCGAGGTGGACGATTGATCCCCATTTTACAGATGGGGACACTGAGGCCCCCTGATGCCAAGGCTTTGCCCAGACCCTCTATTCTGACTCCCTTGGGGCCACGATCCCTCAGAGGGTGGGCGTGGCGGGCAGGACCTCTGATTATGTCCCTTACACGGCAAAAGGGACTTTGCAGACGGGATCAAGGTAAGCATTTTCAAATGGGGGTTATCCTGGGTTACCCAGGGGCCAAAGGCATCACCAGAGCCCTCCCAGGAGGGAGTCAGGAGGGTCAGGGTCAGAGAGGATGCGCGGCCAGAAGCAGAGGCCGGAGGGATAGGTGTTAAGGATGAAGGGGGCGTGGCCTCTGGAAGGGGGGGGAAGGCCGCCCCTGCCCCCCCCACTGCTGCTCCCCCCCCCAAGAACCAGCCCTACCCGCCCCACCCCCACTCCCGCCCCCTCCCGGGATGAACCAGCCCTGCCCACGCCAGAGGTCAGCTCCAGGAGATTCTTGGCCTTCTTACTTTCAAGAACTGGGCAATGACAGGGGCGCCTGGGTGGCTCGTCCGTTGCGCGTCAGACTTCAGCTCAGCTCATGATCTCGGCGGTTGGTGAGTTCGAGCCCCACCTCGGGCTCCGTGCCGACACCGTGGAGCCTGCTTGGGATTCTCTCTCTCTCTCTCTCTCTCTCTCTCTCTCTCTCTTTTTCTCTGCCCCTCCCCTCCTTGTACTTGTGCTCTCTCTCTCTCAAAATAAGTAAATAAATAAAACTTAAAAAAAAAAAAAAGAACCAGGAGGCACCAAACTTGCGGTGTTTCACTGAGCTGTGGTCCTCGGCTACAGCAGCCGGGAAGCTTTCACTTTCACGGGGTGGCTCTGACAGCCTTTCCTGCTCGAAATACCGGTGAGGACAGGCTTCATTCGCTCTAACCCGTCCCAGCGTAAAGGGTATTTTTGCGGAAGGGTGGTGGGTGCCCGGGGTGGCCTGGTCTGCCCTGATCCCCGCCCTGCTCCCCCCTGCCCTGTGACCCTGGCTGGGCCATACCCGCCAGCCACCAGCAGCCTCTGTGCTCCCATCTGAGAAACGGGCGTGGTACAGCGCCTGTGTGTCCCCAGTGAAGACTTCATCACATCGGGGGCTGGAACTGCCTAGTCATGTGACCATCTGTGAGCCCCCCGCCCCCCCCCCCGCCCCGAAAGGCTGGGACCTTCTGCCTTGGTCGCTGCTGTGTCCCCAGTGCCCAGCACACAGCCTGGCACGCGGAGCTCAACCAATCTTCTGGCCTGAATAACTGCATGAATCAACATACACTGGATGCATAATTATTATAGAAAAGGTCCAGAGGGGGAGGAGGGGCTCCGGAGGCCATGTGGGACTGAGCCTTGGGACGATGTTGCCGCGGTGGCTTTTGTTCTCCATCTGGACGCCCTGACCAGCCTCTGGTCAGGAGCCCCTGAACTGAGGGCTTACGTCTCCATGGCTGGGTGGCTTTGAGCACGTACCTTCCACTCTCTCAGCACTCCTAGAGAGTACAGCCCTCCAGGCTGGGAACAGAAAGGGCTGATTATTGGCAAGGCACAGAGAGGGCAGGTGGGTTCCTCAAGGTCACACAGCAAGTCACAGAGAGAGAGAGAGAGAGAGAGAGAGAGGAGCCTGGCGCCCGGGGGGTCTCTGCTTCCCAAACCCCCATCCAACTTTGGGCCGATGCCCATTCCCCCCTGCCCCCCCTCCCCCGCCACCTCCCTTCCTTCTCCAGGCCTGGGGAGCGTTGATGGCGGTCTCCTGGGCACGGGTTAATGAAGGTCTGGCAGCGAGATCTTCGTGAAGACAGGCCCGATGTGTGTGTTTCTGTGAATATCTCAGTGCGCTGCGGCAGGGGCCAAGTGCGCCCGCCCAAAACCGCGCCCCGACCCCCCCCTCCACCCCTGCCCGCCCCGCACCCCTCGCCCGCCTTTGTCAGTATCTCCAAGTGCCAGGTGAAAATCCCCTTCCGCGAAACTACCGCCCAAAGCTGGGAGAAGCTCTTTTATTTTACCTTCCATATTTATTTATTCTCGCCACCACCCCCCCCCCCCCCCCCCCCACAGCTCCGGGAGGAAGCGATTAACGCAGACAAGGCCAAGAAAAGAGGAACAAAGGCGCCCGCATTCGGGGCCGGGGCCGGAGCAGAATGAGGGATTTTCAGGCGAGGATGTGGCAGCAGAAGTGGAACGTGGATCCTCGGACTGAAAGGAAGCCCGTTCGGGCCGAGGATTCTACCAGCTTCGGGCACAAAGGCAGCGACGACCGGGGCCTCCTGGCAAAGCCGCGGGCACCTGCTCCCTTTTCAGAGGCCACAATAAGGGTAGTTAAGCTTCCGCCCCCGGCCTCCTGGAACCCAGGGGGCTCAGCTGTCCCGGGAGTTGCAGGGACACGAGGTTGGGGGGGGGGGGCAGCAGGAGGGTCTCTCAGCTGAGAGGGAGGCTTGCAGTCAGAACAACCCGGATCCGACACCAAAGGATCGCCTGGCTTGGGTTGGGATCCCGGCTCCGCTCTCCCGCTGCGTTTCCGAAGCACCTGCTATCGCACTGGCTCCTGCGCTAGGCCCCGGGGACCCAGCAGCCAACAGGACACAGGTCACCTGCCTGGCCCTTGCATGGCTGACCTTCTAACAGGGTGTGTGGCCTTCGTGACTGTGCGGCTCTGGGCCTTGGTTTTCCGTCTCTGGAAAATGGGCTGCTGTTTGTGCCCACCGCCCGGGGAGTTAAAACAGAAAAGCCCCCGGAAAAGCCTGGTGCAGTCAGTGTCCCTAAATAGTAGCTGGCGTCGGGGGCCCCCCACCCCACCTCAGCCCTGCTGACATCGACATGGGGCCAGGTCACTCTGTGTGTGTGGGGGGGGGGGGGAGGGGCGTCGTCCTGGGGTGGTTGAGCAGCATCCCCAGCCCCCCACCCACGTGATGCTGGGAGCTCCCTCAACCCAGCTGTGACAGCGACAAATGTCTCCAGATAGGTCCTGCTGTCCCCTGGGGGCGAGGGGGTGGAGGACGGCTCCCACCCCGCCCTGCCCGTGCTGCTTTACATTGTTACCCTTGCTTAGTAAAGGCTCCTCGGGCCAAAGTGTGTGCTCCTGGCTTAAATACTTCCAGACGCTGTCGGTGCCGTTTCACCCCAAACGGCAACACTGTCTAGTTGTAAGGAGGAGCCTCCCCACCCCCAGAGGCACGCCCGCGGCCCGCTTTGCGGTTTCTGCCCCCGCACCCACGCCTCGGGGGGGGGGGGGACTGGGGGGCTGGCCCGGGCTCCCATGGGGGTCCCTGCCACAGGCTGGGGACGGGAGGGGACAAAGCAGTAGGAGTGGGGGGGGCCTCGTCCTGCAGATGGCGAGCTTTAGAGAGGGGTGGGGCTGTTTGAGAGCCTGATGTCTGAGATCCGCCCCTCACTCCTCCCACTCCAACACATGAATTCATTCATTCATTAGCGCATTCACTCATTCGCTCATTCACTCATTCATTCACTCACTCGTTCACTCATTCACGTACTCGCTCATTCACTCATTTATTCACTCACTCGTTCACTCATTCACTCACTCATTCGCTCATTCACTCATTCATTCGCTCATTCATTCACTCACTCACTCATTCATTCGTTCACTCACTCATTCACTCACAAACTCATTCATTCGTTCACTCACTCATTCACTCACTCACTCACTCATTCATTCGCTCATTCATTCACTCATTCACTCATTCATTCACTCACTCACTCATTCACTCACTCACTCATTCACTCGTTCACTCACTCATTCGCTCACTCATTCATTTGCTCACTCACTCACTCATTGACTCACTCATTCATTTACTCATTCACTCATTCATTCATTCACTCATTCACTCATTCATTCATTCACTCATTCACTCACTCACTCACTCATTCACTCGTTCACTCACAAACTCATTCATTCGTTCACTCACTCATTCACTCATTCACTCATTCACTCATTCATTTACTCGCTCACTCATTCACTCATTCATTCACTCACTCACTCATTCACTCACTCACTCACTCATTCACTCGTTCACTCACTCATTCGCTCACTCATTCATTTGCTCACTCACTCACTCACTCACTCGTTCACTCACTCATTCACTCACTCATTCACTCGTTCACTCACTCATTCACTCACTCACTCACTCATTGACCCACTCATTCATTTACTCATTCACTCATTCACTCACTCATTCATTCGCTCATTCATTCACTCACTCATTCACTCACTGACTCACTCATTCACTCATTCATTCACTCGTTCACTCACTCATTTACTCACTCATTCATTCGTTCACTCACTCATTTACTCACTCATTCATTCATTCACTCACCCACTCATCCATTCACTCATTCACTCATTCATTCACTCACTCATTCATTCGTTCACTCACTCATTTACTCACTCATTCATTCATTCACTCACCCACTCATCCATTCACTCATTCACTCATTCATTTACTCACTCACTCATTCATTCATTCACTCACTCACTCATTCACTCATTCATTTACTCACTCACTCGTTCACTCATTCATTCACTCACTCGTTCACTCACTCACTCACTCGTTCACTCACTCATTCATTTACTCACTCATTCATTCATTCATTCATCTGCTCATTCACTCATTCACTCACTCATTCATTTACTCACTCATTCACTCACTCACTCATTCACTCATTCATTCATTCACCCACTCATTCATTCATTCACTCATTCACTCACTCATTCACTCACTCACTCACTCATTCATTCATTCTTTACCTCCTCAGTGACATGATCTATTCTGGGCACTGGAGACACCAGCTCACGGTCTGGGGAGGGGGGTGGAGGGACACGTGACTAGGCAGTTATGACCTGGGTGCTGAGAGCCACAATGGGGGGCAAGAAGGCAGCGGGAGGAGGCAGGGGCTGGGACCCGGAGCAGAGGGCAGGGTCTGTAAGTGGGGCAGTGGGGCCAGGTGGGGCGCCAGGCAAACATCAGGGTGTCCCTGAGATGGGAGCAGGTTTGGGGCCACGCTGAGGTCTGATGCCCCGACAGGGGTCCCTCCAGGTCTGGGTGTCGCGTCGGGGAGCCATGCAAATGGGCCCGGAGCAGGCCGACAGCCCGAGTGACGGGCCTTTATTAGCTGGAGAGCCTCGTGGGTTTAAAATAGCATCGTGAAGGCAACAAAAGCAATTTGCCTTCTGAATTTTCATTCTGAACGGATGATCTGCTTTTAATCAAGCAAGGCGTCCCAAAATGCTCTTAATTACCCAGAGTCAAGGGCTCGGCAGTAATTTCGATGTCGACTTTCAGGCAAGCGTGATTTGGTTTTCACGAGACAGGTTCTGGGGAAGCGTGGCTGGCGGAGAAGGGTGTCGGGGGGGACGTTGGAACAGGCAGGCAGGGGGCCGGGGCCGGAGGCAGGCCTCAGGCTCGGAGGTCAGCCTCAGGCGTGATGGTGGGGCCTTGGCCAAGTCACTATCCCTCCAGAAGCCTCAGTTTCCCCTTTAAAAACGCAGGGAGTGCTGGTGCCCGCGTGGTGAGGATACCGCGACACAGTGCCTGAAACTTCTTCGCGTGGGGCCAGACGGTCCATTCGCTCATTCAACCACACCTGTCTTGGGCACTGGGTGCTCTGCGGTGAGCAAGACAAGCCACGTCCTGCCTGCCGGGTCCAGCAGAAGAGACAGCCACGCAGCAACGACCACACCACGCCGATTTGGAGGCGTGCGATTCTCACGTTTTAACATCTCTGCGATCGGGATGGGTCTTCTTGGCCGGGGGCCGTGATTTTGCCGGCGGGGCTGATGTCTTCCTTCGCGGGATGCAGAACGGAGGCGGATCTTCTGCGTGGTGGCATCCCAGAGTCCGTGGGGGATAGCCACCAGCAGGTACGTGGGACGGTGTGTCCCAAAGGCGAGCAGAGCGATGGGGGGGGGGACTTCAGACTCTCTGAGGACCGAGTTCTGGGTGTCTGGGGGTCGGAAGGCCCCTCCCACCTGACCCTGGTGAGCTTGTGGAAAGAATGGAAGCACCGGGTGGTGATTCCAGGAGGCCACCCCGGGGAAGCCGGGCTGATTTAAATTCCAACAGGTAGACGGGGCGCCTGGGTGGCTCAGTCGGTTAGGCGTCCCTCGGTCACGATCTCGTGGTTTGCGGGTTCGAGCCCTGTGTTGGGCTCTGTGCTCACAGCGTGGAGCCTTCTTGGGATTCTCTCTCTCTCTCTCTCTCTCTCTCTTCCCCTTCACCACTCATACACACACTCTCTCTCAAAATAAAATAAATAAGCTCTAAATTTTTTTTTATATATAAAAAAAGAAAATTGTGGTCTCCGCGGCACACAGAATGAACTCCGGAAGGTCTCTCGGTGGCCGTAAAGGTTCTGAAACGACACAGATCGTTTCCCACCTGTATGCTCATGCAACAGTCAGCTATGGCTGTGTGACAAGCATCCACCAAGACTCTATGGCACAACAGCAAACACTTGTTTCATTCTCACGCCCTCAGGCCAGCTGGACTGCATTCTACCCTGGGAATTGGGTCCACACCGGTTCGTATGTTGCTGACCTTCCTTGGACCGGTGGCTTCTCGGGGCCTGTTTGTCTCATGGCTAAAGGCAGGAACGGAGAGGGCACTCAGGAACACGCAGTGCCTCTTAGGGCCCGGGCTCAGAAGTGGTCACACTGCCACTTTTGCTCATATTGCCTTGGCCAAAGCAAGGCACACGGCTGGGCCTGACATCAGTGGGGCAGGGAAGTAGAGTCTCCCCCGCGGAGTTCGGGAAGAGGTTGAATGAAGTTTGTCGAACGATGAGGTCATCTTCCAGCCCCCAGAAGATGGGAGATCGGGAAGTGCTTGGTGAGGGCGTTATTTGTCACCACGCATAAGCCACGTGAAGAAAAACCCAGGTTGTAAGTGACAAGTCCAGGTGTATGTGAGTTTCAGGCGTGGCTGGATCCAGGAGCTCATTTCTCTCTGTCTCTCTGCTCTGCTATCTCTGCGTTGCTCTGTTCTCAGGCTCCATGTAGACAGCAGGGGAGGGGCAGAGAGAGAGAGAGAGAGAGAGAGAGACGGAGAATCTGAAGCGGGCTCCAGGCGCCGAGCTGCCAGCACAGAGCCCGACGCGGGGCCCGAACTCTCGAGCCGTGAGATCATGACCTGAGCCGAAGTCGGACCCTCAACCGACGGAGCCCCCCACCCACCTCAAGGCGCCCCAGGAAGGGTCTGCATGGTAACACTTTTTCCATTTCCAGGGGTCACATCTCTCCAATGACACGCGACAAAGAAACAGCCAACTTCATTACTTGATTGACAGGCAAAATGAGCAAATTACAGCCTTCTTTCCTCACTGCTCCGCTCACACTTGCCAGTCCCACCGAGCAGTTCACCTTCTGCAAAGAGGTTCTCCCCTCCCAGTGTTTACTCACGCAGCACCCCCTTCCCTAAGCGGGGGGCGGGGGGTTCAGATCATACGATCCAATATCAAGGCTCCCAGGGGGCCGGGTCTGAGTTCTCCGGATGGATTCCTGATCCCGCAGCCCTTTCTCAGATCTGCCCACAAATGCGTTTGCTCGAACCCAAGTTCTGGCTGAGTCCAGAACGCGAGCCCCTTGGCCGAGGTCAGAAAAACGGGGCAACGGTCAGCATGGAGTTTGTTTAATTGACTCGCTCTTAATTGGCTGTCTTCCCGGATGGCCCGGAGGAAGCGTGTCTCGGGCACCGGCTGACCACCCACTTCCTCCCCGGGTTGGTGGGGAGAAAGCTGGAACCAGGCACTCTCAGCCCTAAGTGCTGAGGGGGGGGCCCAGAGGGCATGGCCAGGTATGGTGTAGAGCTGAGAACACTGTGTGGACAGTCCGGCAGACCTGGGGTCAAACCCACGCTTGGCCACTTATCCACTGAGACTTTAGCCAAGCCACTTAACCCTCCGTGCCTCAGTTTCCCTATCTGTATAAACCAAAGACAGCAATGGCATCTAACTTATAGAGTTGTTATAAAGAGTTAATACACGGACAGCAGGGACCACCAGCCTTCTGGAAAGGGCCAGAAAGTCCCAATTTTAGGCTTTGCAGGCCCTACGGTCCACTTGGCCACCGTGCAACAGATGCCATGAGTGGCTGTGTGCCAATAAATCTTGATTCACGGACCCTGAAGTTTGAATTTCATCATTTTTGGGTGGCCCAAGATATTATTCTTTGATTTTTCTTCCCCCACCATTTAAAAATGTAAAAAAAAAAAAAAAAAACAAACCAGGGGGGAGGCTGTATTTGGCCTTGGGCCGACCCTGATGTATTTATAGCATTGACAGTAAGGCTTGGCACACAGAAAGTGCTCAACAAATGTCATGATTACTATTATTGTAGTTGTTGTGCTTACTCTTGAGGTCATAAAGGGGGGCTCAGAGTTAGGGGATGAGAGCAGAGGAGTAGCTGAGGGGCGCCTGGGGGGCTCAGGCGGTTGAGCGTCCGACTTCGGCTCAGGTCACGATCTCACGGTTTGTGGGTTCGAGCCCCGCGTCGGGCTCTGTGCTGACAGCTCACAGCCTGGAGCCTGCCTTGGCTTCTGTGTCTCCCTCTCCATCTGCCCCTCCCCTGCGCGCGCTCTGTCTGTCTGTCTCTCTCTCAAAAATAAACATAAAAAAAAAATTGAAGTTGCTGTTTCGGAGAATTTGTCACGCAGCAGTTGCTAACTGATACACCACCACTTAACCATTCTCTCATTACACCAAAGAAAGGGAACATAGATTCTCTTCAATTCCCTTTCCATCCTTCTAAAACTTTTTGAAAAATGCTTTGTAACGTTTATTTATCATTCTGAGAGAGAGAGTGCAAGTGGGGGAGGGGCAGAGAAAGAGGGAGACGCAGAATCCAAAGCAGGTTCCGGGCTCCGAACTGTCAGCACAGAGCCTGACGCGGGGCTCGAACTCACCAACCGCGAGATCATGACCTCAGCCGAAGTCGGACGCTTAAACGACTGAGCCACCCAGGCGCCCCCTGATTTTTCTTTTAAAGAGAGAGGAGGCCGTGGGCTCACAGCTTGGGGCCCAGAAGCAGGAGAATTTAGTCACTGGGTTTTGTTTTCACTGTGGATCTCCGAATTGTTCTCCTTACAGCCGCCAGAGGGCGCCTGTGAGTCCTGTCCCGCCCTCCTCAGCCCACAGCCCTCCAGGGCTCCCACCTTCCTGGGGGAAGGGGGGAGGGGAAGGCCCAAGTCCACTCTGAGGCCCAGAAGCCCTTGTGTGACCTGCCCCCATTCCCTCTCTCCCCTCCCCTCCTCCCTCTCTCCCCCTCCATCTCTCCGCTCTAGCCACACACGTGCCTCCTCACCAGCCCCCCGACATGTTAGCAGGGTCCTGCCCCAGGACCTTTGCACTGGCTGTTCCTGCTGCTGGCAAGCTCTTCCTCCCTCTTTCACTTCCTTTGTGTTTTTTGCTCAAACGTCTCTGCAGTGAAACTCTCGCTTTTATCCTAATTAAAAATCGCAAACCCTGCCCTATACTCAGGATTTAGAGCCACGTTCTGTTCTATGCTCCAGATGAGAGCGTGGGGTTCCGAGTCTGGGACTCCCCGAACAGTGCTCCTAGGACGGGGGTCTAGAATGCCCCCGCCTGCCCACGACCTTGTCCTCAGCCTGGCCTGTCCCCAGCTCGCTCTGTCCCCTCCCTCCAGGAGCTCAGAAATTCACCCGGCACACAGATGCCAGACGGGAAAATTAATTGGGCCTCGCTAGGGCTGCTCTCCCCGCTCCCCGTCAATAACAGCCGTAAAGCGGGATTTATGCGGCGGTGCTGGCTCCGGATGGAAACTGGGAGGAGGGGCACCGTTCTAGAAAAGTCAGTCCCTTGCCATGAGAACAGGCAGCAGCTGGGACTCCAGGAGCAGAGCCATCTTCCTGTTGCCTTTCTAGAGGTCGGAACTTTCCCCGGGTTGGGTGGGTGGGCGGGCAGAAAGGAAGATGCCCCCGGGGTGGCCCAGTCCTTGGTCAGGAATCACTTATCTAATTATATTCCACATCGCTAAGCACCTACGGCGTGCCAGGCCGCGTCCAAAGTGGTTTTGGAACGTTAGCTGTTTCAATGGGGAGGCACGGATTTGTTTTCTATTTTAACCAACAGGGAAACTGCGGCCCAGAGAGGTTAGGCAACTTGCTTCAGGTTGCACAGCTCACACGCATCCCTGGCTTAGGGGTCCGTGGGGACTCGGATGTGACAGGGACGATGGAGGCAGTCGAAGAAGGTATGACTGGCCAGCGAGGGGACGCCAAGAGCATTCCATCTCCTAGGCGCCACATGGCCACAGACTGATTTAATTGAGGGCTGCTGGACACACCTGAAGCTGGTGAATGGCGCCCGCCTGAAGCCCTTGCGTATGCTGATCCCTCAACCTCCCTTGTCTTTCCTCCCCCCTCTCGTCTGGGCAGGAGCTGTTCCAGGCATCTTTGGGGAAGTGAGGTACGGTCTGGCCTCAAATCTTGGCTCTGCTGTGTGGCCGTGGGGATGTGTCTTCCCCTCTCTGGGCTCAGCTTCCTCATCTGAAAAACGGGGCTCACGGTAACCGTGGAGCTGTGCGGGCAGACAGGGGCGCATCTGGCTCTGACCGAGCGCTCAGCGAGCAGCCACCATTTTTACTATCGTTCTCACTGTTTTTCTGTCGCCCTCCAACCGCAGAGAGAGACGAGGCAGCTGCGTCTCCCCTTCCCCAGAGCCCCTCTTGCAATCCCCGGGCCAGATTCAGCGGCCTCCTTTTCCTGCAGGCACCGCGGGGACGGTTTTGATGGACATGTTTTTTGCACAGAAAAAAAGCTCGAGCAATTGTATTTTGCCAAAAGTGTCAGCCGGAGAGAAAATACTTCCCGCATCTCTGGCGAGTGTTGATGTGCGAGAGCTAGCACGTTGGTGGGGGACCGGCGGGGGGCTCCACACGACGGGGGCCAGCTGGCCCCACCCGGCCCAGCAGACTTTTCGGCCTCCAGCCTCCTCCCTCCCTTCACCAGGGCCCAGGCCCGGCTCCTCACCCCCCTCCTTGCCAGTCTCTACCTGGCCTCTCCCCTTGGACAGTCCCACATTCTCACCCCGACACCCTCCCCTTTCTCTCTCCCCTCGATGCGTGTGGAATGAGCAAATGTCATTGGAGCTGTGGTTTGCAGAATGAGGAGTTTGCCTGGAGAAGGGGGTGAGCGGCAAGAGAAATCCAGGCAGCGAGTACAGCTTGTGCAAATGCCCTGGGGCAGGACCGTGCCTGGCGTGATGGAGAAACCGCGAGGCCCATGTGGCTGGAGCAGAGTGAGGCAGCAGGGGAGAGGGGAGGAGACGGGGCAGGTCATGCAGGGCCTTTGGGGCCGCAGGGAAGATTTCAGGTTTTACTCCAGGGGCACTAGGGAGCCCTGGGAGGATTTGGAGCAGGGGAGGAGCACATGGAAGGAGCACCCTCACGTATATGGAGACAAGGGGAGATGTCAGTGGCATTCAGTGACACTCACAATAGACCAAACTCCGTCTCTACCCACCTTCTACAGACCTGTTCACCTTTGCTTCAGCATTGAAGTGCAAATATGTGGAAACCACCAGAAAGAAGCTCACCACCAGGGGTGGGCGGCCCCTGCCGCCCGTATGTGAGGGAACACGACGCAGGCAGGATACATGGTAAAGGTTGGGGTCGGCTTTGTGAGCCCTTGTGGACTGACCTCTGGGATACGTGGGCGGGGCAAGAGGAAGCTGCAGAACAATGACGGGGGAGGAGAAAGTTCTGGAAGCATTTGCACCAGACTACCAACGGGGTTCGCCCAAGGCAAGGGCGTTTTTGCCCAGGGTTTTATTTTGTTTTGTTTTACTGTTACTTTGTTTTAATCCAAGTGAAATTCACAAACGTAAGGCGAAATTCACCAGTCCAGTGGAGTACCTCCCAACGCAGCCCTGCTTCTCTCTAGTTCCAAAACACATCCGTCACCCCAAAAGAAGACTCAGCACCCCAAAATATTACTTCTTTGCGTGTTTTTATTTTTTATTTTTTAAGTAGGCTCCACGCCAGTGTGGAACCCAATACGGGGTTTGAACTCACAACCCTGAGACCGAGACTTGGATGCTTAACCAACTGAGCCAGCCAGGTGCCCCACTTTTTTACACTTTTTATTTTTATTTTTAAAAGTTTGTTTGTTTGTTTAGAGAGAGCACACATGAGCAAAATGGGGGCAGAGAGAGAATCCTAAGCAGAGTGCTGTCAGCACAGAGCCCGATGCGGGGCTCGAACCCACGAACCACGAGATCGTGACCTGAGCCGAAACCAAGAGTTGGACAGTCAACCCACTGAACCACCCAGGCGCCCCCCTTTTCACACTTTCAAATAAGTTTTTATTGTGTGAAATACACATACCATGAAATGTACCGTTAATGGCATTGAGCACACTCACACGTTGGGCAACCGCCACCTCTATCTAGTTCTAGAAGGCTCCATCACCCCAGGGTAAACCCTGGCCCCATCAGCAGTCACCTCCCATCCTTCCCCCAGCCCCCGCCCCCCACGAGCCTCCTTCCTGACCGAGGATGAGCCTGTTCCCGACGTTTCACACACGTGGACTCACACAGGTGTGGCCTGTCATGTCTGGTTCCCTCCCTGAGCGTCGTGTGTTCAGGGTCCGGCCGCGGGGCGGTGGGGGTGGGCGCCTCGCTCCTGCTCGCGGCTAAAGAATATTCCAGTGTGTGATGGGCCATGTTTTCTGCGTGTGCTCGTCAGTAGATGGACGTTCCGGTTGTTTCCATCTGTCAGCTGTTATAAATAACGCTGCCGTGAGCACCGGCGTGCGAGGTGGGGTGTATCCCCAGGAGCGGGATTGCTGGGTCATAGGGTAGTTTTATGGGTAACTTATCAAGGAGCCACCAAACTATTATTAACACTTTTACACCAGAGGAAGGTTCCCGAGTCAGCAGGTGGTGGTGATGACTGTCAGCCAGATGAGTGGCCTCCCTGGGGGACCGAGGCCCCTGCCTCAATTAAAGGGGTGGTACCTCTTGGCATCAGCCTGTTGCCACAAGAAAACGTAAGCCCGGCGTGCCCAGATTTCATCTTTTTTTTTTTTTTGAGAGAGAGAGAGAGAGACAGAGCATGAGTGGGGGAGGGGCAGAGAGAGAGGGAGACACAGAATCTGAAGCAGGCTCCAGGCTCCGAGCCGTCAGCACAGAGCCCGACGCAGGGCTCGAACTCATGAACCTCGAGATCACGGCCTGAGCCGAAGTCGGACGCTTAACCGACTGAGCCACCCAGGGGCCCCCGATGGCGCTCCTTCCAAATGGAGGCCACTGAAACCACCCGTACGAGCTCCCTGTGGCTGCTGTAACATGACCACAGATTTAGGGGCTTAAACAATACACATCTATTATCTTACGCTCCTGGAGGCCAGAAGTCCACGAGGGATTCCGTGGGCTAAAATCCCAGGCGTGGGCAGGGCTGGTTCCTCCCGGGAGATCCAGGGAGGGGGCCCGTCCCCCCGCTTTAGGCGCCGCATCCCTGGCCGGTGGCCCCTGCTCCAGCCTCAGGGCCAGCCGCACTGGGTCTGCCCGTGTCTCTGCCGGAGGTGATCACATGGGGCCCAATGGCTGATCGAAACTTCCTCATGTCGACATCCTTCCTCTAGTCACACTCGCAAATTTCCTTTCTCCTGGGGGCTGCCGTAACAAAGAACCACAAATGGATGGCTTAAAACAAGGAAGATTTATTCTCTGGAGCTGGCGGCCCCAGGTGTTCCTGGGCTTGTGGCGGCCACCGGCCATCTCTGCCTCCAGCTTCTCTCCTGGTCTCTGTGTCCTCTCCTCTTGTTGCCTGGACACCCACCGGTCATTGGATTTAAGGCTCACCCTGGATCCAGATGATTCCATGCCGAGATCCGCAACCGGTTACGTCTGCAGACGCTATTTGCGAATAAGGTGATATTCTGGGCTTCTGGGTGGGTCTGAACTTTGGGGGCAAACTGTTTACCCCACTGCACCACGTAAGGTGCCGTACTCACGGGTTCGAAGGGTTAGGGTGGAGACATCCTTTCGGGGATATTATCCTGTCTACCACATCATCCGTCATATTGTGTCCCCCCCCCTTGCTCAAAGCCCTCCCGTGGCTCCCCGTTGCCTTCCACTAAAACCAAAACTCCTCCCTGGGGCCCACAGGGCTCTGCGTGGTCCCGCTCTTGTCCCCACAGTCCAAGCTTGTTCCTGCCTCAGTGCCTTTGCTCTGGCCGTGACGTCTGCCTGGTGTGCCCTTTCTCACCCTAGATCTTTCCTGGGTGGCTTGCTTCTCACTCACCTCGAGTTCAAAGCGCACCTCTCTAGAGATTTCTTCCCAGACCACCTGTGCTAAATTTGCCCCCTCCCGCCCCATAGCGGCCACCAGAGGGTGCCCGTGAGCACTCGAGTCAGGTCCCCCCTCCTCTGCCAGCAGCCCTCCAGGGCTCCCACCTTCCTGGGGGGAAAGCCCGAGTTTTCCCTGCGGTCCCTGAGGCCCTACACGACCCGCTCCTGTCCCCTTCCTGTCCTCCCCTCCCCACTCTCTCCCCTTTACTCACGCTGCTTCAGCCACACTGGTCTCCTAGCTGTTTCTGGAGAACACCAGACCCACTCCTGCCCCAGGACCTTTGCATGGGCGGATCTTCTGCCTGCAATGCCCTTCCTCCAGCTACCTGGCTACTTTTCCGACCTCCCTGGGCTGTCTGCTCCGATGTCACCCCTTCAGTGAGGCCCGGTCCCCATCCCATCCCCCTCTCCCTGCTCCCTTTCCCCGTAGCACCAACACACCACACGATTATTTGTAGTGTTTATTGTTTGTTGTGCATCCTCCCCACTGGGCATGAGCCCCAGGAAGGCTCTTCTGCAGCCCCCCCGGCCCAGCAACCAGGGGGACTCCGACGAATACCCGTATGATCCAGGACGACTTACTTTCTGTCCTCGGAGCCTCAGTTTCCATAGCTGGCTAGCGAGGTCCCGATCTGCCCATCCTTGGGGTCGGTGAGAGTCCCCAGCTGTCCCCTGACAAACAGTACCTGCCCGACTCTCGCTCCCTCGGTCCATCGCTCAGACCCGGGAGCGGGAGGTGACGGCACTGCAGGTGCCACTGGCTCAGGCTGTACCATCGGGGCCAAGACCCTGTCACATTTGGTAAATTGCAGGCAGGCAGCTCCTGCGGCTGCAGGGCTGGGGACGGGCGAGGACTCGACCAGGCCTATGCGGAGCCCCACTTGAGACTGAGGGCTGGGCTCGGGGGTGGAGGCCTGGGAGCCCTCCCTGCCCCCTCCCTGGGCCTCAGTCTCCCCATCAGCAAAAAGAAGAGGCCTTGAGATTGCTGAGGCATCTTTGAGTTCCTTTGTCCACGTCCCGCACGGAGTCCCCGCGAGCCTCCATATATAAAGTGCAAGGGTGAAAAAAGAAGAGGTGAAGTCTGGACATGGGGAGGGGTGTAAGAGCTGGGGCCGTCTCCTTTGCTGTTCCATTTCCACCCCCGGGACAGGGCCCGGAGCTCAACAAACAGTAATCGTGCCTCCCTCGTGAGAGCCGCATCCATCGAACCTCAGATGTGTATATTTTGTGGCAGGCTGAGGACTTTATAGGGATTTTAGATCTAATTTGGGCCTCACAGCAGCCCTGCGACGTAGGGAACTGTCATCCCCCCATTTTGCAGATGGGGAAACCAAGCCTCAGAGAGGGGAAGGCACTGACTCAAGGTTACACAGCCGAGGAGGAGTCGAGGGGTCTCTCTGATCCTGTCCGCACTCGGTGCCCCAGTGATCGCCTGCCACGCGAAGAAATGCACGTTGACTGGCTCTTCGGGAAGGGGGAGGGGACTCCTGGCCATTTCCCCTAATGACCCAGGGCCCTCCGGTTTTCCCCAAGAGCAAGGTCATGGCCAAGAGGCCCTGCCACCTCTTCCAGTCTATGAGCACAGCTGGCGCCTTGCACAGAGCCAGCCAGGGGAACTGATCCCTTCCTTGAACCCTAGGAAGGCTCCCACCCCCTGGAGACCCCTCTGGGGGGAGGAAGGGAGGAAAGACACAGGAGAGAAGAGGGGAGGGGAGGGGAGTCTCCCCACGTGTCTACCTGCGGCCCCCTTTAAAGAAAAGCAAAAGAAAAACAGAAGAGAAAAAAACCAAGAGCCAGCCCGCTGGCTGCGTGTAAGCGTGTGCGTGTGTGCGCGCACACGCAGATCTATGAAATATTTAGGTGGTGCCCAGTGTGTTTGTGGCTGTAATTAATCTTGCGTCTCGTTGGCAGAGAGCAGCGCGTTAAGAAATTACTTTCGGCGGCGGCCCCGGGCGGGGGAAGCGCAGGCTGGCGAGGCCCAGGCTCCTTCTCCGGGCGGAGGGCGTGCAGAGGGGGAGGACTGCGGGCAAGCTCGTGACCCTGGACGAGCTTCCCCTGGGATGCCCCGCCCCCCACTCCCAGGCCCCTTCACTGTTAGGGCCACGGAGTCTCCAACCCGGCCGGAACCCCCTGCACCCTGGGTGCTGAGCGAAGTGAATGTTTCGTAGTTGTCTCACTTTGTTTTTACAGCTTTGGGGGGGAGGCGGGGCTGGCAGGCAAAAACCTGCAAATATTGGACGGGCGCAGTTGGACGTATTCTCTCGCACGTGAGCACTCGCGGGCGCGCGCATGCGCGCGTGTGCACGGCTCCCTGCCGCGCGTAAAACCAGCGGGGCGGTGATCGCGCGCGTCCTTCACGCCTTCACCCCAAAGGTCCTCCATCCCTGCGTCCCCCCCAATATCCTCCGTGCCCCCACCCCTTCCTAGGCAACCACCGATCTGCTTGAAGTCCTTATAAATTAGTTTGCATTTTCTAGCTGTTCTATAGAATGCACCTTTTGAGCGCGGCTCCTGTGGCCCAGCTTCATGGCTTTGAGGTTCCTCTGGGTTGTTGTGTGTCTCCGGGCTCTGTTTCTTTTTCTGGCTGAGGAATGTTCCATGGTTGGCATGAATCGCTGCTTCCTCATTCACTCACCTGTCGGTGGACGTTTGGGTGGCTTCCGGGTTGGGCTGTTGGGGATACTGCCGCGCTTGGGGCGCCTGGGTGGAGGGTGGGGGGGCTCAGTGGGTTGAGCGCCGGGCTTCCGCTCGGGTCATGATCTCACGGTTCGTAGGTTCGAGCCCTGCATCAATCAGGCTTTGCACCCACAGCCTGCTTTGGATTCTCTGTCTCCCTCACTCTCTGCCTCTCACCCGCTGAGGCTCGCTTTCTCGCTCGGCGTCTCTCTCTCTCTCTCGCACTCTCAAAAATTAAAAAAAAAAAAAACATTAAAAAAAAAAAAAGAAACCCCTACTTTAAAACAACAAAAAACTGGGAATACTACCGCCCTGAACAGGAGGGTACATGTCTTTGTGTGGATGGGGGCTCCCGTCTCTCCTGGGTAAACCCCAGCAGTGGGATTCCTGGGTCGTATGGTTGGGGCGTGGTCCACTTTTCAAGATTAGGGTTATGCGTTTGAAATTTGATGGCCGTGCATGTGAAAGTCTAGGCGTAGGTCTGGTTCCATCCGTGAGGCGACTCCGTGACAAGAAGGGGGGCCTCAGGACGGTGGCAGAGCTGGGACTCAAACCCCCACGCCAAGCTGTGAATGGAAGCTCGTGGGCGTACCCAGTATCTCCCTTTCTCTCAACTTGGCCACGAGCAAGTCTCATTCCGCACGGTGTTGTCCCCCGAGGCCCTGGTTTCTGGTAGGTGCTCAGTACATGTACACAGAAGCCCGGACGGCGAGAGCCAGAAGTCTGGCTGCAAATCAGATTCACTCCCCCTCTGCCTGAAACCCTCAGTGGCTCCCTAGTGCCTTTGGGAGAAAACGGAAACCCCTTTAATGCAACCAAAGCTGGGTCTGAATTCTGGCCCTGCTCCTTCTGTTCCAGCCACACTGGCCTCCTCCTTATTCACGCTGTCTCCAAACATGGGCCTGCCTCAGGGCCTTCGCACCTGCTGTGCCCGCTGCTTGGACCGCTGACCTCCCTGACTTCCCCATCCAAGTCAGCCCCACCCAGGCCTCTCTGTGGCGTTATTTCCTCTCCCTAGGCCTCTTTGCTCCTTGACATTCTGTTATATATTTATTTACTGTCTGTCAGGCACTGTTCCAGGCACGCATTTAACCTCTGGCAGCTCCTTTCAACTCCCCCCCCCCCCCCCCCACAACTCCCTGCGTTAGTTAGGAACTGTCGTTATCTCCGCTTCCGGACAAGGACACTAAGACACAGAGGGATCCGGGCCGCACAGCCAGGGGGTCTGTGCTCACGGTCTGCCGCCCCGTGGGACCCGTCTGACGGCTGTGGTCCCAGCACAGGGTCCCGCTCAGTGTGGTGGGCACACGGCCCCCTTGGTACAGGTGTGGCAGCAGAAAGCCCCCGGGGTTGGGGGCGGCGACCTCCCCAGGGGCGGGGCTGGATTTGAATCCACATCCTGGGCCGCGTTGCCTCCCGTCCCCAGAGCCGCAGCCAGGGCCCCCGAACTGGAAGCTCGGAGCCTCCGAGTGGCCTCGGCGGGTGCTGGCTCAGACGGCGAACAGATGCTCGCTATTTTAAACCCACTGTTTAACTCATTAAGACAGCTGTTTCCCATCCCCAAAGTCGGCGGAATTAGAATTAAATTCATTCCAGAATTAAATACACACATACACACGCACACACCCCACCACCATTTGGAGGCAAAACTTGTTAGCATTTAGGCAAGCTGTGCCTTCGAGCCTGGGGACGAGGCTTTGCTTCTGCCTGACGAGTTACATCACGGCCCAGTGGTTGCCAGCTGGGCCTGTGGCCAGCGGGCCCCGCGGGCCCAGATTCCTGTGTCTACCCCGGCCTCTGCCATTGGAGTCCGGCTGCCCCCTGGGTTTTCCCCTGACCTTCAGGCCCAGCAGGGCCCAGACGGAACTCCGTGTCCGTCTCTGAAGTGGCTTCCTCTCCCGGGTCCCCGTCCTGGGGACGGCCATCCTGTTTCCACCTGGGGCTCACAGCAGGGGCCAGACTCACCTCCCCTTCCTCCTCTTACCTTCAGATGGTCACGCGGCTCCCCCCACCCCCCCCCCCCCCCACGCCGCGATGCTGCTCTGACAAGCTTTGCCCCACCCCTGCCTGCTACTGCACTGGTCTGAGCCTCTGTTACATCCACCCCGATTGCTTCCTCCCTAGGCTCCCGGTTTCCGTTTTTAACCCCAACCGGCTGCTTTTCCTCAGCAGCCAGCAGGGTTTTCCTCGACCCTCTATCGGGTTGTGTCCCTCCCTCGCTTAAAATGCTTCAGCGCAGGACTGCCCAGTAGAATGTTTCGTTGAGGATGGAATGTTCTAGACCTGTGCAGCCCAATACCGTCACCGCCCCTGTGTGCTCCCTGTGGAGCACTTGGATCGTGGCACGTGTGAACGAGGAACTGAGTTCAATGTTGCTTCACTGAAATGGACTGAAATAGCCACGCATAGCTAGCGGCTGCTGTATCGGTCAGTGCGAGGGTAAAGGCCCTGTGGCTGATGCCGTCGATGGCCTTCCCGGGTCCCCTGGTCCCCCACCACCTCCCCATGCTGCTGGCTGGCATCCCAGCTCTGACCCTCCGCCTGAACCTGCTTTGCCCACGCCCGTGCAGGCTAGAAGTGTTGCAGAATCCTGTCACTCCGTCTCGTAGCCTCCGGCCGGTGGCTGGAACATAAATACCCCAGCTCCCTCCTCCCTCTGCGCTGTCTCCCAGAAGTCCCGGATGGGACTGACCCCCTCTGCCTACCACGGTCACCTGCTCATGAGTGCCGCCTTCCCCCCACCCCCATTTCTGGCTCCTTCCCCTCCCTCTCTCGCTATCCCACGGCCTTCCTGGGCTCCCTGGAATCACTTACCCCGTCAACTGCTTGTACCCGAATCCTTGTCTCAGGGGAACCCAGATCCACAGGCTTTGTGTTGCGCTTATAGTAAAAGACAAAATGCCCATTTCTATCCGCAAGACCCTCTGGGATCAAGGCAGTTACCCACACCAGCCACACTGTTCTTCACGTTTCTTCAGACACACTGACCCCTCCTGCCACAGGACCTTTGCCCGTGTGCTGTTTCTGCTCCTTGGAGCTCTGGTCTTCCCCACCCCGTCTGCTTCTGCCAACTCCTCCTCACCCTTCAGGTCTTGGCTTACATGACAACCCACTCGGAGAGGACTTCCCTGACCACCTTCTATGCCAGCCACCATCTCCTTCTGAGACTTTCTCCTCCTCTCCTCCGCCCGCCTCTTCCTCCTCCCTTCTTCCTTAAAAAAATTTTTTTTAATGTTTATTTATTTTTGGGAGTGAGAGAGACAGAGCATGAGCGGGGGAGGGGAAGGGAGAGAGGGAGACACAGGACCCGAAGCAGGCTCCAGGCTCTGAGCCGTCAGCCCAGAGCCCGACGCGGGGCTCGAACTCACAAACCGCGAGATGACCTGAGCCGAAGTCAGATGCTCAACCGACTGAGCCCCGCAGGCGCCCCTCCTTCCTTCTTCTTCTTTTCCTTAAGGCTGTTTGGGTTTTTTGAATGTTTTGCTTTGAAATAATCATGGACTCACAGAAGAACGGGGTCACCACACGCTGCAGACAGTACAGGTTCCTGGACACCCTCCACCCAGCTCTCCCGAGGGATGACATTTTACATCCACCCGGTAGGATGGGCAAAACCCGGAAATTAACGCGGGTACAACGTTGCTAACAAACTTACCTCATCCGGGGTTTCACCGGCCCAGGACCCCGGCCAGAGCCGCTCACTGTATTTTGTTGTCACATGTCCGCGGTCTCCCATCTTCCACGACCTTGACCTTTGGAAGAGTTTGGGGGACCGCCCCTCCGTTCGGGTCTGTCTGATATCGGCTCAGGACGAGCCTGGGCTGGGCAGTGTGGCCCGGGGCCCACGGAGGGGACGCTGCGTCCTCCTCAGGGCGGGAGGCCAGGAGTCGCCCGAAGCCGACGCGTCTCATCCCCCGGTGATGTTAACCTTGATCCCGTGGTTACCGCGGTGTCTGCCAGGATCCCCCCAGTGGAAAGTTACCATTTTCCTTTTCAAATTAGCGAAGTCTCTTGGGAGAGCTACCCCGCTGGTCCCCACACTTGGGCCCACGAGTTCCGCCCGGCTCGTCGGGGTTGACCTTGACTCCTCAGACACTTGGGCTTGTCTCTTTGTTGTCTGACTCCCGTCACGGGACTGATCGCCACGTGAGATATGCCCGTTCCCTTGTGGGTCGCTTTCCTCCTCCACTGGACAGAGCCCCTGGACGGTGGGGACTGGGTTGGTGCCAGTCACTTCCGTGTCCCCAGCGCCCAGCCCAGGGTCTCGCACACAGTGGGTGCCCAGCACATATCTGATGAACAAATGCACCAAACGAGATGACGCCAGCCAGCACATCCCAGGTCGGCTTGCGGGAGTGTGATTTGGTGGCACCCCAAGAATGTTCTAGAAGCAAAGGTCGTTCCTCTCTCCGGGCTCCCATTCGAATGCGCCTGCCTTGGGGAGACCTTCCTCGAACCGCCCCACCTCATGCTGCCCCCGCTTTCGTTTCCTTCGCTGCGTTTCACACCCTGAAATTGCTTCACCTGACGGCTGGTTTATTCATGGAGTTAATTCGCTGTCTGGCTGACTTCCCTCTTCTCGGCTGGAACAGAATCTCCGTAAGGTCGGGGGTTTTGTCTCCGTCACGGCTGTATATCCGGCACCCAGCGCGTCGAAAGGAGCCAGGGACGCAGCGGCACAAAGGGAGACCCACACAGAGACAGAGACACAGGCAGAGACAGAGGGCAGAGTCGGGCAGCGGAGGTACCGACACAGAGACGAAGGAGGAGGCAGAGGGGTGAGACAAAAAGAGCCGCCCCCTGGCTGGCGCAGAAACGGAAAGATGGAGAGGGAGGGAGGGGGACAGGAAAGGGAGGGCATCTGATAAAGGAAGCACCTTGGCAAGCACGTTGGCGGGGTCCAGGAGGTGATGCGGGATGCGCACCCCAGAGCCCTGGCATCTGAGAAGGGGGAGAGACGGGGTGTTTGGTCCTGGGTCCCCGGCCGCGTTCCAGGCCACCTGCCCGTGAGCCAAGAGGGTTCCAGAAGCCAGAGGAGCCTCCAGAAGGAGGGCCACGCGGCCGAGCCTTTGATCTTGGACTTCGGGTCTCCAGAACTTCGAAAACATTAATCCCCGATGTCCTCGGCCGCCCAGATCGCGGTACTTTGTCACGGCAGGCCCGAGGGAGCCGAGATGCCCCGTCGTCACCCACCGCGGTCTTTGGCGAACCGCTTTCTCCGTCTCCCCCCCATCCTCGTCCGTCCGCTCCTTTATGTTACCAAAACGTTCCCTAAATATCGGCTCTCCTGTCATCTTTCTCTCCAAACTCCGTGAGAGTCACAGAATGCGCAAATATCTTGCCACGGAGAGATGGGGTTTGCAAAATACAAAGACTCAGAAAACCAGATGAGGTTTTAAAATCCCAGCGGGGGCAAGGACCCGTCCCTTAGGGAAATCAGTTGCTCGAATGACGTGAAAGGCGGGGGCACCAAGGGACTTCGGGGAGGAATCCCAGGGGGAAGGGCTTCGGCAGGGGTAACGTCACTCAGCCCCAAGCACCTGCTGTCCTCTTCCTCACTCAGGGCTACTGTCCCCTCTGAGTCCCTTCCCTGAGTGTCCGTCCCCTCCGTGGCTTCCCAGCCTCCCTGTCCCTCTCCAGCCAGCAGCCAGAGGCCTCTTAACACAAATTGCTTTTTATTTCAGGAGCAATCAGTGAATTCGTTCCCATCGCACAAGAGCCAAGCAGTGCAGAAATCTAGAGAGTGGAAATGGAAAAGGCAGTGTGGTCCTGCCCTCCCTCTCAGCCTTTCTGTGGCTCCCATCGTCCTCCGTGGCCTTGCCCACCCTCTCCTGTCCTTGGGTCAGACCCTCTTTCCAGACACGCAGCTCCCCTTCCCTCCCCCCGCCCCCCCCGGTCCCTCCCTCCCTCTCCTTCCCTCCCTCCCTCTCCCCCACTCTCTCCCTCCTCTCAAGACCTTCTTACTCTCTTTGCATTCCCAGCATGCTGTTCCCTGCCCTCTGACACCAAGTTCATCCTTACTCACCCTCCATTCTCCACGTGGTGACACCTCGCCTTGTCGGGGACAAGGATTCCAGGGGCTATTCCTGCCCTAGGGCCACTGTAACCTGTGCCACCCCCTGGGGCGGGGCTGGGGGAGGGTCCTCCAACAGCAGAAACCCGTCCTCAACCCACGTCGGTGTCAGCAGAGCGGGCTCCTTCCCAGGGCTCACAGGGAGACTCTGTCCCCTGTCCTCCCCCCCCCGCCACCCGGCTTCTGCCGTGGCCACCACGTCACTCCGGTGTCTGCTTCTGTTGCCACATGGCCTTCTGCCCGTGTGTCCCTGTCTCCTCCATTGCCGGCTGAGGGCCGTCCTGGGAGGCACGGGGCCGCCGAGAAATCCCACAGAGCAAGTACTCAGGCTGGCAGAGTGCCACGAGGGGACAGAATGCCCTTCCGGGCACCACAAGCAGCATTTGCAAGGCCCCAGAGGTCAAGGAATCACGATGCATTCGGAGCGTTGAAAAGCATCGGGCTTAAGAGATTGGCAGGGTCCTGACCACCGTGAGTGGCCGGGGGGCGGCGGGGGGGGGGGGGTGGGGGGACTTGTGGGCCACACAGAGGAGCCTGGGCTTTGCCTGGAGGGCACTGGGGGGCCACGGGGAGACCAGAGGCTGGGAGTTTAGACAGATCCCTGACTAGAAGGATTTCAAAGCAGAGGCAGGTCAGGTCCGGGAGAGGGAGGACGTGAGACCCAGAGCCGAGCGCTGATCGTGCTTTGTTTCCTTCACCGCTCACACCGTCCGTCTTACAGGATGGGTTCCTCATCATTGTGCTGTTTCCAGACCTGGAACCGGGGGCCCAGAGAGGTCGAGTGATCTCCCTGGTGCCATACAGCTTGTGAACGGCAGAACCAGCAATCCAGACCTGAGCAGGCTAGCCTAGCCCAGGAGGAGGCAGACTCGGGGTGGGGGGTTTGGGGGAGAAGGGGTGGGGAGGCCGGGAGGCTGTCACCCAGGGCTCTGGCGGAGGATGGGGACACAGCTGGGGACCAGGCTGGGGAAGAGGCACCGAGGTGGGAGAATAAAGCTGGTGCAGGATTGAAGGCGTACCAGGCAGTGGGTGAGGGACCTCCCCTTTCCTGCCAGCCCCCCCCCCCTGCCCCTGGCACCCTTCTCCCCCACCTCCTCAATCAAATCTAGTTAAACTCTAAGGACCTATGAACTCAGACCTAAGTCCTGAGAAAGAGCCAGCCCCGGAGAAAGGGCCCTCTAGGCAGAGAGCACAGCCTGTGCAAAGGCCCTGGGGCAGGACCAGGCCTGGCGTGTTGTGGCGACAGTGAGGGGGCGCCTGTGGCTGGAGCAGAGGGAATAGGGGGGAGAGAGGGAGGAAGTTGGGAATTTGGGTTTTAAGAACCGACCTCGTGGGGGGAGGGTGTCGTGAACAAGTCTGGGTCCTTCTGGGTATCTGAAAAGGGGGCACCTTCCTGGGTGGGTCTCTGGGAGGCTGGGGAGATGATGCTGTAGAGGACGAGTGTGAGTGCCGGGTCCGGGCCATCGGGGGCCACTCTGTGGCACCCCTGAGCCTTATGGACTCCAGGAACTGAGCATGCTCTGAACCTCCCACAGGTTTCCTCAGAGGCTGCTCGGGCCACTGGCTCTGAGACCCAGGAGTTCTGTCCCGGCCACAGCCCTAGGCAACCTGGGGACAGGATGTAACAGGACGATGTCACAGAGGCCAGCGGCACCTGGAACCCTGGGGCCCCCTGGCCTGGGTGCCATCCTCCAGCAAGGCCTCCCGGGCGGGTCGACCGCTCCTGAGACCGGCCTTCACAGACACGCCCGATGCACGCTGGGTGCCACCAGGAGCAATTTCTGCCTGGGGCTGCCCGGGGCCTGGCTGCCCCGCTCACCCACCTCTGAGCACCCCCTCCGAGCTCGCCTCCCTTCCACCCGGGCCACGGGCGCCCTGGGAGGCCCTGGAGATGCCCGCAGGCCTCCCGTCTGCGGTCCCCGGCGGGACCTAGCTGCGCACAGCGGCCGGAGGAGGCGGAGGGGGGGCGGCCATGGGGTGGCGGTCGCCCTGATCCTGCTGGCCCTGCTGGCGCCCTCGGGGGCGGTGGTGCGGGCCGTGCGGGACGGCAACGCCAGCAGCCTGGACTTCGCGGACCCGCCGGCCCTGTTCGGGGTGCCCCTGGCCCCCGAGGGCGTGCGGGGCTACCTGACGGAGGCCGAGCCGGCTGACGCGTGCCGCCCCATCGAGGGCCCGCGGCCGGGCAACGGCTCGCTGGGCGCCATCGTGCTGATCCGCCCATACGACTGCACGTTCGACCTCAAGGCGCTGCACGCGCAGCGGGCCGGCTTCGAGGCGGCCGTCGTGCGCGACGACGCGCGCTCCGACGAGCTGGAGCGCACGGCGCCCGGGTTCGAGGAGCCGCGACGCCAGATCGCCATCCCCTCGGTGTTCGTGGGCGAGGCCGCCTCGCGGGACCTGCGGCTCATCGTGCGCTGCGACAGGTCGGCCCACGTCCTCCGGCTGCCCGACTACCCGCCGTGCCCCAACCCGGACCGCCACCCCGTGCCGGCCGCGTCCTGGGGGCTGGGCCGCGCCCTGGCCCTGCTCACGTCCGCCGTCTTCGTCCTGCGACGGCTGTGGGCCTGGCTGGGGGCCCGGGGGCCCCGGGGGCCGGCGGCCCAGACGCAGGCCCGCGGGAAGGCCCGGGTCCGCACCTTCACGCGGAGGAACGACCTGTGTGCCATCTGCCTGGACGAGTACGAGGAGGGCGACCGGCTCAAGATCCTGCCCTGCTCCCACACCTATCACTGCAAGTGCATCGACCCCTGGTTCGCCCAGGCCGCCCGCCGCTCCTGCCCCGTGTGCCAGCAGTCGCTGGCCGGCACGGAGGACGGCTCCGACTCCACCGTCGAGAGCTTGGGCGACGAGGACCCCTCGCTGCCCGGCCACCGGCCCCCGCTCTGGGCCGTCCAGGCCCGGCTGCGCTCGCGGAGGCTGCGGCTGCTGGCCCGAGCCAGCTCGCACGGCCGCGCCGAGGCCACTGTGTCCCCGGAGAGGCCCCCAGAGCCGCCGTGAGGCCCCGCGGCCCCTGGCCGACCCAGATCGGGGCAGGGAGGGTGGAAATGCGGAGTGCTTCTAGTCTAGAGAGAATAAAGTGGGTCTGAAAGCAGATTCTCGCCCTGGCTGCTGTGAGACCACCGGCTTCCGGCCCCTCCTGCTGCCCATGTGGCGGATCCCGACCGAGCCTGAGGCTGGATCCTGGGGGCGGGGTGGGGGGAGTCGCCGTGCGGTCACCGACGGTGGCCCTGGGACGCCCCGCACCTCCGGTCCAATCCCGGGCACGTGGGCTGCTGACCCCCGGTTGGCTTCTTCGTTCCGCATTTCAACGTTGTGTGTGTGTGTGTGTGTGTGTGTGTGTGTGTGTGTTTCAAAATGTTTTACTTCGCACTGATTTTAGGTTTCCGGAAGAGTGGCAGAGATACTCCAGAGGGCTCCCACGTACCCCTCACACCTCTCACGTGGCCCGAGGAAGCACCGTGGGCACGTTGTGGTGAACTCACGTCCAGCTTTTATCCGAATTTCCCCACCATTTGCAAAATTTCATGGTGGAGAATGTCAAACGCACCCAAATAGAGAGGACGGAATAATGAACCCCCCCCCCCCGCAAAGTCCTGCCACAAACCCATTACTCAGATTCAGCCAGTGTCTATCTAGGGCCACTCTCAACTCCTGCGCCCTTCCACTCACCCCCTCCCTTGTCATTTTGATGCTGGGATCGAGCCCTGTGTCCAGCTCTGGGCTTAAGGTTCTCTCTCTCTCTCCCTCCCTCTGCCCCTGTCTCCTGCTCGCGCACACTCTCCCTCTAAACTACTACTACTAATAATAATAAACCCCACGGACTTCAGTATCGTGTTCAAAATAATGATTCCCTAACAGCCTCAGACATCCATCCAGGAGACACACGGAAATGCGGACCCCGTGATGTGTGTTTCTTTGGGCTGTCTGGCTCAGGATCTACGTAAAATCTAGAGTCGTCGGTGGTCTCCTAGGTCGTTTTTTTTGTTTTTTTTTTTTTTTTAATTTTATTTTTAAGCGGT
The DNA here is from genome assembly GCF_018350155.1 of Leopardus geoffroyi. Classification (NCBI taxonomy): domain Eukaryota; kingdom Metazoa; phylum Chordata; class Mammalia; order Carnivora; family Felidae; genus Leopardus; species Leopardus geoffroyi. The sequence goes on along the minus strand of NC_059331.1, from coordinate 4,025,604 downwards.
CTCTACCCCCCACGTGGGGCTCGAACTCACAATCCCGAGATCGAGTCCCCGGCTCCACCAACAGAGCCCCGGTGCTGTCCTAAGTCTTAACGGACGGCTCCTCCCATTCTCACCCCCCCCCCTTACTTTTGCTTTGTGATGTATTCGTTGAAGCCCTATGGGTCAAGCCTGTCCCTGGGGTGCCATTTAGCAGGTTTCTCTGTCCCTTGTCTCCCGGGACTTTGCAGCTGGATTCAGAGATCAGCTCAGATGTGGTTTAATTTTCTGGCAAGCAGATAAGGGGCTCCCACACCCCTTGAGAAGGGCTGGGCCATATTAAGGGGCCTTCGGGGCAATGAGTGCGGGACAGTTGTATGGCCCCGTGCCAAGCACGATCAGGAAGGTCAGGGAGGGACCATTCGATCTGACGCTGCTGACACGAATGGTGGGGAGGAGGTGCGTGTGCAGGAAGAGTAGTCCAGGCAGAGTGCACGGCCCATGCAAAGGCCCTGGGGCAGGGCCAGACCTGGCGTGTTGGAGGAGCTGTAGCAAGGAGGCCCGTGTGGCTGGAGCAGGGGGAGCGAGGGGGAGCGAGGGAGGAGGGGAGGGAGGGAGGGGGCGGCTTGTGCAGGATCTTGTAGATTTGGGGAGGGAATTCAGTTTTGACTCTGAGGCGCTGAGTAAGACCGCTGGACGGGTTTTAAGTAGCTCCGAGAAAATCCTGGGCGCCACTGCTAGGTCCCCATCTTCCAGACGAGGCAGCCGTGGCCCGGAGAGGCCGAGTGGCTTGCTTGGGGTCACGCGGTGTAGGAGTGATGGTGGGGTCTGGACCCGGCGGTCTGGCCCCCACAGGCGAACGTGTGTGAGCGGAGTCAGAGGTTTCCCGCGCGACGGGCCCTTAAGTGTTTTCCGCTCGTGCCTTGCTGTCCGCCCTGCACGACGAAGCTGGGGGCCTCCGAGGCGGTTTGAGGGAAAGGGTCTCCCTTCCTGGATCGAGGAGGGCAAAAAACAGGGTGTTGGCCGTGGCGTGTGCGTGCGTGCGCAGAGGTGGGCTGAGGCCCTTGCACGGGGTCTCTGGGGAGCCACAGCTCTGTGACAAGGACCTCACACCCGCCCTGCTCCCGGCCCTAAGGCTACACATGCAGAGGCTACACTACTGGCCTCCACTGTGAACTCTCTCTGAGCCTCAGTCTCCCCATCCGTAAAGTGGGGACAGCGGTAGCAACGGCCCCGCGGGGCTCCCCGGGTGTGGACGACGCTAAGCACGGTACCCGGCCCTGCGCGTTCCATCTGTGTGTGGCAGTCGGCCAGGCGACCTGCCCGCAGCCCAGCCGTAATACTGGGTGAGCAGCCATGTGCTGGGGAAACTCGGGCGCTGTGTGAGCCCAAAGGGAGGTGCTCGGCCCAACCCGGAGAACGCAGGAGGCTTCCTGGCGGTGGCGTCTTCTAGACTGAGAGCAGGAAGCAGGACTCGGCGCCGTGCAAAGGGCAAGTGACCCCGGCAGCCAGAACAGCGGGGGCAAAGGCCTGGTCTGGCATCTAGCAGGTGCCTAATAAGTGGACATGGAGCCCCTGCCCCACATCGGAACCTGCCTCCTCTGAGAAGCGGCCTCGGCTTCGTCCGAGCCTCTTCACTTCCCCCGACAGCCAGGCCTGGGCCCTTCTCCAGCCGCCTTCAGGGGGGCCGAGAACTGCCAAGGACCGCCAGCTTAGCGAGGCCAGCCTGCGCCAGCCCCATCGGCCCCGCCTTGGCTGCTGCTCTAAGTAGGCACCAGGAGAGGCCTCCTCCTGCTCGCGCGGACAGTGTTCCATCTGTGTTGTCCGGGGCGACGGGGGGTGGAGTGTGGCCAAATGGGGAAACTGAGGCTCAGAGAGGCTTAAGCGACTTGCCGCGGGGCACACGGCTCAGAAGGGACAAAGCTGGGTTTGGTTTTGAACCGCGGAAGCCCGTCTTTGGAGGCCGCGTGCGTCGCCTCTCTTCCATCCTCGCGGAGAGCGGGTGAAATGAAGGAGTGAACGGTGGCAGGAGGGGCAGACTGACTGACCCATTTCTCCCAGGCCGGGTTTCTCAGGGCATCCTGCACCCCGGGCCTCTGGCCCAGGGTCTCCTCCCGACCTCCGTTGGCGGGTGCCCATCCGCTCCAGTGGGAGCTGAGGACCGCGTGTTCTTTCACCTCCACTACTCCACTCCCTCTGCTCCTCGTGATGCAACCGGCAAGAAGCAGATTCCAAGGAACTTATTGCCCCCCTCCCCGCGGCTCCCGGAGGCAACTGCGAAATGGTGGAGGCCGCGAGGAGGCGGAGTGCCAAGACCTCACCCCAGCGGCATCTGGAAGAGGGGTGAGAAGCCTGTGATTCATCACCTGGCCCTCCTTCCTTCCTCTTCCTCTGTCCCCGCCTCTTCTCCACGCCCTGTCCTCTTCCCTGCCCACCCCTCCCAGCCTCCCAGCCGGGCCCAGGAGGGGAGGACGTTTTTAGGAACAGATGGCTGCCTTCCTCGCCCAGCATTCTGTCAGTTAATTAACGCCGCCTGTAATTAAACTTCCCACAAATTAGCTGTCAGCTACGCTAAAGGGAACCGTCCCTCTCAAATGCCACCTTGACTTGCTGAATTGTGAGCCTTGTCGACAAAATAATTAAAGGCAGAGGGAGGCAACCAAAATTTGGAGCCTTTCCCCCCCCCTAATATCTCTATCTGTGTCCACGGCTAAATGCTCCCATCTAGGACTTGGGAACACAACCAGGCTGTGTTCTGAGCTTCTGTGAATTCATGCCTTCCGTTGCGGAAGGAATTTTTACGGAGCCCTTGCTGTGTGCCAGGCACTGGGCTAGTAGCTGGGGACCCAACGGTCACAGAGATAAACCCAAGTCACTGCTGTCTCGAAGCTGATGTCCTTGACATACATTTTTTTTTTTAATTTTTTTTTTCAACATTTATTTATTTTTGGGACAGAGAGAGACAGAGCATGAACGGGGGAGGGGCAGAGAGAGAGGGAGACACAGAATCGGAAACAGGCTCCAGGCTCTGAGCCATCAGCCCAGAGCCTGACGCGGGGCTCGAACTCACAGACCGCGAGATCGTGACCTGGCTGAAGTCGGACGCTTAACCGACTGCGCCACCCAGGCGCCCCGACATACATTTTTTAAAGCAAAGGAAATAAATGGAGATATGAGAGCAGGGGGAAGAATACGCAGGGAGTGGGAAGGACCAGTGCAAAGGCCCTGAGGCAGGACTAGTCACGATGGAGGCTGGACCAGGTGGGGACTGAGGCACGGGGAGGGGGGGGGGCGGATAAGAAGGCAGATTTAGGATAAATTTTGCAGGCAGAGGCAACAGGATTGGCTGTCGTGTGGAGGAGGGGGAGGGTAAGAGAAAAGGAAAAAAAAGGGGGATTCAGATCTCCAGCCCAGGAAGCAGAAGAATTGAATAGATGATCCACAGAGTTGCCATATTTCCAGAGCGAAGGCTTTTCCCCAAAGAAAAGTCTTCAGCCTCAGGCCAAACGTCAAGGCCAGGGGAGAGTGGTTGGATAGGGTGAGGCCCCCAGCCCCAGCCTCCCCTGGCGGGGGGTCTCCCTGGCATCCTGGATGGGGGTGAACACTGCCCACACCTCTTGGAACATAATGAGGTCCAAACAGCTTAGAGCTGAGCCCCGAGGAGACCCCACAGGAGACCAGTGATGTGCCTGCTGGACGCCCACGGGCTGCAGAATCCCGCGCCCCATCTCTCTGGGCTCAGAGGAGGGTTTGGGGGGCCTTGCCTGGTGGCCAGAAAAACAGTCACGGGCCTCGGGCCTCGGTGTTCTTGCCTTTCCCGGGATAGTTTGCATCCCCAAAGGACAGCTTTCAGGCCCTTAAATACAGGCAATAGCTGGGATACCCTGTCCTACATCCCTCACCAGTCCCCCCCACCCCCTGCCTCTTTTTTTTTTTTTTTTTTTCAACGTTTATTTATTTTTGGGACAGAGAGAGACAGAGCATGAACGGGGGAGGGGCAGAGAGAGAGGGAGACACAGAATCGGAAACAGGCTCCAGGCTCTGAGCCATCAGCCCAGAGCCCGACGCGGGGCTCGAACTCACGGACCGCGAGATCGTGACCTGGCTGAAGTCGGACGCTTAACCGACTGCGCCACCCAGGCGCCCCACCCTGCCTCTTTTTTCATGTTTATTTTGAGAGAGAGAGAGAGACAGAGTGAGCAGGGGAGGGGCAGAGAGAGAGAAGCCCAAGCAGGCTCCGTGCTGTCTGCCGGATGTGAGATCACGACCTGAGCCGAATTCTAATTAGGATACTTAACCACCCAGGTGCCCCCCCCCTTCACTACCCCTTTCTTAACCTTCAGGTCTTTGCTCGGGTAACACCTCCTCCAGGAAGCCTCCCCGATACCTCGGCCCGACTCCCCAGAGCCCTCACCAGGTCGTGTTGCCTCCACTGCGGACCTAGTTACCCATGTTGTAACTGCCTGCTATGGTGTCTGCCTTCTTCCCCCACTGGCCTGTGAACCCAGCGGGGGCGGGGTCTGCTTTGGTCCCTGCGGTGTCCCCACTGTCTGGGACGGTCGGCATGCAAGTAGGCGCAATATAGGTTATTTAATAGTAACTAATCATAGAGCTTATCGGAAACCCTTGGGACCAGATATGTTTTGGAATTCAGAATGTCCTAGATTTTAGGACAGTGACACCAGACACGTAAGACATCTTGTGTGAGACCCTAAGACCCCCGGTTGGGCCTGGGCGGTCCACTCACCGTCCCCGTGAAACACGTGGCAACATAATGGGAATTTTCACAATAAATGAGATAAGGAAAGCTGATTAATAGCTAAGGCTATTAACTTTTTAAAAAATGTTTATTTATTTGAGAGAGAGAGAGAGAGAGAGAGAGAGAGAGACAGAGCGTGAGCAGGGGAGGAGCAGAGAGAGAGGGAGACACAGAATCGGAAGCAGGCTCCAGGCTCCGAGCCGTCAGCACAGAGCCCGACGCGGGGCTCGAACTCACAAACCGCGAGATCATGACCTGAGCCGAAGTCGGACGCTTCACCGACCGAGCCACCCAGGCGCCCCAAGACTATTAACTCTTGATGTTCAATGAGTTTTAAAGCCATGCTGATGAAAAACCTCTATTGTTAGAGCTTTTTATTATTGTATTTTATTTTATCTTCTATTTTATTTTATTCCATTATTTTTTCAAGTGGGCCCCATGCCCAGCACGGAGCTCAGGGCAGGGCTTGAACTCGCGGCTGTGAGATCAAGACGCGATCTGAGATGGAGTCCGACGCTCAACCAACTGAGCCGCCCAGGCAGTCCTGTTTCTGGAGCTTTTTCGATGTTGGGATGGTGGGTGAGGGATTGTGGGCCTGTGGCCAATGTCTATGGAGTGCTGTCACGGGCCCGGGAGCCAGGAGGAGATGCCTGCGGAGGCCCAGAGCACGGGGAGCACAGGGCTTGGTTCCCATCCCAGCCCTGCCCGCTTTGGGACTTTGGCCGAGGGCCGGAGACATGGCCTTTGAGTACCTCAGTCTTCCCGTCTGTGAAATGGGGATGGTAAAGCATAACTTCGTTGATGTTTAATGTATATAAAGTGCTCGGCCTATCGCCTGGTCACAGGAAGTACTCACTCACTATTTGTCAAATCTTAAAAGTAAGAATTAAATAGACCGGAGACCACTCATGAGAATTCACATTAGGGCCCCCCCTCCGCCCCCCACTCTCTGAGAAAGCCGGGCAAAGAGGTTCATTTGGAGACACGCGGAGGGAACTTGAAGACGAAGCACGAAACGCGGGAAAACAAGAGACGAAGCCAGGTCTCTGTTCTTCTCTGGCCCTCGCTTTGCAGATTACAAACACAAGTCTCAGGGAGCTTTCTGGGGCGCTTAGACGCTGTCCATCCGCACAGCGTGTAGATTTGTCAAAACTTACGGGAGCTGTCTGATTACCCCTCAGGAAAGGCTCAAAAGCACGAAGCCCCCCCCCAGGGGGCGCCGGGGTGGCTCAGTCGGCTAAGCGTCTGGCTCCTGATTCCCACTCAGGTCACGATCTCGCGGTTCGTGAGTTCGAGCCCTGCATCCGGCTCTGTGCCAACAGCAGGGAGCCGGCTTGGGATTCTCTCCCTTCTGTCTGCTCTTCCCCCGGCTCGCCCGCTCTCTCTCTCCAAATAAATAAATAAACGTTAAGAAAAAGTAAAAAACAAACAAACAAACAAATGCCCCAAACCCAGGCTTGCAGCTGCCCCCCACCCCCACCCCCTCCGGCCGCCGGTGGGAAGGCGAAATGCTACAGCCGCTCGGAAAGACCGGGTGGCAGTTTCTTCCAAAGTTAAACACACACCTACCATATGACCCAGCCATCCTACTCCTGCATGTTTGCCCAAGAGAAATGAAAACATATGTCCCCAAGGAGACGTGTGTGACAATGTTCGTAGCAGCTTTATTCGGAACAGCCAAACACAGGAAACAACCCAAATGCCCAGGAGCCGGTGGCTAGATCAACACACCAGCTCTGTCCACACACTGCAGTGACAGCCCCGGAAGGGAATGAGCTACTCAGACGTGTGGCAACTTTGCAGGCACCTCCAGAGCATGACATGGAGCGAAAGGAACCGGGTTCCAAAGACTGTGCCCTGTGTGATTCTGTTTAGATGCATTTCCAGAATAATCTGTGATGACGAAGCCAGAGCTACCTGGCAGGAGTGGGGGGGGCGGGTGGGCAGGGCAGGGGGGTGGGGTGGGGTAGCCCCCACCTCCCACGCCAAGTCTTCTGGAATGTTCTATACAGGGTCAGAACTAGGGTATGGTGGGGGGAGGCACGGTTCTCAGTGACCAAATTCAAGGAAGCACCATAGAACCCAGCAGTCAAGGTAAGTAATGTTTCACTGCAAATATCTTAAAAAAATTTTTTTAATGTTATTTATTTTTAGAGGAGAGAGAGAGAGAGACAGCGTGTGAGCGGGGTAAGGGCAGAGAGAATAGGAGACACAGAATCCGAAGCAGGCTCCAGGCCCCAGGCTGTCAGCACAGAGCCCGACGTGGGGCTCGAACTCACAAACCGCTCGAACTCATGACCTGAGCCGGAAGTCAGACGCTTAACTGAACTACCCAGGCGTCCCCTCCTTTTTTTTTTTTTTTAAGACTGCAGATATTTTTGAAAATAAAAATTAATGCAAAAAAAAAAATCCAGGATGAACAAAATGTCATAATTCCAAATAGTAACGGGTCGACCTTGCACTTGCAAAACTCACCTCCCCCACCCGGGCGCTGGCCTTGGGTCCCCTGCTTAGGTAAAAAGGCATGCATCTGTACACTTAACGATGTGTGTGTTTGTGGCATGGAGGGGTTACACCTCAGTAAGAAAGTTAAGAAAAAAGGCCGCTGAAATCTACACTTGAAAATCTACCCGCCTATGGGGCGCCTGGGTGGCTCAGTCGGTTAAGCCTCCGACTTCGGGTCAGGTCAAGATCTCGCAGTTCGCGCGCGTTCCAGCCCCAGCTGGGCTCTGTGCTGACAGCTCGGCGGAGCCTGGAGCCTGCTTCGGATTCTGTGACTCCCTCTCTCTCTCTCTCTCTCTCTCTCTGCCCCTCCCCTGCGCACACTCTCTCTCTCTCTGTCTCTCAAAAAATAAATAAAGGTTAAAAAAATAAAAATCTTCACGCCTACAATTAAAAAAAAAAAAAAGCGATTAGCCTGTTTCAGAAGGCAGGGGGAGAAAGGAGGAAGAAAAGTATACAAAAGAACCAGTGGGCTGTGTGTGCGCGCGCGTGTGTATATGTGTGCGTGTGTGTGTGTGTGTGTGTGTGTGTGTGCTGTGGGGGGTGGGGAGCCAGATAAAAAATGTTTGTTGAATGTTTGCAGCGAACAAAAAGGCGCAGCCCCCCCCCCCCCCCCCCAACGCGCGGGAGCTCCCAGTGAATAAACGAGTGAACGAGATAATTAAGAGGAGAGCCCCTCCTGCCTCCCCCTCCGCCCGCCTCCGCCCTCCCTGCCTCGGCCGCCGCGGACCGCGCGGCCCAGCTGCGGGGACACCGCGGCCGCTGCCTACCCTTCCCACCCTCGGTCCGCAGCCGCACCGGCGACTGTGGTGTCGTGTCCCTCTTCCCCAGGGTTCTGTGAAGCCCCGGAGGACGGGGACCCGGGTGCGACTTCGTCAGCACTCTATCCCCCAGGGGGCCCCGGGCTGGCATACGGTGGACACTGAACTCATGTGCAATTATCCAGAAAGGTCGGTCAAAACTTCTGGGGTCCTTTGATCGCCGGAGGCTGGGGTGGGGTCCTTCCGTGCGCCCAGCATTCCCGCTCAGACGGGAGGACTGGGGCGCCCCTGTGGCCAGGAGCTGGCGCGCAGGGGTCTCTAGGCCCAGCATGAGCCTTGAGAAGGGCAGGGGCAGGCAGGTGTCCCACAGGAGAGGGTGCAGGTGCCCAGGTACCCCCGGGAGGTGCGCGTGGCTGCAGGGACCCCTTCCCGCGCCCCGCACGCGGCGCGGGGAGCTCGGCCTCCAGCCCAGCCAATGGGAAGGCGGAGGGGGCGCATTACTTCATCAGCCAGCACGGCCATTGGCTGAGGGCTCCCGGTGGGCGGGCTCCGGGCTCAGCTCTCAGCGACCTGCGGGAGGCTGCTGGGGCCCTCGGGGAGGGACCGAGGAGGGGAGAGGCGAGGGGAGGAGAGCGGGGGAGCGCGGGGGTGAGGAATTTGCCGTTTGCGCCGGGCTGTGAGTGCGTCTTTCTGACAAGCGCTTTGCCATTTACTCGGTGTCGCCCCTCGCCTGGCCATCCCAAGGCCGGTTTTTAGGGAGAAAGCAGGAAGGGGGGACGACAGGGTCCTCTCCACTAAATTAGGAGCCCCCTCCTCCGTACGCACCCACATTGTCCCCATGGCGGCGTGCGCTGCGCCCCCGCCCCCGGTCAAACAGAACCTCGGTTTGCTCATCTGCGCCGGAGACACCACCCCTGTTCCCAAGAATTCCCGGCGTAGCCTCCAGCCCTGGGCAGCCTGGGAGCACCCACAGGTCGCAGGCTGCCCCTCTCGGAACCTCAGGTCCCCACTGTGTGAAGTGGGGTTGACAAAAGTCCCCACAACCTAGGGAGGTGCTGTAGAGATTCATCCAGTCGGCCACCAAACACGTATTGGCTACTTACTGTGTGCCGAGACCACAGCGGTCCTCAGTTCAGTTCCCTGGACCTTAAGTGACGGAAACAAAGGTCAACAGGTACGCCTTCATTTCTGAGAACTGTAGCGCTGCGAGGGACATAAAAGCAAGGGAGAAATGGAAGGAGAGACTGGGATGCTACGTTAGCCCAACAGTCAAGAAGGGCTCACCTGAAGAGGTGATGCTCAGGCTGAATAAAAAGAAGCTGCGAGAAGATCTGGAGGAATGGCGTTCCAGGCAGAGGCGAACCAGCCTGTGCAAAGGCCCTGAGGCAGGACGGAGCCTGGCATGTTGCCAGAACAGCGAAGGGGCCCGTGTGGCTGGAGCAGAGCGAGCGGAGGGGAGAGGGGGAGGAGGGGATGGCGGGGAGGGGACCGTCGCAGGTCATTCAGGGCCTTGGGAGCCACAGGCAGCACTTGGGCTTTCTCTTGTGGGAGCTGGGAGCCCTGGAGGGCTGTGGACAGAGGAGGGCGGGACCTGACCCAGGTGTTCACAGCGGCCCTCTGGTGGCCGCTGCGGGGAGGGCATCCTGGGAGGGGGGGCCAGGTTGGAAGGAGGGTGGAGGGGACTGCGCCTGTCCCAGGCATAAGTGAACCCAGGAGATTTCATTCCAGAGGTGTTGGGTTGCAGGGAGGCAGAAATTTGGTTCCTGCACACGACTCGGCACAGTAGGTACTCAGTGAGCAGGAGCAGTGAGCAGTGGCTGGATGATGGGGTGGCCTCCCCACCCCCCCACTTCCCCTAGGCCTCCACAGCCCAGACCAAATGAATGAGTGAGTCACCCTTGAGAGTGGCGGGGAGAGGTATACACTGGGCACTGACTCAAGCCTCCCGCCCAGGTGTCTTTGACTCATTCACACCCCCCACTCCTCACTGGTGTGCCCCCCCAAGTGAGACGAGTAACACATTGCACCCCTGCCTGCAGGGTCCTCCCACCCTCCTGGCTGAGAATCCGAATGCGGCAAATTCCAGCCTCCATGACCCCCACCATGTACCCCTGGGGGGTTACCTGGCTTTTTCTTGCACGCCTTTGGGACTGAGAAGCTCACTCTTTTTTTTTTTTTTTAAGTTTATTTATTTTGAGAGACAGCGAGAGAGAGAATGGGGGAGGGGCAGAGAGAGAGAGAGAGAGAGAGAATCCCATGTAGGCCGTCAGCGCAGAGCCCAATGCAGGGCTCAATCTCACAAACAAACCGGGAGATCGGGACCCGAGCCAAAATCAAGAGTCGGACGCTTAACCGACTGAGCCACTCAGGCGCCCCGAGCTCGCTCTCTTTGAGTAAGTCAAAGATCTTAGGACCCACCCCACCCCCCCCCGAATCTGCCTCCATCCGCAGAGACATCTAAAAATATCGATCTGCACTTGACCCCATCACCGTGGGAACAACAAGGTCTTTTCGGGATGCCAGAAAAGGCCCTGTGTGGTGTGGCTTCTGCAGCTCACGCTTAACGTTGTCTGTGTGTTTCCTTCTCAACCTTTACACAAGCTGTTCGCTCTACTTGGAAGGCCCTTCTCCCTTCCTTTTTCCCTTGCCTGCCTCATTTTAGCATAGTTTAGGCAGCCCTGCTCCAGGAAGCCTTCCCCCACCCCCGGGGGGGGGGGAAGTTAAAGACTTAACTCTGATCCCTCCGGTGGGGGGGGCAGGGTACAGTGGATCTCCCCCAACCCAGCCTCGCGGATGAGACTCCTGCTCGCCCAGGCCGACCAGACCTCCAGGCTGGGAGCTCCCTGCAAGGCTCTGAATCTCCCCAGCCAAGAAACTGGTTCTCCCCCGACTTGCCCCTCAGGCTCTCCCTGAGGCCCTCGCTTGTTTAAAACCCTCTCCTCCGTTCTGCCACCCCCCCACCCCAGCCGCAGCCACCTCGGAGCCCCTTTTGAAGAGTGATTGACTAACAGCCATTACATTAATGGGCTAGGCGCGTTTTCATTTCTGCTGCATCTACAAACTGAATGTTCCCGTGTAATTACAATTAAGGACATGTTGGCGTGTGTGTGTGTGTGTGTGTGTGTGTGTGTGTGTGTGACAGCTCCTGGCTTCCCGGGCCACCCTCCCCCTCTCTCAGGCCTTTTGCCTATTTCCTTCTCTTTTTGTCCTTGGCTTTGGCCCTTCTCTCTCTGTTTTCTTCCCCACTTCCTCCTTCTTCCCACCTTTCTGCCCTGAAACCTTGATTCTCCTCTCCCCCCCCCACCCCTCTTTTTCTTCGTGTAGGTCTCTCTCACTTCCTGGTTCTGTCTCTCTCCCGTCTGTCTCTGTTTCTCAATTCCCTCAGACTTTCTGTTCTGTTTCGATTTGTTTCCATCTCTTACCGTCTTCACCTGTCTCGCTGTGTCTGTCTCTGGGTCTCTCAGCTGTTTGCTTTCCTTCGCTGTCTGTCTTGGCCCATCTCTCCGAGTGCTTTTCCCTCCTTTTTATCCGTGCCCAACATACCCGGAGTCTTAAGCGTGCGGCCTGAGGCATCATTCCTCAGGTAGAGACTTGTGTGGACACCACTAGATCAAGATGTGGAATATTCTAGCCTTCTGAATCCACTTTGCAACCTTGAGGGTAATTGTATTTTGTCTTTTCCTTTTGCTTTTCCTACCCCGATCCTGGTTACCGAGTAGCTTTGCATGCCCCCTCCCCTCCCCAGGTGGCCGTCCCACGCAGGGCCAGGCAAGGGACCATGGGCCCGGGATCCGAAGAGGCCCCCTGTGGATGAAGCAACCCTTCCGAGAAGCCACGTGCGGCCCGCCAAAACCCTTGAGGGACGTGGACCCAGGAGAGCGGAGGTCCCTATGTAGTCAGGACACCTTTTGTCCTAAAACTCTCCGATTCCGGTCCAACAATCCCGCATTCTTGCTCACCAGGCTCTTATGAAGACACAGGCCCCCGGGCCAGACCTCCAGATGAGCCTCTCAGCACAGGGCACCTCGAAGGACCCTTGAGAGGCCTTTGCTTATTCCTCCTGCTGGACAAATGGCAAAACCCGAGGCCCAGCCTAGAAGCCTCCTCTAGGTCAGAAAGTGCAGCCTATCTAGGAGCCAGGTCTCCTGGGGAAGCTGTCAGTTCTGAGGCCTCAGGATGGCCCTTTCTTTTCCCCGATTTCTGTTTGCCCATCTGTGAAATGGGAGGCTGAGGGCTGAGCTAGCCAGGCAGGCCTGCAGGCTGTGGATGTCAAGGCCCTGCCCCCCACTCAGGTGCGTAATACTATGGGCAGAAGGAGCTTTCTTCCCCGCTCGTGAGGCCCAAGGCCAGAGGTGGGCGTCCCAGGACAGAGGACAGGTTATGGCACTGCCTCCCATTGGCGCGCTGGCATCATGGCCGTGTCTGTGCTTGGCCACAGAACACAGGATGGTGACTCTTGATAGAGACGGGGGTGGGGCTTCTGGAAAGGAATCTAATGCTGTCCGATCGTGTCTGTATCTACCCTTCTCCCCGACCTGTCTGGCCCCAAACCTGTTCAGCGTCCTGTCCCCAGGACCTTCCGATTTTGGTTGAACTTCCACGCGCCTTTGTTTAAGCCAGGCCACCCCACCCCCGCCCTCCCATCCTCCCTTTCCTTCCCTGCCCCCACCCAAAGCCTCCCAGCCTTTGAAATCAGGGCTCAAGCCTGGCAGTCCTCGCACAGGCCCGCGCCTCTAGTCGGAAAGTAACGTCAGTCACTGACAACCGTCTTCTGCCGCATCGTCATCATCATCGTCCTTGCACTTACTGAACATTCAGAATGTTCCAGGCATTGCGCACAGGGCCTGACCTGAATCTTCTGTGGTGGTCCATTATTCACCCGCTGCCCTCGGAGGCCAGCACGACTGTCCCCATTTCACAGACGCGGACACCGAGGCACAGAGAGCGTGTGCTACTCTTGGCTCGAGGTCACATCACCAGCGAGTGGCAAAGCTGGGACTGGGACCCTGGTCTGGGTGACCCCAGGTCCCGCGCCCCACCCCGCCCCCACCGGAAGCGAACGTCAGAGTCTAACCCAACTTCTCCACACCCCTCCTTGCCGCTGAAACTGGGTTCGCAGACAATGAACGCCGGCTGTCAGCAGCAACTCTGGCCTCTGATAAATCGAGAGAATTAAAATCCATTTAGAGGGAAATCTCTAAATAGGTCTGTGTTGTGTTTTGTGTGTGTGTGTGTGTGTGTGTGTGTGTGTGTGTTTTCCTGTCTTTTTTTTTTCCCCCTGCTGTCTCCAGCTGGGTAATGTATTCCAAGAGCAGAACTGAATCTGACTTAATTGAATTTAAAAGCAGGTATTACATCTGTACCTTGTAAGTGAAGGTGGGTGGAGAGAGATTGAGTTTCTACCCGGCATCTCTGGTTTGGGCACCCAAGCAGTGGCGTTCATCCTCGTCTGGGGTTCCTTGCATGGGGGCTCCCCGGGCTGGGCCATAGAGGGTGAACTTTGGAGGGGAGAGGCCAGGGCACTTGCAGGGAAGGTGGGTGCCTGGGCCCCCAGAGAATGGGAACCGGGAGCCCCACTGCCTGCAAAGGCCACCTTTGGAGGTGGGGCCACAAGGAAGCTGGCATCGCACCTCCTCCTGGCCTCCTGTCAGCCCCAACTGCCAGAACACACCCCCAGCCGCCCACTTCTCACCCTCTCCCGGGTCTCCACTCTGCTCTGGCTTGTAACCCCTGCGGATCCATCCCGGATCTCCCGCGGCAGCCAAAATGCCTCCCCCCCCCGCCCTTCTTCTTCTTTTTTAATTGTAGCTCTTTTTTAAAAAAAAATGTGGTAATATATACATAACATAAAACTCAACTGTCTTCACCATCTCTAAGTGTACAATTCGGTGGCATTAAGTACATTTACAATGTTGTATAACCATCCCCACTAGTTCCAAAAAAAAATTATCACCCCAAACAGACACTCTGTTTATTCGACTCCTTGCTTTCAATTCTTTTGGGGATATGCCTAAGAGCAGAATTGCTAAGTCCTAGGATAATTCTATGCCAAGATGATTTTTAACAAATGTCACTCACTCCCCTGTTCTAGATTCTTCCACGGCTCCCTACTGTTTCCGGGGGAAATCCAGACGCCCTCCCATGGCCTTCAAGGGGCTGCCAATATCTCACTCCTCATTTCTCACTATTTGCCCCACCCTCCAGCCACACCAAATGACCCTCACTTGCCCCGGGGCCTTTGCACACGCTGTTGGCCCTCCCCGAAGCCCTCTTCCCTTTTCATATTTTGGTTTGACATCTAACTCCTCCTCTGTCTTTCACTCTCTCTCTTTTTTTTTGGGGGGGGGGGGGGCTCTAGGAAGCCCTCCCTGATCTCCCAGGCTGGATCAGGCACCCACTCTGTGCCGCCAGAGCTGCCTGAGCAGTACTCTCCATCATGGCCCTGATCGCGGGTCACAGGTGACCTGTCTGTCTCCCCCATTAGGAGGGCAGGGTGGTCACCGCTGTGTCCCCAGCACCCAGCCGGGGATGCAACACCCAGTAGGTGCCAGGTCATGCTCGCTGAATGTTGCCACGATTCCTTCTCTTCTCCCGCAGCCCCCACGCCCTTGAGAAATGAGACACAGCCCCTTCCAACTTCTTCCAACTAACAGCAGATTTCAAACAGTATCTTAGGCTGTCGATTAGAAATAGATCCAATCAATGTGCTTGTTTTTCATTCCGCGGTGCGTCTGTGATGGATGGGCGGGATGGGTGGGAGTGCTATTAAGCTGCGAGAATTTTCTATATGTTCCAGGCTCTGGGCAGATTTTCTTCAGAAAGCTATCTGGCCCGATCTCAAAATGAGAAAGTCATTAAGCACAGGCGCGCGCGCGCGCACACACACACACACACACACACACACACGTTGCAGGAGAGCATCTCGTTCTCGGGGGGAAAAAAAAAACAACCCGCAATTAATACACAACTACAAATGTCGCAGTCTGTGTGTGCAGACAGCAAAGTCCACGGCTGACAGGGAGCAGTGTTTTTGTTGTTCTGTGCCGCCCCCCCCACCCCAAAGCACGTCAAAGTTCTCCCGGCAAGTGCTGGCAAGTGAGCTGGAGCTGAGAGATTTTCTCTGCACCACGAGGCTGGGCTGCCAGAAAGCAGGTCCCGAGAGGAGGGTCTGGGGGCAGAGAGGACACGCGGGAGGCGGTCCCAGGAGGCGCCAGGAGGGGCCTCGAGCAGGCAGAGAAGGCAGGGAAGGAGATAACCGGGGCTCAACTGGGACTCAGTGCCCCTGGGAACGCCTGGGAGACAGTGAAGTGTGCTCGAGCTGTCCCCCCCACCCCCACCCTCACCCTCACCCCCAGGGGGTGTTTACCCCCCAGCACCTGTCCGTCACTGGCCTGGGGCTGCCTCTTGAGGCGGATGCTCCCTGCCTGCCAGGCACCCCGGTTGAGAAAGCCTCCATGGCAGGTGGCCGCAGGAAGATGCCGTCGGCAGGGACCCCAGTGTGAGTGCTGTGGGCGCACCCACAGCATCTGCTGCGCGCGGTGGCATTCCTTCTTTCCAATCGCCAGTCATTCCTTCCGGAAGATTTATCAAGCCTCTACTGGGTGCCAGGGGCTGTGCTGGGGACCGGCGACAGTGGTGAACGGGACAGCCCTTGTCTCCTGGAACTCAAGGACACACACACCCAGGCAGTGGCGGGCCCCAGGATGGGAAAAGCTCATGCTGCTGCGGCAGGCCCCCCAGCATTGGTAGGGGGTCAGGGGACGCTTTCTGGAGGGATGACTTTTAAAGATGAGTAAGATGAGTAAGATGAGTAAGGGCGGGGCAAGCAAGAGCGGAGTAGCTAGGCTAGGAGGCATTTTACAAAATGACCCAGATTTGTTCTTGAGGACACAGGGGAGCCATGGAGAGCTATGGAGGAGAAGAGGGGAAGGGGCAGGAAGAGGGGTGGATGCATTGGCGATCGGGTAGGTTGTACCTTGGGCCCACCCAAGAGAAGGCTGGCTCTGTGGCCGTATCTGGCCGGAGACAGAGGGCAGGGCATCGTCGGGGCGGTTAGAGCTGCAGAAACACGTTTCTCAATTTGGACCAGTCAGAAAGAAGGCCAGAGCACTAAAAAATAGTAACCCATCATTAATAATAATAGTAATAGTAATAGTAATAATAATAATAATAATAATAAGTGAAGTTCTTTTTTTCTTTCCCAGTAGCAAAGATCGGAGGCCCCCCGTTCTCTGGCTTCGCGCACTGGCCCCAGCAGCCCGCGAGCCCCAACGTGGGGCTCCCTGGAAACCATCCAAGCTCGCCTTCGGCCACGTGACCACGGCTCACCCAATCACGAGGCCAGTAGGAACAGGAGTCGGTGATTGGCCGAAGTCACGGAAGCCCCACCTCTAGCTGGGGGTGGGGCCCACGAGACCCAGGCTTGGAGAGCGGGAAAGACGCCGCTTGGCTGCGGTAAGACTCGCGGCTGTGACACTAGGACAAGGCGGCAGACCCCAGCCACGTGACCCCGCAGACGTGTGCTGCGCACGTGAGGTGCAAACAGGTGTTCCTGCTTAGCAAGCTGCCCCCCCCACCCCACCCCAGGACCGGAAGTGGCTGACTCCTCACTCCCCGCCCCCCGCCGCGTCCCATTGGCTCAGTTCAGTCACGTGTCTGCCCCAACTGCAAGGGGTGCTGGGAAGGCGCTCTTGGCTGCCCGCGGGTTCGGCAGAGGCTCTCGCGGCCCGTAACACGGGGTGGCGCCCCCAGGCGGCAGCAAAACCGAGGCGCTGCTGCCTCCCTGAACGTGGGGAGAAGGCGGCAGGTGGGGAAGGGCCACATATGGCCACCGGGATGACCCTGGCCACGGGACTGTCTAGCGAAATGCCCTAACCCACCTCCTGGAGTTCCTCAAGGGGTAGAAAACGTCGTCACGAGTTGAGAAGCGCCTGTTGGGTAAGAATGTGATTTGTCTTGGTCACGATTGTGGCTCCATAGCCTAGAACAGTGCCTGGTATGCAGTAGGTGCTGGATAAATACTTCCCGAGGGGCCGAGCGGGAGGATGGGTAGATAAATGGGTGGGTAGAGGGCGAATGGGTACCGGATGGGTGGGTGTAAGGTGGATGGGTGGGTGGATGGATGGGGGATGGGTGGATGGGTGGAAAAATGGATGAGTGGGGGCTCCTGGGTGGCTCAGGCGGTTGGGCGTTGGACTTCAGCCCAGGTCATGATTTTCACGGTTTGTGGGTTTGAGCCCCACGTCGGGCTCTGTGCTGACAGCTGGGAGCCTGGAGCCTGCTTGCGATTCTGTGTTTCCCTCGTTCTCTGCCTCTCCCCTGCTTGCCCTCTCTCTCTCTCTCGAGAACAAATAAGCATTAAAAAAATTAAAGAAAGAAAAAAAAATGGATGAGTGCGTGGATGTGGATGCTAATAGTGTGAACCTCCAAAGAGGATCCTGGCCATTATTCTAGAATTCTCAGGTATCAGGACCATTGTCTGTCTTGGAGGTGGACACCAGCCTGGTGACCGTGAGATGGTTTTAGGTGACAGTAAAACCACTTTAAATGCCCTGACTCCCACGGGGAAGAAGAATGTCCTCACTGGGTGCTAATCAGTCTTTAACACCTCTCCGACACCTGGTTCTCTCCCTTTTTGGACAAAGAGAGCGCAAAGCCCAGCTCGGGACCTCGGAGACAACCATGTCTCCGTCAGAAACGAATAATATGATTTTGTTTTTATTGAGTTAGCTTCTACTTACGGCCATCGATGCCGGTTTTTCATTTATAGTCATGATAAACCATTTCTTTTTACCTAGATTCCAGATTTGGAGAAGCGGGTCCATTTGAAAGAAAACATTCGGGAAACATTAGCAGAGGTGGCAGAAAGGTGGGGTGATCGGAGGCTTGGATAGTCTCGCAGTCGCTGTGTGGCCTGGAGACAATCGCTGCACCTCTCTGATGCTGTTTTCTCACCTGAAAATGCTTTCAGTCCTCATGTCAGGGGATAGTGTTGTCTGCCCGCCTCAGAATGAAAGCGGGGGAAGGACATTTTCTCCTAAGTGAAAGAGGGTATGGTTGGATAGGAGAAGAGTCTCACATACACGTCCAGGCCCTTGGGAGACTTGGGGGTGTCTTTGGTTGTGGGGGATACTCTGTTTTTAAAGTCTTCTCGGGAAAGCTGGTGTGGCTTGTCACCTGTGCTGGTTTTCTGCTCCCGGACGGTAGGATGGCTTCGCGCCCTGGACAAAGTGTCTACCTGCTGGGCACCGCGTACCTGGGGACGCACTTAGAGAGCTGGGGGGGGGGAGGGGTCTGGCCGGGATGGGATAACCCGTCTGATAACTAGGGCCCCCAGCCTCGACCTTTCTCCTGAGTCCCGGCTGCGTCCCCTCCTCCCGTCCCCCGCCCTCCCCGCCCCAGACCGGTGTGTTTTTCCCTCGATGACATTTGGAATCTTTTAATAGTTGTCACATTAGCATACATTTGCATACCTTATGCTAATCAGGCGATTTATTTTTGAAAAAGCACTTTGACTTGTGGGACCCTTTCTCACCGGGTATCTCACCGCGTTTTTCCTTTTCCTCGGGACAGGCTGCTGCTTCCCCCAGGGGTGGGGGTGGGGGAGCTGTACCCGCCTCCCCCCCAGCCAAAGCAGGGGCCCTCACCTCCCGGTTGCACTTTGGGGACAGGGGCACCTGGCCGGGCCGGCCAGTGCCGGGACCGGCGCCCGGGCGGAGGCGCTACTCTCCTGCCCATTTTGCGGACAGGACTGCAGAGGTGGGATGGACGCGGCATCGGGGTCACCAGGCGCCACTCAAGGATGGGATTCCAGAAACAGCGCCGGGTCCTACAGTGCCTCTGACTCCTCTAACTCTGCGGGGCGGGGCGGCTAACTCTGCGGGGCGGGGCCCCTCCCACTACCGCGCATAACTCCTTGAAAAAGAGTCGGTCTACACTCGCTGTCCCCACCTCTTTCTCTCTCTCACCTCTACTCCACCCGCTTCTCACACCTTCCCAGCTCCCATCCCTGAAATGCCTCTCATCAAGGTCAGTGGTGGCTGCGTCCCCACCCCCTCGGTCAGAGTCTTGACCTCTTACCCTGCACTTGCCAGCCCCTCCCACACCCCACGCTCCCCTCCAGCGTGGTCCACTCTCGGGGCTCTAATCCCCCGACGCCCCAACAATGGCTACAGTCCTGTGTCCAGCCCCGGCCTCCCGTGAGGTCCAGGCAGTATCTGGAGCTGCGTCTCCACGTGGGGGGGTCCCGGGAGTCCTGTACTCAACAGGCTACACTGGGCTCGACCGGGCCCCCAGACCCGCTCTTCCGACACCCCCCTTCTTAGCCGAAGGCAGCCCCGTCCGTGTAGCTGCTCAGCCAGGATCCTGGAGACACCCTCCCGCCCGCCCCACCATCTCCAGCAAACCTTGGCCACCTTCAGGAATTACATTTTCACTCGTTCCCCCCTGATTCTGCCCCACTTGCTCCTTTCTGACCTCCTTGTCCTCATCTCTCACCCCAACACCCCTGCCTGTCCTCTGCTCCAGCCTCCCTGTTCCTCCAATGTGCCAGGCACCGTCCTGCCTCGGGGCCTTTGCACACGCTGTGCTCTTGCCCTGGAGTGATCCTCGTGTAAGTCTGTTTCGTTTCTTGTTGGATCCCCAGTGCCCAAAACAGGGCCCGGCACACAGTGAGAACTCCATAAACATCTGGCTCGTGAGTGAATGTATATGCCTAGAGAGACAGCTCCGGACGGACATAACCCCCAACTTTGGAGGTGGTCATCTTGGAGACGGCTGGCGATGTCAGTGTTTTCAGATGTTCCCCACCGGGAATGTAACGCCACTGGCGCCCATACGAAATTTCTCAGGGCAGTTTTGTCGCAGAGCCCTAACAGCTGCGTGGCATCCTTCCTGGACCTCAGTTTGCTCATCCGGAAAACGCGGATGATCCTAGCACCATCCCCAGAACAATCCCTTGAGAACCAGCCCTCTGAGTCTGGAATCTCGAAGAAAGAGTTAAATCCACTCCGGGGCGGTGACATTTGCAATGCATGAAGTTTAAACATTTTCAATAAAGAAAAACAAATCCAGGCCAAAGCTCTCTCTGATTTATAATAATTGCAAAGCAGCAGTGGTGAATATAATTGTCCAGTGGAGGGATGGCAGTGGGGGACTCCACACGGGGTCCAATCAGCCCCGGGTGGGATGTGGCCCCAGTCAGGTTAAGCAAACGCATTACTTTAATAACCTGGGGAGGCGGCTGGAGCCATTAGTGAGAGGGGAGAATAAATATTATCCCAAGAAGCTCCAGAATCGGCGGTTTTATCACTGAGAATTGTCCCCGTGCTATTTACTTTCAATTTAGATTTTCGGGAAAGTGGCTCTTGGCAAATTTTATGTATGAAGGAGAATGACTGAATTGAAAAATGATCTGATTTTGCCATCCGGGAGGAAAGGAGCCATGGTATTTCAGAGTCCTGCTCTGTCCCACTAAGTCACATTTCCTCCCAAGCACAGTTGAAACCTGAGCACTGGGTCCCAGGCTCAGACGCATTCTGGAGGCGCTGGAGTTTGCCCTGGGTTGGCTTCAGAGGCCGGGGGAGCCTGGAGTCAAATATCGGGGGACGAGGCCTCATTTAATTACAACTGACTTTATCTGTCCTCTGGTCTGGTCCGCTTGTTGACTGAAGGGGGAAACTGAGGCCCAGAGCGAGGCTGCCATGAGCTACGTGACTCACTTCTGTCCTCTTCCCTTCTATACCTCCCCTCACGCAAGCACTCCCTTTGGCATAACACACCCTCAGAATATAATTCAAAACGGATCATAGAGCACATGTAAAATGTAAACCCATTAAAAGTTGAGAAGAGAACAAGAGAAAATCTTCAGCACCTGGGCTTAGGGAACGATCACAGGCATGACACCAAAGGATGATCTCTAAAGGAAAACATTGATGTTAGGCCCCATCAAAATTAATAGCCTTTGCTCTGAGAAAGAGCCCGTGGAAAGGACACAAAGATAAGCTGCAGGGTGGGAGAAAACGCCTGCAAATATCCACCAAAGGATATGTAGCTAAAAGATGGGAAGGACCCTCCAAACTCCACAGTAAGAAAAGCAACAACCCGGCTAAGAAATGGACAGCGACAGGAACAGGCATTTGCACTGCAGGAGATAAGCCGATGGCGAATAACTGTATGAAAAGATGTTGAACACCGATAGCCATTAGGGAAATGGAAATTAAAACGGCCATTGGCATGTCACTACACGCCTGTCAAAATGGGTAAAATAAACAGTAGTGATAACGCGGAATGCTGGTGAAGATGTGGGGAAACCGCGTCACTGACAAGAATGTGAAACGTTACTCTGGAGAACAGACTGGCAGAGTTCTGTTTTGTTTCACAAGACTAAACGCGTGCCTGCCGTCTGGCCCAACGATTGCCCTCTTAGGCCTTTAGCCCAGAGAAGTGAAAATTTGTGTTGGTACAAAAAACTGTCCAAGAATGTTCGGTGTAGCTTCGTTTGAAATAGCCCAACCCTGGGGGGGGGGGGGGGTAGAAAACGGATGTCCTTCAATAGGTGAATGGCAAAACCAACAGGGGTCCAGTGTGATGATTTGGGCGGATCTCAAGGGAATCATGCTGAGTGAAAGGATCCAGGGTCACAAGGTTATATACCGTAGAGATCATTTATACAGCGTTCTTGAAATAACAAAATCATAACATGGAGAACGCACAAGTCGCCCCCAGCGGGGAGGAAGGGAGGAGTCTTTGGCTACAGAAGCGTAGCATGAAAGAACCTTGTAATTGAATCTGTTCTGTCTTGACTGTGATGCCGGTCATATGAGTCTACACACACGATGACATTTAATGTTTATTTATTTTGAGAGAGAGAGCGCGCGCGCACACACCATCTGGGGAGGGCAGAGAGAGTGGGAGAGAGAGAGAATCCCAAGCAGGCTCCACGCTGTCAGCGAAGAGCCCTACGCGGGCCTCGAACTCACAAATGGTGAGATCATGACCTGAGTCGAAATCAAGAGTCAGACGCTTAACGGACTGAGCCACCCAGGCGCCCCTTTATTCTTTAATGTAATCTCTACCCCAAAAGTGGGGCTCAAACTCACAACCCGACCCAGAGATCAAGAGTCGCGTGTCTGCCCACTGAGCCAGCCAGGCGGCCCTTGATGGATTGTATTAATGTTAGTTTCCTGTTTATGACGTTGTAAGATGCTACCACTGGGGGCAAGTGAGTGAAATAAATATGAGATCTTACAGTATTCATTTTTTTCT
The DNA here is from genome assembly GCF_018350155.1 of Leopardus geoffroyi. NCBI lineage: Eukaryota > Metazoa > Chordata > Mammalia > Carnivora > Felidae > Leopardus > Leopardus geoffroyi. Next base: position 4,003,341 of record NC_059331.1, on the reverse strand, counting down.
TTTTAAAATAGTTTTATTGGTGGGGCGCCTGAGTGGCTCAGTCGGTTGAGCGTTCGACTTTGGCTCAGGCCATGATCTCATGGTTCATGGGTTCGAGCCCCACATCGGGCTGTGTGCTGACAGCTCAGAGCCTGGAGTCTGCTTTGGATTCTGGGTCTCCCTCTCTCTCTGCCCCTCCCCTGCCAGTGCTCTGTCTCTCTCTCTCTTTCTCTCTCTCTCTCTCAAATAAATAAATAAATGTTTAAAAAAATTTTAAATAGTTTTATTGAGGGGCTCCTGGGTGGCTCAGTCAGTTGAGCATCCAACTTCGGCTCAGGTCACGATCTCATGGTTCGTGGGTTCGAGCCCCACATCGGGCTCTGTGTTGACAGCTCAGATTCTGTGTCTCCCTCTCTCTCTGTCCCTCCTCCGCTTGTGCTCTGTCTCTCTCTGCCTCTCATAAATAAAGAAACGTAATAAAATTTTTTAAAAATAGTTTTATTGAGATAATTCACACACCACACAATTTACCCACTTGAAGCGTGCAAGTGAGTGGTTTTTCAGTATATTCACAGTTACATGACCACCATCATAACATAATTGCAGAACATTTTTGTCACATCCTCCCAAAAAGAAACCCATTAGCATCATTCCCCATTTCCCCTTTGCCCCTGCTCCTGGCAACCATAACCAACTCCCTGTCTCTGGATTTGCCTCTTCTGGACATTTCTGTGCATGAAATGATACACCACGTGGTCTGGCTTTTTCCCTGAATATAGTGTTTTCAAGGTTCGTCCACGCTATAAAACGTATCCGTGCTTCGTTCTGTTTTATGGCCACATAAAATTCCATTGTACGATGTACCACACGTTATTTATCCATTTACCTATTGATGGACTTCAGGGTTCTTTCCATGTTTTGGCATTATGAATAACGCCGCTATGAGCATTTGCGGGTGAGAATTCGCATGGATGTACACTTTTATTTCTCTTGGATTTTTAGATCATAAGGTAACTCTTGGTTTAGCATTTTGAGAAAGTGCCAGACTGTTCTCTGAAATGGCGGCCCCAGTTCGGAACGCCACCAGCGTCCGTAGTGGGTGAGGGTCCCCATTTCCCCCTATCCCCATTAACACTTGTTATTGTCTATCTTTTTTTTTAAGTTTATTTATTTATTTTGAGAGGGAGGGAGAGAGAGAGAGGAGAGAGGGGAGGGGCAGACGGGGGGTGGGGAGGGGAGAGAGAATCCCAAGCAGGCTCTGTGCTGTCAGTGCAAACCCCAACGTGGGGCTCGATCCCAGGAAGTGTGAGATCACGACCGGAACCAAAATCGGGAGTCAGACGCTGAACCGACTGAGCCATGCAGGTGCCCCACTCTCATTTATTTATTTTTTTAAAGCAATCTTAGGAGGTACAAAGTGGTCTTACTGCGGTTTTGGCTTGTATTTCCCTAGTGACTAATACTTCCTATCATCTCTGCATGTACTCTTTGGTCATTTGTACGTTTTCCTTGAAGAAATGTTTATTCAAATGCTTTGCTCATTTAAAAAGTTGGGTTATCGGGGCGCCTGGGTGGCTCAGTCAGTTAAGCGTCGACTTCAGCTCAGGTCATGATCTCACGGTTTGTGGGTTCGAGCCCCGCGTCAGGCTCTGTGCTGACAGCTCAGAGCCTGGAGCCTGCTTCAGATTCTGTGTCTCCTTCTCTCTCTCTCTCTCTCTCTCTCTCTCTCTCTGTCTCTCTCTCTCTCTGCCCCTCCCCTGCTAGTGCTCTCTCTCTCTCTCTCTCTCAAATAAATAAATAAATAAATAAATAAATAAATATTTTTTAAAAATTTTAAATAGTTTTATTGAGGGGCGCCTAGGTGGCTCAGTCAGTTGAGCGTCCAACTTTGGCTCAGGTCATGATCTCATGCTCCGTGGGCTCGGGCCCCGCGTCGGGCTCTGTGCTGGCAGCTCAGAGCCTGGAGCCTGTTTCAGATTCTGTGTCTCCGTCTCTCTCTGACCCTCCCCCGTTCATGTTCTGTCTCTCTCTGCCTCAAAAATAAATAAAAACATTAAAAAAATTTTTTTTTAAGTTGGGTTATTGTTTTGTTTTTGAATTTTAAGAGTGCCTTATGTATTCTGGATATAAGTCCCCTATTTTCTCCCATTCTATAAGTTGTTCTTGTCCTTTCTTGGTGGCAAAATTTGCAGCACAAAAATTTTAATTTGGGATGTGATCCAATTCGTCTCTCTTCTCCTCTCCCCCCCCCTTCGGTCGCTGTGCTTTGAGGATCCTATCACTGCCTCACCCAAAGTCATGAATATTTGCTCCCCTGTGTTCCTGTGTTATCTGCCTGTTGTACGATTTTCTCAGAATAAAAAGGAAAAATGGAGGGGGTTGGCGAGCGACTTGAACTCTTCACCAAAGGATATATAGATTGCAAATAAAAACATGACGAAAGCGTTCAACGTCATTAGCCATTGGGGAAATTCGAACGAAAGCCTTCATGAGATACCACTGCACTCATATCAGCGTATTCGAGCGGTAGATAAGAAACGTTGGCAATACTAAGTGTTGGCAAGGATTGGAAGCCACCAGGGCTCGCGCGACGCTGGCCGTGACAGGAAGTGGCTCGGCCACTCTGGAAAACCACTTGACGGTCTCTTATACAGGTGAACATACATCTACCGTGGGGCCCTGACGTGGCATTTCAGCACGAAACGGATTACCCAGGGGAAATGGAAACTTTTGTCCGTACAAAGACCTGTACGTGGATGTTTATAGCATCTTTATTCACAACTGCCCCAAACCGGAAACAACCACAATGTTCTTCAGAGGATCAATGCATACACAAGGTGTGGCCCAGCCCACGATGGAATGGTTCTCAGTTATGGAAAGGAACAGTGATTCGAGCGACAACTCGGGTGACTCTCAGAGACACTGTGCCAAGTGCAGGAAGTCGGGCGCAAAACACGACATATTGGTTTTCCCCATAGATGCAGCTGTGGGAGGCCCAGTAATGGTGTCCCCAAGGATATCCAGGTCCCAATCCCTGGAGCCCGTAGATGTTGCCTCCTATGGCACAAAGGGGGTCTTTGCAGATGGGATTAAATGAAGGCTTTTGAGCTCAGGAGATGATCCTGGAATCCGGGTAGCTCCGAAGGCACTCCCACGAGCCTGTATTAGAGGGAAGCAGAGAGAGATTTGGCTATATGTGTGACCATCAAGGCAGCGATCGGAGCGATGTGGCCACGAGCCAAGGGATGCTGGCAGCCGTAGAAGCCGGAAGAGGTAAGGAACGTGTACTAGTTTGCTCACAGTGCTGCAACAAACCACACACTGAGTGACTTAAGCCACAGACGTGCATCCTCTCACAGCTTGGAGGCCGGCAGCCTCAGATCAAGGCGTGTGTGGACAGGCATGGTTTCTTCGGAGTCCTCTCCCCTTGGCTTGTAGGTGGCTGTGTTCGCTCGTGTCCTCCCGTGGTCTTTTCCCTGCCTGTCAGTGTCCTAATTTCCTCTCATAAGGACACCAGCCTGCCTATACGACCTCATTTTGCCTTAATCGCCTCTTTAGAATCCCGACCCCAATCTTGAGGTGCTGGGGTTAAGACCTCTCTGCAGGGGTGCCCAGTGGCTCAGTCAGTTGAGCGTCCGACTTCGGCTCAGATCTCGCGGTTCAGGAGTTCAAGCCCCGAGTTGGGCTCTGTGCTGACAGCTCAGAGCCTGGAGCCTGCTTCGGATTCTGTCTCTTTCTGTCCCTCCCCCATTTGTACTCTGTCTCTCTCAAAAATGAATACACATTAACTTTTTTTTTTAATTGAAAAAAAAAAAACTTCATCATGCGAATCTTGGAGGGGACATAATTCAGCCCATAACAGAACAGCATGTTCCCCAGGTGAGCTGGAAGGGAGTGCAGCCTTCCCAACCCCTCCATTTGGGCCTGGTTCGCCTGCTTTCAGACTTCCGGCTTCCAGAACTGTTAAGAGACTAAGCGTGGGCTGTGTGGAGCCACCACATTTGCGGTCGTTTGTTACAGCAGCTGTAGGAAACCAATACGATGACGTTTTCAAAGACACCCAACAGCAGTGATGGCAAACAAGAACTAGGGTTGGGGGGAGGCATGAGGGCAAGCAAGGGGGCCACGTGCGGGGGGCTGGGGGAAGAAGTTTTGCTCTGTATCCGAACCAGCTGACTGAATATGTGTGTGTGTGAAACTTCATACAACTCAATATAGCATATCGATTGAATAGAAGACAGAAACCACGCTGTCACCTCAACAGGTGCGGAAAGAGCATTTGACAAAACCCACCACCTTTTCATGAGGCAAACGCTCAAAAAATAGAAGGGAATAGAAAGGAACTTCCTAAACCCGAAAGAGAGCATCTATTTAAAAAAAAAAAAAACTCACAGCTAACATCGTATTTGATGAATGCTTTCCCACCAGGCTCACGAGCCAGACAAGGATGTCCACTCTCACTACTCCTATTCCACCTTGTACTGAAGGTTCTATCCAGGGCAGTTGGGGAAGGGCGAGAACGAAAAGCTATTCAGGGTGAAAGGAAGAAGTACAACGATCTCTGTTTGCAGGCGGCATGGTCTTATATAGAGGGAACCCTAAAGGACACACATGCACGCACACAAATCCGAGAGATAATAAGTGAACTCAGCAAACCCGCAGGTTGCAAAGTCACTACCCAAGCGTCAATTAGATTTATATGTAAGTCAGGAGTGACTATTCTGAAAATAAAATTAAGAAAGCGATTTTCTTTCAAAGAGTAAAATTCTTAGGAGTAAATTCTTAGAGCAAAACTTCTACTCTGAGAACTACAAAATATTGTGGAGAAAAAATGAAAGGCCAGGGACGCTCGGAGGGCTCAGTCGGTTAAGCATCCGGCTCTTGATTTTTGGCTCAGGTCATGACCTCACAGTTGTGAGAGCAAGGCTGGTGATGGGCTCGGCATTGGGCGTGGCGCCTCGTTAAGATTCTCTCCCCCCGCCCCGCCCCTGCCCCACTCGCGCAGGCGCGCGTGTGTGTATGTGTATGCACTCGCTCTTTAGCTCTCTCTACAAAAAGAAAGAAAGAAAAGATTTGAATGAAGTTATTCCGTGTTCAGTACCACAAGATGTACTATTGTTTTTTTTAAGATGTACTGTTCTTAATACTTTCAAATTCATCTATAGATTCAACATAGCCCCTATCAAATCTCAGCTAACATATATATATATTTATTTACTAAATCTCAGCTATATGTATATATATAGAGAGAGAGACAGAGACAGAGACAGAGAGAGATTGACAAGCTAATCCCCCCAAAATCATATGGAAATCCCACTGTCTGTGTGTCCAGCAAATCTGGAGTAATAAAGACGATCTCCTCCCGGCAGAAGGATAGGCATACAGATCAAGGGTAGCAAACAGGGAATATTGACCACATTTGTGGTCGATTGATTGTCAAAGAGGACCAAACAACTCAGCGGAGGAAAGAGTAATCTTTTCAGCAAATGGAGTTGAGACCCTGGACATCCACGCGCAGAAAAAGAATGACGCTGGGCCCCTACCTCACACCACACACAAAAAATTAACTCAAAATAGATCATAGACTCGAATGTGAAAGCTAAAACTATAAAAACATGGGGGGGGGGACGCATGGGGGGGCTCATTCAGTTTAGCATCTGACTCTTGATTTCGGCTCAGGTCATGATCTCACAGTTTGTGAGATTGAGCGCCAAATCTGGGTCCGTGCTGACAGTGCAGAGCCTGCGTGGGATTCTCTTTCTCTCCTCTCTCTCTGCCCCTCCCCCACTTGCATGTGCGTGCACGCGCGCTCTCTCTTTCTCAACAAATAAACTTTTTTAAAAAGGTGAAAAAGACAATGTACAGAATGGAAGAAAATATTTGCAAATTATGTACCTGGTAAGGGACTTGTATCTAGAATATGCAGGGACTCATAACTCAGTAATAAGACAACCCAACTTAAAAATAGGCAGGGGATCCGAATAGACCTTTCCCCGGAGAAGGCACACAAATGGCAAATAAACACATGAAAGATACACAGTGTCATTAGTCATCAGAGACTTAAAAATCAAAAGCACAATGAGAAATCACTCTACGCCCAGCATCATGGCTAGCATAAAAAAAGACAGACAATAACAAGTGTTGACAAGGATGTGGAGAAGTTGGAAGTCATATGCATTGCTGGTGGGATTTGTGACTTTCTCTCTCGTGAGGCTGTCTTCTCCCAGGCTTCAGAGGTCACCTCCTGCAGCTCATCGATGGGAATGACAGCATAGAAAAGAAATACTCGCTTCTTAAAGTACTCTGGCCGGCTGCGTAGTGGCCCCTCAAGACTGTCCATGTCCTAAGCCCCGGAACCTGTGAATATGTTATGTTAGATGGCAAGGAGACCCTGCAGATGTGATTAAATTAAGGGTCTTGTGATGCGGAGATGATCTGGGTAAATTCGATGTCATCACAAGCGTCCTTATGAGAACCTGGAAAGTCAGAGGGCAAAGTCAGGAGTAGAGGTGGGAGTGATGCAGGACCCTGAGCCAGGAATGTGAGTAGCCTCTGAAGCTGGAAAAGGCAAGGAAACAGACTGTCCCCTACGGCCTTCAGAAAGAATGCATTCCTTCGGATGCATTTTATATTTCTAACCTCCAGAATTCTCAGATAGTAATTTGGGTCGTTGTAAGCCACTAGGTTTGCGGTCATTTGCCACAGCAGCAGAAGAAACGGGGTCAGGAATAGGGTTCACCACTTCTACGTCCCATTGGCCAGAACATGTCACGTGACCACACCACAGCTAAGATGTCTGGGAAGTGTAGTCCGTGGCTTGGCAGCCTTTTCCCTGGGGAGCTCCAACCTATGGGAGATGGGGCGTGGGTGGTTGTGTGTGTGTGTGTGTGTGTGTGTGTGTGTGTGTGTGTGTGTGTGGATTAGACCCTCTCTGCAATGCGGCCCATTATCTGAGAATGTTACGGTCCAAATTCTTCCAAGGGACCCATCCTCCTGCACTTCTGTGGTTTCCAGGCTTCTAACTCCACTGGAACTTCCACTGTCTGGAACTTTGCCGAGGCTGGGGTCCCAAGATTCCAATTGTACCGGAGGGAAGGGAGGGGAAGGGAGCATTGCTTAATAATGTCTAATAACTCTATGGCTTGTCATGCAGTGCTTGAACCTGACAGAAAAGGGCCAAGACACTGACGGTAACTGAATCATTCACAGTCCTGGAGAAAATGGACAGTCACTCAAACAGGGCCCCTAGGGACACATTGAATAAAGAACGTTTTTCTTTTTCTTTTTCTTTCTTCTTTTTTTTTTTTTTTTACAGAGGTGCGGGCAGGTCATGGCATAGCGCAGCACCTGGGGGCTGCAGCCACGGCGGAGGGGGGTCTGCATGGGCGCACGGGGAATGTGACCGGCACAACGCGGTGGGAGCCCACACTTGGAAGGGGCTCAGCCGCTCAGCAGTCGCGCCCCAGAGGAGTCGGGGGAATAACTACATCCGTCTCTTCTCTCGCGAGCGGATCTCCTAATGCTGCTTCCCATTGGTTGAGCGCAACAGGAATGCTGCTTCCCATTGGTTGAGCGCAACAGGAATTGGCCAGTGGCAAGCTGTGGGCTTTTGTCTATGCAGATGAGCCTCTCCTGGGGCAGAGGCCGGGGTGGGGACCGATTTCAGTGCGGATCCGGGGAGGGGGATGGGCAAATGGAAAGTCTCCACCGCCAGGGCTCCGTCGTCTCGAGGTCTGCCGTCTGAGCTCCCGAAGAGTCTGGCCGCTCACTGCTGGGCGAAGTGCGGGCTTCTCTGTCCCTTGCTTTGGGGCTCCTTCTGAGACGTGGAAGGAGCCAGATCAGAGCAGGCCCGGTGACTGCGGCTAGGATTGGGCTGCTCCAGGATGGAGCCCAAATTACCGATCCTGATCGCCAACACCCTCTGCAGCCCAGCTCCTAGCCTTTCTTCCCGGCATCTTCTCCCCCAGCTTGGTCCTCCCAAACCCAGCCGCCTCTCCACCTGCACATCCTTACGTTCAGCCGATTCCATCTCCGCTCTCTTGGCACCAAGCCTTGGCCCACACGGACTCTCTGCCGAGCGCAGCCTCCCGCTGCACACCCCCCTCCAGATCCCACTACTGGGCGATCCAGGGGGCGGCATGTGAGCTGAGGCTTAAAGGAGGAGAAGGAGTTCATCACAGGAAGAGCTGGGGCGGAGCATGCTGGGAGGAGGGCACTGCAAGTGCAAAGGCCCTGAGGTTGGAATGTGTTTGTGTGTTGGAGGAGCAGCAGGGAGGCCAGTGTGATTGGAGCAGAGTGGAGGGCAGGGCGGAAAGTGAGGGCAGCAGAGTCACAGAGGGGCTGGATTGGGGGGGGGTGTCTTTTAGACCATCATGGGGAGTTTGAACTTCATTTAAGTGCAATGAAGGACCCTCAGAGAGTCTCATAGTCTGCTCTGGCGGCCCTAACAAAACACCACGGAGTGGTGACAGCAGACGTTTTTGGAGACTGGGAAGTCTAAGGTCAAGGTGCCAGCAGATTTGGTTCCCAGTGAGGACCCTCTTCCTGGCTTGTGACAACTTCTTAACCGCGTCCTCGCATGGAGGAAAGAGCCGTGTCTTTCTTACAAGAGCACTAATCCTATTATTTGGGCTTTATTCTCAAGATCTCCTCTATTCCTGATTAGCCCCCCGAAAGCCTCCCCGACCAAGTGCCCCTTGGGGATTGGGGCTTCAACATACGAATTTGGTAGGTGGCGTGGGAGCGTAAACATTCCGTCCCTAACAGACGGTTTACATGTGCAAGCGAGTAAATGCTTGGATGAAACGGATGAGTGAGAACAAGAAGGTGAAGCTAATTCACAGCTACAGTCTTGGTCACCTAGAGCCCATGGGCCACCAGCGGCACGTGGTCCCCTCACCGTCGCTTGAGACTGCCTTCTTCCCTCAGCTGCCGCTGGGTACCTCCCTGGGGACATGTCACCTTGGCCGATTCCGAGATGCTGCCGTGGCCCATCCCTGGCTGTATCTTAATGACACCCAAACAGCTCCATAAAACCAAACAGCTCATCACAATTATTATAAAATATTAAAATGACTCACAAGATAAATTATTCACACACCTCATGTTCGGCTTCCAGGTGTTTGGGGACTGAGATTTTTTTTTTTTAGGCAGGCGGCAGGGAGTGGCCCTTGGGAATCAGGGAGGTGCTAAAAACCCATCTACCAATCATGTCACTGTACAGACGGGGAGCCTGCGAGTTGGGGGTCACAGGGGGAGGGGCAGAGGCAGAGCTGGGCAGGACATGGTGACCCTCTATGCACTTTTGCTTGGAATGGCAGGTGTGAAGGCAGGGTGAGACGCTACGGTCTTCACTTTGCCCCCATGTCGAGTGGCCGGAGAGAGGTGGGTCCCTTGCGGGAGGCACGAAAGCTTAGAACTTTCAGGGTGGTGGCTGGGAGGAGAGAACGAGACGGGAAGAGACAGCGAGACAGAAAGAGAAATAGAGACGGAGAGACACAGAGAGAGACAGAGTCACCAAAAGATACAGAGAGGGATATGGAGAGACGAGAGATAAAGACAGAGAGAGACAGAGACACAAAGACAGAGAGGCCGGATGGACCCGTCACCCTTATCATTGACGCCACCTGGGATTCTCCCTCGGGTCGACGCCACCAGGCTCGCGCCAGGACCGGGCTGGAGAGCTCAGGGTCCCCCGGAAGGGAGGCTCTTCCCACCGGGAGCCGCCAAGACTGGGTCTCGGGAGGGAGTCCTGTGAAGGAACTGGGTGGGCTCCTGAAAACCCAGATCCCACCGCCCGGCCTGTGTCCAGCGTGGACTTCCTCCTCCCAAGGAGCTGTAACAAGCCGGGCGCGGGGGTGGTCTCGCCGCAGCCCTTCAGCACCACAGACAGCGACACATCCCCGGGCGAGCAGGACACGCCCGGGGGCGGTGGCCCCGGCCCTGGGCGTTGGTTCGCACACACCCGGGCGGCGGTCCCTGTGTGGCGGGGTAGCTGCCCCTTGAGTGGAGGGTGGGCTGAGGCTCAGAGCCGGGAAGGCACAGATTCGAGGCCCCAGCTCGCCCCCAGGGGGCTCCCGTGAACATCCGCCGGGGGCCTGACCGAGTGCCGGGGACGCGGCAGTGGCCCAAGCAGACGAGCGCCCCTCCGTGGGCGCCTCGGTATAGTTCAGCCGGTTAAGCGTCCGACTCTTGGTTTCCGCTCAGGTCACGATCGCACGGTCCGTGGGTTCGAGCCCCGCGTCAGGCTCAGCGCAGAGCCTGCTTGGGATTCTCTCTCTCTCCTCTCTGTCTGCCCGCCCCTCCCTGGCTCGTGCTTTTTTTCCTCTCTCTCTCTCTCTCTCTCAAGATAGATAAATAAATTTTGAAGAAAGAACCAGAAAGTTCCTGCCTTTATGGAGCGCACACGTGATAAAAAGTTTTTTAAAGAAAATTTCTGAAATAAATTCTTTCTGATAAAATTCTAATTTTTTTTAACTGTTTACCTATTTTTCAGAGAGAGAGAGAGAGAGAGAGAGAGAGAGAGAGAGCACAAGCAGGGGAGGGGCGGAGAGAGAGGGAGACACAGGATCTGAAGCAGGCTCCAGGCTGCCGGATGTCAGCACAGAGCTGGACGCGGGGCTCGAACCCACGAACCGTGAGATCGTGACTTGAGCCGAAGTTGGACGCTTAACTGACTGAGCCACCCAGGAATCCATGATAAAGATTCTAAAGAAAACAAAATGACATGATGTACTGGGGTGGGGGGTGACTTCAGTTAGGGAAGGGGGAATCAGGAGGGCCTTTCTGAGGAGGTGACATTCGAGCAAGCGAGGGAGCAAGCCACGGGGAGGGCGCTCCAGGAAGAGGGCACAGCAAGTGCAAAGGCCCTGAGGTTGGAGAAAGCTTGGTGAATTCAAGGAACGGAAAGAAAGCAAACAGAATGTGAGGCAATTTTCAAACAAGTGGGTTCTAAAGAAGCAAAGGGAAAAGAGAGACAGAGGGAGAAACCAAGAAACAGACTCTTGACTACAGAGAACAAACTGCTGGTCCCTGGGGGGGGGGGGATGGGTGAAACTGGGTGATGGGGACTTGTGATGAGCACTGGGTTGTGTTGTACGGAGATACTGAATCGCTGACACCACACCGTACATGAACACACTGGGGTTTAAGTAAAACTTACAAACAAACCAGGGCGTCCTGCAGCCACGCACCTCGGAGGGTCGTGATCCAAAGCGCTTAGTCCCACAGCGAGTCTGGGCGAGGGGTCGGTTGGCCATCGTTGAGAGCGAGGGGTTGGACCCGTCTCTGCGGAGCCCCGCTGTTCACGGTCCAGTTGACCCTCTCCTACCGTGTGGCCTTGCTAAGGGATCGCCCTCCTGGTTAGCTTCTCCCGGGGAAAAGTGGCTCCCAGACTCAGCGGCTCGAGACACCGTGCGTTCGCGCTCTGAGGCGCTGCGGGCCGGGAGCCCGGGCGTGGCTCAACAGGGTCGTGTGCGGTGGGCTGGTGGCAGGGTGTCAGCCGCAGGTGGACGGTGGTGAGAAGCGGTGACTGGGGCGGGACCGCTGCCAGCCAGCCCTGTTCACTGCCACCCGCTGTGCCTGCCCCGTTCTACTCCCTAGAGGCAGGGGAGGGGCTGACACAGGGCTCCATGGGACATCTTTGTAGGGGTGCCCTCTCTGAGCCTCAGGTTCCTCACCCGGAAGAAGGACAGTGAGTCCCTACTTCCCCGGGGGCGGTGGCCGCGGAGGATGTCTTGGGGCAGAAGAGGGGCCCGGGGAACCACGGGGCACCTTGGGCTCTTTCCTCCCGGAGACACCAGCTAGGGATTCGGCCCCCTGGCTTGGGTGTTCCCAGCATCGCGCGGCTCCGGTCAGAGGCGAGGCGGGCAGACGTTGAGCTTGGCAAACACAATTCCCGACTTCCCCAGGGCCGTCATTTGTTCACTCGTTGGCCCGTCCCCTGTGTTAGTTTCCAGCGGTTGCCGTGACAAAGGACCGTAAGCCGGATGGCTTACACAGCAGAAAGTTACTGTCTCGCTTTTCTGGAAGCTGTGAGTCCACGACCGAGGCGTTGGTAGGGCTGGTCTCGTGTGACGACCGTATTCCGTGGCTCGTGGATGGCCGTCTCCACGGTCACCGGGCAGTCTCCCCATACACGTGCTGCGTCTCGATTTCCCCCTTTTGTAGGGACACCAGTCATATCGGATCGGGGACCCGTCCTCCTCCAGCGTGACCTCCCCTGAATTGCACTGATTACATCTGCAACGACCCTATTCCCAAAGGAGGTCACGTTCTAGAGTCTCGGGGGTCAGGACTTCAGCGTATGAATTTGGGGGACACACCATGCAACCCATAGCACCCAGCAGTGAAGGAGTCTTAGTGTGTGCCGCTCTCCCTCTCTCCAAGCTCACCCCTACCCCAGGACCCTTGTAGGTGCTGGTCCCCTCCGCCCGGAAATCCCTGGCTCTTGTGGGTCGGGTCTCCTTCTCAGCTCAGATAGCGGCTTCTCAGCGGGAAGTTCTTCAATGTCCCTCCCCTCCAACCCTCCTCTATCATCTCCTCGCTCTGCTTCAAACACACCAGGCTCGTTCCCGCCCCAGGGCCTTTGCCCCTGCTGTTGCCTCTGCCTGGAACCTCCTGCGCTCCCCTGGTTCCTTCCTTCATCGTCTTGGGTTTTGGCTCACGTGAGACCTTATTGGCTAGACTCTCCCTCCGGCCCGGCAGTCAGTCCCAGACCGCTCCTCCCTACTCATTTCCCCTTGCCAGTCTCCCTGCTGGGAGACCCCCCACTGCTTTGACTGTTTCTTGCCTCCTCCACCCCAGACTGTCAGTCCCACGGGGCAGGTATTGTTGTCTTGGTCCCTGCTGTGTCCCCAGCTCCTAGAACGGGACCTAGCTCACAGCAGCACCTGGTGAATAAACGTTTGTGCCATCGGTGAATCATGACTAATCAGAAGATCTCGGAATGACGGCCGAGACCTCCAGCGTGCAGGCTTGGCATCTCAGCATCGGCACCACATTTTAGAGTCAGAAGGAAGGGAGTTTTGGAATTTTCCGACTCCAGTCCCCCCCCCCCCGCCCTCACACACACACACACACACACACACACACAGCCTCCTGGGCACGGTTCAACAGCTCGCCTTGGTTACCTCCCGTGATGGGGACCTCATTACAGCCCAAGGCGGACCAGTCAGGTTCGGGGCAGGTGCACAGGTGCGAGAATCCCTCCTTGAGAGCCAAGCCCACGGTTTTTTTTCCCCTGGCGACTCCCTGCGGTCTCGGAACCGCCCCTCGCCTGCGGGAGGGGATCTCAGGGCAAGAGCCCCGCTGTCTGAGGCGCAAGGTCCTTTTCTGAGAAAGGCGATGGCCGAGGGGTGAGCCACTAACCACAGAGCTGACGGCGAAAAGGTTAACCGATAAGGGACGCGGCTGGCTGATAAGGGAACTGTTGGCAGATACCCAGCGGTAGGTAAGAACCAAAGTGCTCTGGCCGATGACTCCTTCCCCCCTCCCTCTCCCCGTTCCTCCTCCAACCCGGCGCTGGGAGTGACAGTTATAAACATCGATCAGATGCAGTCGCTCCTTCAGGACACGGGCTGACGCATCTGAGATCTAAGCTCCCTTGGAAACCCCCAGAACCAGCTAAATCGCTCCGACAGCAAAGGCTCGGAGCTGGGATGGCGGGCGGCAGCCAGCGGGGGGGGGGGGGGGGGGGGGGGGGGGGGGGGGACGCGCCCCGCAGCTCCTGCCTGTTGGTGGCTCAAGTGAACCCCCGAGTCCCTCCCTGCTGCTGGCACTTCTGGGCCGGCGCCTGTCTCTCCTGCGTGGGTGGCGAGCGACTTCATCTGGCCCCCGTGGCTGTCACTCAGCCCCAGTCACACTGGAGACAACGCGGTTGCCATGGAAACGAACACGCTTCCCCCTGGGGGGGCGGGTGAGCCAAGGGAGCCAGAAACCGTGTGTGGATGTGTGAATTCGGCACAAAGTGACCCAGGCCTGGTGACTCAAGTGGTGGGGGTGGGGCGGGGGGGGGGAGGTTTAACTCCTCCGCTGCTCGCCCCTCCTCTCTGGGTCCTCCCACAGTCTGGGGCCTCCGGGGAGCCGGGGTTCAGCCTCAGAGTTAAGCGTTAGTCCCCGAGTGCCTCGGGCCTGGCTCTCACTCCAGGCAAGATGACCTCTTTGTGCCTCAGCGTCCTCACCCAGAAAGTGGGTACGAGAAGGTGCACTGTGGAATGCACACTTGTTGACTGGATGTCTGTCACGCTCTGGGCACTGTCCTAGTTCCTCCTTCGGGGCTCCCAGACCGTGGGGGAGAGTCAGACAACAAAGAAACAAGGGAATTAAAGAAAAATCAGAAAGCGTCAGGCAGGGAAGGCAAAGTGGAGGGATGATGTGATAATGAAGGGGGGAGCATCTAGCGGGGGTCCGGGGGGGACAGGGAGGAGGTCCGACACGTGACATTGGAGCTGAGACCTGAAGGATGAGAAGAAACCAGGCATGGGGACATCTGGGAAGGGCGCTGTCCAGGTGGAGGGTGTGGCTGTGCAAAGGCCCTGGGGCAGGACCGGGCCGGGTGTGATGAGAGAACGGAGAGGAGGCCCATGCGGCTGGAGCACAGTGAGCCACTGGGTGAGAGGGAGGAGGACAGGCAGAGAGGGGACAGGAGCAGGTCCTGCCGGGCCTAGGGGGGGCGCGGGGAGGACTTGGGCTTCTACCCCGGGGTGGGGGGGAGCCCTGGAGGGCTGTGGGCAGAGGGGGGCGGGAGCTGACTCGGGTGCTCACGGGCGCCCTCTGGTGGCCGCTGCGGGAATGACAGCCGTGGGGGGAAGGGAGGGACTGGAGACCAGCGTCGGGGCAACCGCCCTGGTCCAGGAAAGAAACACGAAGGTGAGCCAGGCGGGGGCTACCTCGGCCGGCCTTGCGGTGGCTTTTGTCACCATTGTGCTGGCGCATTTACAGGTTGAAATACACAGAACTTTATACCAAAGGGTGTTCTTTTTATTTCTCCCTTATATGATAAGGAGCAAGTCAGGGTTTTTGAAATGGCCTGTGTAGGTGGGTTATGTTGCCTATGAATTTTTTCTCTCGAATGGGCCGCGACTCCCAGCCCTGCGGCGGCCCCTGCTGTGTATCTGTGTGGCGCATAATAAACGCTCAGCGATCCGGCCCGTGGTTCATGGGGCCACGGAACAGAAGCAGGAGGGAGGCGGCGTCCTCCCCAGGCTCCTGGGCGCCCCAGACACGGTGCAGTTCCATGTGCCAAGGGACCCATCGCAGTCACCCACCGATCTCTTTTTGTGGATGGAGAAACAGCCTTCCAGAGAAGGCAAGCCATTTTCCTAGGGTTGCACAGCCCATTATGGCGAGCCTAAGTTTTAAACCCTAGCTGTTCGGGCCAGTCCAGGCGCCTGGGGGTGACAAATGTTGGCTCTGCCTTTGGGGACATCCCTGCTCCCCCGCTCACAGCCTGACCCCACACCCTCATCCTTCTGACTCTGGGCCGACCCTAAGCAGGTTAGCGGGGGAAACCTCACATCCCTCGGCCCCAGCGATTGGTTCAGGGCCAGCCATGTGACCCGAGTCCAGCCAATCAGAATCAGCCATGGGTTTTGCTGGGACCAAGAGGAGGGTTTCCGTTTCTGCTCGGGGGTGTTGACTGGAAAGAGAGAAAAAAGCTTGGAGCCTGGGGTCTCTGTTTATTCCGTGAATGGGATGCCTGACCTGTGAATGAAGCCCCCTCAGAGGAAAAGTCAAGCTGAGACACAGGAAGTGACCGGCTTCCAATGACAACACCATCTCAACTCGCGGATCCAGGCTTTGCCTGAAATTGGGAACCTTTGCCGTCGCTGGAACCCGTTCACATGCTGGTTTTGCTTAGACGTGTTTAAGCCCATTTGCTCACAACCAAACAGAGCCCTGACCAAGCCACCCGGTTTCATGCTCTCCAAGTACATGTCCTGCTATGGTTTCTTCATGTGCTGGAAAGGTATTATAAAGGGGGCATCAGGAGAGTTTGGGGGGTGCTGTACTCATCTCGATTTGGGTGATGGTTTCACGCAAATACACACGTGTCAAAACATACATACATTTTTGCAAATTTATATGTCAACAGTAAAGGCACGTGTGTTTAAAGTAGCATCGATAGGGGCGCCTGGGTGGCGCAGTCGGTTAAGCGTCCGACTTCAGCCAGGTCACGATCTCGCGGTCCGTGAGTTCGAGCCCCGCGTCGGGCTCTGGGCTGATGGCTCAGAGCCTGGAGCCTGTTTCCGATTCTGTGTCTCCCTCTCTCTCTGCCCCTCCCCCGTTCATGCTCTGTCTCTCTCTGTCCCAAAAATAAATAAATGTCGAAAAAAAAAAAATAAAATAAAGTAGCATCGATAGCATCATTCCAGCTCCTGGATCCAGCCATGCCTGAAAGCAGACAGTTTGGACTTTCCATAAAAAAAGCCAATAAATGTGCTTTGGTAGGAATAATAATTGTGACTGTTAATTTTTATTTCATTGTTAGTTTTCTTGGCCTTTCTCTGTCTCATGTTGCAGTCTGGATACAAGAGGAGACCAAGAGAGGGCAGTGGTATGATGAGAGGCCTCCAAAATTGTGTCCAGGAAACTGCTGTGGATAAAGAGTTTATGTTCACGCTCATCTGGGAAATTGTTCAACAGGTATCTCTTCTGCAGAACTTGTCAGAGCCTTTAATATACGAATGGGCCAACTCTGAGGCTTGCTCTACACAGGCTACCAGAGGTCCCCAAAATGTCAGCCCCGGATGCCCACAACAGCCACCTGGTCATCAGTGCCCCCCTATTGGCTCCTTACGCTGCCAATCTCCACCTCCCCCCACTTTTTCCTGCTTCCTGGAATCACCTTCCAGAGAAACACTTTCAGCTCCCAGAAAGCTCCACCCCTTAGTGGAGCCCCAGGACGCCCTCCCGCTTGAACCTTGGAAAGTTCATGTGCTTTTTTCCCCTCCCCTGTTGGAAAACACCAGAAAGACCAGGAGGCCCTGTGTCTTCTGGCCTGGGGACAAAGCCTCTCCGGGCTGCCCCCCCTCCTCTTGCAGCCCCGCCCCGAGGCTTTGCTTATACTGTGCCCTCTGCCCAGATGCCTATCCTTTCCACCTAACCACATCCTCTGGTGGGTCAGATCCCCCTGGATGCTGGGGCCCACAGGGACTCTGGATTACTTAATAAACCGCATAATTCCCGTTCCCAGCCCTCTTTGACTCCCTCTGATGATGGACAGGAGGGAGCCTCCCCCGGGGACTGATTTAACCCTTTCCGGCCTCCCCCTCGCCCCCTCAAAAGCAAAGTGCCGGCGGCGGCGGCTGCGCAGACGCCTCGCTGGATGAAACGACCACGTTTTGTTTCCATCCCGCGTGTTTTGGGCCGCCCACCTGCTATTTGTGACAGGTGCGAGCCGCTCTCCATTTTCAGGAGGGAGGCGGAGACTGTGTTTTTAAAGACACGGACTCGAGAGGACGTGAGGCAGCTGGAAGGCAAACACCAAACAAACCGCGGAACAGGTGGGGCCGAAGTTGGGGAAACGCCCACCTCTTTCGGGAAGCCCTCCCGGATTGCCCGGGCCAAGCCCCGGAGGTCTCCGCGTGGCCTCCTGAGGCCCCGCCCCTTCCCGTGATCCCCGCCCCCGCCCCCCACCCCCCCACGTGGGCAAGCGCTCGGTGCCGCTTCCAAATCGGGTGGGCGACGGGGGCAGATGAGTGGCGTCTCTGGGCCTGCGTCTCACCGTCTGCGCTCCAGGGGCCGTGGCGGCGCTGGGATCCGGGGTGCGGGCGCCTCCGTGCCGGCTGGGCTGGCCTCCCGCCGCTGTTGGCGTTGCCACGGTTACCGAGCAAGCCCTCCCCGACACCCCCCTACCCCCCCCCCCCAAAACCCTCACCCTCGGACCGGGCCCTTCAAGGGACTCGGGCTCCTGGGTGTCATGGAAACAGTTTCCAGGCCCCCAAGCACGTGGAGTTAGACGTGCGGGTGGAATCTTGGCTTGTAACTCCTGGGGCAGCTGACAGTGTCCACGAACCCCCGGGTGGGGCCGGAACCTTTAGCCGCTAACCCCTAACCCCCCCCCACACCATGCCCCCCCACCCATCTCTGTTTTAAGTTAAATGCCCTGGGCTCGCTCTGTAAACGTGGAGCTGAGAGGAACCACCAGGCAGCCTCTCCCTCTCCTTCTGGAACCTTCTCCCAACAGTGATGGCTGCCACAGAGCAGGGGCTGGAGGCCATGACCCTGTACTCTGGAGCAGGTGAGAACAGGCTGGCCCCGGGCCCCGGGCCCCGGGGAGGGGGGGGGGGTCTGAAAACAGCAGAGCTGCTAATACTCCCTGGGAGGTTCCCATGTGTGGGCCCTATTTTCCACACCAACGCAGAGTAAGTCCTTACATCCTTAGGACAAGGTTAAAGGTACCATAGCCCCATTTTAGAGATGGGGAAACCAAGGCCCAGAGGGGTCAAGTGCTTTGCCCGAGATCACACAGAATGACTGCGAGTGGCAGCCTGGGATTTGAACTCGGGCCCGGTGGCTCCGGGGTCAACAATTTTCACCACTAGGCTCCTCGGGTGCTTCTGATCACGTGATTGAGTGTCCCAAGGTGACATCTGCCATTGGAAATGGGCACGGGGGTCTGGGGCTGAGCAGGAGCTGCCAGGAGGGGCTGGGACACTGGGCAGCCAGAGGGAGAGACGGGTGCTGCCACGGGGTGGCCTGGGGGCTCCGGACCCTTCTACGATGTCCGTCAGGGAGCGTGGAACCATCCAGAGAAACTGACAGGCCACATTGAAGAGGTGAGCCCACCGTGCAAGCCCGGCTTCGAGATGGTCCCCTCCGACCCCCAGCCACTCTGTTCCTTCCAAACAGACAGCTGCGGCCGAGCTGCCTCCGAGGCTTGGAGATTCTGGAAGGAAACGCGGGCTGGGGAGGAGGAACGAGTTCTGGCAGAGCGGGCACGTTTGATGACAGCCGCTCGTGTGTGGAGAGCTGTCCCAGGGGCCTGGGGACGCGGAGGCTCAGCCGGACAGAAACCCGCTCAGGTCCTTGGGGTCAGGGGTAATCCAGAGAGGAAATCAGGAGGCCGGGCTAAGTGGGGAGATTGGAAGAAGGGACATTCAAAACGGGGCTCTTTGGGGCGCCTGGGTGGCTCGGTCGGTTAAGCGGCTGACTTCGGCTCAGGTCATGATCTCGCGGTCCGTGGGTTCGAGCCCCGCGTCGGGCTCTGTGCTGACAGCTCGGAGCCTGGAGCCTGTTTTGGATTCTGCGTCTCCCTCTCTCTCTCTGCCCCACCCCCACTCACACTCTGTCTTTTTCTCCAGAAATAAGTCAACATTAAAAAAATTAATTAAACGGGGTAAGAGGAGGAGTAGGAGCCTGCCAGGCACAAGGTAGGAGGCAAAGGGAGCTGCCGGGTAGAGCAAAGGCCGGGCGCCCGGATGGTGTCTTGCAAGGTGACCGGTGTGGCTGGGGCAGAGGGTGACATGGGGCAGGGAGGACGTGGACATTGCTGTAGACTGAATGTTGTGCAGTCAGTAGACTGAAATCGACTCCCCAGTGTGATGGTATCGGGGGGGGGGGCCCGCTGGGAGCCCCCCATGAATGCAGCCAAGTCCCCTTCTGAAGGAGACTCCGGAGAGCTCCCTCACCCCTTCCTCCGGGTGAGCACACAGTGAGGAGACCGCCGTCCCTCCAAACCGGGAGCAGGTCCTCACCAGACATTGAACCTGCTAGCGCCTTGATCTCGGACTTCCAGCCTTCGAAACCGAGAAGCAAATGTGTGTTTATAAGCCACTTGGTCTGTGGAATTCTGTTATAAGGGCCCTGATAGACTAAGAGATTAACGATGCCAGGGAGGTCCGGAGGGCTTCTGGGAGGAGGTGACATTTGAACAGAGACTTGGAGGAGGAGCTGGCCGTGGGGGAGGTGTGGGGAGAAGAGCATTCCAGGCAGAGGGAACAGCGTGGGCAAAGGCCCTGGGGCAGGACGGTGGCTGGTGTGTTCAAAGAACAGCAGAGAGGCCGGTGTGGCAGAGGCAGGCTGAGTGAGGGGGGTGGGGGGCAGGGAGGCCGCTGGGACCAAACCCAAGGAGCCCTCTTACACCAGTCCAGGCGAGCGATGCTGGAGGCCCGGCCCGGCGGTGGCGGTGGAGGGGGGCCAAGTGCTTGGATTCAGAGTATAATTTGGAGATAAAGCCCCGGGTCTGGGAGGGGTGAGGAGGGAGGGAGACGGAGGAACCAGGGGTGCCGGGCGGGTTTGGGGCCCTCTCCTCCTTGGCCCAGAGGAATCCAGAGGCAAGCTTTGGCCGCGGACAGATGGTGGGACCGGAGGGGACTCAGGGCCACCCAACCTCCTGGAGACGTCAGCGCGTTCGCAGCCTCCCGGTTCCCACCAGCTGCCGGCGACATGCGGCCCAGATGTTTCATCCCATCTGTGCCGGGCCTCCCCGGGCACCAGGCGGGTCTCGTCTGCTGCGGCGACATCTGGGGCGCCTCGGAAGCGGAGGCGGTGGGGCGGGGCGGGGCCCGAGACGGGGCGGGGCCCGAGACGGGGCCCCTCGTTCTTGGCCGGAAGGCCGTCTGCGGCTCCCAACAGGGGCAGGGCGCGTGGGGGCCCAGCGTGGCGCTGGCCGTGGAGTCACCAGGTGTGACCCCTCCCCAGAAGGGGAGGAAGCTGGGGGCCCTACACCAGGGGCTTGGGGTCATAGTTTCCAAGCACAGATCCCCGCGTTGGAGCCTTTGCCCCTTCCCGGGGTGGGCTTCTCATGCCTCCTTTTACTCCTTTCCTCGACAGGGATGGATTGAGCACCTACTGTGTACCAAGCACTGCCCCCCCCCCCAAGATAGCAGTGACCGAACCAGACCGAGAAACCCGCCGGAAAGCAAAACCCAGAAAACTCTCGGGCCTCGGTGGCCTCAGGCTTCATGTCAAATTAACACGTGGGTAAATAAGATACTTTCCAAGCAGGTAAGTGCCGGCAAGGCACCAGAACGTGAGGGAACGTGAAGGGAAGGACCGGGAAGCTTCTTGGGGGGGGGGGGGGGGGTCGGGGAGGGGAGGGACTTTCAGAGGGCGTGGCATCGGAGCCCAGAGCTCAGGCCGGAAGAAGCGCCAGCTGTAGGGAGAATGGGGGGGGGAAGGACATTCCAGAGAGCGGAAGCAGCAAGTGCAAAGGCCCTGAGGCAGGAGGGTGCCCGGCAGACGAGTGGAGCGGCTCCAGCGGTTGGACCCGTGTGAGCGACGGAGACTAGGAGGGAACAGCAGCCACGGTGGTGTTGGCGGTTGGGCACAGGGGACCCCGAGAGGGTGTGGATTTAGCCACGTGTGCGCAGGGCTCTCTGCCCCGAAAGCGCCTCGGCGGGGCTGGGGGGGGGGGGGGTGGGGGGAACAGACGCGAACGGGGTCTTTTTCAACTAGACCTCCGAGAGGGCGGGCCATGTGCCCGCGGACACACCGCGATACCAGGCACCGACCTGGCCCCCCTTTCCCCGCAGCCTCGAGGTTCGGGGACCCCAGACCCACCGAGACTTTTCTCTGAGGCAAGACCAACGTTTGCGCGGCCAGCTCCAGAGGGGATCTCCCGGCCGTCTGGGGGAGAGGTGGCAGAGCGAGAAGAGGGAGGGGGGGAGGGGGGAGGGGGAGAAGTGCCATATTTCTATTGTCCTTATCCAAATAAATTGAGATGTATTTGTGCAAGTGTCAAGGAAACCTCCAGGAGCGAAACTATAAAATCACGCAGCTGCTCTGAGGGCCCGTGACAGACAGCTCAGATTAATGTAGCTGTATTTTTATGGTCTGTTAACAACTGATATGGGTTTTAAATATATTATCTTCCATTGTATTGTCTGTCATTTTAAAAACTGCTCATGTCTCCTGTGTTTGCTTTTAAAAGGTTCTTATAGAACATTCCGCTGCTGAGCTCCCGCATCTTCTTTTCTGTCCCCCTCCCGGAGATATATCACTGCGGATCTTCTCCCCCCGCCGCCGCCCCGAGCTAGGTTTTCCCTGGTAGTTTCATGGCTAATTGAGCACAGAACCTATTGGAACCCCTCGAGTTTCTTAATTCAGGAAGCAGCTGCAGGAGGCCGGCGCCCGTCTAGTTGGAGATTTCCGGTGGGGCCGCGTGGGGCTCCTCCGGATGGGACAGGTGTGTGGGGCGCGACGGGGCTCAGCTTCCACGGCGGCCGGCAGGAGCCTGACCCCGGAGCGTCCTGACCCTGTTGACGGAGCCTTGTAGCAGTCAGCTACGGCTGCGATGATGCCACGTAACGAGTCCCCCCCGCGGCTCGGTGGCTGATATAGCAACCAACGCGGGCCTCTTGCTTCTGGGTCTCTGCTCACTCTCTCTGTCTCTCTCTCTCTTGGCGAACTCGTCCTAAATCTCTCCCGACGTTCCCCCCCACCCCCGCCCTAATTCCACACCCCAGCCAGACTACTTCAGCAACTCTCAGCCCCCCGCCCCGCGCCGTGCAGATGCCCAGCTCTTTGCAACACCCACGCCTACGTGCGTGCTGTTTCTTCTGCTCAGAATTCCCTTCTGCCTCACAAACTCCTATGCGTCCTGCACGACCCATCCTCTAGGGCCCCTCCTCCAGCAGAGGGCACCCTTGCTCCGCGCCGCCGCTCTACACCGAGGCTCTGCGGCTCCCACAAACGTGACGGGAACCCCGCTTTCGCCTGTTGCCCTCTCAACTGGACGGCGACCCCCCTGTGGGCAGGGGTTCCGCTTTCCTCCTCTGAGCACTGCCAGCCCCCACCCCAGGGACGCGTGTGGCTCTAACCACACAGAGCAGGGAGGACGCCCTAGTGCAGGCGTTGATTACGGCGTCCCGACAATTGGAAGCGAGGCCGGCAGCCTAGAGAAGAGCGGGCAACCACAGAGCCATATATAACGAGGTACTAATTGTGCAGAGAAGACAATTAGGGAGGCTTTGAGTCACCGGTTCCGCGGTCTGGACAATTAGACATCGGGCCGTATATAAAGGATGTGCTAATCGCGTGCTTTGGACAATTAACAGGGCGCCCGGGAAATCATAAAGCAAAATGCCACCGTGCGTCCCAGGCTCAGAGCCAGGAGGCGCGGCCTTGGGGACCGGAGTCCGGCTGCGTGGACTTGGATCTCCCTGCGGGGCTGAAGACCCTCTCCGAGCCTCGTCTTTTCTCATCTGTCAAATGGGGGCGTCCGTGGCGCCTGCCGCAGCGGGTGGACAGGGGCCGGGGGGACAAAGGCCGGCACCCAAGGCCGTTGGCACGACAAACGGCGGCAGGGCAGCCTGCCGGGAGGCGCTCACCGCCGAGTCCCGGAGGGTGCGAGGTGCCAGGCCCCCAGCCCAGGCGTGGCGAGCGTGGGACGGCGTGGATGACGAAGAGATCATCAGAAGAGGACGCACGAGGTGAGAGGACCTAATGAGGGGAGCGTTACTGACTCCGAACAATGCGGGGGAGGCCGGTGGGATGTCCCAACCCAGCCCTTATAACCCCCCAGGTGGGGATCTGCCCTCAAGCATGTGCCCTGCAACCCGTGGGGCAGACGTGGAGCTGGGGGGGGCTGTCGGCCGCGGCCCGTGCCAAGGCCCTGAGGCAGGGCCGTGTGTTTAAAGAACGGTGAGGCCGTATACCCCCAGATAACCGAAAGCAGGAACTCAAACAGATGCTTGTCTGTCGAGGGCGGCCACCGGGCCCTAAGTGGGAGTGCTCCGGGTGAGCAAAGAAAGGAGTTCTGGGAAAACTGTATTCGAAGGTCTGGAAGCCGGGGCAAAGACGGATACGGAGGGTGATTCAGGAGGGGTGGAGCTAAGTCCCGCAGGGCATCGTGGGCTGCAGGGGAAGGGGTACGGTTGGCTCCAGAGGGCAGCGGGAGCCAAAGAAGGTTGTAGAGCCCCAGAAGGGCTGCCTCTCCCACCGGGGCTTGCTGTGAGCTTCCTTCCTTCGTCCTGGGCGGGAATGCCTCAGGTCACTTTTGCTGTCGTGCAGTTTGGAAGCAGCCTGGGGCCTCCCCTCCCCCACCCAGCCCGTGAAAGCCAGGATGTCCCCGAAACCGGGGAAGGTCTGGGCGAAACCGGACGAGCCCGCCACCCTCTCCGACGGCACAAAAGCTGAAGATCAAAGCGCAGGCTTTTTCCCACCCGGTCGCCCACACGCCAGGGACCCCGGAGAGGAGTCGCTTAGGGATTAGGGAAGCAGCCGGGCCAAGTGCGGCTCTTTTGCGGAGCACTTGTTTCGAAGTTTCGGGTCCTGCCCTCCTCCGCCCACAGCCCTCCAGGGCTCCCAGCTCCCTCAGGAGAAAAGCCCACGTCCTCCCAGCAGCCCCCAAGGCCCTGCACCATCTGCCCTGTCCCCTCCCTGCCCTCCCCTCCTCCCTCTCTCCCCGCCTCGCTCGCTCTGCTCCAGCCACGCAGGCCTCCTCGCTGTCCCTGCCACACACCAGGTGGGGTCCCGCCCCAGGACCTTTGCAGGGACTATTCTGCCTGCTCGGGACACCCCTCCTCCATGGGTTCCCATGGCTGTCTCCTCATTGCTTAGGTCTCAGCTCAGATGTCCCCAGGTCAGAGAGGCCCTCCCTGTCCGTCAGGCTAAAGTTGCATCCCCTCCACCCCACCCCCCCCCCCCAATCAGATTGCTTCTCTTCTGCCCATCGCTTATCACTGTTTGAAATCGCCATTCTGAGACCGCCTGGGGGGGCTCAGTCGGTTAAGTATCGAACTCTGGCTCAGGTCATGGGCATGCTCTCGCGGTCCGTGGGTTCGAGCCCCGCGTCGGGCTCTGTGCTGACGGCTCGGAGCCCGGAGCCTGCTTCCGATTCTGTGTCTCCCTCTCTCTCGGCCCCTCCCCCGCTCACGCTCCGTCTCTCTCGGTCTCTCAAAAATAGATAAACGTTAAAAAAAAAAAAATGGAAATGACCATTTTGAGCATTTGTCCCCTTGGATATTTCTGTGTCTCCCCAGCTCCCCGCCGCTCCAGGAGGGCGGGAATATCACCCGGCCTGTGCTCCGCGGGCTCTCTGACGTCTGCAACAGGGTTGGCACACGGTGGTCAGCACGTGCCCGTCGAGGGAATAAAGGGACAGACGGGGCGGAGAGGGTAAGAACACCGACGAGAACATCAGAGAACTCGCGTTGAGTTCCCCATTCTGCCGTAGGCTGGCTGTGTGACCTCGGGCCAGTGGCTTAACCTCTCTGTGCCCCCGTGTCCCCATCGGTCAAATGGGGGAGTCTGATGGGAGAATTCGCACAGCACGCCTTACCCAGCGCCCCACAGCTGCTCAGTCCTCCTGAGCTCTGCTTGCCGGACAGCCTCCCACTCTCAGAAGCCGATAACCCGTGTCCCAGAGGCCCCCCCCCCGCCCCGGGCTTCCTACTTAACGGCCACCTATGTTTCCCTAAGGTGCACATTCCCTGCTTTATGCCCCGTGGTCCCCCCTGAGGGTCACGTGCCCCCAGCAACCCCGCAGGCACAGCCTGGGACACACCGGTGGGCACACCCGTGTAGCCTCTCCGCTGGGGTTGCGATCGAGGACGGGAGTCACCCGGCGGCGTTGGTAGACAAGGCCCGCGAGGCCCAGGGATGGGGGGGATGGGCTGTGGCCAGGTGTGAATGGGGCGCGAACGGCCGTCCCTCTTCCGGGATTCAGTCACTCATTCATTCAACCAGCTCTTATTGAGCTGATTTGCAGCAGTGGGTAAATCCCGGTGGGGTTGCTAACAACTCTGATGGGGACTCAAGGCAATGATCGATGTGGAAAATAGCAAATGCTTTGGAGAGGGCAATGGAGAAAAGTGAAGCCAGGAGAGAGACTCGGGAGGGTCTCTGGAGGGGGAAGCACTCCGGGCAGAAAAAGGAGTCCGTGCAAAGGTCCTGGGGCAGGACCGCACCTGGCATGTTAGAGTAACAGGGAGGAGGCCCACGTGGCTGGAGGAGAGTGAATGAGGGGGAGAGGGGAGGAGGGGAGGACAGGGAGAGGATGGGGATTGGGGGGGGGGGATGCCGGGTGGTATAGCGGTTAGGCCTCGGGCGCTAGACCGGCAGGAGTTCAAATCCTGGGTCTGCTCCCCCGTAGCTGGGTAACACAGGGACCCAGGCCCAGAAAGGCCCAGACAGGGGCCCATGCCTCAGTTCCCTCATTTGCCAAGCGAGCCCATGCCACCCTATCTGCCTCAGTGAATGGAAAAAGATCCAAGCAAGGAGGGGAGAGGCTTCATTGGTGACTTCTGGGTCTGCCGGGCACAGAGACGGGCGGCCAGGAGGCCAGAGGAGGAGTGGCCTCTAGACAAGAGGTGACAGCTTCCCGCGACGGCTAGGCTGGACCCTCACCGCCAACCCATGCGGCCTTACAAGCCTTCTCCCCATTTTACAGGTGAGAAAACCAAGGTCCCCCCTTAGTAGTGTCACAGTAACAATGGAGTGAGGCTCATGCCTCAACTCGCCCCCAACTTTCTTGGGGTTCCCCCCCCCCCGTTCCCCTCTTTCCTCTTTAAGAAAACACGACCTCACTGGTGGTGTTCGACCACAGACGGAAATCTGCCCGCTGCAGAAAATTCAGAAGATCCCCGCGAGCTAAAAAGAAGGAAGAGAACTCGGCTGTCATCTGCCCCCGGAGTGCCAACGTCTAGGTCCGCTTCCTTCTGGTCAGTTTTCGATGTGATTATACACAGTGCAATTTATCTGACGGTCACACACTGGTTTTTATTTTTTATTTTTATTTTTATTTTTTTTAATTTTTTTTTCAACGTTTATTTATTTTTGGGACAGAGAGAGACACAGCATGAACGGGGGAGGGGCAGAGAGAGAGGGAGACACAGAATCGGAAACAGGCTCCAGGCTCTGAGCCATCAGCCCAGAGCCCGACGCGGGGCTCGAACTCACAGACCGCGAGATCGTGACCTGGCTGAAGTCGGATGCTTAACCGACTGCGCCACCCAGGCGCCCCCACACACTGGTTTTTTAAATTGATCTTCTATTGTTAAGCGTTTAGGGGGTGTCTGATGTGTTGCCATTACAGGCCAGGAAATAACACCCTGGCAGCTTCATACGTGTTCACGTCTACAGACGTTTCCTGGGGGAAAACGTCCTGCAATGATTTATTAGATGACGATAGCGGAGTTCTTTCTTCTCCGCCTGCGCCGCCTTCTCCTCCTTCGTTAATTTGAAACGACTTTATCGGAAATTTTTACGTAAACCTCTCGGCGTCGAGGAAATTTGCACACACGCGAAAACGGAACAGTGACGGATGGCGGCCTACATCCTTTTATTTATTTTAACGTGTATTTACTTTTTTTTTTTAAATTTTTTTTAAACGTTTATTTATTTTTGAGACAGAGAGAGACAGAGCATGAACGGGGGAGGGTCAGAGAGAGAGGGAGACACAGAATCGGAAGCAGGCTCCAGGCTCCGAGCTGTCAGCACAGAGCCCGACGCGGGGCTCGAACCCACGAACCGTGAGATCATGACCTGAGCCGAAGTCGGCCGCTCAACCGACTGAGCCACCCAGGCGCCCCGATGTGTATTTACTTTTGAGAGAGAATGAATTGGGGCCGGTGGGGGGGGGGGGACAGGGAGAGAGAGGGGAACAAGGGATCCGTTCTGACAGCAGAGATCCGGACGTGAGGCTTGAACCCACGAACTGTGAGATCGTGACCGGACCCGAAGTCGGACATTAACCGACTGAGCCGCCCGGGCGCTCCGGGATCTGCTTCTGATGCGGATCACCACTCCTTGGACATCTGCTTCTGATGCGGATCACCCACTCCTTGGACATCCGCCCCCCCCCCCCCCGTCCCCCATAACCACGGTTCCCGCTTCCACCGGTTTCCTTCCTGTCTTCTCTCAGTGCCTGTGGACACGTGCTCTCTCTGCACCTGCTTCCTTCTGGTCCTCGCCGCAGATTCAATTGGACGAATCCCTCAACTGAGGGCCAGGGTTTTTCTGTCTCGGTCACCACGCTGTCCCTGGCGCTCAGCGCAGCCTGGCACACAGTAGGCGTTCAGAAGGTACCCGTCGGGCTCGTTCACGAGCAGTGTATCAAGACTTGCTGAATTTCTCAACCCAGGGGCGCCTGGGGGGCTCCTTGGGTTAAGGGTCTGACTCTCCATCTCAGCCCAGGTCTTGAGCTCGGTGTTGTGAGTTCGAGCCCCGAGTTGGGCTCCGTGCTAAGTGTGAACCCTACTTAAAAAAAAAAAAATTTATTTTATTTTTTTTCCCCAACCCAGCGTGTTGACGTTGCAAGACCTTTTTCGCCGATGCCTGAGTTGGGTGTGAGATGATCGGGACAGGCCTGAGGACAGGTGTGCCTTGGATGCAAACGGAGCTTTAAGGGCTGCCCCCCCCCCCCCCAACAAAAATGTCTCCAGCTGTCACATCTAGCTTGGTGGAAAGTCAAGATGCACCAAACAGCCCTCCGGGACCACCTGGCCTCCTCCTCTCCGTTACAACTGGCAAATCAGGGGCCTAGAAGGGGTAAATAGCTTGCTTCACGGGGCACCACAAAAGGAGAAGAATTCCTTTTGTCCTCGAAGGGGACGGACTTGGCTGGGTGACATTTCACAGGGACTTTGCAGTTTGCAATCATGTGGTTTCCGTGGCTCATCCGTCCTCGGCTTGTGCCTGTTCTGCGGCTGGTGGGTCCTCCGGTCCCCCAGGATCAAGGATAATAATATTGTTTGGGGGGGGGGGTGGGGTCTGGGTGGCTCAGTCGGCTGAGCATCCGACTTCGGCTCAGGTCATGATCTCAGGGTGTGTGGGTTCAAGCCCCGCGTCGGGCTCTGTGCTGACAGCTCGGAGCCTGGAGCCTGTTTCACATTCTGTGTCTCCCTCTCTCTCTGCCCCCCCCCACCCCCCCATGCTCACGCTCTGTCTCTCTCTGTCTCTTAATAATAAATGTTAAAAACAAGTTTTAAGAATAATAGCAATAATATTGTTTGCGGAGCATTTATTGAGCGCCTACTATGTACCAGGCACTGTGCCTCATGTACGTTATTTCTTTAACTGTCACACTGTGAGCTCAGCACTGTTGTTCCGTGTTCGTTTCCCAGGAAAACGGAGTCCCAGAGAGGGGAAGGGATCCACCCAAAGCGGGGGGAAGAAAGAGAGGGCCGTCAGGCGGGGGACACAGCTCACGCAGAGGCTCGAAGGCGGGCCCAGAAGAAGGTGCACGCATCCAGCCAGAGCCCCATCCTCCGGGAGATGACCCCGTGCCAAGCCCGGGACCGAATGCTGCCACACGTGGCCCTGATGATGGACAAAGGGCCCAGGATGTCACTTTGACAGATGAGGGGACCGAGGCTGGGTGTAGGGAGGTGACTTCCCCCCAGGCAGCGCACCTGAGGTCTGGACAGGGGAGCGGAGGGAGGGGCTCCAGGTGGGAGGCGCGTGGGAGTGGAGGGAGGGAGGCTGCCTCACTCCCTCCCGGTCCACGTGGCGGAGACGCCAGGGCGGGTGATGAGGAACCTTCCCGCGTCCGGCGCTGACGGACGGGGACAGATTTTATCTCAGCGATGCGTGGATGCACCTGTCTGTCTACACCCGCGTCGGCAGTTTTCCGCGTAGTTACCATTCCAGTCGAGCTACTTGTTAGGACAATCACACACACACACACACACACACACACACACACACCAGTGTACACGGGGAGAAGCCGGCCCAAGCCACTCAGGCAGGTGACGTGCCCAAGGTCACCCAGCCCGCGCTCAGGTGGGCTGAGACCAGAGCCTGGAACTTCTCAGCCGCATGCGGCTGGCTCTCTCGCGCTCCCTCCCTGCTTCCCTCCCTCAGCACCATTGAAACGATTACAAAGATGCTATTTTTATCTCGGGGAAAATTCAATTATAGACATTGACCTTTCCGTGTTTTTCCCAGGCTCACGTGCCACCGGCCCGGGGTGCAAAAGGCTTCCGCGAACGTTCTCAGAAATTTCCTCAAAGTCAGAAGCCCGAGGGAGGGGTGAGCGGGAGAGCAGAGGCCGAGGGCGGGGGGGGGGGGGGGTCCAGGCCCGTTGGGACGGAGGGACGTCTCAGTCCCCAGCCCTCTGGAGGAGCGGACGGGGTTTCCCTTTCGCTGCCACGTTTTGGGGCTGAGGTCAGGAAAGCCTGGTCTACGCTGGTCACGGGCTTACCCACCTGTCTCTGCTCGCATTTTCTCTTTTCCTGGACGAATCTTCCCGACTACGGCAACAGTAGATGCGTGTTCAATGCATTGGGACTTCCCTTAAGTATTTAATTATTCAACAAATATTAACTGCGTGTCACACGCTGTCGTAGGTGCTGGGAGGAAATGGTAAACAGAACAGAATGAAAATCTCCGCTTTCAAGAGCTGACGTCGTACGCTCAAAAGTAAACACGTAAAATAGCGGGTCAGAGGCGGTGAGGGCTGAGGGAAAGAAATCAAGCAGCAGAGGCCGAGGAGATTTGTGGGGAAGGGCTCAGCACTGAGATTTCAAACAGAGTAAATCTTAAGTAGGGTGGTCGGGGGAGGCCCCAGGGAGAAGGTGGAGTGTGAGTAGAGACCAAAGGAGGTGGTGGGGAGGAAAGCAGAGGGCACCCGCCTGTGCAAAGGTCCTGGGGCAGCACTGCGCCTGGCGTGTTGGAGGAACAGTGAAGCGGTCCGTGTGGCTGGAGCAGAGGGATCAGAGGGGGAAGGAGGGAGGGGGAGACGGGGCAGGTTGTGCGGGCCCTTGGGGGCTGCGGGGAGGTTTTGGGCTTTTACCTCAGGGAGGGGGGAGCCCTGGAGGTCTGTGGGCAAAGGAGGGCGGCACCTGACTCGGGTGCCCACAGGCGCCCTCTGGCGTTCCCCGCAGGGAGGGCCCATTGCCAGGGGCGAGCGTGGGAGCCTGGGACTAGGGTGCTGGGCTGGTGTTTCTGGAGCTGGGCCAGTCGATGTGGAGGAGGGAGGCGGGGGGGACACTTTCTGGATAGACTGTGAAGGTAGCGTCCGCGGAATTCTCTAAGGAGCTGGTTGTGGGGTGTGGGGAAACGAGGGGAGCTGAGGACGATGCCAGGGTGTCTGCCCCAGGCACCTGGCGGGGAGGAATGGGCGTCAGCCAAGATGGGGCGGCTGGGGGAGGGGCGAGCCAGTGGGGGCGGTCGGAGTTGAGATCTGACTTCGGCGTGTTGTTGGGGCCCACGGGAGGATATCAATGGGCCAGCTGGAAATTAGAGTCTGGAGCTGGGGGGAGAGATGCCCTCTGAAGACGTAAATCTGGTGTTCCATGATGGAAGGAGGTATTTGAACCCATGGGGATGGACGAGGGGGCCGGGGAGAGAGAGAGATGTCCAAGGGCCGTCCTGGGTTTAGAAACCGAGCAGAAAAGGTGAGAAGCTGGCAGAGAGATGGACGGGGTCCATCAGAGATGACAGGAGGAAGCCAGGTGGGGGCAGGCTCCAGGGGCCCAGTGAGGACTGAGTTCCCAGGAGGAGGGACTGGCGAGGTGAGATGCTGCTGGGAGTCAGTGTGGGACGGGGCTGGCAAGCGATTGCTGGGTTTGGACTCTGGGAGATCACCTTGACAAGGGCAGACTCAGGACAGCAGCAGGAAGGCCTCTAACCTTGACCCTCAGATGCCCCAACTCTGGAGTGAAAGCTTCAGTCTGAGGTTTGGTGAGGTCGTGTGCTCAGAACATACTATGTGGTAATGGTACGTACTACCATTGGCTATTGTCGTTATAGTTAGGAGCGCTGTCTGTCCACCCACCCGTCCATCCAACTACCTCTCTGTCCATCTGCTCATCCATTAACCCACCCATCCATCCAACGACTTCTCTATCCATCACTTATCCATCCTATCCATCCACCCACCCACCCACCCATCCATCCCACTACCCCTCTACTCATCCACCCATCTATCTATCCATCTGTCCTTCCATCCACCCACCCACCGACCCACCCATCCATCCCCCATCCAACCACCCACCCACCCATCCATCCATCCATCCATCATCCCCATCCAACCACTCACCCACACATCCATCCCCCATCCAACCACCCACCCACCCATCCATCCATCCCCCATCCAACCACTCACCCATCCATCCATCCATCCATCTACTCACCCACCCATCCATCCCCCATCCAACCACCCACCCATCCATCCATCCATCCATCTACTCACCCACCCATCCATCCCACTACCCCTCTACTCATCCACCCATCTATCTATCCATCTGTCCTTCCATCCACCCACCCACCGACCCACCCATCCATCCCCCATCCAATCACCCACCCACCCACCCATCCATCCATCCACTCACCCACCCATCCATCCATCCATCCACTCACCCATCCATCCATCCATCCATCCATCCATCCATCATCCCCATCCACCCACTCACCCACCCACCCATCCATCCACCAACCCACCCATCCATCCATCATCCCCATCCAACCACTCACCCACACATCCATCCCCCATCCAACCACCCACCCACCCATTCATCCATCCATCCCCCATCCAACCACTCACCCACCTACCCACCCATCCATCCATCCACCCACCGATCTACCCACTGACCCACCCATCCATCCATCCCCCATCCAACCACTCACCCATCCATCCATCCATCCATCTACTCACCCATCCATCCATCCCACTACCCCTCTACTCATCCACCCATCCACCCACTCACCCACCCATCCATCCACCCACCTACTCATCCATCCCACTAGCCCTCTACTCATCCACCCATCTATCCATCCATCCATCCATCCACCCACCCATCTATCCAACAACTCCTCTACCCATCCACTCATCCATCCACTGATCCACCCACTCACCTATCCATCCAACTACCATTCTACCCACCCACTCATCCATCTATCCATCCATCCATCCATCCGTCCATCCATTTTTATCCATCCACCATCCATCCGTCCGTCCATCCATCCGTCCATCCATTTTTATCCATCCACCATCCATCCATCCATCCGTCTATCCATCCGTCCGTCCATCTGTCCATTTTTATCCATCCACCATCCATCCATCCATCCATCCGTCCATCCATTTTTATCCATCCATTCTTTTGCCCATCACTTCAGTGTCTACACATGCTGCGTCCTATGCTCTGCTCAACCTCCAGGCCTGTCCTGCTCCCTCCCCTGCCCCCTCTTGTTCTCCTGAGATCCTCAAAGTAATGCTAAGGTTTGCCTCCAGGCTTCCCTCCCCCATTGCCTTGCCCACCATCATCACCCTGAGTTTGTTGAATGGATCAGAGCCAGACAAGCTGTCCCCTCCTGCCCCCTGGCTGTGGGCTGTGCTCAGGGTTGGGCAGAGCTCCCTCCAACTGAGCCCTTCTCTGAAGGACCGGTTCTGGGGTTCAAGTTTTGGGGCCCACAGCATTCACATCAGCTGAAAAAAAATCCCTTCAGGGGGCAGGGGACAAAATTGGATACGTCGGGGAAGTGGGTACCTCGCAGAGGCGCCTTGTCCCAGCTCTGTCCTGCCATGCTGTGTGACCTTAAGCCAGATCCTCTCTCTGAGCCTCGGTTTCTTTGTCTGTACGATGGGGTCACCATCACACCCCACCTCCAGACTAGATGAGTTCAGCATCTAAAGCACATAGCACATAGTAGCTGCTTAATAAGCATTATTATTAAGTTGCTATTTAATAAGTAAATTACAAGTGTTATTTAAGTTATTATATAATAATGATGATAAAAACATTCATAATACTTATTGTTTATATTGAAGCTCGCAGACATAACCACTGCTGACATTGTGGCGTGTGTTCTTCAGACATGTTTCCATGCATAGAAATAGTTCGGGGATCACAGATGGGGTCATATTTAAAACCACTTTCTCCCAATGAAATAATTAATAACCGCAACGATACTCCAAAAGCCCTAGAAAGGAGACGTTTTTATTAGTCCTAATTCACAGAAGAGAAGAGGGGCCCACGGCGAGAAGAAAGTCTGGATGAGAACCCAGATGAAGCTGAGCCCAGAGGCTGAGTGGGCAGGCCAGGCGGGGCCGCTGGTGCCAGGGCGAATGGGGTTCCTCCCGGGGCCCCCTGGGCCGGGCTCCACCCCAGGCCGCAGCAACCAGCTCCTTCAAGATGCTAATTAAGGCAAGTGGGAGCTGATTCCCACCTTCAACGCTCCCCTGAGAACAAAATGCGAGGAGAGCCCTCCCTCTCCCCTGCAACACCCCATGCGGGCAAGGTGTCGCAGGAGCGCCTGTGGCCAGAGGGACTCTGTTTCCCCAAGTTGCGTCACTTGCTCTGAGGCTGGGTCCCTGGGGGCTGAGGGTAGGAGCAGGGAGGAGAAGGGGTGAGCTCACCAGGTCGGAGATGGCAGATGCCGACCGTGGGCTGGGTGCCAGACGCTCTCCACGCGCCATTCATTCAATGCTCAAAAAATTCAGTCTTAGATATTTCTTTGTTTGGATTGGTAAAGATGGAACAGGGTGTACAGGTCAAGAGCAATGCTTGGGTGGCACCTGCCGTGTGCCAGCCTCTATTTTCAGCCCCTGCCTGGTGTTCATTCATTCTATCCTCACCTGAACAGCCCTCACCACTCCTGTTTTGTAGGTGGGGACACCGAGGCACAGAGGGGTTAAGTGACTTGCCCAAAGTCACACAGCTGGTCAAGGGCAGAGCTGGGCTTTTCACCGTCATGCTTTTCTGCCTCTCAGACTCCGAAAGCAACGCACAGGGTGAACCAAAACAATCCTCCTCCCCTCCCCACCCTGGCCCCAGCCACCCAGCACCCATCCCCGGAGGCAGCCGTTGTTACGGGTCTCCCACGTTTCCTTCAAGACCGCGTGTGCACGCACAAGGGCCTGTGTATTTTCCTTCCCTACCTGCTTCCTTCAAGCACGTGTGTGTGTGTGTGTGTGTGTGCACGTGCGCAGGGGAGGGGCAGAGAGAGGGAGAGAGAGAATCCCAAGCAGCCTCCACGCTGTCCGTGCAGAGCCCCGCGCGGGGCTCGATCCCACCAACCGTGAGACAAAACCAAGAGTCGGAGGCTTAACCAAGGAGCCGCCCAGGCGCCCCGAGAGAATCTCTTGTTGGTAAGTGGATTCTTCCTTCTTCGCAACTGCCCGCCGCCCCTCCGAGAGAATCAACCAGGCTTTGTTTCCTTTATTGGGCTAAAACACACACCGTATAAAAGTCACCACCTTAACCATTTTTTTAAATTTATTTTTATTTTTTAATTAATTAATTTATTTATTTTCTTTTTTTTTTTTTTTAATTTTTTTTTTTTTCAACGTTTATTTATTTTTGGGACAGAGAGAGACAGAGCATGAACAGGGGAGGGGCAGAGAGAGAGGGAGACACAGAATCGGAAACAGGCTCCAGGCTCTGAGCCATCAGCCCAGAGCCCGACGCGGGGCTCGAACCCACGGACCGCGAGATCGTGACCTGGCTGAAGTCGGACGCTTAACCGACTGCGCCACCCAGGCGCCCCTTTATTTATTTTCAACGTTTATTTATTTTTGGGACAGAGAGAGACAGAGCATGAACGGGGGAGGGGCAGAGAGAGAGGGAGACACAGAATCGGAAACAGGCTCCAGGCTCTGAGCCATCAGCCCAGAGCCCGACGCGGGGCTCGAACTCACAGACCGTGAGATCGTGACCTGGCTGAAGTCGGACGCTCAACCAACGGCGCCACCCAGGCGCCCCTTCCCTTCCTTTTTAAGGATGAATAATATTCCAGTGCACGGATGGACCGCGTCGTGTTTGTGCGGTCATCTGTCGGTGGACATTTAATGGGCCGTCTCCACCTTTCGGCGACCGGAGATCCCGCCGCTCGGAACAGGCGCGCACAAGTTTTTGTTGCAACACCTGTCGGCAACGCTTTGCGGGCTATGAAAGCCAGACTGTTGGAGCCGGTCCCCGGGGACGGACAGTTACGTCGTCGGCATTTTCCCTCCTGCTTTCTGCAGACGACACTGGTGTTCGTCCTCCTGGGAAGTTCGGAAGTGTCTAGTCCTTCTGCCCTGCTCCAGAGGGTCCGCTGGCTGGCTGAATGGGGGGGGTGGGGGGTGGGTTGGTGGTGGGGAGGGGAAAACTAGTGGGGGAAGCAGGCTGGCAGTTTGCAGGGGTGGGGGGGGGGTTCTCCGCGGATCCTTTCACGTCCCAGGCACCTACCGTGTGCCGAGCACTGTTCTAGGTGCTGGGACGCAGCACAGAACAAGATGGCCAATTGGGGGCTCACCGTCTGGTGGCTCATACCCCACCCCTTTTTACAAACCAGCAAACTAAGGCGCAGAGGAAGGCAGGGACTTGCCCGAGGTGACATGGGAGAGGCGGGTATTAAACAGCAAGATGATCGCTGACAAATGCGGGGATTTTTAGCGACCGGGGGCGGGGGGGGGGGGGGGGGGTGGAGCTAAGAAGCAAATGAATACGGATGGAAAACAACTGGGCGTGTTCCCAGGGTGATCAAGGAAGGCTTCTCCGTGGAGGTGACATTTAGGCGGAGGGCTCAGTGATAAGAAGCTGGGAGTCCAGCCAAGACTCTTGGAAACTGTGGCAGGCTGACACAGCACGTGCAAAGGTCCTGGGGCAGGACCATGCCTGGCGTGTTGCAGGAGCAGTGAGGAGGCTTGGGTAGCCGGATCAGAATGAGCAAGGCGGCGGGGGCGGGGGGGCGGGGGGGGGGAGAGGGAAGAGGTGAGGGCAGGGAAGGGAAGGAGTGACTCGACCTTCTGAGTCAAGTTCTAAGGAAACCCTGGCTGCCGTGTGTCGAACAGGCTGACGGGTACAATTCACTCACTCATTCATCCGTTCATTCGTTCCGCAGGTGTTCACTGAACAAGCCCTACGTGCAGGTGAGGAAACAATCCGCGACAGCTGGAACCGCAGATGCGAAGTCACACGGCACGTGGGCGCCACAGCGGGACCTGAACCCACGCCTGGCAGGCGGTCCCAGGTTCAGTTGCCACAAAGCACCGGCTTCCCTCGGCCGCAGGTCTGCGTCTGAGTCAGGGGGACCCTCGGGGAAGCGACTCCAAGGCGAATGTCACTGAGACGGCACGTGTGAGCAGGGGACACGAGGGACAATCAGAGCTCCGACGGCAGACCCACGGGCAGCTGTTGGGAGCCCCGGGCAAGGACATCCGGCCCACCCCGGGGGGAACTGCATCGACGGGGCTTCCGTGGAGGGGCGGCATCGGAGCTGAGGCCTGAAGGTCGAAGAGCCGGCCGGGTACGAGGGAAGGAAGAGCGTTTGGGGAGAAGGAGCGGCGTATGCAAACGTCTAGAGGTGAGACCAGAGATGGCCCACGTGAGGACACAGAGCGAGTTTGGGGAGTTCAGAGCTTAGCACGGAAAGAGGACCAGACAG
Source organism: Leopardus geoffroyi (assembly GCF_018350155.1). Taxonomy (NCBI): domain Eukaryota; kingdom Metazoa; phylum Chordata; class Mammalia; order Carnivora; family Felidae; genus Leopardus; species Leopardus geoffroyi. The sequence continues at coordinate 3,966,108 of NC_059331.1, read as the reverse complement.
GGCAGGCGAGCGGAACAAAGAGGAAGAGGCTGTCTCCGGGGCTGGGGGAGCCTCCTAGGCAGTGAAGTCTCGGAGACGATGGCAGCCATAGACGGATCCAGGCAGAGCAGGGCAGCGTAGGCTTTGAGCTCTGAAATGTTCTCTCTGGCTGCTGAGTGGAGACAGTCCAGGCGGCAGGTGGGAGCGGGAGTCAAGGGGCCCGGCTGGGGGGTGGGGGTGGGGGCCCGCCTCCGCCTTCTGGTCCCCGGGTCGTCCCAACTCTCCCCCGAGTTCCACACGCACTGCTTTCCCAAGTCACCCTGGGTGAGGCTCCCGCAAGGTGCTTCTGAGGGGTCCCCCTCTTCACAGTCCCCCCAAGATCCCTCCAGTCCGTGCCAAGTAGCAGAGGCGGCAAAGTGGTCCCGGCCACCTGCACCCATAAACACTGATGATGGGACGGCAGGCCAGGAGCTGGGAGGCGGTCAGGAGTACATAGGGACAGTCCCCACTCAGGTTGGCAGGGAGCACCCTCCCTGGCTGGCCCAGGGTGGGGGGTGGGAAGCGAGCGGAGGCCAGGTGTGAGCCCCCCCCCCACCCACACACACAGTGGAGTCCAAGGCCCATCTGTCCCTGGGCCCCCCTTTGTTTCCTGTGCGCCTGCCACCAGGTGGAGGCATGACATTGGATGGTGGCCGCCGAGGCTCTGGCAGTTCTGGAGACAGAACCCAGGTGCAAGGTGCAGCCGAGGGTATCCGCCAGGCCTGGAGGGCAGAGCTGGAACCAGCCCCGAGCTGGGTCTGGAGATGAAACTGATTTGGTCTCAGACCCTGGGCTGCGGCAAGGGGGGTCTGGGGAGGCCGACGTCAGCCGCAGTCGAGCCCCGGGCCCGGGCCGGGCGGGCCGCACGGACCGCTTTGTGCAGTTCCGCACAACAACTCCACGAGGGCCAGACCTCCGTTCTTTCTCTGCAGAGGAGGGAATGCGATCCGGTGACAGGGAAGCAACTTGCCTGAAGTCGGCTCAAGGAAGAAGCCGTCCGGCCAACCCTTGAACCCTGATCTGTCTGAGTCCAGAATCTATCCCGTTGCCCTTTCCAGGAAGGTGTGAAGGCCTTTCTGTGGGCAGAAGTACCCCTTCGCTCGTAGCACACGCGCCCTGGTGGGCCATGCAGCTGCCATGACAGGCATCACCAATCAACGACAGAACTCTTTCCCCAGGAGACAGAATCCAGGCATCACTAATGGACTGCCGCATCTCTTTCCACTGCAGAACCGGGACGCAGGCTCAGAACCTCTCTCAACACAGCCCCCGAGCAGCAACTTCCCATCAGTGAGCAGGTGTGCAGTTGGAGTTGTGGGGTAAACACAGGCTGACTCCTCTTTCCAGGAAACATTGCTCCTTCGGCGTCTTCCAGACTGACAAATTTTTAGGTCACAAAATGCATTCCTTTCCCTGTTTAAAAAAAAAAAAAAAAATCTGTTCAGTTTCTTTTCATTACCCCGAGCATGAAATCCAAACTCCCGGTCCTACTTTTGTCCTTGCTGTCCGCTGTGCCCACCATGGCATCTCTTAGCCCTTGAGAGAGCTCTCCCGCCCCCCAGCCACCCTGGCTAAAGTCTCCCCGACACCTCCAATTCCACCGTGTCGCCGAGCTTTTTATTCCTTGCTAACAATCGTCGTCTTTGTGCTTCTCTTTGCTTGTCCCTCCCGCAAGGCAGGGTGTGGTCGGCAGTGTCTGGGAGGCTGTCTCTAAACTCCCGGAGCAAAGAATCCCATTGGCTCAGCCTGGGCCCCTGGTCCAATCTGTTGAGACGGGAGGGTGGGGGGTCACACAGTGGACAAGGCTGGGGGCAGTGTGTTCCTGGGGCAGCAGGTCAGGGGCAGTTCGACGGGCCAGGGGCTGGGCAGACACCCCAGAAAAGGTATTAGAAAAGCAACTGTAGGGGCGCCTGGGTGGCTCAGTCGTGAGTCATTCAGCTCAATTCGTGATCTCACGGTTCGTGGGTTCGAGCCCCGTGTCGGGCTCTGTGCTGACAGCTCAGAGCCTGGAGCCCGCTTTGGATTCTGTGTCTCCTTCTCTCTCTGCTCCTCCCCTGTTCACGCTCTCTCTCTCTCTCAAAAATAAATAAACACTAAAAACTTTTTTTAATTTCAAAACAACAATAAGACAATAAGCAGAGCTAATAATAACGGCAAGGAATCATAGCGAATATTAAAATTTCAACAGTAAACATCATCCGTATGTGGCATATGGGGAAACTGAGGCACAGGGAGGGCGTGTGGACTGCCCAAGCTCACACAGCTAAGCACCCAGGTTTTCGCCAGACGATAAACATCCATGCAAGACCGTGATGGAGACAAGACCCCGTGCGTAACTGACCACAGGACGTGAGGGCCCCTTCCGACTGGGGGGGGGCTGTGCCCCTGCCCTTCCGACCTCCTGGGAGGGCACCAAGGACAATTCCCTTCCCACGACGTCCCACATCCTCTGCGACCTTCTTTCGGTCTCGGCATGGCTCCGCGAACACGTAGGGCTTTGACTCCGCAGCAATTACATTTTCTTTGCGGCCACCTTTCCCCAGCGTCCCTCGGGGGCCTGGCGCCCACAGCTGCGGGTGAAGTTTGCGTGTCGAGGACAGGAAGTGTCTATCTTTATATTCCGGCGTGAACGAGCCTCAGTCTCATCGAAACGGCATTTTCTTTCTCCTCCTAATAAACAAGAATTTTTTTTTTTTTTTTTTTTTTTAGCTCCTCTGCCATCACTTGATTCTCGGGTCTGAATTGTCTAAAGGCTTAAAACACTTCCGACTACGTCAACACATTTTAACGTTTTCGTCTCCTGAATGAGAAAAGCAGGAAACGGGGCAGGGTGGGGGTGGGGGGAGGAGTGAGAACAGTTTGATTGTATTAACAGGAGTATGGAGTGTAAAAATAGGGAGGTGACTGTGCCACGTTCTCTGCTGGGAACCTCACCGGGAGGGGAGGGTGTTCAATTCAGAAAACTCGGATAAACCGGAGGGCGGGTAAGAAGCCGGAGGAACTGGGCATAACACGTGTCTTTCAGTTTTTTCATTCCCAAGTATTTATTGAGTACTCGATGTGTGTCAGGTGGAGCCCTAGGGCCTGGGGACACAAGTGTGAACAAGCCGATAAAAAGCCCCGGCCTCGTGGCACGCAGGATGCAGGGGAAGACAGATGTTACGCAGTTAATTCCACAATTAGCCCTCACAGTTAATGATCTAAACACGAACTGTTCCAGGAGGCAGGAAGCCAGGAGGGCCACGTCCGACTTCTCAGCTACCGGGCAAAGGAGGGACAGCCGAGCGCTCGGGAAGAGCATTCCTGGCAGAGGGAACGGCATGTGCGAAGGCCGTGAGTCAGGAAGGAGCTCATGGTGGAGAAGAAGACAGGGCAGAGAGAGGTTGGCTGGGCCTTGTGGGTCCTCGGGATGGGGAGTCGCTCTGTGGAGCCCTAGGATGCTCTTGAGAAGGGTTGGGTTTGGGGCATGGGAGGAATCATCGATTGAAAGGGGAAAACATTCATTTGACGAACATTTATTGAGCACCTGCTGTTTTCCGGGCCCCGAGTTGGCTGCTGGGGCCGCGGGAGCAACCAAGACAGGGAATAGCGGCCTCTCTTTAATAGCGAGGAAACTGAGGCTCAGAGAGACGACGTGGCTTGTCCGGGGCCACAGAGCTGCCCGGTGGCAAGCGTGTGACTCCAAAACCTGGGATTCATCTGGTCTCCCATCCTGGTCCTTAGAAGAAAATCGGAAGGGCTGCCTGGAGGAGGAGAGAAAGGGGGGAAGGGGAGGGAGGAGGGGGGGAAGGAAGGAAGGGCTGGGGAGGAGGGGGGACTTTCGGAGCACCCTCCAGGCAGTAGGACCAGGGCCAGGGACAAGGTGTAGACCGGCCAGATTAAAGGAAAATGACTCTTAGCAATGCCCCAAACGAAGGTGGCTCTCCCATGTAGGGAGTGAGGGTCCCATCGCTAGAGGTGTGTAAGGCCAGCTATGTCAGAGAGGGATTTCCACTCTGGAAAATCCACTGTCCTCCTCGCACCCCTCGACTTTCCGGGGGCCTGTGGAGCGGGGCGCAGAGGGGGCCCCACCCGTGACCCCGGGGCCGCCTGGGCTCAGTTCCTTCCACTCAGTGTCACCGAGACCCGGTTTCCAATTCCAGGTCTGCTGTGTGGACCTGCGCCGGCCCTCAACCTGTCTGTGCCTCGCCTGTAAAATGGGGTCATAACAGCACAGCCCCCCCGGGGCTGCGAGGGGGCCCCGGAAAGCATCAGGAACAGCATCTGGACACAGGCAGTGCTCAGAAAATGCTATTTCTGGTGACATCTCTAACTCGGGTCATCAGCGGGGGGCCGTGGTTGTCACTGGGGCCTTGGCGGGGTCTGGGACACACTGGGAGTGGCCGGCAGCGTCCGACCGGCCTCTAGGGGCGATGCCACCAGTGTCCCCAGCTCCGCCCTCTGGGGACTCCCGCTCAAGTGCTCCGGGTTGGAGAAGGTGCCCCTTCGCTCAGTCGTGGGGGCTCGAACACCTCAACCTGGGGCATCAGCGGCGGGAGCCAGAGAACTCGGGGGGCTGTGGGCGCCCCTCCCCCCGGCGGGTATACGCCACAGGCCGGGTCCTGGGCAGGCGGCAGCACCCGGGCCCGCGCAGTCCCCTCCACGCTGGTCCCCGGCTCCCGCTCTCCCTCCCCGGCCCCGTCGTCCTCCCCTCAGCAGCCAGAGGGCGCCCGTGAGCAGCTCAGTCAGGGGCCGCCCTCCTCTCCCCTCAGCCCTCGGGGCCGCCCTCCTCTCTGAGGTTAAAGCAAGAGGTAAAGGCCCCCAAAGCCCTGCGCGGCCTTCCCTGGCCCTCCCTGCCCTCTGTCACTCTGCTACAGCCGCAAGGGCCTCCTCCTCCAACATGCTTGGCCCTGCCCTGCCCCAGGACCTTTGCGTGGCTGTGCCCACAGCCTGGGACGCTCTTCACCCACTGCCTTCAGGCCTCCGTTCACCCATCATAACGAGCCCTTCCCTAACCCCCCTGTTTAAAACCCTTCCCCTTTCCTGCCCCACCCTCCGCCCTAGAACTTCCCACCGTACATTTATCTGCCCTTTTTCACGTCTGTCTCTCCTAGTAACACGTGGGCCAGGGGGTGTTGCCTGTTTTGTCCCCTGCTGCGTCCCCAGGGCCTGGCCCACAGTAGGTGCCCCCCAGGAAGCATCTGTCAGATGCACGGACGAATCGAGGAATGAGCTCCGGGGGCCGCGGGGCCCAAAGCCCAGCCCTGCGTCTCCCAAGCGGTGCGAGCCTCTGGGCACCGCCGGCCCCTCCGAGCCTCGGTTTGCTCTGCTGTAAAAAGGGCAGAAAACATCAGTTTTGCTCCATGAAGACGATTCCTGCTGCTCGGCTGCACGGGAAGCCCGCAGCCCCAGCCCCCCCCCCCCCCCCCCCAGCCAGGTGCCAGTCAGATGAAACGTCCCTGAGGTCTTGCGTCTGTCACCTGCCCCCCTCCCCTGGGCCACCCGCTCCCGGCTCCGGAACGTCCCAATCTTTCAGTTGTGTGTGTGTGTTCCGAGGAAAGTCATGACAATATTGGGGGACAAAGACGGTGGCCATAGGCGGGGGGGGGGGGGGGGCAGGCGCCGCACCTGCGACGCTGCAGCGTCTTCGAGTCCCTCGGGCACAGGAAAAGCGCCCCCCTCAAGGGCCCCCCAAGTGCCAGGCACCGGGAGAGGAGCTGCACGGGTAACTGCGACGCAGGCGAGCGGATTTATTTAGCACTTCCCGTTTTATCCTGCGCGACATCGCCGCTGCCAGGACGATCCCACTCGCCGCGCGGTCGGGTGGGAGCTGGGGGGCGGGGGAAGGGCCAAGCGCAGCCCCCCGCGAGACTACCCACCGTGCGTCACGCCCCCCGCTCCCGCCTGGAGCCCGGTTTCCGCTGGGAGGTGAGCTGCCGACACCATCACGTCCACCAAAGACCTACTGGGTGCCCAGGACTTACTGGGCGCGGGGCACCGCCCCAGGAAGGTCAACCAAAGGCCAACCCTGCGACAGGGACAGCGGCCCTCGCGGGTAGGGCTGACTTGCCACCAGCTGCCCCTCGCTCGCTTTTTGACAGGAGGCGTTCCTGGGCCCAAGTACAGACTGAAGACAGACTCTTAACTTTCCGGGGCGAAACCGTCCCCCGGAGTGCCTGCCCCACCCCCCTAAGAGTCTCGTCGTGGGGAGGAGGATGTCACTCTGGCCCATCCCACAGCGGTAAGGGTGACCGGTGCCTCATCCCGTCCACATGCGCCAGCCCGGAGCCTCCCGTCTGTGCCCGGAAGAAAGCCCTCCCCCTTCAAGTACCTGTCCGGGTGCCCCAGGACTAGCCCCCACCCCACCGCAGCGGCGCCGCAGTCTATTCCCAAGATGCACCTGGGCATGGTATGCAAATGAAGGGAGTTAACCCTTTTCCTACAGAGGGGAGGTCCCACGCAGCAGGTGTTCAGCAAGCCCCGCCTTGTGCTTGGCTCCGTGGGGTGGACGGGTTGATGGGCCCCCTGCCATCCCAGGGCCCCAGCCCGGCTTTCGTAGCGACTTCAGTGAGTCGTAAGTAAGGCCGAGGGCTGAGGGCTGGAAGGGTCGGGAGGGCGGGAATAGGGGCGGAAAGGGACAGAGAGGGCAAGGCTGGCAGGAGGCACAGGCCCGGGGGGTGGGGGGAAAAGCCCGGAGGGAACACCGTCCGGGAAGCAAAGGTCACAGCTTCTGCAGTCAGGCTGGTCTTTGCCCCAGTCTTGTCCCTGAGCCAGTGATGTCCCGGAGCCTCAGTCTCCTTATCTGCAAAATGGGTCTCAGGAAGGCCCACTTTCAACAAGGCCCACTGTCGCCAACTTTCAACAAGATACTTCAGCCCGTATTGGCCTTCGGTGTTCCTCAAACAGCAGTCTCTCGGGAGCGCTTGACCACCGGTTACTTCATAATTTCTTTCGACCCACTCGCCTGCTTCTGGGGCCAGGGCTGCGCGCGAGTCCAAACGGAAGGAGCCCACAAAGGCGAGCACGACTAGCAAGTTAAAGGCGCGTAAGGCTGAAGTTGACGGAGACGAGGAAGGAAAAGCCAGCGGCTAAATCAACACACGTCGGAGAAGCCACGGCCTGGGAGCCCCGGCCTGTGTTCTCTCGCCTTCTCTGCACGGACTCCCAGCCGGCCCAGCGCTCTCCTTCCTGGGAACAGCGGGCAGCAAACGGGAGCAGGCAGGCTTTCGGGGGCCACCCGGCACCCACCTAAGACTTTCCCCTGGAAGGAAAATAGAAGCGAACGGCTTCGGAAGTCAGCGATTCTGTGCATTTTCGTGCTCGATGTGAAGACGCCAAAATCACCCCGTGCGCCCCCCCCCCTCCCGCGCCCCCGGACATCCAGGTGGCCAAGCTTGGGGCCTGTGGCAAAAGTGGGGGTGGGGGACTCTGGCTTGGCGAGGCTCGCGTCTCGGTCTGGACGGCGAGGCCGGGCGCGTCCCTTGGGCCCTGGATACAACGTCCAGCACAGCCCCCCACCGCACCCCCCAGTGGAAAACCCAGGAGTGTGTCCCCGAGAACGGGTAAGACAAGAGGCCTGTCTGCACCAGCCAGTAGGAGATAACAGGCCAGTTCTGAAGACTGTCATCGGGTCCCCAGGGAGGCAGTGTTGACAGGCACAAACGTCGGAAGCCACACCCACGCCCAGCCACGGGAGACCCCCCCACCCGGGACACACACACCGCGAGGTGCTGCTCAGCCTTTCAGTACGCTCCTTTACAAACGTTTTTCTTCGGAAATGATCATAGCTTCACAAAGAGTTGCGAGAGTGGTACAGAGGCCCCTCACCCAGCTTCTCCCAAGGGTCACATCTCGCAAAATCATGGAACACGGTCACCGTCAGGAAACACGTTCTGCAGCCCACCGACCTCGTTCAGATTTCTGAAGTTTCCATGCACTCACACGTAGGCGTGCCTGCGGGCCTCGTTCTTGTGTGTGAGTGTGTTTAAAGTTTATTAATTTTGAGAGAGAGGAGTGGGCATTCGACTGAGCAGGGGAGGGGCAGAGAGAGAGAGAGAGAGAGAATCTCAAGCAGGCTCCTCAATGTCAGTGCAGAGCCTGAGGCAGGGCTCGACCTCACCAACCGTGAGATCAGGACCCCAGGTGTCCCTGTGTGCGTTATTCTTTACCATTTTATCGTACATTCAGCTTTATGCGACCCCAACCCAACTGAGATGCACAACTCTCTGTCACCACAAAGAAACATGCCGCTTTAAGAAACAATTATCTGAAGGACCCATCAGTCTTCCTTGTCTAATGTGGATGGTGGTGCTGACCTGGGCTTATAAACATGCAAATATATGCACTCCATATTAAAATAATGGAAAAATAAGCTAAAAACTTCGATAAAAAGTAGAACATGATAGTCAAAGCTCTCCACTTGCATTCGTCACTAGCAAATTATCCCGGAGATCCTTCCCCATGGCTTCGTGCTACCTACCAAATCCTTTTTCATAGCTGTATACTACTCCCCGGCGGGGTTGGACCTGGTTAAGTCAACCTTGTTCCCTCCTCATGGGTATTTGGATTAAATTATTTCTTTACACTTCTCCAAATAACTCCCTCTGTCATGGCTCCGTTGACCCCTGCAAAAAGACCAAGTCAGGGTGCCTGTTATACCTGATTTCAAGGCAAAGAAAGTGAGGTTGAAAAAGGGAGACACAGGTGGTTTGTTCAAGGTCACACAATGCAGCGGTGGCACAGCCAAGTTTTTTTATGACAATTTATTGAGATATAATTTTCCCACCATGCAATTCTCCCAGATGAAGTGTATTCATTCAATGAGATCACAAAGATCTCATGCCTAGGGGCGCCTGGGTGGCTCAGTCAGTTAAGCATCTGACTCTTGATTTTGGCTCAGGTCTTGGGCTCAAGGTTCATGAGTTTGAGCACTGAGTCGGGCTCTGTGCTGACAGTGCAGAGCCTGCTTGGGATTCTCTCTGTCACCCTCTCTCTTCCCCTCCCCTGTTCGCACGCTCTCTCTCTCCCTCCCTCAAAAAAAAAAAAATATATGTTAAAAAAAAAAAGATCTGTGCCTATGTTTTCACCCAAGAGTTTTAGCGATCATGTTTAGGTCTACGATCCATTCTGAGTGAATATATACGGTGTGAGGTAGGGGTCCAAATTCACACTTTTGCGTATGGATATGCAGCCTTCCCGGGACCACTTGTTGAAAAGACCATTCTTCCCCTCACTGAATTGACACCCTTGTTGAAAATCAGTTGACCCTAGATGTTTATTCTGAGCTCCCAATTCTTTTTTTTTTTAATTTTTTTTCATGTTTATTTTTGAGAGAGACAGACAGAGCACCAGCAGGGGAGGGGCAGAGAGAGGGAGACACAGAATCCAAAGCAGGCTCCAGGCTCTGAGCTGTCAGCACAGAGCCGGACGTGGGGCTCGAACCCACGAACAGTGAGACCATGACCTGAGCCAAAGTTAGACGCTTAACCGACTGAGCCCCCCAGGCGCCCCACCGAACTCCCAATTGTATTCCGTGGATCTACATGTCTGTTCCTATGCCAGGACCACAGGGTTAGTGACTAGCTTTGTAATACCACTGGGAAATTGACAAGTATGGGCCCCCCACCTGCGTCCTTTCTCAAGATTGTTCGGTTATTCTGGGTCCCTTGAATTCCCATGTGAATTTTAGGATCAGATTGTCAAATCCTGCAAAGAATCCAATTGGGATTCTGAAAGGGATGAGATCAAATCTGTAGTTCAATTTGGGGAACGTTGCCATTTCAACAACATTAAGTCTTCCAGCCCAGCCACAAACGAGCCACTTTTCCACCTATTTATCTTTTCTTTAATCCACCCCCCCCCCGCCCCCGCCGGCGAAACTTTGTTGTTTTTGTAGCGTAAGTTTCTCATCTCTTTTGGTAAATGTACGCCTTATTCTTTCTGATCAGTTGTAAATGGGATTGGTTTCTTCACCTTGTCTTGTTAGCTCGTGGCCGCTGCGCAGGAGGTACGATGCCTTTTGTACGTACTGATCCTAGATCCCGCAGCCCCGAGGACCTGGTTTACTGGCTCTAATACTCTCTCAGTGGGTTCCTGAAGATTTTCTGTATACAAAATGATGTCAGGAGCGAACAGAGGTAGGTTTACCTCTTCCTTTCCAGGCTGGGTGTCTCTGATTTCATTTTCTTGCCTAAGTGCCAACTTACAACTTCCAGGACAAGGCTCAGTAGGAATGGTGAGCACAGACATCCTTGTCTTGATCTTTCGGGGAAGAGGTCCAGTCTTGCACCATTGAGTATGTTAACGAGAGATGCACTTTGTCCGGTTGACGAAGTGCCCTCCCACGCCTTGAGTGGTTCATCAGGAAGAGATGGTGAGTTTTGTCAAATGCCACAGCCAGGATCCGAACCTATGTTCCTCTGGTTCCAGAGCCCTCATGCTTACCTGATGTTCTAAACAAGTGGACCCCCCCCTCCCAGAGGAGCCCCACGTGGAGCCCAGTAAGGAGCAGGGGAGCAGCAAATGGGGTATCCCCATAGGCCCCTTTTCTCTTTGGCATTTGAGGTGAATTTGCAAAGGGAGAGCCGCACGATGTTTAATCGGAAGGAATGTCTCATGATGGTGAAATCACTGCCACTGGGGCAAATCCTGCAGGGGTTTAAGGCCGGGTTCTGCGCAGACAATCCTGAAGTTGGCGTGAGGGGTCCGGTTTATATACAGCAATGGACGGCTGACGGTTCCGTGGTTCCCTTGCCATGGCCTCCATCAAAGCACAGTGGAGCTAATTACCAGGTTCTGGAAGACGCTGGGGCGGAGGCTGGGCTGGCAAGGGAGGAGGAGGCCTTCCCCGCCCTCCAGCAGAAGACGCAAATGTTCACTTCCCGAACTTTTCCCCCAACAAACAATGAGCCACACCCACAGCTGGCCAGGCAAGCAGACCCAAAAGGGACCCAGAACCCACCAGGCCCCACCTCCCAATCCGTGCTTTCCACTTTGAGGCTTGGAGGCTTAAGCCACGCCCCTGAGGAGAACATTCCCTCTGGGTTCTCTTACGCTTAACGCTCATGCTCACGGGAAGGCTTGGTTTGGTGAATCCTTAACACCTTTCTGACACTCGTCAAACTCCTGGGGCTGCGACGATATCAGACTAGACTGTTCTGTTCTCCTTGTATTAAATTTTTATGGTCACCCGGCTAGCTATCCTGTTTTTCCCATTTACAAGGGACACGTTTGTCAAGAACCTCTTCTGGGTTAGGCGTGGGGGTGTTTGACATGCTGTAACTCATTGAAGCCTCCCCCAAACCCTAGGAGATGGAGACGATTACTATGCCCCATTTACAGATGGGCAAATGGAGGCACAGCCAACATGCGGAGACAGACAAAAACAAGCCAACTGACCACAAGGTAAAATCATTCCAAACTGTAACAAATAAGCCGGCACTGCGGTGGAAATGAACTTCAGCAGGACGGTCAGGGAGGGTCTCTCGGAGATTTGAAGGATGAGGGGGATCTGACCCTGAAGAGCAAGACGAAACGCATCCGAGGCAGAGGGAACAGCCAGTGCAAAGGCCTCTGATGTTTGCAAGGAACAATGAAGAGAAGCTGTGGGCAGAGTGGAGTGAGCAAGGAGGTGAGGGCAGGGAGGGGACAGGGGCCCGGTCATTCAGGAGCATGTGTAGGACTTGGGATTTGACCCTGAGTGAGATACTATCTATCTCCTTCCCTGCACCGTTAACTCCTGGAAGGTCGGAATTTTTTAGCTCGTTTTGTTTGCTCCTGTGCCCTCAATGCTTAAAGTGGCATGGCACACAGATCGATGGCCTGCATGGGTGGGTTTCCGGGGCATATGCTGCATCGTATTTTACCCCTTTGCTGTTCACAAAGGAACTCTCAGAGGTAGAGGTGTTGCCCCAATTTACAGATGGGAACGGAGAGGTTGCCCCATTTTGCAGATGGGAACAGCGAGGTTGCCCCATTTTGCAGATGGGAACAGCGAGGCTCAGAGGGACTTGTTCGAGGTCCCCTCCCCTCATAGGTGAGAAGGCTGGGACTCGTGCCATATCCAGCCGTCCAGAGCCAGCAGTCTCCTCTCACTTTGCCTTCATGGGGCATGCAAGGCTTGAGCACCTGCTGTGTATAAGGAACCATGCTAAGCGTTTGTGCACAGACCATCCTGTTTGATCCATCAAGATGGGGTTGGGTCTCCATTGCTTGGATGAGGAAACCAAGGCCGGATTGTCAATGGTTAGGTCAGGGTCATGCAGCTAGGAAGGAGAACCAAATAGGCTCTGCAAACCTGGCCGCTGCACTGGCCGCCGGGAAACTCCGAGCTTAATTTAGGTTCCTTGTTTAATTATTCATTCTCTCCTCTCTCTTCTCCTATTTATGACTTCCGCCTTCTCATTTTGTTCCCGGGGTTAATGCCTTTTGTTTATATCTGCATCTTTGGCCTGGAATGAATGAATCAACGATTTTGGAGGAGAAAAAAACCCCAAATTCTAAACTTGTGTCCTTTTGTGGGCACAACGCCCTGTCCAAAGACATACCTTGGAGAAATAAAACGCTTTCAGGGTGTTCAAAACTTGTCTCTTGTTTGGTGTGTCTTTTTTTTTTTTTTTTTTTTTTCCTCATCCTATTTTCTAGCACCAACTACAGGCTACAGGCAGCACATTATCCACTGTTCATCCTTCCACTGTCTTATGAGCAGGGGCTACTTTGTCCCAGTTCACAGACAGGACACTGAGACCCAAAGGGGCAAACCCATTTCGCAAGTGGGAAAACGGAGGCTCGGGGACTTACACGGCAAGTCACGGTCTGAGCTGGGGTTCCTATGGCGCTTCGTTCTGACTCCAGGGCAGCAGGGAATGGCAGTTAGGTGGGATGTTTGTAACGCGCTCATCCTGTAGGAAATGCCCCCTCTTCCATTCAGCCAATACACAGGGCTCCCTCGGCCCTTTGGAGTCACGTCCTAGTGTGACCAGAATTAAACCACAATGATGGATTAGGGAACGGAGCGTGGGGCGGCTGGTGGCGGCGATCTGGGAGGGCTTTTCCCGGGAGCTGGCATTTGAGCAGAAATCCTAAGGAGAAGGAAAAGATCTCGGGGGAACGCTCTTCCAGGGGAAGGAACAGCAGGGCAAGGGCCCCGGTTCAGGAGGGCGCAGGGGGGAGGAACCGTAGAGAGCTGGCCGGGGGCTGGAGCACGGACATTCCCGGGCAGGTAGTGGGTGCGAACGTGGATGTGTTCGAAGGGTGCCGGGGGAGCCGCAGCGGCATTTAAAGCAGGGCCTGGCAGGCACCACGCCCTAGATGCCAAGCGTCCGGGGTCTCGGACGCGAAACCGGGGCCGGAGGAGTCCCTCGCGCTGACGCCACCGCCCACGCGTCCCGCGTAACCCAGCGCCCCGCGCCCCACGTGCTCTCGCGGACCTTTAAACGCCCCGGGGGCACGTGACCAACCCCCGCCGTGTCATTGGCCGGGGGGGCGTGGCCGTCGCGCGGCTGCGCAGTGACGCGCGCGGGCCGGCCCCGCCCCGGCCCCGCCCCCGGCCGGCGGCGGCGGCGGCGGCGGCGGCGGCGCTGGCGGAAGGGATGACGTCACCGGCTGGGGGGGCGCGCGATCCGGCGCGAGGGGAGCGCGAGCCGCAGTGAGTGTCCTCGCGCCGCCCGCCCGGCAGCCCGGCCGGCGCGCGCACGCCGGGAGCCGCTGGCGCTCGGGCTCCGCTCGAATCCCATGCAACAGCCAGGATGTGAAGCGGGGCAGAGCCGGGGGAGCCCAGCCCAGCCAGCCTCCAGGTAAAGGGGGAAAGAAACGTGAATTCGAGTGCAAAAAAAACCTGCAGCCGCTCCAGTGGGGGGTCTCGGAGGCAGCGGAGTGGGCAGCGCGCCGGCTTTGTGCCGGGAAAGCCTGCACGGCCATTGTGCTCGGAGGATGCTCCGCTGCAGCCGGCTGCACGCCCAGCCCCTGCGCCTGGCTAGCGGCGTCCGAACAATGCCCCCGAGGGGCTGGGCCGGGGCGGGTAGGGGCCGCGGGGAGGGCTCTGCGGGCGGGGCTGGGGGGGCTTCGCCGCGGCGGGGGAGGGGGCTGGGCTGGAATCGCCCGGAGCGCGGCGTTGGAAGCTGCCCAGCGCCGCCGGCTGCACCACCCCGGGCTGCGGGCGGGGCAGAGGCGCGGAGGGGGGGACGCGCGTGTGTGCGGAGGGGGAGCTGGCCCCGGCGGCTCCCGGCCAGGCTCCCCGGGCGGGTCCTGGAGGCAGGGGGCGCTGTGTCGGGGGTGGGGGTGGGGGCTCGCGGGCGCCCCGAGTGGAGACCAGCCCGGGACGGGTGGCTCCAGCTGGGAGCGAGGGCGGACCGGCCGGTGCGCCCAGGGCGGCTGCTCTGCCCGCCGCCCTCGCTCTCCAGTCCCCCTCCCCTGGAGACCTCCGACTCAACACCGTCTCACCCTAGCGCCCTCCGGGCCTCGTCGATCCCTGGGGAGGGGGGGCCGCCCCTCCGACACCCTGGCCTTGCCCCACCCTTCTGCGGCCCCGGCGCCCCCTCCCAGCCCCCCCAGGCGGGGCGAGGCTCAGCCCCCAGCCCCAGGGACTCTGGCGGACAGACGGACGGGCGCGCGCACCGGTTCCCGACTTCTCCGCGGCGCTAGGGGCCCCTTGGGGATCCCGGGAGAGGGGAAGCCGCCCCTGGAGCCAGCAGCCTGGGGGGTTTTGCGCGCCCCGGGAGCCCCCTTAGGGGCGGCGGGGGGGGGGGAGGGGAGGTGACGTCATCCGGGGGGGGGCGGAGCCGTCGGAACCGGGTTTGGGGGGGCTGGGGGGGCGTGCCCTCAGGAGAGCCCCCCCCGGAGTTAGGGTGCCGGAGTCCTGGGCGCAGGGGTTTTGGCCAGGTTGCGGCCAAGTTCATTGCTCCTTATGGAAATCTCTCCGAAATTTAGGATCCCCCTTAGCACCCCGTAAATCGTGGACACTTTCCTCCACGAAAACCCCCTAAATCGGAGAACTCCCCTTCAGCTGTTTTTTTTTTTTTTCCAGAATTCTCAAATCAGCGAACCCTTCCGCAAACTGGGATTTTTTTTTTTTTTTCAGTCACAGTTCCTATCCCCCCTTCCCCCCAAATCTGGAACCTCCTTCTTAGTGACCCTTCCCCTTATTTCACATTCTCCTGTGGCACCGTACCTGTGCGGCTTTTGAGAATGCCCCTTCATCAAATTTCGTCACCCCCGAGGGACCTCATTTCCCAAATTAACAAACCTCCCCAGCGCCTCCAACTGGGGGACACCTCCCCTCCCCTCCCTAGACTCAACTGGGATTCCCCATTTCCCCCACCTCAATCCGAGGGAGTCCCCATTCGGAGCATGGGGTCCTTCTATCACTGGCCAATCCCCCACCCCCCTGAAAAATTAGCCTGGCCAACCTAGCTAGTGAAGGGGGGTGTCTGAGGTGTCCAGGTTGTGTGTTAACAGTCTAAGCAGCAGGGACAAAGCTGGAGGGTCCCCGAGAGTCCCAAGGACAGGTACCAGCCTGCTCTGGGCCCCAGCGGCCTCGGCCCAGACTTTGGCCGCCTGTGTTCTAGCTTTCCCTCCGTGTCCCCCATCACTGCTGTTCCTGGCGTGCCGGGGGCAAGGGCCCCTTTTGTTTGGGGCACCCTGCTTCTCCCTCCGTGCCGCCTTCCGCCCGTGAGAAGAGAGAGCCAGTCCGCGCCTCTACTCTTGTGTGCTACTGGATGCTGCTGCTGGAGCTTTTATTAATGGCCATTTGCATAACTCCCCTCCCCCTCCCAGGGTCCCTTCCTTTGTGCCCCCCTCCTCCTGCCAATCTCGCCCGCCTTCTGTCCCTCAGCTCTCTTCTTCCTCTGCCAGCTGATACTTTGGCTGCTGAAGGCAGGCAGCTGGGGCTGGGGGCGGCTGCTCACCGCCCCCGCACCCCAGAGCCCACCAACTTGGTCCTGGGTCTCCCGGCCGGAGCCCCCTGCCCCCTGCCCCCTGCAGTGCCCTCCGCCCAGCATCTCTGGCTGCCTTGCTGTCTGTGTGTGTCTCCATTCTTCTCCAGAAAGCATCCTCCTGCCCAATCCCCTGGGCCTGGGGGGGCACCTTCACCATGACGGTGCACTTCTGCCTGGGGCCTGGGCCCCCCCCAGCCCCCTGGGGGATGCCACCCGCCATCCTCGATTGCCTTGAGAGTTGGTATAATTGGGCTCAGGCAAACAAATCGTCGCGGGAGACCCGGCCTGCCTGGTGAGCTCATGTGCTTTTCTATTCCTGCCACCCCAGCCGATGACATCGGCCCCCCCAGGGGGTGAGCGGGGCTGGTGCTGTCACGCCAGTGGCCTGGCCCACCCGCCACCCCCTGCAGGAGACAGGAGACGGGACGGACATTCTGGCGTGGCCGGGTATGGCCTTGGAGGATGCTGCCGGGGTGGTGGCTGGGCCCCTGGGGGATCCCTCCTCTTCCTGGGTCCCTTCCGGGGGGGGGGGGCGGTGCAGGGAGAGGGTCCCTGAGAGCCAGGCACCTGCCTGCTGCCCGCACAAGTCATTGCGCGTTGACCGTGCTTCTGTCCCTGTCCCCTCCAGCGGAGATTCTGAGCGCCTTTCTTGTTTCTCTGCTTCCCAGGGGATTCCAGGCGTCTTCACGAAATGTCCGTGGGTCACAGGTGGAGACTTAAGGCATTTCTCTCCCAACACTGGGACCGTAGCGCTGGACCGGGGTGTTGGGGAGCAGGTGCAAGGGAGGAGCTCCCTGGACCTCGGGGATATAGCGGTAGCATCTGGGTGGGCATTTCTGGAGCCATCGCTGTCCGTCTGTGTTCTCTCTGGGTCACCCCGTGAGGAGCTTGGGGGCTGTGCCTGGGGTTCCCAGGCGTGACTCGGGGCATGACTCAGTTTCCCCGCCTGTCTTCTGGGTCAGCACTGGGGAGCGTGTCACAGGTGTTGGGAGCATAGCCCTCGCCTCCAGCTGCTGCTTCCTGGAGGCCGGTGCCGGGAGACCTGTGGCTTTGCTGATTATTCCAGCAGCCGTGTGGCCCCACCGATGGTCAGTTAGGTGGCCCGGGAGGGACGAGGGGCAAGGGATGCGTGGGGACGATGCAGCTCCAAGGCACAGTGTGGCTTTTTCACAGAAGCCCTGCATTCACCTGCTTCCCGTGACTTTAGTGCAGCCACCGCGTGCTTGGAGGGGGGAGACGGGGGGACATTGAGAGGGTTCGGGATTGGGAGGAAAACCCTAAAAATAAAGGTGGATATTTATAAACCCGGCGGGTTTGGGGGATAATTGACAAAGCTTAATGTTTTCAACTGAGAGCGATCCCCCCCCCCCCCCGCCCCGCCCGCCGCCCTCCACTGCATTAGTCCCATTTGCGAAGTCATTCGGAGCCCGCGGAAGGTTCTTGAAGCGGAGTGGACTCCGTGGGCGAGTGGCGGTCCGTGGTCCCTCTCCAGAGGTCTCGTGCTTCTGGAGGGAGACTCTCGTGCTGAGATGCCAGGGTCCCCAGCTCTCCTGTGCAGCCAGGCCAGCCTCCCGGCACCCCCTCCCACGGGCGGGCACCCCCTCTCCCAGGATTTGCAGGGAGGAGGCCCCCCCTCTCCAGCGAAGGTGGCTCAGACCGCCCTTGCTCTGTCCTTCCCCTCAGCAAACGATTCCCCGGGTCGGGTAATGGGAGACACCCCAGCTGCCAGCCGGGCAGGGTGGGCCCAGCCTCTGGTGGGGACAAGCAGGGGACAAGATGAGGGCATCACGGTCCTGCCTGCACAGGATTCCCCGTGCCGATCGGGGCCGTGGACAGGTGTCGCACCTTTGCCTGCCCCGGGGGAGGATGAGGGTTCCAGGGCTTTTCACACGTTTGGAAAATTTTGTCTTGTCCTCCCCTGGCTTTGGTCGGGCACCAGAAAGCTGCCCGCTCGGCTCGCAGGGTGGGGAGCACGGGGTGCTGGCAGAGGGTTAAGGTTCAAGTGCACGCTACCCCGTCACGGGCAGGAGGGACGGCCCGGAGACAGGGACGCCCTAGCTCTGAGCTACACAGGAAGCCCAGACGCCTGGGTCTCAGCCCTGGGGTCCAGGTTGTTACCCCCACCCCCACCCCCCACCCGCACCCAGCCTCCTTCGAAGCCCAAGCCGTCAAGTGTAGTATATGGGTTTTTTTTTTTTTTTTTTTTTTTTTTAAGGAAAGAAAAGACACTCAAGAAAAAAAAAAAAAAGGAAAAAAAAAAAAAGAACCCCGACGTACCATTTATTTCTGTCTCGTCTCTGGCTGATATTTCAGAAGCGTGGGGGGGGGGGTTGTGCGTGGGGAATATGAAAAATCAATTGGCTTACACTTCTGCAAAGGCGAAAATTAACGAGCGGGCGGGCGTGACTCATGGACAGGGCCTCGACTTTCGCACTGCCACATTTTTGTCTCTCCTTTCCGTACCCTCCTCCGACGAGACGCTGGTCCCCCGCCCCTTCCGGGGGGGCCTGGCCGGGCCAGAGGTGGGCTTGGGGGGTGGGGGTGCTGTTCCGGGCTCCTGCGAATTCCCTTTTCTGTCCCCGGAATCCAGGCCAGAGGGGTTCCGTACCTGAAAATACACCGGGTTTTTGTCTGGCATTGTGTTGCCTTTCACACCCTGGTGTCCTCGGGGGTGTATGTGTGTGTGTGTGTGGGGGGGGGTGGGCAGGGGGGGGTGTCTCAGAGCTTGGGTTTCTGGATTGTGCCTCCTTCTCCGTTGCCTTCACTGGGGTTGAATTCCCAATGTCTTTTTTTCAAGGGGCCCATTTTGTCCCCAGCTCCCTGGGTGGTGTTTGCGGCTTTTGAGTTTTATGTGTGTTTGTTTAAATCTTTGCTCTTAGCCTCTCTTAGGAAGGCCGGGAGTCTCCTGTCCCACCGGGGGAACCGAAAATCCCAGCTTTTCCTGCCGGATTCCCTCCTTCCCCTCTCCCCCTGCGTGTGGCCTCGCCTCTGCCCCTTCACCTCTCTCCGTACGGGAGCCTCCTCGCTTGCAAAATGAGGTTCTGCCTCTGGCTTCGGGGTCCTGACTTGTGCCCCCGCCCTGTCCTGCTGGATCTATGCAGACTTGCAGGTTGGTTGACCTCTCTCTGTTTCTTCCGTCTCTAAAATCGGGACGATCATAGCCCGCTTCGCGGCGAGCCGGGGACATGAGATGCTTCGGGTAAAGTACCTCCCTCGGGTCTCGGAGGGGACCCTTGCTGGCTGTGTAGGTCCTCCAACCCCAGGACCCCGTGTGGCACCACGGCCTTGGCCCCAGAGGCCCAGGACCCTTGGAAGGAGGCAGGCTGCGTGGAGAGGGGCTGGGAAGATGCTCTATTGTCGTGCTGTCGCATGGGTAGTAATTCAGGGGTTCTGGGGAAGCGAGGTCGACGCGTCTGTGTGTGTATAATTTAATGCCGCTTATAATTAACCCCGTGATCAGCAAATGAGGGGATGTCGGGGGGATGATAATAGCCGCCCCGCCTGATTTGGAGCGGATTCCCGCGCCAGGCCCTTTGCTGAGCAAGCGTTATCAGGAGCGTCCTCGTCGCCTTTAACCTCCCCACCCCCACCCCACCCCCGTTAGTGCAGTTTTCGTGCTCAGAGCCCCGTTTTGCAGAGGGAGAAACTGAGGCACAGGAAGGTCTTTCGCCGGCCTGAGGTCGCACGGAGGAGCGACACAGCAAGGAATCTTTGCCAGGGCCAACGGATGCTGGAACCCGAAACCTCAACTCCCGGGGACAGGCGGCTGGCTCTGCCCAGTTGTCAGAGAAGTGATGCTGGTCCGCCTGCTGGGGCACCTGGGAGACGTTAGGGCTCCTTCCTCGGAGGGTGAGAGCGCAGACGCGGGACTGGGGCTCCCTGGGGCCCGCATCCCCGCTCTGGCTGCGTGACGGGGGCCAGTTACTCGATTCCCGTCTTGCCGTTGTCTCATCTCTACAGCGGAGGATAATTGGTACCCGTCGTGCGATGTCGTTGGGGGAACTGGGTGGGTTAATACGGGTAAAGCAACGCGTTGTCACGTGGCCAGACCTGCCTGGCAGGGGCTCCCCAGCAGCCCCTCGATGGGGTCCAGCACGGGAGACATGTCAGGATGACTCAGGCCCTGCAAACTGGGGCGTTCCCCGTCACTGGCTGCCTAATCAAGGCCACCCCACCTCTGCGGCAGGACCGGAGCCGCGGGAGGCCCGGCCAGGCAGGCGGGGAGGGCAGGCGGCTGCCTGGGGAGGCTCTGAGACCCCAAGTCGTGGCCCCCTCCCCCTCCATCGGCTTGCAAAGCCCGTGGCGGGTCTGAGCAAGTGCCCAGGGAGAGGTCTTGGCTTTGAGGGCCGCCCTGGAAAGGGGTCACTTTGCAGGCTGGGGTGCAAGAACGTGCATTCATTCATTCATTCATTCATTCACGAGTTCATGCATTCGGCGAGTGGTTGTTCAATGCTGGCCGCTGGAGAGCTCCCGAGCCAGACTTTGGGTTCGAATTCCAGCTCTGAGATCTCCGCGAGGGACGTCGGAACTAAAATCTGCCCCGCTGACCAAAAGCCCTGTGTACTTTCTTTGCCCTTTTTTGTTTGTTTGTTTTAAAGAAAAGCAAATTAAATTTAAATTCTGGCGACACAGCAGTAAACGAGGCAGTCTCGAGGTTCTGTGTTCCTCGGACCCTGCAGTTTACTGGGGGAGACTGAGTACGTAAATAAGCAAGAAAAAGACCTTTAAACAAGTGTGGCCGGAGGTTGCTGGATGTCCCCGAGAGCTTGGGCGTGAATGTCACTCCCAACAGAGACCTGGGAGCTGGGGAAACACCGTGTGAAACAGCTGTCCGGCCGAGGCCCAGAGAGGGAGAGGAGCTGGCCCCGGACACACAGCCAGCCACACCTGACTGCAGGGACATCTGACTGTCAGACTCACACCAGTCCGGAGCAGGAAACTGAGGCAGGAAGGCGGGTCAGGCATGTCCTTCTCAAACCCCAGCGCCCATCAGGGCTGGGCAGGTGATGCCTCTGGGTGACGTGCACCCGGCAGGCCCCCCCCACACCCCCCGCCGGCCCCAAACGTCTCCACGGCCTGATCTCCTGGTTCTTCTGAGAAAAACCAGAAATCCCGATTTTACGTGGCATTTTGCATCCTTGGACCGTTCCTTTCCTTAAAACACCTCCACTTGCCGGTTGTGACCTCGACCCTCATTTGCTATGCCTCAGCCTCGGTTTCCTGGGAGGCAGTGCGGGGGTCAGAGTCACCGCCACCTGGCTGGGTTGAGAGGCCCGGGCGAAATAACTCGCGGGGGAGGGCTGAGGACCGCCTGGGCCAGCGTTCGCGCTCGATACACGTTGGCTCTGATTATATTAATATCGGTCATGATGATAAACTTGACTTAGATGAAATGCCGTGCAGAGAGGGAGCCGGCTTGTCCCGTGGGGCAGAGCTGTGAATTATCTTCTGGCCACAGGACCCGGGGCTCACACTCTCATCTTTTCCGGAACATACCTGTCTGGTCTGGGGCCGGGCCATTGGTCACCAGCGTCATTTGCAGGGTTTATCGTTCGTAACCCACGGATCCCGGGCCGTGTCTGGGGACATCTGTGATCGTCAGCACTGGGGGTGGGGGGCTCCTGGCACCGAGTGCGTGGGGCCAGGGATGCCGCTCAGCCACCCCCCCCCCCCCACAGGGCCCAGACGCCCCCCTGAATGATCTGGCCCTAGCTGTCAATAGCGCTGAGGTTCAGAAACCGCGATTCATGCCCAAGACCTGTGGCGGCGGGAGAAATGAGGCAGGACGGCCGTTGGCGTGCCCGTGACCGCCAGCCTCCTACGCTCACACCATCGTGCTGAGACTGCTGATGGGGTCCCGCCGCACACCTGTCCCGGCCCCACTTGCCCAGTTGATTTTCAGAAGCGGGTAATTGCCCCTGACGTATGGATTCTGGAAAGCGTGGCTGGCTGGGGTTCCTGGCTCCGGAACACGGAGGGGCGCCCCGTCCAGGCCTCTTTTCTTCTGTTCCACCTGGCCCTGGGAGCCTGGACTCTGCCCTCACCGGGAACGGCTTATGGAGGCCTGAACACTCTTAAGTTGGAATCCTCACGCAGGATCCCTCCCAGCTGGCTGAGGCGACCCGTGACTCCCTGCACCCTGAGCCTTGACTTTCTCATCCATAAAATGGGGGTGCGTCTTGGCCTGCTGTATCACGGGGATTACATGGTGTCGTGTTAACATAGCAGCGGGGACCCAGGTTGCACCAACAGGGGCTGGGTGGCTGTGCCCTCCCGCCCCTCGACTTCACGAGGAATCAGGGCAGGTGAGCCCAGAGCCCCCAACCTACGATTTCCCAGCAAACCACAGCAGAGGGGAAACTGCCCCAACAGGTGTTGAATCCCCTTGTGCAGCCCACACCCTGCCCCTGGCCTCTCTCCAGCTTTGCTGTTTGCTCCTTGCATCCTTAGAGTGGCCCTAGAAGGTAGCAGCTGTTGCCCCATCTTGCAGATGGGGAAACTGAGGCATGGGGTGGGATGAGACACTGGAAGGAGTGGAGCCTCTTCTGGGTGGGGGCTGCCTGTCGGGCCGCAGGCAAGCAGGGGCGTCACTCCTGTTCAGACCAGGAAGGTCTGCCCTCGGTTTAAGTCTCCTGCCGGTGTCCCCAGCGCCCTCACGTTTGCTTTCTCGGTTGTCGCTTTATGCTGTCTGTCTGCTCCTTCCGGAATGGGAGCCCTACCAGGGCTCTCCTTGGACCAGCCCGCCTGGCTTTTGGGAGCCACTGCCGTCTCCCACTCGTGTCGGCGCGTCCCATTGCCCAGATCGCGCAGGTCGTGGTGGGGGAGGGCCCTGCGTCAGCAGCTCCCCCGGCAGGGAGGCCGGGAGAGCAGGTCTCCAGGGCGGGTGCTGTGTGACTTCCTCCAGTTGCTTGCCCTCTCTGAGTCTCTACGTGTCTGAGATGTCTGGCCCCGAAGCAGCCATGGGCGGCTGTTGAGATCCAGGGGTCCTGAGGATCGGTGTCAGGGGGCCAGGGAGCCCCGAAACAGTCTGTGAGGTTTCTTACCTTACCTTCCTGGGGAGAAGGTAAGAAGCCCAAAGGCCAGGGATCCCCCAAAGTGCCTAGTAGTGGGGCCAGGTGATTCTAAGACTCAGCCAGCCCTGACGTGCATTTGAGACTCTGCGTGTCTGGCCAGACGGGCAGAGCAGTTGCCACGGAGCCCCCCGGAACAGGCCGGGCTTTCGTTGGGGGACCGTGTTTGGCGTTTTAGAACCCGCATTCGGGTCTTGGCTTGGCCCCGTGAGCAGCGTGTCCCTGGGCCGCTGGATTCACCTGCTGGGCCTTCTGTTCCTCGTCCATAAGATGGGAGTGAGACGGCCTCTTGGGAGGTTGGAAGGGTCCCTGCTGAGCGTGTCTGGAACGTGCTGGTGCGTGGAGGGCCCCCCGGGGAAGCGGCTCCCGGCATCGTCCGGAACCATATGGTGATGATTAATGGCTTGTGGGAGCAAATCGGGGGACCTGCACACAGAACTTTGGGGAACAAAAGCTTCGGGGCTGCTGGCAAGCGCTTGGGTCCGCGTCTGGCTTCTCCCAAGGGTGTCAAGTCATGTCTGGAGCCTCCCCGCCGCAGGGCCCAGAGCCGGTGGCCAGCCCGGGGCGGACGAAAGCACCTGTCCTGCTGACCCCGTGACTGATGGGGGCACGAGGCTACCCCAGGACCCCCCTGAGCCGCAGTGGGGAAACCCATCGCGCCAGCGTGGCCATGGGCCTCGGAGGCCTTGGGGGGTCAGTCCTGACCTTGCACGAGGCCCCTGGACTCCCTGGCCAGTGCTCTGCCCGGCACCCCCCAAATTTCAGCCACCCGCCGTCGTAATATGTACCTTTCGCTGCGGCTGCCTGGTCCTCCTGACGACCTGATAGTTTTTTTTAAACCTCTCTCTCTTTAAAACTTAAAAGAGAAAGCTATGTCTTACTCTCGTGAACGGGAACCTGATACGTCCTTGACATAAGTAGGTGAAACCTTAAAAATAAATGTGAGAGTAAAACAAAACAAAACAAAACAAAACAAAAAAGCCAAAAAACAAAGCAAGAAAAAACCCCTGACGTTAAATTATCTTGCTGCCGCTGCAGGCTTAGAGCAGAGGCCAAGGGTTACTGAGGCGTTAAAGCCGCGTTAGCACCCACCGGAGACTTCACCCCTCGGCGGGCTGGAGGGAGCCCGGGACGGAGCGGCCCCCTTGCTGGTCGTGTCAGTGTTCCCAAATGCGGTGGACCTGTGTGTGTGTGTGTGTGGGGGGGGTCCCCCCCGGCCGTGCGGGGCGCCTGGGTCCCCTCCCACCTTCCTTCCGGCCAAGATGCTTGGACTTCCCCGTGGCATCCAGGGTTTTCTTTCCCAGCGGCCTGGGGAGAAGGTTCCTTCTCCCTGAATTCAATTAATGAGCCTATTAAAAACTATTTATTTTCCCTGACAGTTGTTTACTGGGGAGAAGGAGATGGGTTGGCCCGGCGGCCTCCCCGGGCAGGCAGGAGCCACGATGGCGGATGGCAGGTGCCTCGGGCCCTGGCGTTCAGGGAGCACAGACCGTGGGTTGGGGTCCTGCCTTTGGGGGGCTCTGGCCGCTGTTTGCCCACCTTGGAGTCTTTGGGGAGGCAGACCCAGGGGTGAGTGAAAGTCATCCCGGCTTGGAGGCCGTGGAGGCAGCCGGCTGCCTCCCTCTCCTTCCCCCGGGGCTGAATTCTGATGCACCGGTTGGAAACCTGAGAGCTGACCCCCTCGGGCCACACACGTTCGTCGTGGGGTCTCTCCATACCCCTTCTCCTCCCCTCCTTGGCAGTTGAACTCCTCTGTGACTTATCTGGGCACATGGCCACCTGGTGGGAAAAAACCAAACAAATCCCTTCCCAGTACACCTTGGAAGTAGCTGGTCTGCGCTACGTGATTCGGATCTGTCCAGTGGGATAAATGAATGGAATTTCCTGGAAATGCCATCGAAGGGCGGAGCACATGCTCCCTTCTCCCCCCCCAGCCCCCCACCAGCTGGAATAGAGAGGTGATGGTAGGCATCCAGGCAGCTATTTTGGCCCAGGAGGCAGGTATCACGGATGAGAATGGAGAAACAAACCCATGAAGGGACCTGGGTCCCAAACATCGTGAGGTGGGCCCCCTGGCCTTTAAAGGCCACCCTGGGAGCTTCCTTTTTTATATAGGAGAGAAATCACGCCTCTCCCGCAGCCCAGCTTGGTCCTAATAGGGGTAGTATGTGAGCCTCCAGACCCAGTGCTCTTTTCTCTATCCTTCAGGTCTCCGCTCCCTGTTAAGTGAGGCTTCTGTGCCCTCCCCGTTATTATCTGCACGGCGAACGGTAAAATTATCATTCGCAAAGCGTGGCTTGTCCTCTGCCGCCCATCTCCCCCCCGTGACCCCCTGTGCTTTGACGGGAGCTCCTTGCCGTATGTATCTTATCATCTGCCTCCCGCTCTGGCCGGTGTTGGGTAAACAGGTCTCTGTTCCCGGGGGGGGGGGGGGGGGGGGCGAGAGAGGCAGGCCTGAGGCTTCCCCAGGAGGCCGATGGCCGTGGCCCGAGCTCTCCCCTGTCATCTCCGCCCCCCAGAGTCGGCGGGTTCACTGGCAAGTTGGTCCCAGCGGAGCTCCTGATCCTTCCTCCCGCCCCCACCCCCGCGTTCTCACCTCGCCTCCAGAAATAGCCCCTTTAAAATAGCCGCGTCCTCGGTTCCTCTGCCTGCCCACGGTGGTGACGCCGTGCTGACGGGCCGGCCTCCTTATTGCTGTGGGATTTTTAAAAATATGTTGGTGCTCGGTGTTTTTCCTCCCTTTTATGCCTAAGGGTGCCCAGCCATCCACAGGGTCGGTGTCCCATCCCTGACACCCGCCCTTTGGGCTGTGTGCTGCGTGGCCCTGGGGACACTCCCTTGAAGCGTATGTGTGTGTGTGTGTGTGTGTGTGTGTGTTTGGAAAGGGGACCTCTCGGGGTTTGGTCACAGGGTGGGACCTTTCGGGGCCTTGGTTTTACCCGCCTGTGGAATGGGGGCGTCGCGGGACTTAGGCAGATGGCCGAATCTCTCTGTGCCTCAGTCTATCCACCTGGAAACAAGATGCCTGAGGGCGTCCCCTCGGGGCCCGGCCCACGGTGGGTGTTCTCGAGATGTGAGCCAACCTCGCGGTATTCAGTCCCTCTGAAATGACGCCCGCCACCCCCCGCGGAGGGGAGGGTGTGGTGAGTGTCAATGTGGCACCAGCTCTGTACCTGCCACTCCCGGGAACCTTGAGGAAATCACTTCCTCCCTCAGGGACTCAGTTGTCCTCATCCTTTAAATGGGCCCATCCCGCTGGCTTGTCTGTCAGGAGGCAGCTGGGAGAGGCGCCTCCCCCGCGGTTTCCCCTCATCTCCCGGCCGAGTACACAGCAAATGCTCCGGAGACGTCACGGACCTCTTCCTGCCATGTTTATTCTTGTCATTGACTGAGACCGCGTAGACCGTGGTTAAGAACCGGACTCGAGGACCAGATGGCCTGGCTTTGAGGCCCAGCTGCTGCTTTCTTGCTGTGACTTCGCTTCTCCCAGCCTCAGTGTCCTCCTCTGTAAAATAGGGGTAGTGGAGACCCTCCCCTCCCTGGGTCCTTGGCGGGGGTGGGGTGGGGGGTCCGGTGAGTCAGCAAAGGAGAAACCCTAGGGCAGGGCCGGGCTCAGAGTGAGGGCCATCTCGCGCTTGTGGATAGTACGTTTTCCCACTAAATGTCAGGCGCCTTCCAAGTGCTGGCTGTGCCTGGGAACAGGATGAGGGAGGTAGACGCTCCTCCAGTCTGTCTGTCGGTGTGTTTGGCTTCCAGGCCCTGGCTCAGCCTCCGGGCCCTGCCTCCCACCGGGCAGGGATTATGACGCCCGGAGGGACGTGCCCGGCCCGGGCCACAGGCACCGTGGGGGCCGCCTCTGCTTCCTGCCCTGTTCAGCAGGTGTCGGGCTGCCGGCTCAGGAAAGGGCAGGGGGCAGAGTCCGGGGATGGCTCCCGCACGGGGACAGGAAGGGCCCCCGCCCGCGAGGGGGCGTGGAAGCTTCCGCTGGAGGCTCGGCGGCTGGTTCAGCGGCGGCCGCTGCCTCCCTCACACCTCTGTCCTCCGGTCACCTGGCCGAGTGTCTGGGACACCTGCCGGCCGCTGGGTTCTCTTCGGGACCCAGCAGGGGAGGAAGCACCTGCCTGGGTGGGACTCACGGTCCGGTCAGGAAGACACTAGGAGCCAAATAAAATACTCGTCGTGTTAGGTGGCGATGAGAGAAAGCAAGGAGAAAAGGGGATTTGGGAGTGAGGGAGGAGGGTTGTCATTTTAAACGGGGTTGTAGGGACAGCTTCACTGAAGAGGGGACAGTGTGAAAAAGCCCTGATGGAGGTGAGGGAGGGAACCAAGTTGATCTGTGGGGGGGGAGAACGGTCTGGGAGCGGGCACGGTCTGTGCAAAGGCCCTGGGGCAGGCAGGACCAGGCCTGGTGTATTGGAGGAACAGCCAGGGGGCCTCTGCGGCTGGAGCAGAGTGAGCTCTGGGGGGAGCAGGGAGGGGACAGGGCCTTGGGGACCTCAGGGAACACTTGGGCTTTTCCCCCCAGAGAGATGGGAGTCCTGGAGGGCTGTGGGCAGAGGACGGGGGAAACCTGACTCGGCTTCTCACGGGCGCCCTCTGGAGGCGGCCGCCGGGAGGGTGGGCTGGGAGGGGTGACGTCTGAGGTGGCTCAGGCGGGAGGGTCCGGCTGCTGGACCAGGCGGAGACGGGGGAGCGGGGGCAAGTAGGCAGATTTGGGGCAGAGTCTGAAGGCAGACTTTGTGGGTTTCATTTTCACGACAGCTCTGTGAGGGACGCTTCTAGCCGTTCGACGGGTGGGAACGCTGAGACCCAGAGAGGTCGGGGCATCTGCCCGGCGTCACACAGCTAGGTGTCGCCTGGTGGCCGGCTGGCCTTCCTGGCCGACCCTGCTGGGCCCGGCTGGGGTGCAGCTGGTTCCAGAGCCCTTGGCAGCCACCGCCTTTTGCTAATTTATAGATCGGCCACACGCATTTAAAGGCTTGCGTGCGTCTGAGTTCTCTTACCTGAGACGCCGGCCGGGGTCCCTGCCCCGTCCGGTTGTGGGAAAACACTCGGTAAGTGCTGTCAGCTGCGTGAACGCCCTCTGTCGGGCCTGGACTCAAAGTCTGCCCTCACCGCTTACTCAGCTGTGTGATCTTGCGGCTGTCGCCTGCCCTCTCTGAATTCTCCTTTCCCGTGGAATCGGACTCCGCTGTTCGTTTTTTCCCCACCAGGGATATTTGTCGCGTGCCTGCTCCGTGTGCCGGGCAGTTTCAGGCCGAGGGGCTCTTCCTGCCTTGACCCCCGCAGCCCCCCGAGGGTCGGTCGACAGAGCCCAGGGTTCGGGCCCCGCGAGGGTGGGTAGGAGCCCGCCAAGGGAGGGGTGTCGGCCGCTCAGAGGTCAAACCCCAGGGCGGTCACCCCGTGGAAGATGCGAGGCCGTGGGGCTTGGAAGCAGAGACCGGCGCTGTGCGCGAACCCCCAGCTGGACAAGTCCAGGGGGGGGAAGGCGATTCAGAAGAGCCGGGCTCGGGACCTGAGTCTTATGTTTCACTGACGCTTCCCCCTTACGTGACAGTGTCCCCCCGTGCCTGGCGCTGGGCCTGGCCACAGCAGGCGCTCACTCAAGAGGTCACGGTAGACGTCAGGTTAATGGGTCCCTGCGAGGCATTCAAGCCAGCGGGCACGTGATAGGTGCTCAGTAAACAGGCGCCGCCCTCCGTCCCTGATCTGGATGATGCCATGTGGGCGTCACTTTGGGGTGACTGCATTCTGAAAGGCCGGAGGCCCAGAGGTCTGGGTCTTTCTGAAGTCCTACAAGAAGTTCTGCTGAGTGGGGATAACCTTCAGGGTTTCTCTCTTCGCCTCGGCTCAGCCTCACCACTGATGAGGCTCCGTGATCAGGTGGACAGCGAGCCTGCAGCCTGAAAGGAGAAAGTCAAATCGAACACATTATTAAGAAAGCCAGTGAGGGGGCGCCTGGGTGGCGCAGTCGGTTAAAGCGTCCGACTTCAGCCAGGTCACGATCTCGCGGTCCGTGAGTTCGAGCCCCGCGTTGGGCTCTGGGCTGATGGTTCAGAGCCTGGAGCCTGTTTCCGATTCTGTGTCTCCCTCTCTCTCTGCCCCTCCCCCGTTCATGCTCTGTCTCTCTCTGTCCCAAAAATAAATAAACGTCGAAAAAAAAAATTAAAAAAAAAAAGCCAGTGAACCAATCGGCTCTTGTAACCGAGAAGGCTGATGTTAGAATAGCCGAGCTTCAGGCATGGCTTGATCCAGGTGTTCAAACGAGGGGCCTTCTTCTTTAGGTGAAACAAAGCAGAGCCAAGTTGCTCAAGCCACTTGCCTGAGACCACACAGCCGGGAGGAGACTGAGCCACAGGTCAGACTCCCCTTGCTCTGAACCTAAAGCACACGGCTTGGGAAGGTTGTCCCAGCCACTCCGTGTCGCAGATGGGAAACCTGAGGCTCACAGGAGGGAAATGACTCGCAAGGAACAGAGCCTGGGATTTGAATTCACATTAAAACCCAGGGTCTCAGACCTCCCACCACGTGGTTCCCCCTAAACCACAGGTTCAGTGGTGGATCGGTCCAGCCGAGGCGGGGAGAGAGAACAGGCTTGCCAGAGGCCACGCTGACCTTGGGCCAGCTCTCCCCTCCCCGCCCGAGAGGCGCCCACTCACGTCCCTCCTGCCGGCCACCGCGGATGGTTATGACGCTGTCCTCGCTCTTGATGAACACATCACGGGTGACAGGTGGGGAGGTCCCTGCCGACCCTGGCCCCGTGCCAGCCGTGGGCCCCGGCCAGGCCTGCCCAGCTCTGCCACCGGAGGAAATGAGATTGGCAGCCAATTGTTCCCCTCCAAGCCAGGCGCCTCGCTCCCCGATGCCCAGTTCCCCACACGTTTGCACGGATTGCTCAGGCCTGGTCCCCTCTCCCCACGGTTGTCCCACTGACTCCTTGGTGCCCCCTGCTGTCTCCACCGGGGCACAGCCCTGCCTCGGTCTGCTTCGTCCTCGGGCGTCTTCGTGGCACTTATGGGGCGCCTACTGTGTACCGGGTGTTAGGCTTGGCCGCTGGCGGCCTTTGTCATCCCAGATCCCCCTCCGCCACCTCCAGCCTGTGACCTTGAGCGGGTGGCCTGACGCCTCCGGGACTCCGTTTCCTCCTCTGCCAAACGGAGAGAATTAGGCGCGGCGTTAACGTGCGAACCATTTCGAGCGACGCCTGGCACACGGCGTGGGGTCTCAAACGTTAGCAAGCACTGTTGCTTGTCTTTAAGTTTGTTTGTTTTGAGAGAGAGCGAGAACGAGCAGGGGAGAGGCGGAGAGAGAGGCGGGGAGAGAGAGAATCCCAGGCAGGCTCCGTGCTGATGCAGCCAGCCCGACGCGGGGCTCGAACTCGCCAGCCGTGCGATCATGACCCGAGCTGACGTCGGACGCTTAGCCGACCGAGCCGCCCAGGCGCCCCCCACAAGTGCTGTCCCTACTGTTCGGGCGGCAGATACGGGCCCCCGGTTCTCCTCCCCGCTTTGCACGCACCCCACGCCCACGGCCCCACGCTGCGCGCCTTCGCCAACCGATGACCAGTGCCTCCTCCTTCCGGGCCGCGTGCGTCGCCACTGGCGCGGACAGAGACCCGTCCACCCCTGCCCCGTTGCCACGGCCCGAGCCTGGTCCCACGTGGGCGTCGGGCGCGACTCTGAGGTTCCGTGTGGACGGCAGCCTGTAGCCTTGGCTGGGCCCCTCCCGGTCGGCCGCACGGAGCCGCCGGGCTCCCCCGGCACAGCCTGGCGGGACGGGAACGGGTGTCCGCTTCCCTTGGCTGCCCCCGCGGAGACACTTGTGCCTCGGGGACGGCGTGGGGCTTGCGACTTTTCTCCCGCGCCCCGAGAAGGGCTTTGGAGTGTTGAGAGCAACAGGAACGTCTCTCGGGGAAATTCACCGGTGGGCATTTGTTGAACACGGTCCGTGCGCTGGGCCCCGATCCACGCGCTGGGAACGGAGGGCAGCAGACAAGAGTTAAAAGCCGGGGTTGAGCATCTGACTCTTGGCTTCTGCT
Organism: Leopardus geoffroyi; assembly: GCF_018350155.1. Taxonomy (NCBI): domain Eukaryota; kingdom Metazoa; phylum Chordata; class Mammalia; order Carnivora; family Felidae; genus Leopardus; species Leopardus geoffroyi. The sequence goes on along the minus strand of NC_059331.1, from coordinate 3,935,071 downwards.
CTTGGGTCACGCACGAGCTCGCCACTCGAGTTCGAGCCCCGCCTGGGGCTCTGTGCTGCCTGCGCAGGGCCTGCTTGGGACTCTCCGTCTCCCTCTCTCTGTCTCTCTTACAAATAAGTAAATATTAAAAAAAAAGAAAAAGTCCTGCTCTCGTGGAGAATCGCGGGGAGAAGGACGAGAAACAAAGTTTTTAACTAGGTTCCTGCTGAATGCCTTGCTTGTAAGACAAATAAAGCCACGGGAGGGCAGGCAGATGATGAGTAGGGGTTATTTTAACTGTGGAATCAAGGCAGGCCTCCCTGAAGAGGTGACGTTTCAGTAAAACCAGCGGGAGATGAGGGAGTGAGCAGTGTGGGGTTCTGGGGGACAAGTGTTCCTGGTTAGGGGGAACAGCCTTTGCAAAGGCCCTGGGACGGGACCAGGCCTGTTCATGGGAAGGAGCACTGGGGGGGAGGGGGGGCTCGTGTGGCTGGAGCAGAATGAGCTCAGGGGAGAGAGAGGGAGGTGGGAGGGCAGGGGGGAGACGGGGCAGGGGGCAGGTCGTCCTGGCGGATTTGGGCTTTTACCCTGGAAACGCCGCGGGCAGAGGAGGGCAGACGGGGCTCACGGGCGCCCTCTGGTGGCCGCGGTGGGGGGGGGACGGAGGTGGGGGTGAAGGTCAGAGAGGGGCAAGGAGGAGTGAGACTGCCTTTGTCCAGGTGAGCCGTGACGGGGGCGGGACCAGATGGAGAGGAGGGTGGAGGGAAGCAGGGGCTGCAGGGTGGGGGTGAGCCGGGATCAAGCTGATTCCTAGTTTTCTGGCCTGAGCATCCGCTCAAGGACAGCGGGGGCAGGCGTGGGGGCCCCCTGTGCTACCCCCGCCAAAGTTCCCAGAAGGCCGAGGGGCCGCTGCTTCCCGGAGGCGGTGGAGCGGGCTTCCTGGAGGAGGCGGGTAAGGCTGAGGTTGGAGTGCTGTCAGCACCAAGCTCCAGGGGGGCTGGCGGGTCAAAAGTGTTGGAATTTGCTGGAGGCCTCCCCTTGGAGAGGACGAAGGGGGCAAGGTTTGCCGCCCAGAGAGGTTGAGGCGCTTGCCCACGGGCACGGATCCCACTTGCGGGCCCACGCGCCCTCCTATCTTGCTCCTCCCCCTTCTCCCTCTGCGTTTCCCACCCCCAGGGCTGCCAGCTTCAAGTTCTTGGTGGTTTCCAGGCTCCCCCGGGCTCCAGCTTGGCACTCACCTCCCGCCTCCGCGCACCCAGGGCCTGGTGCCAGGCGGGCTCGAGGGACGGGGGTCTCGGTGAGCGCCCTCCTCCCTTTTACACCCAGGGTTTCCTCTGCCCCTGCCCCCGCCCCTCCCCCCCTCCCCCACGCTCCCGCTAATGATGGGCAAGGATTGGGAGGGAGCAAGCGAAATTATATACACACGAACATATAAAAATTAGTTTAGGATCTGGGCCAAGAACCACTTGCGCTTGGCCGGGCATTGTGGGTAATTCATCGCCGATTACCATAAAAGCCAGAGCCTGGCTGACAGGCGGCCGCGGGGCTTTTGTTTAAGATTCTGATGAATATATAATCCCTCTCCCGGCCTGGAGCCCACGGTTTCCCCCACCCCCCGTGGCTGTGGGACCCCCCCCCCACCCCGCCCAGACTCCCCACCGTTGAGTGCAGGCCCCCAGGAAGGCTATCCGGCTGGCACTTCTCAGGCGCCAGACCAGCACTGGTCCCATCGGGGGCACTGCCTCGGGGATGCTTGGCTTGGCATTCAGTGCCCACCGTCATCGCCTTGTGATGCAGCGTGGCCCTGGGCCCGGTTTCCCTTAGTCCTTCCTCCGCTCAACACACATTTATTGGGCTCCGACTGTTTGCATGGCCCCACGTGGGATGCTTGGGTGACCCAGACGGCCGGTACCGTTTGAGGGTCTGGGGGCTCCCGGCCGACGAGCAGGCAAGCGTTTATCCGTCTTTAAAGATTCCCCATCTCTTGCCCAGGAGACGCAGATGAAAACCACAAGATCCCATTCCTTGTCCATTCGCTTGGCAAAAATGTCTGGGGCTGTTGTGATATCCAGAGAGGCGACGGCGGGGTGGGGGTGGGGGTGGGGGACCAGACCCTCTGGGCGCCACCAGCAGGAAGACCCATGAAGCACGGCCGCTTTGAAACATCTCTCATTTTTCATTCATTTTTCTGGACAGAGAACCCGTGCACGTGGGACACACAGTTGAGGGCATACGGAAGAATGCACGGTGGAGACAGTGTCTCCCCCTCCCCGCTCCTTCCCTGCAAGCGGCCACCGCGCTCCTTCCCGGACAGGGGTCAGTAGACTCCCTGCAAAGGTCCGGAGGGTAAAGCTTTTGAGCTCTGTAGGTTGCGGGTCTCTGCGGATTCAATAGGGGAGTGAGTGGGTGTGGCTGTGTGCCAATAAAGCTTTATTTATACAAACAGCCCGAGGGCCCCGTTTGGCCTGTGGGTTGAAGTTTGCCCCGCCCCCGCGCCACCTGTCCAGCGTCAGCCGCGTGCTGATAGAAACGCTGTGTACCTGCGTCCCTGATAAGGCGGCCCCTGGCTGCCCCCTGGCTGCCAGTGCCGTTGAAATGGGAGCGTTTGAAATGTCGCTAGCCTACCCGAGGCCTTGAATTTCCCCTTGTATTCCGTTCTCCGCCTGATCTTAGCCAAAAGGCTGAGAAGCGATACATTGTATCCCATTTGAACGTCAACAGCCACCCGCTGCTGGGCATGGCTACCATTTTGGACGGTTATCTAGAGAGATCTGTGAGTACTTAGTGGGCGGGTAGACGTGTATCCCTGTGTTTAACCACATGGTAGCATCTTTTACGGGCCGTTCTGTACCTTGGTGGTGTCTCCCCCCCCCCCCCACTTAAAAATATAGCATCTTACAAGTAATTTCATAATTGTACATCTGGCTTCCCCATTTCTTTTCACAGCTGTGATACTAATCTCATGATGCGAAGAGATGCTAAACTTGTATATCACTCTTTGCTTCCTTGCCCTGTTACGTATTGAGCCAGTCCCCCGTTGGCGGACTCGGGTTGCTGTTAAGTCTTTTGCTGTGATGTGTCCATCAGATAAGTTCCCAGAGGCGGTGGGAGCAGGCCCAAAGGGAGCGCGCAGCCCCCTTCCCACCCCGACCCCCTGGGCGCCAAGAAGGAGACGGTGGTCCCTCCGGGGCCTGGGAGGCATTGACAACTGATTGATTCGTGAATCGCATTGATCACGGCATTGGGTGAGGTCGAGAGAGAAATGGAGCCAGCCTAAGGGTCCATCAGCAGGGGATACAGGGGCGCAGCCCTGTGAGGGGGGGATTCAGCAGGGGACGGGGATACAGGGGCGCAGCCCTGTGAGGGGGGATTGCACAGCAGGTGAGCAGAGGGTCTGGGGATGCGTGGGCTCCATAGATACCATGTCACTTGAAAGAGCGCCTGGCCGGGAAATGATACAAACAGGATACAAACAGGATACATAATACAGTTTCACTCGGTTCTCGAGTTACCTCTGCTCCGTGACCTCGTGGCAAAGATACGCAGAGATCGGCACCGAGCAGCAGCAGAGGTGGCTTCTGGGGGCAGAGAAGAGGGACTCTCCCTTCCTCCCTTCCACAAATGTGTCTGCAGTGTGCCAGCTGCTCTGTGTTCCAGGCAGGAAGAATTTAAAAAAAAAAGCAAATTTCCTGCCCTCTTGCGAGCTAGCCCTCCAGTTGGGGAGGGAGAATAAACAAAGCACAGAAGAAGGAAAAAAAAAAAAACACCCCGCGTCAGATGTCAGGGGCTGGTGTATTGCTCTAGGAAAGAGAAAATTCAGGGAGAGGGGATGGGGAGTGCCAGAATGAGGCAGAATTGTAAGTAAAGGGTCTGGGAATGCCTTGCTTGAACAGAGGTGGTGAGGGAGAGGGAGCCAGAGAGGGTTCAGGAGAAGAGCGTTCCTGGCGGATGGACAGAGGGTGCAGAAGGCCTGGTGGTGAGACCTCCCCAGACACTCGCTGAGCCCAAGCTGGTGACCTTCTGCGCGCCTGTGCGTCCTTCCATCCCTGCTCCCAGGGAGCACCGCCTGCCCCAGGCAGCCGCTGGGCGATGATTAACGACTAATAATAAAGATACCACGTTGGGAGCCAGTGGTCTGTCCTTATGCCTCCCAAGTGGCAGCCAGCCCCTGCCCAAGTGTAGACGGCTTAGCCCCAGATGGGCTCCGTTAGAGAGGCTGTGACTTCCGGGGCCCTGTGACTGGAGAGGTGCGGCAGGAGAGCAAGGGCTGGGGAGGGGAAACTGAGGCCCGGAGAAGTCGTGGGAGAAGTTGGGAAGCAGCTGGGGTTCAAGTCCCAGCTCCGCCAGTCATTAGTGGGCCCCAGTCCCGTGCCTCAGTTTCCCCACCTGGAGAGTGGGAGGATCACAGTAGCAGGCTCTGAGGGGCGAGCCTGCTTCTTGCACACCCAGCCCAGGAGTAGCAGCCAGCGCGCTCGGCGACAATCTGCTGCGTGCCCGGCTCGGTTCCGAGCGCTCTGCACATCCTAAGTGCTTAGCGAGCATTTCACCTCCTCCTGGAAGCCTGCCTCCTCCATAGGTGAACTCCCTGAGGTCGGGCAGGGGCCGCCTGGGTCATCCTGTGCTCAGCCTGGCACATGGGTATACAGGAGGTGCTCTATAAATGCAGGTGCGTGTGCAAAAGGAGAGTCGTTACGGGAGTGTGCTGATGGTGCATCCCTCAGATGTGTTCATTCTTCAAAGGACATGCCCCACCCCGTATCCCGATCATCCCGTCTCCCCGCTGTACCAGTCCCTTCGGTCCCTAGAGCTCCGTGTACCGGCTTCCACCTCAGGGCCTTTGCACATGTCCATAACCTCCCTCTGCCCGGAGCTTCCTCTTTACTCCCGTCTTTGCATGGCTGCCTTTTGTCCCTGTCCCTCCCTGGAAGAGAACCCTCGGAGGTCGTCTGCCGTGATCCCCGGACTCAGGATAGCACCTGCTGTAGCAGTGACCGAGACTGGGTCCCACCTTCCCAAGGGAGGTCATTCGAGGGCTGCACCCACCTTGGCCCCAGACACCTCTCTGGCCTGTGCCTCAGTTTCTGTGATCTTTAAAGGCCCCGAACCCACAAAAATCAGCCCCAGGCATCACAACAGCCAGTCCTCTGCCCAGGTGGGAAAGCTGAGGCCCAGAGGCCGGTGAGGACTTGCTCAAGACCACAGAGCACTGTGGGGACAGGGCAAGGGGGGGGGGGACACAGCCACAGGATGGGGCTGTTTGGGGGCGGTCTGTGATGGAGGAGGCATCCGGCCTCGCGGAGCTGCACAGACCAGCAGTGACTCCCCTTTCATTTTGCAACAGTTCAAGGAGAAAAGCTCAGTCGGGTGCAGAGTGATCTTTAACACCAACACCTGCCAGTCTCTTTATAACCATGCCGGCTGCTGGCTTTAGCAACAGTATCCAGGGAAAATGGGAGAACTGGGTACATATTTTCATTGTAACATTTTTTTTTCTGGCGACTTTCAAGGCTTGGCAGTTAGCGCCCGGCATCACCGAGTTCCTAAAGTAAATTAGTTTAAGGGAGAGGCATGAGCCAGTTGAATGAGAGATTTAATGAGGGATTTGGGGATGTGGCAGAAGGACCGGGCCTGGCATGGGGAGTACTCCTTCTACCACCTTCTAGAGCTGAGTCAGCTGCAGAGTGGAGGCTGGCTATGGCTCGGGCAGCAGTGGGCACATTTCTGCCCTCGGGGCTGGAGCGGTCCTTTATGTGGCGGCTGGTTCGCAAGCCAGGTAGAGACCCAGGGTCAAACCGCAGCTTATGGCCCCGGATGGTGGCTTCCGGCCTCTGCCCCGTCTCGCAAATCAGCCCCTCCGGGCTTCCCGGAGTCGCTTAAGCCATTCGTGTGTTCAGTCGGTCACTTAGAAAGCATTTACGGAGCACCTACTGTGTGCCAGGCCCTGGGACGCAGCCGGGAGCAGAACCGACACAGCCCCACCCCCCACCCTTCCCGCCTCCCCGACTTCAGTCTCCTGCGGGGGCCCCCAGAACTTTCTGTGACTCTAGAAATGTGCTGTATCTGACCCCCCTCCCCTCCCCACCAGCCATGCTGGCATCGTGGCCAGTGTGAACTGAATTTTAAATTTTGCTCAGTTTTATCCACTTTTAACGTAACGAGCCACGTGGGACAGCGGAGATCTCGATAGTAAACAGGTGATTCTTTCGGATGAAAATAAGTTGTCGAAAGAAGAAACAAAAAAAAAAAAAAAATAGAAGGATGTATGATAACGGTGACAGGGTGGCTGCCTGAGCTGCAGCGATTAGGGCGTCTCTGAGGAGGTGACATTTGAGGGAGACCCGAACGGTGAGGAAGAAACGGCCGTGAAAATCCAGGGAAGATGTTCCAGGTGGCATAGACAACATGTGCAAAGGCCCTGGGGCAGGGCTGGGCCCGGTGTGTTGGAGGAGCAGCCAGGGGGCTGGTGCGCCCAGGAGGGCTGGACCTGACTCGGGTGCTCACGGGCGCCCTGTGGTAGCTGCTTTGGGGAATGAGGGCGGGAGCTGGGGGATCCGGGTGACCGCACCGGTCCAGCCGGGCAGGGCGGGAAGGCTGCATGGAGAAAGACGGACGAAGTCCCAAGACATTTAGGAGGGAAACTTGAAAGGATGGGGCTGCCGTCGGCTGAGAAAGGGAGCAGAGTTGCTGGATCCAGCCACACCTGAAGGCGCACATATGCTGGATCTGTCCAAAGGGAAAGGAAAGCGGGGGGGCCCGGGGGAACCAGCAGGTGAGAAAGGCAGCCGGGGAGCCAGGGCGCGCCTGTGGTGGGCAGTCTGCCTGCCGTGTAGCCGGCAGGCAGACTCGGCGCCGGGAGCCTGATGTGAGCGTGGGCGAGGTGGGCTTCTGGCCTGTCCACACTCAGGGCCCCGGGTCATGAGTGCCATGCTGGGTGGGAGGGGCCGTGGGGCAAGCTGGTGGAGAGGAGAACAGAGAAAGCTGCCCAACCAGTGTCTCTTCTCAGGAGGCAAAGGACGTGGAGTTTTGGTGACTGCCCCTCAACGAAACTTTCAGGGACTTTGGCCGCAAATGTGAGGGATGTGGGACGGCTTGGGGCGGGGCGGAGGAGGGCTGGGGCTGGGGGTCCTGCCCACACGTGCCCAGGGCGCAGTTTTGCCCACAGCCCTATCAGGACGCGTTTCAAAGGCTTTGAGGGCCTCCCGGCGGAGTCGTCCTTTGCCGGGGGAAGTTATCCGCAGGAAATGATGAGGCGCAGCCTCATCTGTGGATGTCCCTCTCTCTCCACGTCGCTTCTAATGGAGATCAAGCGGGGACCAATTAAACTCTGGGGGCACCTGGCCGCGTAATACTGATCCCCGCTCGGAAAGGAAAAGTGCCCATTTGCACCCGGAGGAGACTGGGAGGAGGCAATCAACCTCAGGACCTTTGCACTTCCTGCTCCTCCTGCCGGAAACTCCGTTCCCATGGGTGCTCGTATGTCTGATTGGCTGACTTCATCCCGGCCGCCCGAGAGGCCCCTGCAGACCTCTCCCGGCTTTCAGGGCCACGCGGTGAATCCTGTTCTGTTTTTGGCCTCTTGCGTAACCGCCCGGCACGATGTTATGGACAATGTTCGTGTCTCTGTGGGTGTCCCGTCCCCGCCCCCCGGGGGTGGGGGGGTAGGGGGCGGGTCTTCGGCCCAGCACACAGTAGGTGCCCAATGGCTTGTTTGTGGACGGAGTGAATGAACATGACCACGTGCTGGCGGTGTCTCTCCGGGCGAGGGGTGGGTTGGGAGCCGGTCTTATTTTCTTCTTTATGCTGATTTTCCCTAATTTTCTGCTGCACGCGCCTATTTTATAATTAGAAGAAAAGTTATTTTGAAAAAAATTACCCCCAAATGTCCCAGCTGCGGGAGCTGACGTGATCGAGGCCCGCGCTCCTCCCCAAGGGCAGCTGCCTTCTGGGCGGATTCAGAGGACACGGCAACTGCGTGTTCAGGGGGCTCCCAGGGTCGGCCCTCAAGGGCACCGGCCGGGCCACGCGGCGGCCGGGAGGGTCTGCCCGGAGCTGGCTGTCCTAGCCTTCCAGGGGCTTGAATCAGCCCTTGGGAAAAACCGGCCGGCCCTACCTTCACGGTCTGTCCCGAATGTGCCCCCTCCTCCCCGACTCTGTTTCCACCTGGCTCAGCCCCCTTATCGCTGGCCTGAGCCCCGGCGGTCCCCTCGGCCCTGGCCCCAGACCTCCAGTCTGTCCTCCCCGCAGCAGCCACCACAGGGCGCCTGTGAGCACCTCAGTCCGCCCCTGCCCTCTGCCTACATCCCTCCAGGGCTCACGCCTCCCCTGGGGCAAAAACCCAAGTCCTTCCTGTCGCCCCCAAGGCCCTGCATGACCTTCCCTGTCCTCGCTCAGCCCTCCCCCCCTCTCCCCCTCGCTCACTCTGCTTCAGCTACGCGGACCTCCTCACTCCCCCTCCCCCATGCCAGCCACGTCCTGCCTCAGGGCCTTTGCACCGGCTGTGCCCCCAGCCTGGAGTGCTCCTCCCCAACATCGACGTCTCCTTCATATGCTCTCAGCTCTTTCAGGTGTTGGCTCAGATGCCACCACCTTACCCCCCACGCCCCCTCTTTAATACTACACCCCACCGCCGTGAATATCCCCACACACATTTTTTTTTTTTTTTTGGCAAATCTTTGTAGGACTTACCACCAACTGACCCACAGCGGTTGTTACCTCTTCTGTTTCCCATCTGTTGCCTGCCCTGGAGTGTCGGCTCCCTCAGGGCAGGGATCTTTGTCAGTCTTCGCCACTGCCGTGTCCCCAGGGCCTCGCCTGGGCCTGGTGTTCAGAAATGTTTGTGTCAAAAAAGAACGTGGGGGAAAACGGATCCATCACGAGGACACCATAGAGTGTGGCCTCTGGGGGGGGGAGAGTAAGGTTGGAGAGGCCTCTCCTGGGCGAGGAGGGTCCTGACTGTTTACGCAAATGTTTGCTGAGCACCTACTGTGTGCCATCAGGCCCCGTGCTGGGCATGTGCTCTGATCAAGGCAGAGGCAGCCCCAGCGCTGCCCTCTGAGGCCCCAGTCTGGCCGGAGAGGTGGACCCGTACCAGGCAGTTAACAGAGGGGGTGATCAGAGCCACGATGAGGGGTGAATAGGGCACCGTGCAGATATGGGCCCCTCCGCTGGGAGAGGCCAGATACAGACCTCACTCCTGCCCCAGATCCCCCCACCCTGACCAGGGGGGTGGCTGTGTTCCCAGCCCGCTGCGGTCACCACCATCGCAGGGAGGCAAGAGGTCATCTCCGGGGGGACGTGGGCAGGAGGCCCAGGCGGGGCGGGGCCAGTTGGGGAGGAGGGTGGCGGGTCCTCAGGCCTGTTTGCCCCGGGTCACACAGCCTTGGGCGTCCTGACAGCTGGCTTATGTTACAGATGGGGAAACCGAGGCCCGGAGAGGTACGGGTTCTTACTGGAGATCGCGTGGGGAGTCCCTGGATTCAAACCGAGGTCTGCATGAGCCCTGTGCCTGGACAGAGCACCTACTGTGCTCCCGGTTGCATTTCCTGAGGACCCACTGTGTGCCCAGCTGAACTGGGGGGACTCCACACCCGTGTTGACACAGAGCGCCTCCTGGATGCCCCACGTGATGCTGGGGTGCCAGATGGCCCACCTCCTAAAGCACCTACTGTGTGCCTCCCAGAGTCTGGGCTCTGGGGGAGAGAAGATGTCAAAGAGTCAGCTTAGCAGGACCTAAGGGGGCAGGTGAACAGTCTGCGGCCGCACACTTCGCAGAGCGCCTACTGTGTGCTGGCCTCCCCAGTGCCAGAGGAGGTGGGGTTAAATGTTCCATTTCGCAGAGCGAGGAACTGAGGCACGGAGCGCCAAACGGGCAGATCACCCAGCAGCAATGCCGGGGAGCCGTGGGGGGTGGGCCCCTGGCCAAGGCAGCCATAGCTGGGCGTGGAAAGGCCACCAGGGGAGGGGGTTGTCCCTGAACTTGATCCGGGGTCTCCCCTGGGCTGCCGGCCTCCTTCTCGCCACTGGGCAGTGAGCTTCTAGAGGGGGCTTAACATTTTAGCGATTTGTTCTTTTTGGGCTCCAGGCCTCCCGCAGCATTGTGGGTAAGGGCTCAGCCTCTGGACCCAAACCTTGGTTCGACTCCCTGTTCCTCCCGACCGCGAGCAAGTAACTTTTCTCCCTCTTCTCCGTTTGCAAAGCGGGGTGATGGTGGGGGTAACGGGAGCGCGTACGTGTGCGCACGGTATACACTAAGAGCCCAATCAATACACGTTCCTAAAGGAACGGGAAGCATTTTCACCAGGGATCGGAGCAGATGGGGAAGCCGGCCCCCTGCGGTGGCTCCTGGGTCTCCCCCAGGGTCCCCGGCCCTCCTTGACCGCTTCCCGGAGCGCCCTGGGCCTGCAGGACCTCTGTATGCCCTGCCCCTCGGATGGAGTTTTCAAACCCGCACGGGGCCGCAGCGCAGGCCGGGATTGGCTGCCCGCGTGGGGCTGCCCCTCCTCCTCCCGCCCCCCCTCACCCCCCCTCGCCCCCCCCGCCCCCCCGGGGTGTCTGGGACCTGGCTCGGTGGCCCCATCTGTTTCCAATCTGGCCCTGTGCGCACTCTCCGCCCCCTCCTCAGGGCTGTGGCTGGCGTGGGGGCCTCTGCCTTGGTGTCCCCCGCTCATCCTAGCGGACCCCAGCAGGGGAGGGCGGGGGGAGCTGCTTTCTGCCCGCGCCCCTCCCCCACCCTGGGGGGGGGGGTTCGGAGTGCAGGGGGCGTGGCCTGTGTCTTCCAGCCCAGACTGGGAGGGCGTCTTTCTGCCCCTTCCCCGACCTCCTGTGTTTGGCTGTGTTTGGGGAGCCCTCTGCCGCCGCGTCCCGCATCCAGCCCCTTCATCCGTTGCCATGGCCACGATCAGCGCCTGCAAGAGAAGCGGGGGCGGGGTGGGGGGCTCCCTCTGGGATCAGGCTTACGAAGCAGGGGGTATCTCGGGCTGTGCCCCTTGGGGCACCGCTTCGTGCGTGTGCACGTTGGGGGAGCGCGGTTACCCCCTCGGAGGCCTCCTCCTGCTGCCCCCCGCCCCCTGATGGTGCTCCCCACTAGTCCCCCCGCCCCACTTCCGGCCGGGGCCCCGCCCTGCTCCGGAGCCCCCTCCCTGGGCCCGCCCCCTGGCCGCCCCGCCCGCAGTCCCCGCCCCCGGGCCCGCCCCCGGGCCGAGCTCGCGGGGCCTTGGCCTCTCCCGAGTCCTCGCTGCGCGCCGCGCTCCGGGCGGACCGAGGGACGGGCGGCAGCGGGCCCAGCCGAGGGGGCCCGGGCCCCGATCTCCGCGCCGAGATCCGCGGGGTGAGTGCGCCCGGATCCCCTTCCGCCTCGAGGCCCGGGCTGCGCTGGGCTTTGTTCCCCTCCTTGCCTCCCCTCCAGGCTCCCGGGAGTGGGGGGGGGGGACCCCCGCGTTCTCCCCCACCTCCGCTCTGCTCGGGCCGGTCCAGCCACCCTCCAGGGACAGCTCAGCCCCCTGCTGCCTGGCGCCCCTCCCCCCGCCCCCAATTCAGGCCAGGCGCTGGGACTTAGGAAAACTCCGGACCGTTATGCTCCGCGGGGTCCCCTCCCCCGCCTGGCCCCCAGCCCGACCTCCTCCCCCACCCTCCTGGGGGCGGAGCCAGGGTCCGGGCGGCCTTCTGCCAGCCCAGGGGCGCCCTGATCGGGGTTCTGCATCCCTCCCCTGGGAACCGGACTGGGGTCCCCCCAAAAAACTCACAAAGTTTTCCTCTCTTTACTTGTCCCTGTACCCCCTCGGGTCTGTAGATCTCAGGTTAATGCTGTACCTTGTTGGGGGCTTTAATGAACTGAGGGGGGGGGTCAGCTCCCACTTTTCCACTTCCTGCCCCTGTCCCTAAGCTCCACGCCTCTGTCCCCCGTCATTGCCCACCAGACCCATATCTCAGCACCCCCTTTTGTTGCCTCCAGCGTCCTGCTTCCCGGGATTCCTTCTCAGAGCCGTGGGCCACCCAGAGGGTCTTGCTGTGTGACTTTGGGGCTAGGGGTCCCAGCCACCCAAGTCCTGCCCGCCCTGTCCTGAACCTCCTCTCCACTCCTAAGTGTGCAGCAAAACCTTAGAGCAGACGCGAGTAAGTTACAGCTGGAGGCCGTGTCCTTGTCAGCCTCTTCTTCCTGTGATGTCTCCCTCTGGCCTCGGTTTCCGCCTCTGAAATGGATGTGATCACAGGGATGATGGGGGTAAAGTGCCAAGTGGCCAGGCACGTTCCCAGGGTGCAGACGGGGCTGCCATCTTGGAGGATGACAGACCTGTGATGGGGGACACACATGGTGTGGGGGTAGCCCCGAGGGGGCCCTTGATCCAGGCTGGGACCCCCAGGAGGGCTTCCTGGAGGGGGCGGCAGCTCAGTTGAGACCTGAGGATGGGTGTGAACGCTGGAGGTTGATGGGGATTAGGAAGGGTGTGTTGGGTAGTAGGATTGGGAGGTACTCCTACCCCTGTGTGAGCCAGAGGGCAGTGGCTAGGGGCACCAGCCTGGCCCAGCGAGGCGCTGGGCATGCAACACGATGGGGTCAGCAGTTCTGAAGGCTGAGGATCGGAGTCTGGATTTTAATGGACATCGATGGGAGCCACGGAATGTTTGAGAGCAGAGGAGGGACAGAGTCAGACACGGCCACTCCCAGCCCCAGGACGGTGGGTCAGGGCTGGGCTAAGGAAGGGTCCTGGGATAGGGGGAGGAGTCCGGAGGGGTCAAGATTCAGTCTGGGGTGGGGACATCCGTGGCTGTGCCCTGGAGGGTGAGTCCACGGGTGGGCCAGCTTGGGGAGGGTGTACCGGGCCAGGGTGCCCGTGTTGGGAAAGGCCCCGAGGCCTGAGGCGGACCGGTGCCTCTTGGGGGCTGTGGTAGTCTGTGGGAAGGGGCAGCAGGGTGGGCCCAGCATCACACCTTTAAGGGTGGAGTTGGCAGCCGGGGCACCTCGGAGGTCGACTGAGAGCTGGCCTCTGGCTGTGTGCCCCTCACCTTACAGCTGCCCCTCTCTGAGCTCCCTTCCTCATCTGTCAAGCAGAAGGACGCACAGGTAGCATGTAAGAGGGCTCAGCACACAGTGGGGACACCCAGCTGGCATTACCCATCCCTCCCTGTGGGGCTGGGCTTGGCTCCCTATCCGCCCCTCCTGTCCACTCCTGACTGCGGGGGGACCCTTGGGGACACAGCACCCAGTGCGTTTTGATGGTTAATTAAAGGCGGCTCCCTTGGCTGGTCTCAGCCCATTCTCGGAAGGTGGCAGGGCGGGCCCTCCTCGGCCCCACCCTGAGCCCTCTTCCTGGGTGAGGTGGGGGACATTGAGGCCCCAAGGGGGAGAGGGGCTTGGCTGGACCCGCTTTGAGGCCACCAGTGACTACAGAGGTGTATGGACCCTCCTTAACGCTTTGGTGACACAGGGATCCAGGAAGCCTGGAACCCCAGGTCCTACCCTCGAGGGTCTCTGAGGCCTCAGAAGAGGGATTCTGGGCGGTCGCAGGAGGGAGGGGGTAGGGGGGCGGGGGAGGTTGTGCGGAGCTGGGGACTCTTCCCTGGTTTCCAGCCTTACCTGCTGCCCCTGGCGGGTGGCTTGTGCCCATGAGCCCCTCCCAGGCCAGGGCGGACCCTAAGGTGGGGGCAGGGAGAGGCACTGGGGTGTCCTCAAGCCTCAGGGGACAGCCTCGTGCATGTGGCACGGGGCCTGTTGGCTGCCCAGGCCTGGGTCATAATTGCCCCTTTATGCTCCCTGCTCCGCGTGGGTACACGAGGCCGGCTCCGGGATCTCGTGACCCGCACCCTGGTGACCGGCCAGAATGGGTATCTACCCACGCCCTGTTATCTAGGCCTCGGAGCCCCCAGAGGCAGCCCGGAAGCCTGTGCTGGGCCCAGAGAGGATCATCTGCTTTCCTCAGATCACACAGCGGCCAGGGAAGGACACGGTCATGTGTTTAAACGTGGGCTCTGGACCCAAGGTCCCACCCAGGGGCCTGGGGCGAGTCGCCGCGCCTCCGTGAGCCTCAGTTTTCTCATCTGTGGGGGGGGGGGGGGGGGCACCTGCCTCCGACAGGCAGCCCCTGCCACGGAGGCCGCTCTCGCTGGTGGCCCGGCGCGGTGGGCGGGGCCCCTCCCAGGGTTCTCCTCCCTCCCTCCTCCCCCCTCCCCAGAGCCCAGCCTCGTTTGCCATCTGAGTTATTTTCTGCGACTCCCACGGGGGGCTGCTTCCTTGTTAACGGCCACACCATCTCCAGGAGCTTGGGGTTGCCGCCTTATTCGGCCCCAGTGCACCTGCCTCAGTTTCTTTTTCTCGACAGGGGCAGGATTGGCGGCCCAGGGTGCTTTACCGCGAGAGGGGCAGGGAGGAGGCTCGGTCACGTGTCAACCCGGCCAGGTCCCTCCCGGCTCAGAGCTGCCAAGGGCTCCTCGATGCCCTGTGGGTCCAGTCCATACCTACCTCTCTGCCCAAATCTCTCCCCTCCCTCTCCTCGGATCTCCGGGTTCTGTTTCTTGCCCTTCCTCGTGCTGTTCCTTGTGCCGAGACACTCTCCCTGTTCCCGTTCGCCCTTTAATTTTCAGCCGAGTGATATTAAATGTGGGCAGCGGGCACAGCACGTGCAAAGGCCCTGGGGCAGGACCGTGCCCGGCATGTTGGAGGAACAGTAAGGAGGCCTGCGTGGCTGGAGCAGAATGAGGGAGGAGGGAAGGACAGGGAGAGGATGGGGCAGGTGGTGCAGGGCCTGGGGAGTCAGGGGAGGCCGGGGGCTTTGGCCCCGGGGGAGGTGGGAGCCCTGGAAGGGCGTGGGCAGAGGAGAGCAGCATCTGATCCAGGCGCCCTGTGGCTTCCGGGGGAGGAGAGACTGTGGGGGCGTGGGCGGGAGCTGGGTGCATTGGCCCCGGTGGGCGATGATGGGGCTGGACCGGGTGGAGGTGGAGGAAGGGGTAAGACGTGAGCAGAGACCGGCTCGCGTTGGACGGCAGAACTGATGGAACTTGGTGATGTTTTTTCCTCGACCCCTTGCAGGAGACCCCACCGCCAGCGCAAGTTCCTCGGGGGGAGGGGGAGAGGGGGACGGGGGCCCGAGGGAGCCTGCAACCTTGTCCCTTCCGTGGGGCGTGTGACGCTCCCCTCCCCGCCTCCCACCCCCGCTTCCCGCTGTGCCGTCCGGGGGGGGGGGGCCCTGGACGCCCCCAGGGCTGCGCCCTTCCTCCTGCACGGGCTGGCGTGGCATTTTGGAGGCGCCCGTGCCTGGATTAGCCCCGTCCTGCCCAGACGTTGAGAAGGCATGGGCCCTGCGAGGCCAGGGCTCTGGGAGCCAGGGGGTAATTAGGGGCCGCCCTGTTTTGAAGGCGGCTGCTCCTGGAGCCCCTCCCGGGCACGGGGCCCGTCTGGGACCTCTGCGCCACGCCTGCATTCTGGGGGCGGGCAGGCAGAGGGGGAGAAGGAGGTCGCCCTCCCGGGGGTCCGTGGTGGGCCCAGCAGCCCCGAGTTTGAGCCCCCGCCCCTCCCCCGGGCAGGCTTTCTCTGCGGCCTCAGTTTCCCCAGAGGCTCTCCGAGGGCCCGCCCAGCTGACCCATGTTGTCTGGGCCAGAGGCCCCCCCCCCCCCCACTCAGGCGTGACCAGCGGTGGGCAGCTGGCTGTGGGCCCTTTTCCCCACCTGGGGCCCCCACCTTCCTGTTCGGCCCCTCTTGCCCACGGCGGGGGGCACAGGGGACGGGGCTGTGCCCTAGGCTTCTCTTTACCCACCTGCCGTGTGTGTCTGTGGTGAGGCCGCGTGCCTGTCTGCGCGTCCGTCTGGTTGACGGCGGGCACACGTCTGGGTCCGGGGTGCGCGGGTGCCGCTGGCCCGGATCTGACCCCGCTTTTCACGCGGTTCGTCGGCCCGCCCGCGACCCTGTGCGTGTGTCTCATCTGGCTCTGTGCGTCTGAGGTCTGATTCTGTGCCCGTTTCGTGGCCCGCGTGCGGACCCGTCTCTGTCGCCTGACTGTGCGAACGCACGTGTGTGTGTGGGGGGTCCGTCTGTGGCCCGTGGCAGGCGTCCTTCGCCCTGTCTGGTCTGACTGTGTGCAGGGCGGGCCCCCCTGACCCTCCCCCTCCCATCCTGACTTCCCCACCCCCGACCCCGAGCCATGATCAGGCCACCACCAGCCCGGCCTCCTCCTGGGGCCCCTCGGGCCGGGCGAGGCGACCGCAGCTGGGTATTTTGGGAGCCAGAATCACAGGGACTTGCCCCATCATTATGTGGCACCTATCCCTGTGGTCATGGCCCGGACCCGCCCGGGGCACGGCCCGGGGCGGGCGTGGGGCCGACCCGGCCGCGGGGGCCTCATCCTTGGGCCCCTCCCTGCCTCTCCCCGGCCCTCTGCCCTGGCTCTGGCCAAAGCGGAGAAGACTGGGGAGGGGGCTTTGTGACCAGGGACCCTTCCACCCTGGAAGAGCTCAGATCCTCGGAGGAACCGATTCTGAGCGAAGCGCGTTCGCGTGTGATTCGCACCCTGGGGTCAAGGTGCGGAGGGCGGCCTTACTCATGTCGGAGGCTGTGGGATGTGAACCGGGCGGCGGGGGTGGGGAGGGGAGCTTCTGGAGGAAGTGACAGCTGAGCTGAGACCTGTCACGCAGCCGTGGGGGGACAGCAGAGGGCACAGCAGGGCCAGGGCTCGCCGGCGGGACTGAGCTCCGTGTGGCTGCGCCTCCGGGAGAGGAAGTCCTAGGAGAAGCAGCTTCCTCTGGGGGCAGCGGGAGCCGCGGAGGCGTTAGAACAGGGCAGGGGGCAGGGGCCGGCAGGTGGGCGGGGGGACGATCTGTCTGGGGGCTGAACGGGGCCGAGGTGGGGCGCCCAGTCGGCCAGCAGCACCAGCTGGGGCCTCGTCTTTCCGGAGGCCCAGCCTGGGCGGGCAGGAGCCGGTGCTCCGAGCGCGCCTGGAAACTGGTGTTCCGTTCTGCCTGGGGGCTCGGCGAGGCTCTGAGATCCGGGCTCTGTCAGAGGGGGTCTCACCTGGGATCAGGACTCAGCCAGCGGCCGGGGTGGGGGGGGGGGGGGGGGGGGGCCGTCTCAGGCCGCTGGGATGGCCGCGCAAAATCCCACGGGCCCCGTGGCTTACGAACAGCAGCCCCGTGTGTCTCACGGTTCTGGAGGCTGGGAGTTCAAGATCAAGGGTCCTCTGGCCCCGTGCTCACGAGGCAGAGGGGCTGAGAGGGCCCTCTGGGGTGTCTTCTAGGCGCTAAGCCCGTTCCCGAGGGCCCCACCCTTGTGACCAAAGGCCCTGCTTCCTAACACCGTCACACGGAGGGTGGGTTTCAGGGCGGGGATGTGGGGGGACACGCACCTTCCTTCTGCCTCCCCAGCGCCCCGTGACCCCCGCCCCGTTGTCCCGTAAGCCTTTCCCCCAACCCCATGACCCTCCTCTCCTCCCTCTGCCACGAAGGCCCCCCGGATTGCCCCTCTCCCCTCTCACGGCCCCTCCGTTGTCTCTGCAGACGCTGTCCCGTCTGACGCTGAGGCCTCTTCGTGAGGGACCGGGGGGGCCGTCGCCCTCCAGGGCGGAGGTCGGAGGTCGCAGGTAGCTGCCAAGCATGGTGCCTGCCTGGGGCCCCGGAGTGGCCTCTGTGGTCGGTCCCGTGGGCCTCCTCGTGGTCCTGCTGGTCGGAGGCTGCACGGCAGAAGGTAAGCGCCTCCTGCGGGGTGTGCGGGCGTCTGAGTGTACACGTTTGCGAGTGGACGTGTGTCCCCGCCTCCTCCCCGGGGCCTCTGTGCTCCACGAATGAGGCTGCCTGAAGCGCCTACCGGACCCTGGTCCTGGGAGGTTCGGAGGCCAGGGATAACGATGGCATAAACAGCAATACCGGTAACGACGATGCCTCAGCTCTGTGCCGAGCCTGGTGCTAAATACAGACTTGGCCCGCTTAGAGCTGAGCGTGCTGGTTCCATGACCTTCCACAGGTGGAGCCAGGGGAGGCTTCTTGGGAGAGGGGGCATTGGAGCTGGGGCTTTGTGGGTGTGTAGGAGTTCGCTGGTGGAAAGAGCGTTGCTGGTGAAGGCGCGAGCACGGAGAACGGCCTGGAGGTGAAGAAAGGGGCTGGCGTCGCTGGGGGCCGGTGAGGCTTCGGTACTGGCAGTAACGTGGAAAGAATGAGGGTCAGCCCTGGGCCCGACGCTAAGACCCGACCTACCGTCAGGGGCCTAGAGGTATCCGTCAGGGCAGCAGGAAGGAAGCAGGGATCTGAGGTCAGTCTGGGTGCGAATCCTGGCTTTACCATCACCTGCTGTGTGACCTTGGGCTGGTGACTCAACCTCTCTCAGCCTCCGTTTCCACCTGAATGAGACTCAGACACGTCCGCGTCCCAGCATTCTTGTGGCAAGGACGCACAATAAGGCCCCGTGTGCTGCTTGGCACGTAGTAGGCCCACGGTCCCACGTTACCGCGGGCGCGGTAATTACTGCCGCCGGGTGAGCACAGAGACACGCACGCTTGCCGCGTCTGTTTGTGCTTTTCCTTGTTTTCGTGTTGTTTTTTTAGCAAATGCCGAACGCATTCAGATCAGCCACCGCAGCCTGACGGAATGAACGCTGCTGTCACTGTTCCCGTCGTACAGATGGGGGAACTGAGCCACAGTGACGTTCCGTGATGGCCAGGAGGTAGCCAGGCTGTGTTTTGTGAGAGCCCCGGTTTCCTGACAACACCACACTCCCCGCCCCCCCCCCCCCCCCCCCAGGCCAGTAGCTTCCAGCCGCGGCCGGGCTGTCATCCATCTGGTCAGTTCCCAGGACCTGTGCCTCGCTGGGCTCTGTTCCAGGTGGTGGAACAGCAAGCCGAAGGCGCTAGGTGTTTTAGTATTTCATTCAGTCGTTCGTTTGTTTACTTATTTTGAGAGAGAGCGAGAAAGATCACGAACGTGGGGGAGGGGCGGAGAAAGAGGGAGACAGAATCCCACGCAGGCTTCCTGCTGTCAGCGTGGAGCCCCACGCGGGGCTCGATCCCATGAACCCTTAGGTCACGATCTGAGCTGTAACCAGAGTCAGATGCCCAGCGACAGAGCCGCCCAGGGGCCCTCATTCATTTATTTAATGCAGGGTCAGCTTGTTCCCTGGGGCGGGTGTCCCGGGCACTGTCCCGGGGGGGGGGGGGGGGGGAGGGTATGCAGCATCCCTGGCCCCACCCACTCCTCTCCGCCAGGAGCCCCCCACCCCCACCCCCAGTTGTGCCGACCACAGGTGACCCCAGGCAAGAATGCCTCGCCCCCAGCTGAGAACTATGAGTTTTACTTCCGCGAGTTGAGTAAATGACGTGGTGACTGCTTTGACATCTTGCCGCGGTGGTTTTTGCCAGCCTTGGGGAAACTGAGGCTGCCAGAGCCAGAGACCCGTTGTGATTGAGGGGGGCCACAGAATTTGGGGACTACCCTGGCCTGGGTTCCCATCCTGGCTCTGTCGTGTGCCCACGGTAGATCTGTGCTCTCCCTTATTCGGTGTGTTTCTCATAAGCACCTACTGTGTGCCGGGCACTGGTTTAGACGCGGGACAGAAACGTCCCACCCCTTTCCGGAGCTCATCATCTAGCGAAGGAGAAGCACTGCGTGTGTTGGACGGTGGACATCTGGGGATGTGGGTGTAGAGAGGAAGGGTGGGGGCTGCATCTTAAAGGGATGGGGGAACGTCAGGGAAGGAGGTGGCATCTGAGCAGAGACCTAAGGGAGCTGAGAAGTGCATCCTGGGGGCATCTGGGGGAGGAAAGTGTCCGAAGCAGCGGGAACAGCATGTGCAAAGGCCCTGGGGCAGGACCCAGGAATGTTGGACCAGGAAGCCCGCGTGGCTGGAGTAGAGTGAGCGAGGGGGAGACAGGGAAGAGGGGAGGGCCTTGGGGGCCTCAGAGGGGACTTGGGGCTTCTCCTCCGGGAGAGTGGGAGTCCTGGAGGGCTGCGGGCAGAGGAAGGCGGCGCCTGGCTCGGGGGCTCATGGGCGCCCTCTGGTGGCCGCCACAGGGAGCACAGACGGGGTGAGGGCAGGGCCCAGGTGACTGCGTTGCTCCCAGTGAGCAGGTGGAGAGTGTCACCCAGGTGGGCAGCTGGGGCTGGCTCAGGGGGCGCTCCGTCGGTGGGCCCTGGGTCGTTACTGCCCTGTCACTTGCGGTGTCGCTCCTGCCCGACCCTCAGACCCGGATCTTCCTCCTGGAGGCGGAGGCATCTTGCCCCCAGAGGCGGGTCTGCTTCACAGGCGCTCTGTCCAGGGAATGGCCCCGGTCCTCGGGGAGCCACGGAGGGTGGGGGCTCTCAGGCCACAGAGGGCCCACGTGGGCAGCGGGAGCCCCCCAGCCGGCTCCGAGAGGAGCGAGTTGTGCCCCAGCAAGGGCTTCGGGTCCTGCGGGGCCTTCCCAGGATGCCGTGGGGCAGGCCCAGGCGGGTCGGAGGGGCCCGGCGGGTGGGGTCTCTGGCTCTGGTCCGGCTTCTGCTCTGCAGAACCCGAGCCGGAAACCCAGAACTCGGGCCGGGGCGTTCCACGCAGCCTCCGTGCTGTGCGTATCACCCCCCTGACCCTCAGGTCTCCTCGTGGGTGACACGGAGACGCCGAGGCGCTCTCGGTCCCGAGGACCCACCTCCCGTTCGTCGACGGTGCTGTTTCCAGGGGCCCCGGGTGGGGTCCCAGGAGCTTCTCGTCCATCACAAGCTGGGTGATCCCCAGCAGCTCTCACCCTTTCTGAGCCTTGGTTTTGCCTCTCTGGGTCCCCGGCGAAAGCATCACGCTGGGTGTCCCCTGGCCCGGGACGGACGGCCGCACCCCAGAGTGCCTTTCTTGTGTCGGGGGGGGGGGGCCCTTTGCCAAGAGGAGGAGGGGAGGGTTTGTCCAGACGGGAGACTCCAGGCGTCCACACGAAATGTTGGCGTGGGGGCGCGGCGAGCAGACAGGTCTCTTCCAGGCTGTGTGTCTGTCACCCCAGAGCCGCCTGGGGGTAGCCTGGGAGGGCGTCTGCCCGGCAGAGAGGGGGGGCTCAGGTCAAGAGCCCCATTTTCTCAAGGGCCACCGGGGAGTGGGGGTGGCCCCGTGCCCACCCTGCCAAGCGGCACGGGACCAGGTATCTTGGCCCAGCGTGGTCAAGGCTGTGAGGGGGGACGCCCAGGCTGCCTTGCCCACAGAGGAGCTCCTGACCCAGCCCGTGGTAATCTGAGAAGGCTCCCCAGGGGAGGTGCTGGCCTAGGGGAGCGAGTCCGGGCTCATCAACGGCTAGCTGGATGCCTCCTGCAGCCCACTTCCGCCCCTCCTTCCAGGGGCTCCCGAGAGAGGATTTCCCCAGAAGTAAGATTCCTGCCCCGGCCACAGTGACTTTCCTCCGTGACGCTGGCTGGGGACACATATGGCCCCAGTCACCGTTCCCGAGGTTGGAGGAAGGGCGGCTGAGGCCGGCAGAGCCAGGGAGGGGCCGGCCCAGCCCCGGGCTCAGCCAGGAGCAAAACATCTGAATCAGGCCCAGGGCCTGGAGGCGATAGGAGCCTAAGACGGGCGCCTGTGGACAGAAAGACCCCGGGTTCAAACCCGGGTGGTGTCGTCTGGGCCGTGTGACCTCACGGAAGCTTTTTAACCCTGAATCTGCACGAGATGACGAACAGTCACGGCTTCGTGGGGCCGCACACGGCGGCCAGTTTTCAAGAGATGGCCGCTAAAGTCACACACGGTCACATCGGGGGGAGCAGAGCTTTGAACAAGGGAGGCGAGGCCGCTCGGGCCACTGGGATGGGCACCCCTTGTTCAAAGCCTCGCCTGAGCCGTGGGTGGGAGAAGCCGGGGCCTGTGGGCACCAAGACTGGGCTCCCGAGGCCTCCTTGAGCTGCTTCAGCCTTCCAGGCATCCAGAATTTTCCAGGCGAACCCACGTGGGCCTCTGCTGTTTCCTTTGATCTCGGAGGCTTAGGGACCCAGGATTGCTGTACGTAGCTTGAGGCGGCCTCTTGTCTGCTCCTCCTCGGACCCCAGCCTTTTGCTTCCTTAATATTTTTCTTTTATCAGCTCACCTTTTTATCCAAATCTGTGTTTTTTTAGAATATGCATGTTTTGGGGGAGAGTACAAGCAGGGGAGGGGCAGAGAGAGGGGGACAGAGGATCTGAAGGGGGTTCTGTGCTGACGGCACAGAGCCTGACACGGGGCTCGAACTCACGAATGGTGAGATCGCGACCTGACCCAAAGTCGGATGCCCAACTGACCGAGCCACCCAGGGGCCCCTCAAAATCTTATTTCTTAAGAAACCCTTTCTGGGACGCCTGGGTGGCTCGGTCAGTTAAACGTCCAACTCTTGGTTTCCATTCAAGTCCTGATCTCACAGTTCATGAGTTCGAGCCCCACATCAGGCTCGGGATTCTCTCTCCTTCTCTCTGCCCCTCCCGTGTGTATGCACTCTCTTTCTCTCTCTCTCAAAATAAATAAGTAAACTTAAAAAATCATTTCTATTTGGGGTGTCTGGGTGGCTCAGTCGGTTAAGCATCCAACTTCAGCCCAGGTCATGATCTCACAGTTCGTGAGTTCGAGCCCCACGTCGGGCTCTGGGCTGACAGCTCAGAGCCTGGAGCCTGCTTCGGATTCTGTGTCTCCCTCTCTGTCCCTCCCCCACTCATGCCCCGTCCCCCCCTCCCCCCCACCTCAAAAATAAACATTTTAAAAAATTAAAAAAAATCATTTCGATTTATCTGTAAATAGTTGTAAATCTCAAAAAGGTACCAGGTCGGAAGGGCTTCTCCCACTGTGTCCAGCCGCCTGGTTTCTCTCCTGGGGTGGCCCTCATCTCTACACGTGCGTGGGCTCCCTTTCCCCGCCCCATTTCTCTTTGGCCCTTTTTATGTTTCTTTTCACGCAAACAGGAACATCCGCTGTCCTTTTTCCCACGCGACAACATCTGTCCCCTGCTGTTCCTTCCCTAGTAGTGAGAGACGCACCCTGGTCCCAGGATACGTTCAGCCGGTCCCCTTTTGTTGGATATGGACGTTGTTTCCCGAGGGACCTTGCCAGCCCGTCCAGCCCTGGAAGCTTTTGGGAAAAGTCTCGGGAGTAACTGAGCTCGTTGAACGAGATACATTGTAGCATCGCTAGGAGAGGAAATCCATTGTCCCTTTGGGCCATTTGGAGGTTACTGTGAAAAGTCAGTAAGAAAGAAAGTAATGGTGATGATGTACCTCCACGGACACTGTAACGTGTCCAAGGGGCGGAGCTGAGGCTGTGGACGGGGTTAAAGACGCAGCAGGCCCCGCCTGAGACCTTCCTGGAGAGACTGAGTCCGTCAGATCAGTTGTGAGCCAGCCCGTTTCACGGCTCGGCTCGGCCGCCGGCTGGCCGTGCGTCGAAGCAAAGGCCTTACTTCTCTGTGCCTAAAGTTTTATCCTGTGGGGACCGTGGCGGCCCCGGCACTCCGCGCTGTCCGGGGGTGAAATGTTGCAGAGCTAGCCCCCTGCATACACTCGGCGCCCAGTAAGTGCTTGCTGTGCTGGTTGTCAGCATCTTGGGCCTCAGGAAACCAGACCGCCCTTTCTGAACTTCCGCTCCCAGCGCTGACCCCTCTTGTTGGGACGGACGCCTCCCAGGGATCGAGAGGCTGGAGCCCCGGGTTGAAAATGCGGGCTCTGACCTCACATCCCTTGGTCACCCGCTGCTACCCCGCTTGGTGCCTCACTTTCCCCACCTGTCCCAGCAGGGATCAGACCAGTCACCTCCTTCCAAGTCTTTAGGGCCAAGGACCCTCCAGGGTTTGGCCGGGCGCCACTGGGGGCCTCCAGGTGCCAAGTCTG
Organism: Leopardus geoffroyi; assembly: GCF_018350155.1. Lineage (NCBI taxonomy): Eukaryota > Metazoa > Chordata > Mammalia > Carnivora > Felidae > Leopardus > Leopardus geoffroyi. The sequence goes on along the minus strand of NC_059331.1, from coordinate 3,911,329 downwards.
AGGACCCCAGCGTCTTGGGGGAGGGCTCCCCATGTCCCATGTCTCGGGCGCACATGGGAGCGTGTGCGGCTGTGGTCTCGGGGGTGGGCGTGGGGAGGGCGTTCAGACTCAGCGTTTCTCTGCCTTCCTCCTTTCCCTCCCCTTCCCCGGGGCCCACATGGTACTCTGTGGCTGGGTCGGGGATAGAGGGCACGTCTGCGTGGCCCCGTGGGGTCCTGGCCTCCTGCCTGGGCCCGCCACACCCCTCCTCTTCCTGCTGTATCTCCAGAGCCCCCCAGGTTCATCAAAGAACCCAAGGACCAGATCGGCGTGTCGGGGGGCGTGGCCTCCTTCGTGTGTCAGGCCACGGGCGACCCCAAGCCACGGGTGACCTGGAACAAGAAAGGCAAGAAGGTCAATTCACAACGCTTTGAGGTGAGTCTGGGGGGAGGGGAGACAGTCGGGCGGCAGAGCCCCCTCCGCACGCGGGGCGGCCGTAGCTCGGCCACAGACGTCGCAGAAATATCTCCCAGGGGTCACACGGGCCGCCACCCTCCGTGGCCAGAGCAACTGTCCCCCCTCCCCGGCTCAGGGAGTACCCCGGGCCGGCCCTGCAGGCTGTGTGCTGTGTGGCCTCCGGCAAGGCCCTGCCCTCTCTGTCTCGTCTCACACACAGGATCAGCCTCGCTTGTACGTGCGGCACGATTCACGCGCCTGTCACACGGACTCCCCCACATGCCCACACGCCCTCCTGCACGTCCCCGGGCCCAGTCTCTGCCCGTGGCGCATTTGTGCACAGGGTCAGGCCCGGCCCCCGTCCCGGCCGCCGGCCTCACCTTTCTCCCCTCGCCCGCGGCAGACGATCGAGTTTGACCAGAGTGCGGGGGCCGTGCTGAGGATCCAGCCGCTGCGGACACCCCGGGATGAGAACGTGTACGAGTGCGTGGCACAGAACTCGGTCGGGGAGGTCACGGTCCACGCGAAACTCACTGTCCTCCGAGGTACTGGCCTCCCGGGGGGGCGGGGGGGGAGGGACAAACCTGAGAGGAGGAAGCATCGAAAGTCTTGCTTTGGATTTGTCTCTTTGGGGCACCGTGATGTCCCCTCCCCAGCCTGTCACACCACCGGGGTCCAGAGCCTGGCGGGAGGGATTCTACTGAGCCTGTGCAGGAGAGCCGCCTGAAGGGACTAGCGCTGTCACCATTCGTCATCTCGATCTTGCCCCTCTGATTACAAGAGCCTGGTCCACCTCAAACTGGTTCACGTAACAAAGGGAATTCGTCGATCCGTGTCATTAAAATGGCCACGCTGTGGCCGGCTTCAGGTTCAGCTAGATCCAGGAGCTCGTACGGTGTTCTTAGCCCTCACCCTCCCTCTGCCTCTGGGTTTGTCTTCTTCCATATTGACTGTCTCCTCGGGATTCCCCCCCCATCCGCTCCAGGCTCCGGGGCCACCACCCCAAAGAGAGGACGGGGTGGCCCAGGATGACTGCTCACTGGCCCAGCTTGGGTCGGGTGACCGTCCCCGAGGAGCAGATAGCCTGCTTGGCAGAGTTCTCCCTGGAGTCCGGGGTGTGTCTGCCCACACAGGCAGGGTCAGTAAGGGGCGGTTCCCCCAAAGGAATGGCACAAACAGGTACCCCCCCCCCCACTTCCCATACGTTCACACAGATCCTTCGGGAACCCTGCTTTGCTGGGCTGTTTTCTAAGCCTCGTTTGGGGGGGGGGGGGCTGGGGGCACCAGGAAATCTCTGTCTCCTTACAAAAAGCCTCCTCCTTCAGACAGCCTCGCCACAGACCCCCCCCACCCCCCACCCCAGCCTCTCTCTTCTGCCCGCTCTATTGCAAGGTGGTTTTAGCCTCTAGCGCTGTGTGGCCCCGGGCAAGTTAATAAACCCCTCTGAGCTACACTTCCTCACCCCCCAAGTAGGGAAATGACGCTGGCCGCAAGGGGTAGCTACGTGAACCAGGAAGGAGCGCTTGGCTGACCAGTTACCCGGCATCATTCTTCTCACTCCGGTGCTCAGCAGGCGGCTGCCACCAGCCCCTCTGTGCCCCTCGGGTGGGTGGGTCCTGCCTGTCGCCTACAGGGACACCCTGGCCCTCTCCTAGCTTTAAGCGTGAGCCACAGGCAGCCCTTTGGTGGGAGGTGGCCACCCGGGGTGGCATTCTCTGGCATCACTCAGGGCAGCGGACCCCGGGGGTCAGGGCCACTTTGCGTCAGACCCTGGGGTCATCTGCACGGAGCCCCTCCCTCAGAAGGCTCTGCCCCCACCGTCTGTTTAACAGGACGCCCCGTACTTTCTTTCGCATGGGTCCCGAGACCCTGCAGGGGGAGGCCTGGGGCGGGGAGTCTGCCCGGCCCGCCCCGCCTCTGCCCAATAGATATTCTTGCCCTGACCTTTCCCGGGCACAGACTGAACAGCCTGCCTCCCGCTGTCCCGTGTCAGCCTCCATTGTAAGCGCTCGGGGAGTTAAAAGGACACGCTGTGAATCTATTAACCGCCCGGTCGCTGGGAGTCTGGGAAAGACCCGTCTGCTCTCCCTGCCCCCCATCGAGGCCTCCTTGGCTGCGCTCCGCTCTCCGGCCGCCCGGAGGACGCGGGGCCCGGGCCGGGTGCCCAGCCCCGGGGCCTCTGACCCAGGAGCGCCCGTCCTCCGGGCGTCCCCCACCCGGGCCCCGAGCCGCAGGGTCCCCCGGCTGAGCGGGGAAGGTCTGGGCTCTTGGGCCCGGCTCTCCCCGCCTCCCTCCCCCCACCATCTGATTGTGGACCCCGCTCACGCCTTCCGTGCTGTTGTTTTAATTAAACTCCGAGGAATCGGGCGCAACGTGGTACGCGACGAACATTTTTGTTTAATTAGGAGCTCGTGGTGCCGTCAGACGGCCCAGCCTCCCCCGGCGCCCGCTCGCCTGCCCCCCACCCTGCTGGCTGCCGCCCACACGCACTCACGGGGACCCCCGAGGGCTGCACGCTCGCGGGCAGGGCTCACGTGTGAGCACGCGTGGGGTGTGGATGCTTCCCCGGGTGGGCGCACGCCGGCTTTGAGCTCCAGGAATTGGGGCCCGGTGGTCTGGGCCTAAACTTCCCGTGACGCCACCGGGAGCCAGTCAGAACCACCTTTGGGGTTCAGGCTTCAGGCCCAGGAAGAGCAAACCGGGCCTGACCCACCTTGGACAGGGTCCAGCCACGTCCTCAGACTCGAACGGGTCCAGTCTGGGGGGTTGGGACTGCTGCAGCCGGCCCCTCCCAGTTTTCTCGGGGCTTAGCCGGGCCTGGGTACCAGTCCCAGCCTTGCTGCATCCTGGCCGTAGGACCCGGGGCGGGTATGTTTCTGTCCGAGCCTCAGTTTCCCCCGCTGTGAAATAGCTCCCATCTTTGAGGAGGGCACAGGAAGATACCTGCACGGCGCCCGGTTACGCAGTGGACGGGACTTGGGACTGGGGCCGCCGGGCCTGCACGCGCGGCTGGACGCGGGCCACTGCTTTCCTGTCCCCCTGGAGAAACGGGACGGTGCTACGCCTGCCTGCCTCTCCCTGGCCCCATCTTGGCTTTCTGTCCCCTGACCGTACACCCGGGGCTCAGACCTCTCCCCCACGGGGGCTTTTTTCCAACCTGTTCCCCAGCCCCCCAGTCCCGTCCCCCAGAGCACTCACCAGGCCTCTGCTCCTTCTGGGCGTTCGTAAGCAAATGCGTGCGCATCGTTTCTCTTTCACAAATAGCAGCGACATCCAGGTGGCAGGAAGCGTTCTCTGTAAAACGCCAGAGAGCAAATATCATTGACTCCGCAGGCCAGACGCTCTCTGTCGCAACGTCTCAGCTCCGCTGCCCCAGCTGGAAAGCCGCTGTAGGTGATGGGGACGCAGATGGGCGTGGCCGTGTGCCAATAAAACTTTATTCACAAAAAGGAGCAAGGGGCCGGATTTGGCCCCGGGGGCTGTAGTTTTTGATCCTTGGCCTGTACCGTCTTTCCCGTTGATCCCTGCGCTCTGAGCAACGCGTCTGAGGCTCCGTAAGGTGACGTCTGCGTACTTCAGCATCGTGTCCCGCGGGGGGCCCAGCCTGTACGGAATGAGTTGACGGATGTTTAGGTTGTCTCCGGCCTTTTGCCGTTGCGAGTAGCTGCATTCTATCTCCGGTGCATGTGCCCCGTGGACACCGTAGATGCTGAGCTGAGGGTTGGGGGTCTCTGGCGGGTGGCACCAAAGCTCCCCTCCTAGTACGGGCCGTAGCGCCCCCTCTGGGCGGCTTAACGTATTCTCTCCCGGTCCTGGAGGCCGGAGGTCTGAGATCAGGACCGGGCTGCTCTCCGCGGCGTGCAGATGGTGTCTTCTCCCCGCGTCCCCACGGGGGTCGTCCCTCTGCACACCTGTGTCATCACGTCTCCTTGTAAGGACACCATATTGGATTAGGACCCACCCCAGTGGCCTCAGTCTAATTTAATCACCCCCGTAGAGACCTGATCTCCAAATAATCACATTCCGGGGTCCCGGGGGTTCGGGGTCCGACGTACGAATTGTGGGTGGCGGGAGGGCTCGTTTCGGCCACAACGGGGCTAATGGCTGTTTCGATTTGCACTGAGGAGTCTGGTCCCTGGGCCTGGGGAGTCCTGTGTCCGTTGTGGATGGCAGGCCAGACCGGAGCTGGAGGTGTTAGAGGTCAGAGCAAAAGGGGCCTGCCTAGAGCCCAGGTGCTGGAGAGGGAGAACCGAGGTGGGACAGCAGGTGGAGGCGGGGGGAGGTCCCCGAGCCGCCTCCCTTCCGTGGCGGGACCCCAGCTCAATCAGGACACAGAGTCCGCTCTGATTTTCAAGCTCGCAGACCAAGGCCGCCTGGCACTTAGCCGGCCCGCCTCATCGCCTCAGCCCGCGGCCATGTGCCTGCTGGTCACTGGACGTTGGGGGCTGAGGGTCTCCAGGGAGAGGGGCATTTTCTCCTGGTGTCCCTCCTGCCCCCTTTAGCGTGGAGAGAAACTAGACCTTGGCCAGGGAACGGGGACATTGACACCTGGAGGCGTGGTGACTTTCATAGGCTAATGGCAGCTGGGACTGAGCCGTTCACTCACTGATTGGGCGCCTACTGTGTGCCAGGCCCTGCGCTGGGCAGTGGGGACACAGCGGTGACACAGATACGTCACGATAAATAGAGTCGGTCACTAAGATATCCTGGAGTGAGGGAGGCTCAAAGTGGGACAGCCGAGACCAGTGGGTCAGTGGGAGGCGGGGGTCCTGGGTCTCTCCGGAGGGTGGTGAGGACCACAGTGGACGTGGGGCAGGGGAGGGGTGGGGTTCGGTTGATGTTTTTATGTATTTTTTAATGTTTGTTTATTTTTGAGAGAGAGAGAGAGGGACAGAGCGTGAGCAGGGGAGGGGCAGAGAGACAGAGAGGGGGACACAGAACCCGAGGCAGGCTCCGGGCTCCGAGCCGTCAGCCCAGAGCCCGACGCGGGGCTCGAACCCACAACCGCAAGATTATGACCTGAGCTGAAACCAAGAGTCCGACACTTAACAGACTGAGTCACCCAGACGCCTGCGGTTTACGTTTTTAAAACTCCCTCTGGATGCTGTAAAGTACCCCCAGGGTCAGCGGTGCTGACATCGGGGCTGGATCATCCTGGGGGCGGGCAGCAGAGGCATCCTGGGCATCATGGGGTGTCGAGAAACATCCCCGGTCCCCGCCCCAGCTGTGGCGATCAGAATATGCCCGGACATCTCCGGACTCGCCCCGGGTGAGAAGCTCTGGTCTGGCCTGGTACCAACACCCCCCCCCCCCCCCCCCCCGCCGTCGTGTGGCGCTGATCCACGTCGCACAGGAGGAATCGGGCCACAGGAGCTCCCCCGGCCACGCAGGGGCCGGACCGAGATCCTGCGGGCGCCCGAGCCCGCCCTGGAGGGCTGGCCGTGCGGCAACTGGGCCCCCGCCCTGTTCTTCCCCTGTCCCCACCCTCAGAGGACCAGCTGCCCCCCGGTTTCCCCAACATCGACATGGGCCCCCAGCTGAAGGTGGTGGAGCGGACACGGACGGCTACGATGCTCTGTGCTGCTAGCGGTAACCCCGACCCCGAGATCGCCTGGTTCAAGGATTTCTTGCCCGTGGACCCCAGCGCCAGCAACGGGCGCATAAAGCAGCTGCGGTCAGGTGAGCCCAGGTGGCCGGGAGGATGCGGGAGCCACGGAGGGCAGTAGGGGGAGGGCCGCGTCTCCGGGGCCCGAGCCCCGGGGACTCACGGGAGATGGAAAGGCAGAGGCGTGGGGAGCCACGGGGACCCGTGAGGACGGCCGTCTTCTGTGCCTAGCCACTGGGTGCGTCCCGGGGCACAGACCGTCAAGATAATGGCGAGGCCCGGGAGGCGGTAGGGGGAGAGCGCCTCCTCTGCTGAAGGCGTAGGCGTGTCCAGCGAGGATAAAACGGGGTCCGGCCAGGCCAGAGCAGAGAGGGAGATGTCGAAGGCAAGGGCCAGTGAGTGTTTCCAGTGCCGAGGCCGTGAGCCTCTCCGGAGGACGTTGGAGGCCTCAGACAGGTAAGGCAGTGGGGGAGCCACAGAGAGCTACAGGCAGAGAGCATCTCCAAGACTGAAGCAGTAAGGAGGGCACGAGACACAGACGGGTAGCCCAGCCTGTGTGTCCCCGCCCCGGCTGGGCCGGAGCCCAGGGCCTCGGCCACCTTGGGATGGCTAGTCCACGGTTGTGCCTCGGCATAGCACCCACGTGCCCCATCTGTGAGTCTGTCTGTCTCGGGGGGCGGGGGCGGGGGGGGGGGCGTGTGTGTGTCGTGTCACTCGTCCCCCTGCTTCGTGACGCGTCCACGTGTGCGTGTCTGGGCTGCCCGGCGCAGGCCTGACCGGCTTCTGCCCCCCGCCCCCACCCCCCCACCCCGAGTGCGGGCCCAGCACTGAGCACAGGTCCCGCCAGCCGCGCGTGGGTTCGGCCGCGCCCTCCCAGAGCAAGGCTTGCCCCCTGCATCTTGGCTGCTCGTGCACCCACGTTACCGCCCCTCCCGGGCCCGTGCGCGCTGGGTGAGTCCCCGCCTGCACACGTCGAGGCCCCACCCCTAGGCCGCCTGCGTGGCGTGCAGACGCGAGGTAGGGACGTGCCCGCGGGCGTGCGCTCGCGAGTGTTGCGGTCCACCGTGCTGGCACTTGCTGGGGCACACCTCTTTGCTTTCTCTCCCCCTTTCCCCTGAGGAGCCCGCCCTGAGCCACCCTTGCCTGAAGGCCTCCTGGCTGTTCCTACCGCCCCCACTCGCTGCCCGGTGGCCTCCTCCTCAGAGGGGTCCATCTGTTCCTGGCACGCACTAGGTGCTGGGCGAACAGAAGCTGCTTTATTGATCGGAGTCAATCTGATTATCAGTACCCCCCCCCACCCCCGCCCTCCCGGCCCCGCCCCCACCCCCGCCCCGGAGAGGATTCAGGCGTCCGCCGAGCGCCCATTAATGTTCCTGTTCTCTTTTCTTGTCCCTCTGTTGTAAACGTTCAGAAACCTTTGGTAAGTCCTGTCTCTTCACCGCGTCAACGACTAACGCGCCCTCGTCGTCCCCACCCCTCCCCCGCCCCCTCTCCTCCCCCAGACTAACAGCCACTGTGACAGTAACCTGACCCGCTCCACGTGGCATGTTTACTAACGACCCTCCCCCCCCTCCCGTCCATCTGTCCGTCCCCCACCGGCTGCCCAGCCCTCCCCAATCAGGCACCAGGGGGTTGCAGAGAGAGGAGCCCAAAAGGAAAAGAGGAAAAACAAAAAAACCCCACAAGGCCACAAGGGGCCGTTCAGACCCCAGATCGGAGGCTAAGGGGAAGATTAAGGGAATCCTAGGGTCAGGGGACTTTTGCACCGCACAGCCCCCCAGCCTTGACACGGCTGGAAAATGATAAAATGACAGAAGTTTTGGGAGCTGGGACACGGGCAGGGGACGGAGGAGGAGTTTTCTAGCCGGGCTGGCAGCAGGCACTTCCTTTCCCAACATCCAGCCTGAATCCCCTGAACCAACCGTGGGAGTGACTGATGTTGGCCCCGGAAAGTTCCTTCGCCTCTTCCTCAGGGTCAGAAGCAGAGCCACCTTTTCATACCTGCGAGGTCTGTCCTTTGCTTCCGATACAGCGGCCGTGGGCTGCTTGGCCGTCCCGGGAGGTCTCGCTGTTTGGCCTCTGGACCCCCATCAGCCCGAGGCTGATTCCCATTTGCTCCCAGGTAGCGAGGAGAAAGGGGCCTCGTCGGGTTGAGGATCTTGTAAGAGATCATCCAGAGGCCTAGGAGGCTGGAGCGCTGGGTTCAAAGCACCCAGCCCACCCTCTGGGCTTCGGTTGGCCCGTCTGTCCGTCCGTCCGTCCGCCCGTGTGCCCGTGCCACGTGGGAGGGGCCGGCGTTCTGTCCCGCGAGCCTCTCTGCCCCGGCCTGGGGTCCCCTTGTTCCCGGGGTTATCAGCTATCCACCAGCAGAAAGGCGGCTGGATCTCTGCCAGAAAGATTTGGCCCAGAATGTAACTCTAGCCCAGGACCCAGGACCGCCTTTTGTGTGTGTGTGTGTGTGTGTGTGTGTGTGTGTGTGTGTGTGTCCCGAGTTGCGCCTGCCCCGGCGCCCGGGTGAACAAGCCGATGGCCCTTTCCTCTTTTCCTTTTGGAAGTTGAGGAGGCCGTAGGGCCCTCCCTCTGCCCTCTGTCCCCTTTCGCTGCCCTTCCCTGTCCCCGTTACTCAGCCTGTCTGAAATGCCTTCCCTTTGCTCTATTAACGCCCAGCCCTGGGGCACTAACCCCTCTCCCCCTGTCGCTAACAAGATTCCCAAGTCCCCCCTCGCTCCCTGTCCCTCTTGAGAAGGAAAGAAGGAAGGGAGGTCCGTGACCTCCCTGCCTGAGCCCAGAAGGAAGGCAGCCAGCGGGCCCAGGCCGGGCCATAGACCTCCCTGGGCCGTAGGGCCTGATACCAGTCTAGAGGGGTTTCTAGACTCAGGAGATTTCCACCTCCTACAGGAAGTCTTCCTGACTGACAAGCCCTCAGATCCAGCTCTGCTCCCAGGAGCCTGGCCTCGACTTCTTGGCAAGGCCTGCAGGGTCCAGAGGCTCAGGGCTGGCTCAGTCCCCCACGCCCCTGGGGGCAGAGTGGACAGGCCTGGCTTGTGGCCCCGCCTGGCCTCCCTGGGGCCCCCCGGCCCCCGAGGACCACCTTCTGAAATTCACCTGACTCTCTCTGCTTCCCTTACAGAAAGCACTCCGATCCGAGGTAAGAGGCTCTTTCCTTACTCCCTCTACCCACTCACGCGCTCTCTCGCTGCCCACCCAGCCCCTCAGGCTCCTCGGGGGGCTGCACCCAGGCCCCTCCCTCGTATCTACCTCTTGCCGCCCCGCCCAGTGTCTGTCCAGTCTCTGTGTCTGTGTCGCTGTGTGTGGCTGTGGGGCCGAGTGTGGCCAGCGGAGGCCCCTCCGGCCACCTGGCTGCAGGGAAGGGGCTGTCTCCTCAGGAAGGGGCCGTGCCTCCCGTGTCCTCCCCCAGAGCCCTGGGGGCCAGTTTCTTATCGCTGCTCTGTACACAGACCTCGTCTGTCTTCAGCCTCAGTCTTCCCTTCTCTAAAACGAGCACGCAGAGGGGGCCTTCTGGCTCCACAGCTCCTTCTGAGCGGAGGGTCCAGCCCGAGGGAGCAGAGAGACCGTCAGTCTCAAAGGCTAAGCCCCCCCACCCCACCCCCAAGTGCTGACTAGAACGGACTAGAATGGGCCTGGGTCGGAGCCCTAGGGAAGTGTCAGTGTCTGGTCCTCGCTTTGCCACGAAATGCTGTGTGACCTAGAGTAGGCTCCCTGCCCTCTCTGGGCCTGCACAGTAACCTGCCTGCCTGCCTCCCCAGAGGCTTGAGGTTGGGGGAAAGTAGGAAGTGTGAAATGGGAGAAGATTCTGTATCCACAGCCCCCAAAGAAACTAATCTGGGGTCCTGATTTGTGGGCACACATCATTTCCGTGAGACAACCACGAACACAGTTGGGCGGAGGGGTCTTCTGGGGGAGCTTGGACTGGATTGTTGGACTCTTGGTGCCAAGGACGCTGATGCCTGTGATTCAGACACACCCGGAGATAACTCTTTCGCCTTTCATTCATTCACTCGTGGCCAAGAAGCATTTGGGTCCAGGCCTGTGATTCAGACACACGTAGAGATGTTCACTCAGTTTTGTTTAGTTATGAAAACGGAAACTTTGGTCCAGGCCTTTGATTTCAAACATACTTGTGGAAACCTTTGCCTCGTTTTTATTTACTCCTGGGCATTCAGGTATCTTACTGAGGTCTGCGATTTTATTTTTTTTTTAATTTTTTTTTTTCAACGTTTATTCATTTTTGGGACAGAGAGAGACAGAGCATGAACAGGGGAGGGGCAGAGAGAGAGGGAGACACAGAATCGGAAACAGGCTCCAGGCTCTGAGCCATCAGCCCAGAGCCCGACGCAGGGCTCGAACTCACGGACCGCGAGATCGTGACCTGGCTGAAGTCGGACGCCTAACCGACTGCGCCACCCAGGCGCCCCTGAGGTCTGCGATTTTAAACGTAAAGATGTTAGGGCAGCTTCATTTACTTGTGACAATGAGCATTTGTTCCAGACTTGGGTTTTCAGATATCCTTGGGGGAAACGTTAGCCTCATTCTCATTTACTCATGGGCACTGTAGTGTTTGATCGAGGCCCGGGCTTTCGTATGTTCCTGAGCAGTTGGCGTTCATTTTTATATATTGACGGGGAGCTAGGTGTTTGATCTGGGCCTGTGGTTTCAAACGTAGGGGAAATCAGCCGCATTTTCGTACCCTCATAGGCATCAAGACCTTTAGTTTGGGCCTGTGATGTTCAATATGCTTGAGAATTGGCTTCTTCTTTAAACTTTTAGTCACTCACAACCAACAGATTCTTTGATCCTGGCTGGCGATTTTCAAACACACGTGTGGCGTTGCAGCCTCAGTTGGTGGGCATTAGGTTTTTCATTCAGACCTCTGATTTCAGACACTTGAAAAGTTTCCCGTTTTAGCCCACGCGTACGACGGCCATGGCTCTGGGACCGTAAATGCAAACACACCTGAGGAAGTTCGCTTTGTTACCCATCAGCACCAGGGTCCTGCATCCAGGCCTGTGGTTCTGAGATTTATTTAGGGGAATCCAACCGCGGGGAAGATTCAAGCTCCTTTTTAATCAGTTTCAGGGACGGGAGGCTTTTGAGCGAGGCTTTCTGATTTCAAACATACTTGATGTGTATCAGTCTCCACATCCTTTCCCTTAGCTGATGCGAGAGGCAACCCAGTGCTAAAAGTCCAGTGAGTCTTAAAGAAGTGCAGCCTTGTCTCTGTTTATGGGCGCGGCAGGCTTTGGGACCTGTCGTTTCAAACACACTGGAGGAACCCAGACCTATGTTCGTTACCTCATGGGCACTGCCTGAACCAGCAGAGCAAGCAGCAGCTTCCCGAACGTGCACATATCCTGTGGCCGCCCCTTCGGCCCCAGGGTCTTTCAGACGACTGCTGTGGGTTGTGAACGCCAGCTCAGTCTCCCCCACCCTCTGCCTGGAGCGCCTCACTCCGCGCTTTTGCAAACACACCTCCGTGACCCGGACCTCCCCGGCTTCGTAGTTCGATGCGGCGGTCGCTGCCCCGCGTCCGCCCTCTTTCACAGAAGGGGAGGTTTGCAGGAGAGCGTAGTGTGTTCAGGCTCGTGTTGGGCTAGGCTCGGGGTGGGGGGAGATGAGCCAGGTGAGGCCTCCCCCTCCGCACCCCCCCCCCCCCCCAGGGTTTCTAGGCTAACTCCTGTCTTTTGTCTGCCTCTCTGGCCCAGACAGACCAAGAGACGGGGCTGGACGGGGCTCTGGGACGGCCCGCCCAGCCCAGGCCCGGGCCTGCCCTGACTGGCCCGGCTTTCTCCCCTCTCCCCGCAGGGGCCCTGCAGATCGAGAGCAGTGAGGAGACGGACCAAGGCAAATACGAGTGCGTGGCCACCAACAGCGCTGGCGTGCGCTACTCCTCACCCGCCAACCTCTACGTGCGAGGTAGGGAACGCCGTATCCAGGTCGAAGGCAGGGACCCGTCCTGTCCTGTTCCCCTTCCCTCCTTGGGCTCACAGCCTCCGGGCTCCCCTGTTCCCTGCAGACCCGAGCAGGAGGGCCCCCGCCCCCACCACCACCACTGTACCCCCTGGTCACGGCAGGACCTCGGGTGACGGGAGCATCCCTCTCTGGGCCTCAGTTTCCTTACCTGTCAGACGCAAGGGGGGGTGGGCAGCGAAACCCCCCCACCCCCGTGCCGGTGACGCACACCCCGTGGGCGGCAGGACCTGGTGGGGAGGCAGGAGGGAACGGGGCAGGGCGGGGGGGTCGGTCTCGGGCCCACGGGGCCAGGGGAGCCTGGAGGCCTCTGCCCCGCCCCGCCCGCCTGCCCGCCCACCCGAGTCGGCTTCTGTGGTGTATCGTGCCTGCCCTCTGCTGTGTGCTTGCTTTGCTTCTCCAGACTCCGTGGCCTCTCGTAGCCCCCCCCCCCCCCCACTTCACACCCCGCCCGCCCCGCGCCCCCTCCCCCCCCCCAGCGACCCAGCGCCCTCCATCCGAGAGCCGGGGAGGGGTCTCTGAGGCCCCGTCCCCTCGCCGGTCCCTGCACCTGCGGCCGTCCCAGAGCCTGGTGCCCTTCGTCCCCTAGTTGCCCCGGGGAAGGACGCGTTTCTGCCCCAGGGCCACGGCAGGCACGGCACGCCCCGCCCCCCCCCAGCGCCCCGCCCCGCCCCCACCCAGGGAGGCCGCGCGGGGGGCGTCTGCGCGGACTTCCTCCTGGGCCCCTTGGGGTGCCCTCAGAGGCGCCGGGGTGGTGGTGGGGATGCTCCCCTTGTCCCCGGGGGCGTCTGTGGTCCGCCCCTCCTCTTATCCCCGCGCTGGTTCTCTTCCGTTCTTCCAGAAATTTTAATCCGCTTCCTCCTCCACCGTTTGCCGTCCTCCCTTTCCCGCCTCCCGGTGGCTGTTTCTGATCCGATCCGTGGTTTCTAGAAACAGCCGCTTCTGCCGGCAAACAGGGCCCCCCGTTCAAACCCCGGGGGCGGCCCCGATTGGCTCTGCAGGCGTGGCCGCGCCCACACCTCTCCGGGCCTCGGTTTCCCCCGATTGAGGCACCAAGCGCCCGGCGTTCTCCAGCCGGGAGGCTGGGTGCTCCCCCCCTCCCCTCCCCCCACCTTGGTCCCCATCGGGCACAGCCCCCCACTGGCCCCGAAGCAGCTCCTTGGTTATGCCCCTGGGGGGTTACGTCTTGTCCCCGAGGAGGAGGCCGCGCGGGGGGCGGGAGCGGGGGCCGTGGGCGCGAGGGTGGGCAGGGTGACCCACCGACCCACTCTGCCACGGCACCTCTGGTGAGTTGTATGGCGCGTCCACGACTCCAACTGACTGGTCTTCGTCTAACCTGCTTATTTCTCTGCAAACACCTGGGATGGGGGTTTGTAAGTCTGGCAGCGTTTAAGGACAGCGTGGACAACAGGCATGGGGCGGGGTGGGGGGGCGGGGGGGGGCGGCCTCTAGCGAGGGTGCGACGAGGGGGGGGGACCCCCGCGTCCTCAGCCCCCTGGAGGTGGGGTCCCCAGCATGAGCCTCCGATCTTTTGGGGGTCCAGCCTCCCAATCTCTGCCTGGGTCTCAGACGCTCCCGAATTGAATTAAAAAAAAAAAAGGAAAAAAAGAAAAAGAGAATCGTGGAGGACAAATGTAGATCTTATATGTGGAGCAAAGGAAAAAAGGTCTCATTGCTGTTCTTTTTTATTTTTTAATTTTAATTTTTCTTTTTGGTTTAAAGAAAAAACAACAAACGTGCAGCTTTTAGCCTTGAGAAGTCCTCTTTTTACTCTCTGTATCTCCCCTATTTTTTCTCTCCTCCCCATGTCATTGTGTTCTGCATCAAACCCCCTTTACATCCCTCAGAGCTTCGAGAAGGTTGGTGTGTTTTTTTCTTTTTTACTTTCTTTACCCACATTTTTACATTCCGAACGTGACACGCACACACACGAAACGCACACAGACACGCACCCGCGCGCGCGCACACACAGACACACACACGGACACACACAGACAAAACGAAAAAGACGGAATAACGAATCGTAAGCGCAAAGCGGACAAAACAAAACAAAACAAAACAAAACAAAAAAAAACCGCCAAGCGAGAGCAAAAACCCAGAAAGACACGAAAATCTCAGCCGCGCCCAGCCCGGCCTAGGGCCGGCCGCACACATGCGATGCTTGCATTGTGGTCGCCTCTATGCATCCGTTGGTAATGTTGTTGCTAAGTTTTTTGCACCCCTCGTCGTCATGGTAACTTGGGCCTGATGCATGCTGGGAGAATGTAAAAATTTCTCTGCATGCCACTCTTGTCGGTTTGGTGAATTCCCAGCGCCTTCTGTTGGAGTGTTTCTCGTCTCCCGTTCTGTTTTCTTTCTCCTTTGGTTTTCTTCGTATTTTCTTTCTTTCCTTTTATTTAAGTATTATTACTATGATTTGGGTTTTGTTTTGTTCTTGGGGGGGAAAAAACCGATCCGTTCGTTTTTTTTTTCCCCCTCCCATCCCCGTTCGCCCCGTCCCCTTCTTCCCCCGAAGCGTTTCGTCTTTGGTTCTGTCTCGTGTTTCCGTGCTATTTGGTTTCGGTTTCTTGGGCTGAGCTGTTCTGTGGTTGTTCCCCAAACGCATTGTGATTTAAAAGCCAGTGTTCCTGTCCCAGCTACCATCCGGGAGGGCGGGTCGGGGTCCCACAGCTGGGATGCTGGGGCAGAAAGTGACCGCCCGGGCTCAAGGGGCACAAGGGAGGTGGCATAATAGACAGATGCTGGGGGGGGGGGGTGTGAGGAGAGCAGCCCAGCTTGCCTGCCCTCGCTGGACAGCCCCCTTTTACCCAGAGCTGGCGCCCTCAGCCCCACACCGCAGCCATGTTGGAAGGGGGCTCAAGCAGCCACGTTCCCGTCTTTCTGCCTCGGCGTGAGACCACCTCCCCGCTCTCCCAGACAACCCAGAAGGCAGGCGTTTGAAGCACAGCTAAATGGGCAGCCAGCATTTTGAGATCCACGTGGCGGCAGTCCAAATGTGAGGAGTGGCTACCTTAAACTGGAGCGTTCTCCCGAAGCGATGCGCGCTTGGCGCGTAGGCAGCGCTCAGAATGGCAGCTGTGTGATGACGTTCCCATCCTGGCTGGGCACGAGTACAAAACTGCCTGTCAGCAAGTGTAGCGTGACCGACTTTGGAGGAAATACTTGGCCGCTTATCCCCCGCCTTCAGTGCTATGCCTCCGCCTCCCAGGCGGTGTTGGCCGCTTCCTCCACACACCTCCCCCCCCCCCCCCCCCCCCCCCCCGGCTCTGGGCCCAGTCACAGACGTCTTGTCCAGCAACACAGCACGGTCACTTTCTGAGTACCTGAGCATCAGAACTGTGGAATTCTGGAGAATCCCAGGGGAACTTTGGACATAGCCTCTCCCCCTCCCCCTCTGCCTCCCCTGCTCTCCCACTGCCTGCGTCTCCCTCTCTCTCTTTCTCTCTCTCTCTTTTTCTCTCTCTCTGTCTCTGCCTCCCCCAGTCTCTCTCACTCCTGGAAACCTTCAGAGATGCACACTCCTGTCTGTTCCCTCCCTAAAGAAAGGCAAGCCCTTGAGAACACTACTCCAGCCCCAAATAAAAACTCGATTTAGATTTCTAGCCCCTGCCCCCCCGACCCCCAGCTGCCTACCCAACAACATAAGTGGAAGTTGAGAGAAGAGGCCAGCCTGTTGGGGTCACCGGGTTTTCCCCTCTTGTCCCTCCCCGTCCTTCCCTAAACTCTCACTTACTGTGAAGTCCACGGCCAAGTTGGCCAGAGGATCCTCAGAGGAGATTCGTTTCTCCTGTCTCCTTTTTAACCCAGTGCGAGAGCTACCCGGCCGACCCTCAGAGGAGCGGGTCTCCCAGCGCCTCCACCAAAGCTGGGTCCCAGTGAATTCAAACCGAGGGGCGGCAGAGGGTCTTGGGCTCCGGCCAACCTGGGTTCAAAGCCGGCCTCTGCCCCTCCCTGACTGTGTGACCTCGGGCCAGTCACCTGATCGCTTGGGGTCCCATTGATCTGAACCGGAAGGATCCTTCCTGCACCGGCTCGCACGGTAGTTGGCAGAAGAGTCCATTGAGCTAATTAAACGCTCGAGTACGATCTGAGCAAGTCCCTTTCCTTCCTTGGGGACCCCACTTGCCCCACCAGGTACTTACTTCACAGATCCGCTGTTTGGGTAAGACGGCCGTGGTAAACCGCTTTGAAACGACTTGTAGGGCAGAAGCCAGTTCGTGGGCTCAGATGTCATTTTTCACCGGTGCCTTTCCTTTTACGTTGTTGCCAGTGCAGAGCTAGCCGCAAGGATTCTCTCCCCCCAGGCCTAACTCCCATTCATAGTTAGCCCGCTTCTGCTGACCCTCGGTGGTTCCGGGGGGCGGGATGTTCAGACCACGTCCTTCTCCTCTTGAAATGGATCTCTGAGATACAAAGGCCCAAATCCAAACCAAGCCCCCATCTTTTCTTTTTTTTTTTTTTAATACAGCCAGCGTGCCCCTTCCAGAACCCCCCTAGGGAGAGCCGCAGCTTAGGTGTTTGACAAGGCGGCGAGGTGATCGGATGACATTCTCTCTGGCTGTGAATTTTCTTGCTTGTCTCTTTAACATCAGGCTTCAAGGGATCGCTCAGTGGCTAAAGGTGGCGTCTTTAGCGCTTGGTTCATCGAACCCACGGTGCACGGGACCCAGTTAAATGGTGTGCCACCCTCCTGGTGTTGTGAGAGCTTGCGGGGAGAGCCCTCTTGGGGAAGATCGGCTCACCTTCCAGGCACTCAGGATATCTTTAGGGTTTGGGAGGAAGTCAGATGGGGCTGGGATAATTTTTTTTTTTTTTGATTTTTTTTTTTTTAACGTTTATTTATTTTTGAGACAGAGAGAGACAGAGCATGAACAGGGGAGGGGCAGAGAGAGAGGGAGACACAGAATCGGAAACAGGCTCCAGGCTCCGAGCCATCAGCCCAGAGCCCGACGCGGGGCTCGAACTCACGGATCGCGAGATCGTGACCTGGCTGAAGTCGGACGCTTAACCGACTGCGCCACCCAGGCGCCCCAGGGGGCTGGGATAATTTAATGACAGGTCTCGAATGCTGAGCTGAGAAACTAGGACTGGATGCCCAGTGCCCGTGGGGGGTCTGGATTGCCCTGATTTGTCCTGTTCTTCAGAACTCTGTGACCCGTCCCCAGGCCTTTGCAGATCAAACCATAGCATGGCATTTTATGGGACAGGTTGTTCTTCAGGTTAAATTTCTGGCACCCAAGCCGTGTCATTGGTGGATATGACGCCTAGGTGTTGTCCTTACCTTCTGGATCTTCCCCCCCCCCCCGGCCCCCCTGAAACAGGAGTAGATACAGATACTGGGTCTGGAAGCCCCCCTGAAATCCCCGTATCTCCAGAAAGATTCCCGTTGGGGCGTGTTGTTGAGTTTCCTGGTCCCTGCTGATCACTCCTGGCCGTGCCTCCCCCTACCCTGCCCCCGAGGCCCCTGACCTGACCCCGACAGGACCAGCCCTTCTCATCCCACCCTCATCCCCAGGGGAGAGGGGGCGCCAGGGTGGGGAGGCAGGCTTCCTCTGTTTGGGCTTGGCGGGCGGCAGGGAGGGGGCGTTCCGCAGGAACACTGAGCTCTCGAACCTCTCGCCTGCTGCCTGCCTCACACCCTTTGCATCGCTGTTTCCTCTGTTTTGGCGGTTGGGGGGCGGGGGGGGGGGAGTGAGGGGAATATTAGATTACACCTTGTCGTCTGGAAAGCCTTGCGTCTCTGGCGGTCGCAGCGAGGGGTGGCAAGGAAGTCATTCAATTGGCAAGATGTCAACCCATTTTCTGCTAGAACCAAACAAAAAAATTAAAAAAAAAAAAAAAAAAAAGTGGGGACAGAGAGAGAGAGAGAGAGGGCACCAAAAAAAGGAAAATCAATGTCGGCAGTACAGCAAAACATCCAGCTAAAAATGCTTAACAACTTGCCGAGGCCGCTGGTCAGCCCGTGGGCCGGGGTCCAGCCAGGTCCCTCCGGGCCTTGCACGCTATCTCGATGGCGGAGGGAGCTGGTGGTGGGAGGGAGGAGGCAGGATTGTGCAAAGGGGGCAGGAGCAGAAAGACGCCCAAGGCAGGCCACGGAGCAGCACCCCCGCTCCCCGGGCCACAGGCTGGGGTTCCACGGAGGGGCTGAGAAACGGCTTTGGACTCGATGAGACTCGGACCCCCCTCCCTTCCCCGGACAGGTGTAATCTAAGCTTCAGTAAACCCGTGGAGGCTGCAAAACTTCTTGGCATCTCTCCCCCCACCCTCCCCACCCGCGCCCTCATTTTGGAGTCTGGAGGAGTAACCCGGTGGCTCCTCTGACCCCAAAATGCCAGGCAGAGCTCTCCCCCCCCCCTGCCCCCCACCCCCCCTTGGAGCTGCGGCTTGCCGAATCGTTGAGATGTCTGACACTGTTGAGTTCCCTACCTAGTGCTGCAACCAGATCACCTCACTTTTGAGTTTTCCCTCACCCCTCCCCACCCTTTCTCCCCTGAACCCACCCCCACCCCCTTTTGGTTTTTGAGTTTCTGCCTCTTCCTGCCTGGGGGAGGGGTCGTCTCCCGGTTGCTTTGACGGTTTTTGAGTTGTTTTTCCATGTGAATCGGGGTTTGAAGCGACCCACCCCCCCCCAACCCGCCACCCCCCCCCCACCGCCCACCCTCCTGACCCCCTCACCCATGCGGGTCCCCCCCGCTGGGACCCCCGGCTACTCGGTGACGAGAAGAGCTGGAAACGAGAGCCAGCTGGAGCATGCTGAGGACCAAGGCTGGTGTGGTCCCCTTATAACCTGCCTGGACCCTCCATTCAGGTCGGTAATTGGGGGCGGGGGTCCCGCGGGGCCACTCCGTCCTGTGGGCTCTGCACCCACGTTACTTTCTAACCCGCACCTCAAGCTTGCAGCCAGGGGTGGAAAGATGTCGTGGGTGGGTGTCCGCACCAAACTGGGCAGAACACAGTGTCAGCCACCCCGCCCTTGCTGGCTGGGAGGTTGCCCAGAGGCCTACTGAGGCCCGCCCCCCCCCAGGGGGTTCTGAGCCACCTAGTGCCAGTGGGCATGATCCTCCCCAAACTCGTGGCAAACCAGCCCTCTTCCTCCACAGCACACCCTTAGAAGCAGATGAGGTAGATGAGAAAGCATGTAGGCAAAGGTTCTCAGCCGTCAGCTTTCATAGCATCTTGGCAGATCCATTTAACCGATGGCTGCTGGCCATGTTCGGGATCGTGAGCACTGACATGAGTACTGCTGACCAGTGCCCTTCCGCATGGACCGCCTTATCACGAACGACTCGTACAGCAGGTCTTTTACATATTGGAGATAGCATGCTTCGTCCGTGCTTTTGAGAAAAGTCAGAGGTACCTTCCAAGGCTCCCCATGGGGAGATATTTTAAGATAAGTTCAGGTGTGTATGGGGTCTTTGGGGCAAGATATCGAGCCTTACACGGGGATAAATTTGGCTCATATTTAACCTTTAAATCATAAAGCTGGCTCTTCCTCCCTTTGACGTTCTCATAATCCCTTTCAATAGGGGCGTCTCACTAATGGCTTCTGGATGTTTATTATGATGGCTGCTGGGTAGTATTCAACTGGTGGCCACTGGTTACTATTCACTTGATTGGAATATATAGGTGATGAGGTACTTTTGCCCTCTTTGCTGCCCCCGGAAGGTAAAGACATGAGTTGAAAGAGCCAGGTGCCAAGAAGAGACACCTACCTGGCTGCAAGTCTTACCACTTAGCCATGGTGAGACAAGACCCGCTTTACCTGAGAGGCAGGGTCCAGGCACACCTGGCTTGGAGCTCTGGTCCCACCAGTTCCTTTGCGCCCTCCAGCTAGCCCTGTCACTTCTCTGAGCCTCCAGTCCCTCGTCTCATCTGCCACACAAAGTTGGAAGGGATAAAACGAGATGGGCATTCGATAGAAATTCTGTTTCCTTTTTAACTAATCCATCCCCAACCCTGTTGAGGCGGAGAATCTAGTTGACCTCCCTGCCCCACCCCCCACCCTGGAAGGCCGGAAGGGATCTTCACAGGCCCCTCGCCCAGGTTGAGAACCTTCTGTGTGCTGGGGTACGCCTCAGTCAACTTCATGGCCCTCTCAGTGTGTCCCCAATTGCCCCCATTTCATGGGTGGAGAAACCGAGGCTCTGGGAGGATGAGGGGCCTTCCCAAGACCCCAGGGCTTTTTCACCCACGTCACCGTCTCCCACCTCTGCCTGGAGAGGTTTTCTGGGAGGTTCTGAGGTCGTGAGGGATTGCCTTGCCGTGTGGTCAGCGAGTCTGTGATCAGGGCTGTGCGTTGAGCCCTGACCGGGGCCAGGGTGTCCCCGAGAGGTGGGGCTGGGTTGGTTTGCCCCGAAGGTTCTTTCTCTGCGAGGATCTCACCTCCGTGGCCACCTCGAACCCTCAGCCGGGGCTCCTGGGTGCTGGGCGGGCAGGCCAGACCCTGTGTTCTGCTGGGGGCGGGGGGGCACCTCCCTGGGAAAGCCACAGCCCTCCTCCCTTTCAGACCCCGATTTTCAGCCCCACACTCATTGCATGTGTTTTTGGTTTTGTTTTGTTCTTTTTTTTTTTTTTTTTTTCTTTTTTCCTTCTTGCTTTTGGGGGTTGTGTTTCCGAGGGGATTTTTGGTTGTTGTTCGGTTGGGGTTTATTTTTTTGTTGTTTGTTTTTTTTTTTTTTGAGGTTTTTTGAGTTTTGTTTTTTTTTTTTTCCCCTTTTTTCCGCTTTGTTCTTTCATTTGTTTCTCCTGGTTTTGCTTTGGACGTCGATGCCGTTTTCTGTCCTTGATTAATTAACTCCCCACACTCATCCCCCATCATGTTCTGTTTCCATGACAACGCAGCGTCGGGCATCCCGCTCGTGCCTCGCTGTGGATGCCGGCGGCTGGCCTGGACCACGTCCGCTGGCTGGCCAGACCCCGTTCTCCCCTGACTCCCCCCACCCCCCACCCCACCCTCCACCCAGCCCTGCCAGAAAGCCACCCCCCCATCTCAGCGCCCCGCCCCTCACCCCCAGTCCGTCTGCATGGCCCCTCTGTCTCCCCCCACCCGTACCCCCCACTCCCCCCCCCCCCAGCGATACCTTCTACGGCCTCCATCCTGTCTCCAACGTGACACTGGACTTTTCGTGGGGCTTCCTTTTCCGAAGGGCTGCCGCTGCTTTGCTCTGCCTCCCACCCCCACGGAGCTCCCGCCTCCTCTTTGCCTCCATCCGGATTCAGGGAGCAAGGGTTGGGACTTCCAGCTCGGAACCCAGGGCTGGAAGAGCGGGAACCGGTTTCCCCCGGAGCCCCCTCCTCTGTTAGGGCAAGTCAGGCCCCTGCCAGCCACCCCCTGCCGACGGCAGGTGACATCAGGCGGGGCAGGGTGCCAGACGTCACTTCGTGGCCCCGTGTGGCCTTGTCGAGCCTCCAGTCTGTCATCTCTCTAGTGCGAGACAAGACCCCTTGACCCACCCGAAGCTGGGGACCCACCCGCGTGGCTTGAGGTCCCGAGATTCTTAGCCAGGCACGGCCTCTTCCTGGCTCGAACGATCTGCTGGGTCAGCCCAAGTCCTTCGGGCTGCAGTTAGTTACGCGGCTCCTGGGGAGCAGCCACGCCTTTCTGGAAGTTCAGGCGTCCCGCTAGCATCGGCGCCCCGCCCCCGCCCCCACCCCGAAACCCGTCCAACTTCCGAAAATGGAGCCCCCGAAATGCTTCCTGCCGCCTTCACGGTCCGCGAGGTTGGGACAGAAGGCTGCACCCGCTTCCCCGCTGAGAAACGCACAGAACATGTCCCTGTTTTCTCAACGTTCAAGCTCATTCCCTCGTTTTATTATTATTATTATTATTATTATTATTATTAATACCCTATTCTGCCAGGGCTGTGATGTGACAATGTGACATGTCACATTGGGTCACATCCGCTAGAATTAATATGCACATTGCAGTGGGCCCCCTCCTCCCTCCTCCTCTGTCTCTGCCCCCCTCTCTCTGGGTCTCTCTTCCTGTCCTGTCTCTCCCGTGGCTCCTGTCTCTCGTCTCTGGCACCCACGAATGTGCACCAAAGGCCCCTGAAACCAGGCTTCTTCCTTGCATCACCTCTCTGTCCCTCCTTCTGCCTCTCTCTTTCTCTCCCTCTCTCTCTCTCTCTCTCTCTCTCTCTCTCTCTCTGTCCTTCTCTCAACCAACCTATTTTGCATGCTGTTTGTGATTCTGAGAGCTGCATCTATCAATGGAAACTTGTCAGATCCGACAGAAGCTTTTAGAAGGGTTTCTATACCCCAAAACCACAAAAATTTCATTAGAGTTTCTCATCTTTTCCTTGAGGGCCCCCCCCCCCCCGGGAAGTGGGCAGGGCCCCCGAGTCACCGGAGGGGACGAGGGTGGGGGGCCGAGGTCCCGGCCCCCTCTGCCTTCCAGCACCGCTGGTTTCCGTGACCTCCCTGCTCCCCGACGTCCTCAGAGCCCCCGCCACCTGCAGCCAGAATCTTCCGAAGCTCCCCGCTTGGGAGAGCGGGTGGAGGGGCTGCTCCCCGAAGCCACGTCTGTCAGCAAAGATGAGAAACAGCTGATAAATTTTTGTGTTCGTAACTGTGCTGTGACCAGCCACTCTGGTCTCTGAAACCCTGTTGCTATGGAATAATGCTTTGTGTCTCTTTTATTATATATCGATATATCTCTCTATATATTGTTTGTGGAGTACCTTCCTTTGAAGTTTTTGGTTTCTTTGTGTTGGAATTTGCTTTTTTAATTTGGTTTTTTTCTTTTCTTTTCATTTGGAAGAAAAAAAAAAAACAACTTCAGCTGGGGGGAAGGGAACAGCCTTGTTTATATTTAAATTGTTTTCCGCTTTTTTTTTCCTTTTTTTCTTTCTTTCTTTCCTTCCTTCTTCCTTTCTTTCTTCCTGCTTTTCTCTCTTTTCCCCTCTGCATCCCGTCTCCCCACCCCCCACCCTGTGCATCTCGCTCCCACCCGCCCGCCGCCCACCCCCAGTCCGCCGCGTGGCCCCGCGATTCTCCATTTTGCCCATGAGCCACGAGATCATGCCAGGCGGCAACGTGAACATCACCTGCGTGGCCGTGGGCTCGCCCATGCCGTACGTCAAGTGGATGCAGGGGGCCGAGGACCTGACGCCCGAAGACGACATGCCCGTGGGGCGGAATGTGCTAGAACTCACAGACGTCAAGGACTCGGCCAACTACACGTGCGTGGCCATGTCCAGCCTGGGCGTCATCGAGGCTGTGGCCCAGATCACAGTGAAATGTAAGTGTGGCCCATGGGGCACAGGGAGGCCGAGGTCATCCCTGGGCCCCGGGCACAGGTCAGGGGTCCAGGTAGAGAGCCTTTGAGTTACCATTCCGGCTTTGGTCATTCGCGGCTGGGAAGGGGACGCTTGTTTTGTGAATAGACGTCTATCGGTTTTCCATTATCCTGGGCCCGGCCCCGCGGACTGAGGCGCGGTCTTGTGCCGAGCAGAGAGCCCGACGTGTGACACGCCCAGGTAGTCAGACAGCCACGATACAAGCTGATCGAGACTGTGATGGGGGCCGTGTGGCCCTGTTCAGAGCCCCCAGAGTCGAGGGTCTCACCCCTCCCCCACCCCCCAGAAAAGTTAGGTCAGAGAAAGATTAAAAGTTGAACAGGAATGAGCCAAAGAAGATGAAGAGTGTTTCTAAGAAAAGCAAACAGCCTGTGCAGACTCAGAGAGCTGGAGCTGGGACAGGGGACCGCGGGGGTCTCCTGATGGCTCAAGTTTGTGATGAGATTCAGAGGAAGGTGCCCCCAAATCGTTTTCTAGCTCTAGAACCGGGGCCAGCAAACTACAGCCTGCGGGCTGAATCTGGCCCTCCCCTTGTTTTTTTATAAATAAAGTTTTATTGGCACATAACCCACACCCAGTCATCCATGCCTTGTCTGTGGCAGCTCTCCCGCTCCAGCAGCAGAGCTGAGTGTCTCAACCCAGCCTGCAAAACTCAAATAGTTACTGTGTGGCCCTTTGGAGGCTGAGTTTGCCAAGCCCTGTCCTAGGGCCATGGAAAACATGAGCATCAGCTAGTTTGTTGGTCATCTTGCTGAGGGAGTGAGCCTCTCCTGGGGCCGGTGTGGTGTAAGAACTTGGGACGAGTGGGAGAGAAAGTCACGATCATCTAGGTGCTAGGAGCGTAGAATCGTGAACAAAACTCCGGCCTCTGCTAAGCACTGGGCGAGGGTGCCTGTGGCCTGGGTGGTGCGGGAAGCTTTAAGGAACGAGAAACAGCTGGCCGTGTGGCCCCTCTGGGGTTGGAGCATTTCAGGTACAGGGAACAGCGAGTGTGCTGTGGGAACAGACAGCGTGGCTGAGCAGAGTAAACCACGGAGACAGGGCACCAGCAATTTCAAAACTCAATGTTTTTCTTCAAGAGTAAATTTTTTTTTTTTTTTTAAGTCAGCATTTTCAGCTTTACGGGCCACGTGGTCTCTGCTGCAGCCCCCCCAGCCCTGCCCCTGTCGCACGAAAGGAGCCATCTTGTGATACGTAGGCGCGGCTGTATTCTAATAAAACTTTATTTATAAAAGCCGCTGCTGGTCCTTGGGCCATAGTTTGCGGAACCGTCCTACAGGTGGTGGGAACGGGGGTCACCGGGCCCGGGGGTCGTTGGCGAGGAAGTCAAGGCGCAGCGAGGGCCTTCGGGCTCCGCAGCCAGGGTGCCTGACGTGTGACCGTGCCTGCCACCCACAGCTCTCCCCAAAGCCCCGGGGACGCCTGTGGTGACTGAGAACACAGCCACCAGCATCACCATCACGTGGGACTCCGGCAATCCAGACCCCGTGTCCTACTATGTCATCGAATATAAATCCAAGAGCCAAGACGGGCCGTACCAGATCAAGGAGGACATCACCACGACGCGTTACAGCATCGGGGGCCTGAGCCCCAACTCGGAGTACGAGATCTGGGTGTCGGCCGTCAACTCCATCGGCCAGGGGCCCCCCAGTGAGTCGGTGGTCACCCGCACGGGCGAACAGGCCCCGGCCAGCGCCCCGCGGAACGTGCAGGCCCGCATGCTGAGCGCCACCACCATGATCATCCAGTGGGAGGAGCCCGTGGAGCCCAACGGCCTGATCCGGGGATACCGGATCTATTACACCATGGAGCCTGAGCACCCCGTGGGCAACTGGCAGAAACACAACGTGGATGACAGTCTGCTGACCACCGTGGGCAGCCTGCTGGAGGACGAGACCTACACTGTGCGTGTGCTGGCCTTCACCTCCGTGGGCGACGGGCCCCTCTCGGACCCCATCCAGGTCAAGACGCAGCAGGGAGGTGAGGGGCCTGGGGGAGGCGTGGCCTCCGCGGGGGTGGGGGTGGGGCGGGGACAGCGGGATGAGGGGCCGGGGTCCTGTGTCCCCGCAGCACGCAGCTGGCTGATGTTGCCCGGAGGCCCGCAGCTGGTGTATTCACCGCGCGGGGTGCTTTCGGATATTTTGGCGCTGGCGTCTCAAAGCAGGACGTCGTCCCAGAAAGCCCCCGTTTCTTCTCTCCTCTCGGGAAATTGGATTTGGCGAGGCCCCGGGGCTGTGATCGGACATCCAGACGGGTCCCGGCGGCCGTGTCTGAGTTGGAGAACTGCCGTTCTCCGTTCTCCTCGGAGAGATTGAAACTGTAAAGGGGAAACGCATGAGCTCGAAGGCAGCGGCTGGCGGGCACCGGGCAGGGTGGGGGTGGGGCATCCAGGTGTCTGGGGCCCCAGCTGTCCGCGGGTTTCTGGTCCTTTCCTTACGGGCTCAGGTTTCAGGACCTCAAGTCCAGAAAGACCCAGCAGCTGTCCAAGTGCAGAGACGGGAGCATTGGAACTGCCCTTACAGAGCGGACACAGGACGAGGGGCCGTGTTTCCAAACGTCCCCACGATTTCTCTGCCATTTAGTGTAGGGGAAGCAAAGAGAGCACCGGCGTGATTTGAAAAGGAGGGTTTTTTTTGGTTTTGTTTTTGTGTTTGAGGTTTTTTTCCCCACTGGAAGCAGAGAGGGTGGGGAAATTGAAATTGTCAGGGAACTCCTGGGAAAATAAGAGAAGTAACAGTGGAGAACATTCCAGAAGCATCCAGAACACGATCGAGAGCAGCCTTTCCTTCGGGGCTTTTTGGGAGCCTGGGGACACCTGGCGGGTTGGGCACCCTATGGAGTGGACCCTTCCCCAGTCACACCTCCCCCCCCCCCGTTTCCCCTCCTCCCCTCTCCCCTCCCTGCAGTGCCCGGCCAGCCCATGAACTTCAGGGCGGAGGCCAAGTCGGAGACGAGCATCGGGCTGTCATGGAGCCCCCCACGGCAGGAGAGCATCATCAAATACGAGCTCCTGTTCCGGGAAGGCGACCACGGCAGAGAGGTACTGGGCACCGGCGGGAGGGGGCCGGGCGGGGCGCCCTCGGGTCTCGCTGACTCGATGTGTCTCTTCCTCCGCTCTCGCCCCGCCCCCCGCCTCCCTGGAGGCCGCTGCGTCCCTCTTCCTCCTCCTTCCCTCTGCCCTACTGATTCATCGACGTCTCTGTTCCTCGGTCTCTGCTCGCCTTGTGTCTCTTTCACAATCTCCGTGTCTCTGTCTCTTTGTCTCCACCCGCCACCGCCCCCAGGTGGGGAGGACCTTCGACCCGGCCACAGCGTTCGTGGTGGATGACCTCAAGCCCAACACGGAGTACGCCTTCCGCCTGGCAGCGCGGTCTCCGCAGGGTCTGGGCGCCTTCACCTCCGTGGTGCGACAGCGCACACTCCAGTCCAGTAGGTGTCTCGCGGACCCCGCCCTTCTCTGCGGGGCCCCGCCCCCCCACCCGCACACGCTGACCTTGGCCGGGACGCCGCAGCGGGTGGTGGGGGGCGCCTGGCCTCGCGCGTGCGCCCCCACGCGGCGCCGGCGGTTGCCGCAGGCCCCGCTGTGTCCGTCGCCCTGGGGGACGAGGTTCCCCCCTAGGTCGGGGGCCGCTGCCCACTGCACCTCTCTCTCCTCCTCCCGCCCTGCGCCTGGGGCCCCCCGGCACGGCCGCACTGTGCTCTGGAGGGCCGTGTGAGGCTGTCCCCGCCCACACCCCCGTCGTTCCCGGAGAGCCCGGCGCACAGAGACCAGACGCCTCCCCAGATGGCCCTGCCCCCCACACCAGGCCCCCCATGGCCAGGGGCAGGAGCAGGAGGGCAGGGGGTGCGGGCTCCAGGAGCTCTTGAGTCCCTGGAGCTCTTTGCCGTGGTCGCCTTTTGGCCAGAGCTCTGCAGCCGGCAGCTGGCTCTGGGCCCCGCTGGGGTCCCTGCCTCCGCCCTCCTGGCCTGCTCGGAGCTCAGGGCCTGGACAGGCCCCAGATCCCGCTGTCCGTCTGCCTCCCCTTCTCCCTCTGCCCCTCCTCCGCGCTCACCCTCGCCCGCCGTGGCCTCCGCCGCCGTGGCCCTCCCCCCCTCCCCTCCCCCGTCTCAGTCAGTCGCAGAGCACCACCCCAGGCCTTGTTCCGGAAGCAGCCTCGGTGTCCAGACCTTCCAGTCCCCTCCCCCGGGTGTGTGCACACAGGGGGTCACGGGTCAGTCGCGGGTGACAGCAGCTTGGGCCTGGGGGTCCGAGCCGCTGCGGACCAGGGGCCTCGGAGACGCGGCACCCCTGCCCCCCTCCCCCACCCGGCCCCCTTCCCTCCTCCCCCCTCCCGCGTGCCGAGCCGAGAGCTCCACAGCTCACAGGCGTCTGGGCGTGTTTGTGCGTGAGGCGATCAGTGAGGGTGTCCTGTGGCTTGGGCGGCCACGTGAGAGACCGGCACAGGTGCCACGAAGGTGAGTACGCGCTGGTCTCAAGCAGGTTCACAAAAACGGCCCACCCTGCGTGCCCCCCGGCCTGTGCCCCGCATACCCCAGCAGCTCTGGGCTGCACAGGGTCCACGGTCCCCCCCCCCCCCAAATTTTCCACCCCGCGGCCGAGAGCCACGCCTGCCCCGGAAATGGGGGCCCGGGAGCCACCTCCCACCGGAGCCTGTCTGTGAGTCCGTCACCCCCGCCCCCCCCCCCCCCAAGACGTCACGCAGGTTGGGCCGGATTGTGAAGGAGGCGGCCTCCGTGGTCGTCAGGAAAGCGGCTTTGGCCCAGCCACGCGAAACTCTGGGGCGGCCCAGGACAGGGAGCGGGGGAGAAGGGGCTCCCCACTTCTCCCCCCGAGGCGGGTGGGGCCCGAGAGAGCTGACAGCGAGACTCAGGGCCAGGCATGTCCCCCCCGGGGACTGCGGGCTTCTTAGGCTGAACTCAAGGGTAGGTGGAGGCCAGACCGCTCAGCCGTGGGTCTCCCCACACCGTCTCACCTTCCCGCCTCGTCGGCGCCAGTCCGGAACCACAGCGTGCCCACACTGGGGGCCTGCTTGCGTCCGGAGACCCACCCAGAGCTCGGTCTGGCCTTGTAGCTCGGCACTCCGCCACTCCCTCCCTCGTAAGAAAGTCTTATAAGTTAGCAGTTGAAGAGCGGAAGGTAGGTAACCAGACTGGGAGTTTTTTCTGGAAGGCGTCTTTCTTTCTTTTATTATGGTTTTTCTCATCATCATCACCATCACCGTTGTTTCTTATTTTGTTATGGTTTTGGTTTTATTTTTCCTCCCCCCCCTTTCTCAGCGAATCCATTCGTTCCGGCACATCCCTTGGTTGGTTTTTCCACTCCTGCCTGATTCCCCCAGGCACTTTTGGTTGGGGTGGCTGGTCAAGAAATGGGGGAGAGGGCCCCAAGTATCTGATATCAGAGGAAGGAACCCCGGTATTTCACTTTAGGTGGGCCCGGAGGGTCATTTTAGTTGACCCTGGAGTGGCGTCTGAGACGTCTCGTAGCCTGATGTCTTTGAGGACGTCTCTCATCACTGGGTAGCCCCACCACGGGGTGTGCACGTCCCGAGTGCCCTGTAAACACGTGCTCAGTGAACAAATAGGGTTGCCATGATGGTAGGGTTCTATATGCCTCGCCATGAAGCAAAGCCAGTGACCTCTCTGGGCCTCCCTCTAGGCAAGGAGAATTCTGGAGTCATGGGCAGTTGAGGTAGGGTGGCTCCAGCCGTCCTCAACTGGCCTGAGTGGATAAGGACACAGGCTGAGGTCCGAATCCCCGTCCTCAAGTCAAGACAGCCCCTGGGCAACAGCCGAGCCCCGGTTCAAATACCGGCTCTCGCCACATGCCTTGGGAAGGCAGCCTGCTGGTTTGGGGCCTCAGTTTCCTCATCTGTAAATGGGAGGTGATCTGTGAAAGGCACCCCGGGTAGGCGGGGTCTGGCAGCCAGGAGATAAAAAAGTGATTATAGAAAAGCAGGCCGATGGGCTTTGACACCGTTTCCCCACCTGGAGCATGGCCTGAGGCTGGAGGGGTGATCGCTCCAGCCACTTAGCGTCTTGAGAATTGAATGGCTAATCAGGGGGGCACGTTTTGAGCATAAAGGGCTTAGGGTGCGCGGTGTCCAGAAGACGCAAGGACCGTGAGGTCTAACGTCAGTAACAGCCTTAAGCCCAGTCTCGTAGCAGATACGCCACAGGTGGGGACTTAGTGTTATTCCAGAAAGCCTGTAACGTACACAGTAGGTGCTTAATATGTGGGAACTATCACTGTTACTTAGCAAAGCCCCTTAGCACACTGCCTGGCACACAATAGGTGCTTCATAAATGCTCTCTTAAACCTGAACACAGATCGGCGTGGTGCGAGGCCCCTAATTGGCACTCACCAGATGGAAGCTGCTTGTCACTTGCAACAAGCTTACCCTGGCGTCCCCTGCACAGTAGGAACCCCAGACACAGGGCCTATGATCGTTGTTCCCTGAAGCCCCTGGCAGAATGCCTAGCATACAGTAAGTGCTCGATAAGTGGCATTTTCTTCAAAGAGGCTGGCCTTGCTCTGGGCGCATATGCTCGGATAGGAACCGTTGTCAGTCTGACAGGACCTAGCATGGGGTTCGGGGTCCGCAGGTTCTGCTCAAACGTGAAGTTGTTACCTGCAGAACCTTTGACACTGTGTGCACACAGGAGGTGCTCGAGAAGGAAAAACTGCTCCGATTTATGTATAAGGCCCTTAGCACAGCACTTGGCACACAGTAGGTGCTTAAGAAGTGAGAACTATTCATGTTCTACAAGGCCCGGAATACAGTGCCTTATACATCGTAGGTGTTTAGTGGCTAGGAACTCTTGCTGTGCTTTTCAGTAAAGCCTCCAGCCCAGTGCTTGGCTTTGGCACATAGTAGGTACTCATCACGTGGGGACTAGTACTGTTACCCGATGAAGCCCCCAGCCCGGTGCCTGGCATATAGTAGGTGCTTAGTATGTGGGGGCTAGTACTGTTATTTGATAAAGTCCCCAACCTAGTGCCTGGCACGTAGTAGGTGCTCATTATGTGGGGACTAATACTGTTATCCGATAAAGTCCCCAGCCCAGTGCCTGGCACATAGTAGGTGCTCATTATGTGGGGACTAGTACTGTTATCTGATAAAGCCCTGAGCCCGGTGCCTGGCACGTAGTAGGTGCTTAGTATATGGGGACTAGTACTGTTAATCTGATGAAGCCCGGTGCCTGGCATGTAGTAGGTGCTTAGTATGTGGGGACTAGTACTGTTTTCTGATAAAGTCCCCAGCCCAGTGCCTGGCACGTAGTAGGTACTCATTATGTGGGGACTAGTACTGTTAATCTGATGAAGCCCCCAGCCTGGTGCCTGGCACGTAGTAGGTGTTTAGTATGTGGGGACTAGTACTGTTTTCTGATAAAGTCCCCAGCCCGGTGCCTGGCACGTAGTAGGTGCTCATTATGTGGGGACTAGTACTGTCATCTGATAAAGTCCTGAGCCCGGTGCCTGGCGCATAGTAGGTACTCATTATGTGGGGACTAGTACTGTTAATCTGATGAAGCCCCCAGCCTGGTGCCTGGCACGTAGTAGGTGTTTAGTATGTGGGGACTAGTACTGTTTTCTGATAAAGTCCCCAGCCCGGTGCCTGGCACGTAGTAGGTGCTCATTATGTGGGGACTAGTACTGTCATCTGATAAAGTCCTGAGCCCGGTGCCTGGCGCATAGTAGGTACTCATTATGTGGGGACTAGTACTGTTAATCTGATGAAGCCCCAGCCCGGTGCCTGGCACGTAGTAGGTGCTTAGTATGTGGGGACTAGTACTGTTAGCTGATGGAGCCCCCAGCCCGGTGCCTGGCACATAATAGGTACTCATTATGTGGGGACTAGTACTGTTTTCTGATAAAGTCCCCAGCCCGGTGCCTGGCACATAGTAGGTGCTCATTATGTGGGGACTAGTACTGTCATCTGATAAAGTCCTGAGCCCGGTGCCTGGCGCATAGTAGGTACTCATTATGTGGGCACTAGTACTGTTATCTGATGAAGCCCCCAGCCCGGTGCCTGGCACGTAGTAGGTACTCATTATGTGGGGACTAGTACTGTTAATCTGATGAAGCCCCCAGCCCGGTACCTGGCACGTACTAGGTGCTTAGTATGTGGGGGCTAGTACTGTTAGCTGATGGAGCCCCCAGCCCGGTGCCTGGCACGTAATAGGTACTCATTATGTGGGGACTACTACTGTTTTCTGATAAAGTCCCCAGCCCGGTGCCTGGCACATAGTAGGTGCTCATTATGTGGGGACTAATATTGTTTTCTGATAAAGTCCCCAGCGCAGTGCCTGGCACGTAGTAGGTGCTCAGTATGTGGGGACTAGTACTGTTAATCTGATGAAGCCTGGTGCCTGGCACGTAGTAGGTGCTTAGTATGTGGGGACTAGTACTGTTTTCTGATAAAGTCCCCAGCCCGGTGCCTGGCACGTAGTAGGTGCAACGTGGGGACTAGTACTGTTACCTGATGAAGCCCCCAGCCCAGTGCCTGGCACGTAGTAGGTGTTTAGTATGTGGGGACTAGTACTGTTATCTGATCAAGCCCCCAGCCCGGTGCCTGGCACGTAGTACGTGCTTAGTATGTGGGGACTAGCACTGTTACCTGATAAAGTCCCCAGCCTGGTGCCTGGCACATAGTAGGTGCTCATTATGTGGGGACTAGTACTGTCATCTGATAAAGTCCTGAGCCCGGTGCCTGGCGCATAGTAGGTACTCATTATGTGGGCACTAGTACTGTTATCTGATCAAGCCCCCAGCCTGGTGCCTGGCACGTAGTAGGTGCCTAGTATGTGGGGACTAGTACTGTTATCCGATAAAGCCCCCAGCCCAGTGGCTGGCACATAGTAGGTGCTCATTATGTGGGGACTAATACTCTTATCTGATGAAGCCCCCAGTCCAGTGCCTGGCACGTAGTAGGTGCTCAGTATGTGGGGACTAGTACTGTTACCTGATGACGCCCCCAGCCTGGTGCCTGGCACGTAGTAGGTGCTCAGTATGTGGGGACTAGTACTGTTACCTGATGACGCCCCCAGCCTGGTGCCTGGCACGTAGTAGGTGCTCAGTATGTGGGGACTAGTACTGTTACCTGATGAAGCCCCCAGTCCAGTGCCTGGCACGTAGTAGGTGTTTAGTATGTGGGGACTAGTACTGTTACCTGATGAAGCCCCCAGCCCGGTGCCTGGCACGTAGTAGGTGCTCAGTATGTGGGGACTAGTACTGTTAATCTGATGAAGCCCGGTGCCTGACACGTAGTAGGTGCTTAGTATGTGGGGACTAGTACTGTTATCTGATGAGGCCCCCAGCCCGGTGCCTGGCACGTAGTAGGTGCTCAGTATGTGGGGACTAGTACTGTTAATCTGATGAAGCCCCCAGCCCGGTGCCTGGCACATAGTAGGTGCTCATTATGTGGGGACTAGTACTGTTGTCTGATGAAGCCCCCAGCCTGGTGCCTGGCACATAGTAGGTACTCATTATGTGGGCACTAGTACTGTTATAAAGTCCCCAGCCCGGTGCCTGGCACGTAGTAGGTGCTTAGTATGTGGGGACTAGTACTATTTTCTGATAAAGTCCCCAGCCTGGTGCCTGGCACGTAGTAGGTGCTCAGTATGTGGGGACTAGTACTGTTCTCTGATGAAGCCCCCAGCCCGGTGCCTGGCACGTAGTAGGTGCTCATTATGTGGGGACTAGTACTGTTAATCTGATGAAGCCCGGTGCCTGACACGTAGTAGGTGCTTAGTATGTGGGGACTAGTACTGTTTTCTGATAAAGCCCCCAGCCCGGTGCTGGCACGTAGTAGGTACTCATTGTGTTGGGACTAGTACTGTTACCTGATGAAGTCCCCAGCCCGGTGCCTGGCACATAGTAGGTACTCAGTATGTGGGGAGTAGTACTGTTGTCTGATGAAGCCCCCAGCCTGGTGCCTGGCGCATAGTAGGTACTCATTATGTGGGCACTAGTACTGTTATAAAGTCTCCAGCCCGGTGCCTAGCACATAGTAGGTGCTCAGTATGTGGGGACTAGTACTGTTACCCGATGAAGCCCCCAGCCCGGTGCCTGGCACGTAGTAGGTGCTCAGTATGTGGGGACTAGTACTGTTACCCGATGAAGCCCCCAGCCCGGTGCGTAGCACGTAGTAGGTGCCACATAATGGTCTGTTTTTATGTTTAGAGGGTGGTTAGGATGCCCAGCCCATAGTAGGTGCCGAGTAAATAAGATCTGCTGTTGGTCTGTGAAGGACGTCGTGTGGTGCCAGATACACAGTAGGGGCTCCACGCAGAAGAGCTGTCATCCGTCACGACCTTGGCATGCAGTAGTTGCCTAATTTGGGCTGTGCTCCCTGTGAGGCCCTGAGCCTGGTGGCAGCACAAGAGGTGTCCAGTTAGCAGGCACTCGTGCTATTACTCCCTAGAGCCCTCGGCATGCTCACTGGCACACAGTAGGTGCTCGACACGTGGGCACTGTTTTGTCTTCAGTGAGGCCGAGAGGGCGGTCCTAGTGGAAGCCAGCCCTTGGGTGGCCTCCAGAGCCCCCGATTCAGACCAGTGTCCACCACGTAGGTGTTTTTGCCGTTAACCTACGACGCTCTTTAGAAACAAAACAGAACAAGCTTTTTTTTTTTAAGTTTACTTATTTTGAGAGCTAGAAGCAGGGGGCAGAGACACAGAGAATCCCGAGCGGCCTCCGCACGGTCAGCGCAGAGCCTGCCGCGAGGCTCAAACCCACGAACTGTGAGATTGTGACCTGAGCCCAAGTCGAGAATCGGATGCTTAAGCGACTGAGCTACCCAGGTGCCCCAGACCTATGAAGCCCTCCACACTGCCTAGCACACAGTAGGTGCCCAACAGAGGGGACTCGTCCTGCTTTTACACTGACAGTTCTAGTCCCCTGGCACGCAGTAGGTGTTCGCTAAGTACATCTACCGTTATCCTGTGACGCCCTTGGCCCGGTGCTTGGCGCATAGCAGGTGTTCAATAAATAGATACGCTTCTATGGCCATCCCGTGCCGCCCTGGCACCTGCCCCGCGTATGACGGGTGCTTCGCGACCGGGGCTTTTCTTGCGGGTCTGCGCACACCTAGCCACACACGCGCGCGCACACGCTCTCCCCGGGGACTGTGGCCGCCCCCTCCCCAGGGCCGCCTGCGTGCCGGGCGGGTGCAGTGCTGAGCGCAGCGTTCTTGGCCAGCCCTCCCGGCCCCCCTCCCTCCCCCCCACCCGTCCATCTCACCTTTGGTTGACACCCGCTTCTTTTGGGTTCGACTTCTCTTTGGTTTAGTTCTGTTTTGTTTGTTATCATCTTCTGTTTTATTTTCTCTTTCCCATCTTTTGTTTCCCCGTCCCCCTCCCCCCGCCCATCCCGCCTCCCCTCCCCGCCCCCACGTTCTCCCCCCTCCAATAGAACCGTCAGCCCCCCCTCAAGACGTTAAATGCGTCAGCACGCGCTCCACGGCCATTTTGGTAAGTTGGCGCCCACCGCCGCCGGAAACGCACAACGGGGCCCTGGTGAGCTATAGCGTCCGCTACCGACCGCTGGGCTCAGAGGATCCGCAACCCAAGGAGGTGAACGGCATTCCCCCGACCGCCACTCAGATCCTGCTGGAGGCGCTGGACAAGTGGACGGAGTATCGCATCACGACTGTCGCTCACACAGAGGTGGGACCAGGGCCCGAGAGCTCGCCCGTGGTCATCCGCACCGACGAGGACGGTGAGCACCCACCCCGGCCCACCCCCCTCCGCCTCGGCGCCTTCCGCCTCTGCAGAACCGGGGCTGGCTGGTGGTCAGAAGGTAGAAGCCACAGTGTTGAGGGGGAGACGGGAGACCGAGAGCCGTCCCAAGGAATCCCGGGCTCCTTGCTCCTGGGATCGTCCGTCCCAGGCCCTTCCGGGCAGTATTTTCTCCCCGAGCCCCGTGCCTGGGAAGTGGAGTGTGGCAGCCCTGCATCTTGGTCCGGTGCTGGAAAAGCCTGGAAGCGGTGCTTGCCCACAGCAAGCTCATGATGCTCCCTGAACCCGGAAACCTAGCTTTTAGGCTCCGGGGAAGAGCCGGGATCGGCAGTTCCCTCGGGCCGAGCCGTCCCCGCGGGCAAGTGGGTCGGCTGTGGCGTGCCGGTGATGCGGCCGGCTCCTGGGGCACGGACACCGATCTGTAGCCACGGCCGACCCCCGCGGTGCAAACGTTCCTGCCGTGGCCGACTTCTAGCTAGAAAGTTCGGAGCTGCGGGGTGGGGTGAGGCTCCGGTCTGGGGTCCCCCGGTAGAAGCCGGGGCGCGGGGAGACCTGAAGCAAACAGCCAGTCCAGTAAGACGGCAGCTCCTGGGCGTCGGGAGTCCGGCTTGCCTTCCCGGCCCTGGCCTGCCTGAAAGGTGGGGGCCGCAGCCCCCCCCACCCCCCCGTCAGGTGGGGAGGGCTTTCGTGTGGGGCTAGCTGCATACTGGTTCGCACGGGAACGGGCAGCCCCAGTTCCCATCTGTAAAATGGGAATAAGAGCCCCTGCCTCGAAGGGTGCTGTTAGGATGGACGAGGCAGTGTGGGTAAAGCCCGGGGAACGGAGCGTGCGGGGCCCGCTCGAGTCGCGTGGCCCTGGGCAGGGGGCTTAGGCTCGGGGGGGGGGGGGGGGGGGCCCTCGGCTGCCCACCTGTAAGTGGGGCACACGCCCTCCCCCGTTGGTGGTGAGCGCTCAGACCATCCCAGCTAACCGGCAGCCACTTGGCTCCCTGGCACGGGGCAGCGGTGCTGCCCGGGGCAGGGCCGGGCGCCCCAGTAACGGCCCTGCCCGCCCCTCCCCTGCCCCCGCCAGTGCCCAGCGCGCCGCCGCGGAAGGTGGAGGCGGAGGCGCTCAACGCCACGGCCATCCGCGTGCTGTGGCGCTCGCCCGCGCCCGGCCGGCAGCACGGCCAGATCCGCGGCTACCAGGTCCACTACGTACGCATGGAGGGCGCCGAGGCCCGCGGGCCGCCGCGCATCAAGGACGTCATGCTGGCCGATGCCCAGGTGGGCGGGGCGCCGGGGCGGGGCCGGGGCGGGCGGGGCGCCGGGTGGGCGGGGCGGCCCCCAGACCCTGCGTTCCCGCCTTCTCGCTGCTGCTTCTCTCTCTCTCTGGCCACCTGCTCACCTACTCCTCTCTCCCCTGCCGCCGCCTCCCACGCTCAGTGGGAGACAGATGACACAGCCGAATATGTAAGTAGCACCCCTGCTCGGCCATTGCAGTGTTCTCCCGCGGGCCGTGCAGTGACGTGACCCCGTCCCCACCTCCCCTCCCCTGCACTTCCCTGGTAAGAGGGTCTTCCCCCCCTGGGCCCCAGATGCCTACTGGTTGCCTCTTGGAGCTGGCAGCCTCGGTTTTGAAGTCAGGCAAATGGGCACAGGAACCCCGCAGGGGTCCCGGACGCAGGGCACAGGACGTGACCCACAGGTTATATATGTCAGCCCTCTTACCTGGATGGCCCCTAGGACCGGGCTCACACTGTTTCTTTCCCTGCCGGTCCCGCCCGCAGCGCTGCTCCCTGTGGCTCGAGCTGTTCCTGCAGCCCCGACCCACCCCTGCACCCCACAGCCTCCCCGGTTGGACCCAGGCCTGGCAGATCCAGACTGGGCCTCTCTCTCCAACCCAGCCTGACCCTTTTATCACCCTTCCCGGCCTTCTCTGACCTCGAAGTTTCTCTCTGTGGCCAAAGCGTCCACTTGATCGGGGCCCTTGAGTGGCCAGAGGGTCAGTGGGCCCAGGGCAGGAAAGGAGGCCTGCAGTATCCTTTCCACCCCTCCGGGCTTTCTCAGGAGGCCCTGGGCCGGTTGGCATTGCTACGCCTCCTCTCCTCCGTCTGTCTTTCTAGAAGCCCTGACACGGAGGCGCGGGCTCTCAGGAGAGCCCCAAGCCTGAGGTTCAGTTGATACCCGTCCCACCCCCCAGGGAAGGGAGGGGCGGGGAGTTCCCACCAGGGTTTTGGCCCAGCCCCTCCCACGCACCAAGACCCCGGGAGGGGCTGAACGTGCGGCTCAGGGGCAGGAGACCCTCTCTCCGTGCATCCCTGGCCCCCTCCTCGTGCCCCTGACCCGGGGCCGCCCCACAGCTCCCTGGCATGCTGGACCGTGTCTGTGGGTGTGCATGCGTGGGGACGTGGGCACGCGTGCAGCTGCGTGAGGGTGGACGCAGATACGTGTGCGGGTCGGAGGGCTCCGACGTTTGCCAGAGAAGCATTTACCGAGCGCCTACTGTATATAGATCCTGTGTAGCTAGGAGCTGCTGCAGGTGTGGAGGTGACCGAGACCGACCTGAGCCCGCCCCCCTGGGGGTCACAGTCCAGTGCAGGAGAGGGCCGCGAATACCCTTGACCCTTGAACATTGAACAACGCGGGTTTGGACTGTAGAGGCTCACTTTTATGCAGAATTTGGGTTTTTTGTTTTGTTTTGGGGTTACGTTTTTTGTTGTTTTTTTTTTTGTGGACACATTACAGTGCCATGAATGTATTTTCTTTCCCTCGGATCTCCTGTCTCTTCTTTAACTGCTTTACGGGGCACCTGAGTGGCTCAGGCAGTTAAGCATCCGACTTCAGCTCAGGTCACGATCTCACAGTTTGTGGGTTCGAGCCCCGCATCGGGCTCTGTGCTGTCAGTGCAGAGCCTGCTTGGGATTCTCTCTCTCTCTCTCTCTCTCTCTCTCTCCCTCTCTCTCTCTCTCTCTCCCCCTCTCTCCCTGGCCCTCCCCCGCTTGTACACACTCGCTCTCGCTCAAAATAGATAAACTTTAAAAGAAAAAAACATACAAGACACGTGAAATCGAGTATGTTACCTGTAAGCATTTTTCTAGTCAACAGGGGGCTAATCGTAGTCGAGTTTTGGGGGAGTCAGAAGTTGTGTGCAGATTTTTGGCTGCACGGGGCGGGGGGCGGGGGACGGGTCAGTGCCCCTCCCCCCCATGTTGTCCAAGGGTCAACGGTATGCGTCTAGTTACGAGTCTGGCTGGGGCGGGGTATCGGCGGTGATACAGAGGTTTACTCATCAGCTCTCGGGGGCGGGGCGGGGGGGGGGGACAGGCCTGATTTGTAGCTTGTCCCCACTTCTGTGACGTAAATACTGCCCCACCGTGTCACTTTCAGGCTCCCTGTGAGACGCGGGTGCCTCATCAACCTGTAGCCCCTCCGCCCCCGGGAGGTGGGAGGAGGGTGGGTGCTCGCAGGTGCCCTCTGGTGGCCGCTGCGGGGCCCGGGGGGGCCGGGACGGGGGTGGCGGGGGCGGCAAGGGTGGGAGCCCCGGGTGACCGTGCCTGTCCAGGTAGAAGACGACGGGTGTCAGGCTGCGTGTGCCCGTTTGAGCACGGACGTGTGACGTGTTGGGGGGTGTGCATGCGCTCGGATGCACGCCTCTGCCCGCGGACCGGGCCCCCCCGCCTGCCTTGCTTGACCCTGGCCTGGGGAGGGGGGGGGGGATGGGCAGGGCTGCTCTCCGCCCCGACTGTGTCGCCGACCCCTCCCCGTCCCTGCCCGCAGGAGATGGTCATCACAAACCTGCAGCCCGAGACCGCCTACTCCATCACGGTAGCCGCCTACACCATGAAAGGCGACGGTGCTCGCAGCAAACCCAAGGTGGTGGTGACCAAGGGAGCAGGTACGAGACCCCAGCACGGGCCCCCCGCCCCCAGACCATGCCGCGGAGTCCTTGAGCTCATGCGCCGGGCAGCGGGGACAGAGAGCCAAGGTGCGGGGCCTCCTCGGGAGGGCGTGCGGCCCGGCCACGTCCTCATCCCTGGCTTCCCTGCCCGCCTAGCTCCGGAAAGGTGGAAGCCGTTACCAGGCCTCTGTCCCGTCCGGGCTTCTCCGGGGCTGTTCCTTCTGCCTGGATACCCTTCTCCGGGCCAGCTCCTTTGCTCCCCGTATTTAGGTCTTTGATTCGCCCGCCCCTCCTCGGGAAGCCTTCCGCACCCCGCCCCCCGTGCCACAGCCTCGGTCCAGGGTTCCCTCCGGGCACCCCCAGCACCCCCGTCACAGCGGTGATGGCCCCGAGTGGGTTGTGGTTGAAAGTTGCCGCTGCCCGCGACGCCTCTTCTCCGTGCAGCCCTGCCTCAGTTTCCCCCTCCGGCCCCTCCAGGCCCCTACCACCTGTCCGGAGGGACTGTTTTTACCCCAGCCAAAGCTGAGGAGGGAGAGGCAGCCGTGTAAGGGGAGAGGGTTCTGGGCGGATGGCACGGCCTGGGCAAAGGTGTGGGGTGGGGAGCAAGTTGGTTATGTTTCAGGAGTGACGGGTCCTGAGGCCTCCCCCACGCGTCCCGCACCCACCCCTTCCCCAGCGACCCTCCCTCTGCCCACACAGCCTGGTGTTCCAGGCCCGCGGGACACGACCCCTCCCCACGCTCCTGCCAATCCTTGCCCATGCGGTTCCCTCCGTCTGCCTAGTCTCTGTATCCTTCTGTGTCCAGCACCCTCGTTACCCCTTCCAAGCAGCCTCCCCTGATGGTTTCCTCTTCTCTCAGGGACGTTGCATCACAAAACCCATTACACATGCCGTGGCTGCTCAGAGCGCAGGTCCCAAAAGGTCCTGATAAGTCCTGCAGGGAAGAAGCCTGGTTTTATTGAAGATTTTTAAAGTTTGTTTGTTTATTTTGAGAGAGACAGAGACAGCACAAGCGGGAGAGGGACAGAGGGAGAGAGAGAGAGAGAGAGAGAGAGAGAGAGAGAGAGAGAGAGAGAATCCCAAGCAGGGTCCCCGCTGCCAGCTGCGGGAGCCTGACGCAGGGCTCCGACCCACAAACCGTGAGATCATGACCTGAGCTGAAACCAAGAGTCAGATGCTTAACCTCCTGAGCCAGCCAAGCACCTCAGGGCTGGTTATCTTTGTAGAGCATCTCTCCTGCAGGACTTATCAGGACCTTGGCACGTTGCTTGCGAGAACCATGGGGCAAGGGCAGGGTCGTGGACGTTGCTGTGTCCCATGGGTGTTAATCCTGTGTCAGCAAGAGGCAAGGGGCAGATCAGTGAGGCACAAGATGACTGACTTCCTAACGAAAAGAAAAGATAAGCGTCCGAGGGCCTCTTCTGACATCTGGAGATGTTTTCCCGCGTCAGGTTCCCCGAGTCCCCTGCCTCCTCGCCCGCCCTCCCACTCGCCCGGCACAGTGCCGCCGCAGGGCCTTTGCACAGGCTGCTTCCCTTGCCCGGAGCACCGTTTCCGCTGCCACCCTCGGCTCCCTCACGTCTTGGCTTCCGAGCGAGGCCCTCCCGAGACCCTCTTCAAAAGTCGGCGGCCCTCTGCCCTTGCTCCCAGGCCGGGATGGCCCTGTGGCCCTGACGCTCGCCCTGTCTCCCCGCAGTGCTGGGCCGCCCCACCCTGTCGGTGCAGCAGACCCCCGAGGGCAGCCTGCTGGCACACTGGGAGCCCCCGGCCGGCACCGCTGAGGACCAGGTGCTGGGCTACCGCCTGCAATTCGGCCGAGAGGACGCCCCCCTGGCCACGCTGGAGTTCCCGCCCACCGAGGACCACTACACGGCGCCGGGTGTGCATAAGGGGGCCACGTACGTGTTCCGGCTGGCGGCCCGCAGCCGAGGAGGCCTGGGCGAGGAGGCGGCCGAGGCCCTGAGCATCCCCGAGGACGCGCCCCGCGGCCACCCGCAGATCCTCGAGGCGGCCGGCAACGCCTCGGCCGGCACCGTCCTGCTCCGGTGGCTGCCGCCCGTGCCTGCCGAGCGCAACGGGGCCATCGTCAAGTACACGGTGGCCGTGCGGGAGGCCGGGGCCTTGGGCCCCGCCCGAGAGACCGAGCTGCCGGCAGTGGCCGAGCCGGGCGCCGAGAACGTGCTCACGCTGCAGGGCCTCAAGCCCGACACGGCTTATGACCTCCAAGTTCGGGCCCACACGCGCCAGGGCCCCGGCCCCTACAGCCCCCCCGTCCGCTACCGGACGTTCCTGCGGGACCAAGGTAGGCGCGCGGCGATCCCCGCACCAGAGCCGGACCGGGCCTCGTGCCCACCCCCACCCCAGCCCCCTCCCTCTCCCCCCGCCCAGGTAAGTGGTCACTTTTCTGCTTCCTCGTGGACGCTCAAGGCGAGTCCGGACCCCGAGGCTCCGGTGTTGGCAAAGGTGGGACCAGCGCCCCCACCGCCCCCCCCCCTCACCCCCGCTCCCCCCCTCCCCTCCCCCCTCCGCCCCTCCTTCTCTCTGCAGCCGCGCCGTCTTCCCCGGCAGGGACTTGGGACAGGGCCAGGCAGGGCCAGGCAGGAAGGCCACGGGCACAGGCACAGCGGATGGCAGGGAGCGCCTGGGCCGCCCCACCCCGTCCCGCCCCACCGCCCCGCCCCGCCCCACCCCCGCACTCACGGGGCCTCTCCTCTGCTCTCTCCCACTTGGCTGCTGCCCCGCACAGTCTCGCCCAAGAACTTCAAGGTGAAGATGATCATGAAGACGTCGGTGCTGCTCAGCTGGGAGTTTCCGGACAACTATAACTCACCCACACCTTACAAGGTGCTCACCACCCCCACCGGCAACAGGCGGCCCAGGCTAGGGGCTGGGGCTTGGCCAGGGTTGGCCGTGGGTCTTGAGTCGCGGCTTGGACCAGGCTGGGGATTCAGCTGGACTCGGGGCTGAGTGAGATCAGGCGAGCGTGAGGATTGAGGCTCAGAAGCTGGGCTCGTCTTGGGATCAGGGCTCAGCTGGCATTGAGACTCGGTCTGTGGTCAACACTTAACCTGGGAGTGGAGCTCAGTCTGGGGTCAGGGCTCAGCTGGCATTGAGGGATTGAGGCTCAGTCTGGGATTAGGCTCAGTCTGAGGTTAGGGGTTAACAAGGGTTGGGACTCTGCTAGGATTGAGGCTCAGTGTGGGGTCAGGGCTCAGCTGGGCTTGACGATCTGTCTAGCGTTGCGTTTTAGCCTGGGGTCGAGGTTCAGTCAGGATTGGGATTAGGGCTCGGTCGGGGCTGGGACTCCGTTGGGATTGAGGGTCTGTCTAGGGTCAGGGTTGAGTCGAGGGTTGAGGCTTCTTCTGGGATCGGTGCTCAGAGTTGAGGTTCAGCTGGGCTTATGGCTCAGTCTGGGATCAAGGCTCAGCCAGGGTCAGGGGCTCACCCCAGGCCCCCGCTGAGCTACCCTTGGCCCACAGATCCAATACAACGGGCTCACACTGGACGTGGATGGCCGTACCACCAAAAAGCTCATCACGCACCTCAAGCCCAACACCTTCTACAACTTTGTGTTGACCAACCGAGGCAGCAGCCTGGGTGGCCTTCAGCACACAGTCACCGCCTGGACCGCCTTCAGCCTGCTCAGTGCCAAGCCCAGCGTGGCCCCCAAGCCCGACTCTGACGGCTTCATCATGGTGTATCTGCCCGACGGCCAGAGCCCCGTGCCTGTCCAGTATGA
Source organism: Leopardus geoffroyi (assembly GCF_018350155.1). NCBI lineage: Eukaryota > Metazoa > Chordata > Mammalia > Carnivora > Felidae > Leopardus > Leopardus geoffroyi. Next base: position 3,868,640 of record NC_059331.1, on the reverse strand, counting down.
TCCAAACCACCCCAGTGCCCCGAAAGATTCCTCCCGCCCCCATTAGCCAGCTGTGTGACCGGGGCCAGGCGCTCGGCCTCTCTGTGCTTTGGTTTCCTCGCCTGTCTATAAAACGCGAGTCACAGCAGCCCCCATCTCGCGTGGTTGCCCTGGTACCTCTCACGGGCACCGTCGCTAAAGGCGGCCTTGTGTTTCCTCCTCCGCCGTTCCGGATACCAGGAATGAGATCCAACCAGGGTTGAGGGTTCCCAACGGGGAGAGGAGGGCTCTGCTTGGGAAGCAGAGGAGAAGTAAGGACTACGGGGACGTTGTGGGTATGGAAGCTGGGGCTTTGAAGGATGTGTAGGAGCTCAAGAAATAGAACCGGAGTAGGCTTTCGAGGCAGAAGGAACCGCCCCTTCAAAAGCCTGGAGGCTTGAGTCAGGACCTAGTCCTGTATGGCTGGGGCTACAGGGGAGTAGCAGGAGGGAAGACGCAGAGAGCAGGGGCTCCCCCCCGTCCACCTCCAACCAAGGCATCCCTTGGACGCACCCCCGATCCTCCTTCTCCCGACAGGAATTACTTCATTGTGATGGTGCCGTTGCGAAAGTCTCGCGGTGGCCAGTTCCTGGCCCCTCTGGGTAGCCCGGAAGATATGGACCTGGAGGAGGTGAGGGCCCGGGGCCCAGGCCCGTCCTGCCTCTTGTGTGCCCAGGCGCTGCCGGCCGGGCTCTGAGCCACCCGCGCCTCTGTTCCCGCAGCTCATCCAGGACATCTCACGGCTGCAGAGGCGCAGCCTGCGGCACTCACGCCAGCTGGAGGCGCCCCGCCCCTACATCGCGGCCCGCTTCTCCACGCTGCCACCCACCTTCCACCCGGGCGACCAGAAGCAGTACGGCGGCTTTGACAACAGGGGCCTGGAGCCCGGTCACCGCTACGTCCTCTTTGTGCTTGCGGTGCTACAGAAGAGCGAGCCGGTGAGTCCCGAGTGGCGCCTGCCTGCGTCCAGCCTCGCCCTCTGAGCGGGCAGGCCCCGAAGTGACCTCAGCCCCCCATCCTCCCGGCCTTCTGTGATCCGGGCTGAAGCAGAGCAGGGGGGAAGGGGAGAGAGCAAAGATTGGCAAGGGCCAGGCCGTGGCGGGGGGCGGGAGGGGGTGGGGTTCCCCGGGTCAGGGGTCCTCGGGAGCCATCAGAGGCTTTAGAGTAGGGGAGGGAGACAGGTTCGTGTTTGAGGACGAACCGCCTGGCCACGAGGCGCGGGACGGGCACTGACGGAGGCCCCTCGCGCCCTGTTCCTGCAGACGTTTGCGGCCAGCCCCTTCTCAGATCCCTTCCAGCTGGACAACCCGGACCCCCAGCCCATCGTGGACGGCGAGGAGGGCCTCATCTGGGTGATTGGGCCCGTGTTGGCTGTGGTCTTCATCATCTGCATCGTTATCGCCATCTTGCTCTACAAGAAGTGAGCCCCTCGCACTCCCCGCGTGATAGGAGGGAGGGCTTCCTGGAAGAGGAAGCAGGGTCCGGAAGGTCCAGGGAAGGGTTCTCTCGTAGAAGAAACGGAAACGAGAAAACTCCGGCCCAGAGAGGTTAAGCCACCTGGTCAAAGTCACACAGCCTGGGGAAGGGCCGGGGTTCACAGCGGGCTCGTGATTCGGTTCCTCTTAAGGTCCACGCTCCGCTCAGCGGGACGATTTGGGGCGGAGGCCGCCTCTGCCTCGTCTCACAAGGACAGTGAGTGTAGTGGCCACACAGGACACGTCTCAGCTTGGAAAGGGAAGGCTGGGATGTTCCTTTTTGTGGCGGGGATCCGAGCAGGAAGCATTAGCCCCGTTTTCCGGAGGAGACCAAGGCTCCGAGGGGTTAAGCGAGCCACCCAGCGTCCCCGAACAGGCCCTTTTTGGCCGGCACGGCCTCACCTGTCCTCTTTTCCCTCCTCCTCACCCGCGTGTGCTTTCGGGAGCAGCAAACCTGACAGGTAAGGGTTGGCCCCATCCTTAGGAGACGGAGGGCAGGAGCTGAGGAGGAGGAACGGGGTGGCACCGTGCCCGCGGGGCGAGGGGACCCTCGGCTGTGCCGGCAGGCTGCGCGCGGTCCCTTTCCTCCCGGCCGGGTCGCTCGTTTGCGGCGCCTGTGCCCACACGCGTACGCGTGCGTCTCTGGGCACGCTGGCACGCTCACGGGCTCCTCTTCTTGCCCCCTCGAAGTAAACGCAAGGACTCAGAGCCCCGCACCAAATGCCTACTGAACAACGCCGACCTCGCCCCCCACCACCCCAAGGACCCCGTGGAAATGAGACGCATCAACTTCCAGACCCCGGGTACGTGCCTCCCGCAGGCGCCAGGATCCTCACCGCCGGGGGCCGTGGCAGAGCGGAGGAGGAAGCAGCCGCCTCGGCGCCCGGCGGCCCCTCCTCTGCCCCTGCTGCGCCCTCCGGCGCAGTTAAGTGCCCGCTGCCCACCTTCCCGCGTGGACCTCAGCTCGGAGATTCCACAGACCGGTGCCCGTTAACAGCCGAGTGAGGCTTTTAAAAACAAAACGCTGCCTTCAGTCGGCGGTCGGGGTCGTCCCTGGGAGCAGAAAGGACACCTAAAACTCAAACCGACCAAAGCCCCCTCGTTTCTTCTGGCAGAAAGGGCCATGCTTCCGTCCCCACTTCTGGTCTCCGGGCCCCTCAGTGGTGGGTGTTCGGGTTTTTCCGTGGCCTTTTCCCATCCTCCCGTGGGATTGTCCCCGTGGCGAGATACAGAGATGGTGCCTCCCCCCTCTCCCCCCTGCCCTGCCTGGCTCCTGTGTGCGGCCCCGCCTCCTGACGGTTCCCTGTAGGGTCACGGGAGCGAGCTAAAGTCGCCTGCCGTGCCTCGGGGAGACTGAACGAACCAGGGTCTTGTCCTCGATCGTCTTTACGTGCAGTGACCCACATACTTTCTCATCTTTTCCCTCTTACTGGGCTCATGCCGGCTGCTTCTCACCACGTAAGGGGTTTTTAATTTAACCGATGGCTGCTGTTCTCCTTCTGGGCTCACAGCACGATTACATCCACCATCTACGCGCACCCAGTCTCTGCTTCCTGTCGGCCTCCTGCCTCGTATTAACTGTTTCCCACCAAAAGGAGATTTTAAACATCTGTATTTAACCGATGGCTGCAGTCACCGCTCAGCCTTTTGGCTAAGACAAAGTGTAACTGATGGCTGCAGTCCTCCATAAGGGATCGTGAAGGGTCTCCTGCGGCACCTCTCACGTACCACTTTTCTTCTTCTGTGTCTGGACTGGGTTACGTCGGTTTTTCCATTTCCCTCCAGATGTTAATTTTTAACACACATATTTAACCGACGGTTGCTGTTCTTAAAGCTCACGGCATGGGCCCATATGTCCTTCCCCTGCCCCCAGGCTCCTCCCTCACCATCCTGCCACTCATCTAAAGTCTCTGCTGACCCTAACGGGCGCCAAGGCCAGGTTGGTCTGGGGGGATGCGTTAAAAGAGCCTAGGGCCTCAGAATCTTCCCGAAGTCGCGGCTAAGAGCCAGGACCGGCTGAAGTCCAGTCAGAGGGGGTACACGGCAGCTGCTGCAGGTTCTCGGGTCGGGGCCCGGGCAGCGTGCGTCCCTCGTCGTCTCAGTTCGCTCTGCCCTTTGCGTCTGTTGGCTGGCCATTGTGCGTGCGTCCAGCGGGGGATGGGGGGAGGCGGGGCCCCTGCGTGTTTTCATTTATTTATTGTTTGCTGTTTCTGCAGATTCAGGCCTCAGCAGCCCCCTCAGGGAGCCGGGGTTTCACTTTGAAAGTTAGTTCCTGTGTCTCTGTTCTCAGCTTCCTTTCGCGCACCCCCACACCCCCGTTTGTTTTCATCTCTGTCCACCTGTCCTGTGCTGGCTTCTCAAGGGAGTCGGGGGTCTGGTCCGTTGGGCCCGTAGGTTGCTGGTTGTGACTGTGTGTCTGTGGGGGTGGGGGGGGTCCTCCGGCGTGACAGGCAGGGGGACCCACTGGGCAGACGGCCCTCGCTCCTTAGATAAGGGCTCTTGGGGAGCGCCCAGGGCAGCAGCTGTACGTAAACCCGCCTGGCAGTCTTTTATGTCTGTCCCGGCCTGTAGCTCGGCCTGCCGGGCCCCAGGAGGGGAGAGGGGTCGTGCAGACGCAGACACTGGGGAGAAAGAGCCAGGCCCCCGCCCCGTTCCCTCCAGCAACCCCTCCCGCCAAAGGGTCACCATTCCATGTGCCAGATGAGGAAACGAGCCCCCGGAGGTCAGGGGCTCACCGCACCTGCTCCAAGCAGCTGCGCAGACAGATGGGGACCCCCGAGCGCGCACACACACACACACACTTACACACACACACACACACACACACAGCCCCCTGCTCCCCAGTTCCCCAGCTCTGCCCGGCAGAAGACGTTGTAGTCCTTCTGATCCCAGAAGGATCTGATCCCAGAGAGGGGTGGCGTCTCCGGCCCCTGCCCTGGGGAACAGTGTCTCCAAAGGCCTGGCCAGCCCCGTCTGCTTCTTCCATTTCTGTGTCACTTGCCCACTTCTTGGCCATGAGGCTCCGGGAGCTTGAGGTTCTCCGGGGCGACCCTTCCCCAGCCCCTGCGTCCCCAGCTGGGTTGGGAGCACTGAGACGGGTGGACGTCGTCAGCCGGGGTTGTCAGACTCGGCTGGAGCTGCTCCTCGAACACTCCACCTGCAGACAGACCCACAGGTCGGGGGTCCTGGCCCCAGCGTGGGCCGACCTGAGCCCTCCCCTCCCCCGCCACTCCCTCTAACCGCGGCTCGTCCATTGCAGACTCACACTGTAGAGCCCCCCGCTCCCCGCCCCCCCGGTCCCCAGGCTGGCTCCCAAGTGACCGGCCCGCACCATGGGGTCTGCTCTCCCCCCCAGGCATGCTTAGCCACCCCCCGATCCCCATCGCAGACATGGCAGAGCACACGGACCGCCTCAAGGCCAACGACAGCCTCAAGCTCTCCCAGGAGTATGAGGTGAGCTAGCCCCGCCTCCTACCCCCCCCCCACCCCCCCACCCCCCCAGCGCCCATCCTGACGCCCCCCACCTCTCCTTCCCCTGCAGTCCATTGATCCAGGCCAGCAGTTCACATGGGAACATTCCAACCTGGAGGTGAACAAGCCCAAGAACCGCTACGCCAACGTCATCGCATACGACCACTCCCGCGTCATCCTCCAGCCCATCGAAGGTAGCGGCCTGGGCCCCGTCCCGCCCTTGCCCGTTCTGAAGTGTGGACGAGCCAGGACACGGAGGGGGAAGCTGAAGCCTGATTCTGGTCATGGCTCCAGCCAGAAGCCACTGGGGTATTTTAGATACGTACTTAACTGATGGCTGCTGTCCGTAATCTGTTTCCACACGTCCCTCTGTGTCAGTTGTTCTCAATGCCCAGGATGCATTCACATGCTGGGGGAGAGGGAGCTAGGAGCGTTTCGAGGGTGGACCAGAGATGCCGCTCGGACCTTGCGATGCACAGAACAGCCCCGCCACAGAGAAAGCTGGCCCCCAGTGGTTGTAGTGCTCAGGTGGAGAAACCACCAAATTCATGCTCCGTGGTTTCTTTGGGGAGCGCTTGGGGCAGCCTAGGAGGACTTCCAGGAAGCGGTAGGCCAGAGAGAACCAGCGTAGGAGACGACAGCACCCCTGTTGATCTGTGGCTTCTCCCCGGGCTGTAGGCATTGTGGGTAGCGACTACATCAATGCCAACTATGTGGACGGCTACCGGAGGCAGAACGCGTACATTGCCACACAGGGGCCGCTGCCCGAGACCTTCGGCGACTTCTGGCGCATGGTGTGGGAACAGCGCTCAGCTACCATCGTCATGATGACGCGGCTAGAGGAGAAATCACGGGTGAGGCTGGACCCTGCGACCCCCGAGCCCCCGGCCAACCCCCGCCCATGCTCACCTCCGTTCTCTTGCCTTCCACAGATCAAGTGTGATCAGTACTGGCCCAACCGGGGCACGGAGACGTATGGCTTCATCCAGGTCACGCTGCTCGACACCATCGAGCTGGCCACGTTCTGTGTTCGGACCTTCTCTTTGCACAAGGTAGGACCCGGGCTGGGGCTGGGGCTGGGGGAGGGGGTGATGGGGGCGGAAGAGGAAGACCGGAGGCCCCAGCTTCTGCCCTGGGAGCTCCCCGAGAGACACAGAAAACCAGGCATGTCGGCCCAGGCTGACCACATGGTCTTGTAGCCCACTTCGTCGATGGGGAAACTGAGGCTCAGAGGAGGGCACCTCTCCTCTCCAGCCACACCAGAAGGACAAAACCAGCAGAACCCAACTTAGCAATGAACCTGTTGTCTCCTTGCCCTCTGGCCTCGCGCAGTCTAGGCCTGCGATGGGTGGAAAACAAAGCTAGAAGGTCCCTGCCAGCTGGGGTAGTCAGGACTGGGGCAGAGGGAATCTTTAGACGTGTATTTAACTGATGGCTGCTGTCAGTTACACGGTTCCGTGTGTCTCTCTATATCATTTGTTCTCAATTGGGACAGTTTGCCATCTGGAGGGCGTTTTTTAATTGTTATTACGGGGAGCGGAGGTGCTGCTGGTACCCCAACGTTCCCCAGACTCCAGCCAGGTCTTGTGTCAAAACTAAGCACACGTGGTATGTCAGGGCTTGATTTGGGTGCTGAGCCACTGCAAGGACCAAGACAGACAAACTGTCTTGCTCTTTCAGAGCTTAAGTCTAGTTGACAAGGCACCGACAATAAATATGTCAAGTAAGAAATCTTAACATGTAGAAGGAGAAAAATAAAGTATCTGGCGGGAGACCTGGAGATGGTGAGGAAGGCGGAGCCATGAGATCTGGGAAAACCGCATTCCTGGCAGAGGCTCAGCCTGTGCAAAGGTCCTGGGGCAGGATCATGCCTGGCATGATGAAGAACCAGTGAGAAGGCCTTATATCATGGCTGTGGCAGAGTGACCGAGGAGGGGAGGGCCGGGAGGGGACCCGGCAGAGAATACAGAGCCTTGGGGAGGACTTGGTCTCTTACCCCAAGGTGGATGGGAGCCCTGGAGGGTGGTGGGCAGAGGAGGGCCAACCTGATTCAGGTGCTCACAGGGGCTACTCTGGGGAGGCTCTACGGGGGGGCTACTACGGGGAGGACAGACTAGGGCGGTGAGGATTGGAGCAGCTGGACCAGGGAGAATAGACAGGAGGCAGAGCCACCAGTCTGGGCTCATATGTTGGATGCGGGTTGGTTGCAGGGGTGGGGAAGGGGCGGGCCGGGCCGCTGGGTCAAGGGCCACTCCTCCTCTGAGTTCTGGCCAGAACACCTGGGAGGAGGGAGCTGCCCCCGGCCGAGATCCGGGGGTGGGTTTGGGGAGAGAGGCGGGGCGCGAAGCTGGCCTCCTCTGCGCGTGCATCGTGGGCCGCGGTGACAGGCAGCGTCCCCGTGGCCCCCAGAACGGCTCCAGCGAGAAGCGCGAGGTACGGCAGTTCCAGTTCACGGCGTGGCCGGACCACGGGGTGCCCGAGTACCCGACGCCATTCCTGGCTTTCCTGCGGAGGGTGAAGGCCTGCAACCCGCCAGACGCGGGCCCCGTGGTCGTGCACTGCAGGTACCCCTGCCCGCCCCCCACTCCCCGCCCCCGCCCCCGGCCCTCCCTCCGGGGGGCCCCTGACCGCGACACCTGTCCCCGCAGCGCCGGCGTGGGTCGCACGGGCTGTTTCATCGTCATCGACGCCATGCTGGAGCGGATCAAGCCGGAGAAGACGGTGGACGTGTACGGCCACGTGACCCTCATGCGGTCCCAGCGCAACTATATGGTGCAGACCGAGGACCAGTACAGCTTCATCCACGAGGCCCTGCTGGAGGCCGTGGGCTGCGGCAACACGGAGGTGCCCGCCCGCAGCCTCTACGCCTACATCCAGAAGCTGGCGCAGGTGGAGCCCGGCGAGCACGTCACCGGCATGGAGCTCGAGTTCAAGGTTGGGAGGCGTCCCCGGCCGGGGGCGGCGGGGGCGCCGAGATCGGGATCGGGGCTGCCGTTCGCGCTCCGGCTGGGCAGACGCACAGCCCCGCCCGGCCCCGGGGGGGCCGGAGGCCGCCCCGCCGGTGACCCCGGGCCTCCCGGTCTCCGCAGCGGCTGGCCAACTCCAAAGCCCACACATCCCGCTTCATCAGTGCCAATCTGCCTTGTAACAAGTTCAAGAACCGCCTGGTGAACATCATGCCCTATGAGAGCACACGGGTCTGCCTGCAGCCTATCCGTGGCGTGGAGGGCTCCGACTACATCAACGCCAGCTTCATCGACGGCTACAGGTACCTCGCCTTCGCCCCGCCCCCAAGGGGCCTCCAGCCTCACAGGGGAAACGGAGCTGGACCCAGGCAGGCGCAGCTGAGGGGGAGGGGCTCTTTAGCTGGGTATTTAACTGATGGCTGCTGTCTGTAACAGGGTTCTCCCTCTGTCCTCTTCCGTCGCTGGTTTTCAACCTGGGCGGTTCTGCCGCCCAGGGAAAAGCGAGCAGTGCCTGGGGACATGTTGGTCCTAACGGGAGTGGGTGGAGGCCAGGGATGCTGCTGGACGCCTCGCACTGCCCAGCCCGGGGAACGACCCAGCCCCAAATGTCAGTGCTGAGGTTGGGACACCCTGGCAACAGGGGTGGGGTGTGGCAGCAGAAGTCCCCGCCTGTTCAGAGGCTGGAGGGTGACAGGAAACAACCTGTGCAGACACCCGGAAGGAGTTTACGGGCACCTGACGAGGTGGGGGAGGTCGGGGGAGGCCCGGCAGCCTCTGGGAGGTGATGCAACTTCCGAGGCTGACGGTTTCCCCGGGTGCACAACGGGCTCATGGAGAGGACCGAACAAGACAGACAGGGAGACGGCCCAGTGACCGGTGGGTCCTGAGTCGGCAGGGGCGTGGCAGGGGCGGGCACTGCATCTCACGTGCCCCCCACCCGCACACCGCAGGCAGCAGAAGGCCTACATCGCGACGCAGGGGCCGCTGGCGGAGACCACGGAGGATTTCTGGCGTGCGCTGTGGGAGAACAACTCCACCATCGTGGTGATGCTGACCAAGCTGCGGGAGATGGGCAGGGTGAGCCGGCGGGGCGGGGCCGGGCCACGTGGTGGGGCGGGCCCCGGGGGCCGGGGCTGCTGGTGGGGCAGGGCCACGGGAGCCGGGGCGCGGCTGGGGTGGGGCCAGGGAGCAGAGGTGGGGCCCGAGCTGACCACCGCCGCCTTCTCAACAGGAAAAATGTCACCAGTACTGGCCTGCCGAGCGCTCCGCCCGCTACCAGTACTTTGTAGTGGATCCGATGGCGGAATACAACATGCCTCAGTATATCCTGCGGGAGTTCAAGGTCACAGACGCCCGGGTGAGTATGGGGAGGGGTGGCTGGGAGGGCCTGGAACCCCGGGCCGCACTCTGCTCAGCGCCACCTCGTGAGGCGGAGGCGGCTTCCCTAGTTGGGGGTAGAAGCAAAGGCCCGGGGGTAGGAGTAAGCATTGGGGGTTGGGAGGAGGAAGAGCGGGTCGTCGAGCTGAACGATCACCGCTACCACCACAAGGGGGAAGAGAGGGCCGTGTCCCGTGCGGGTCCCACAGTGGGGCGTGTGCCGCGCTGCTCCCTAGGGAACAAGGCCCAAGGGGCCGTGCGAGAGGGAGCGAGCGGGGTGTCCCTTGGAAGCAGCAAGTCCGTGGAGCTCTGTGTCGCAGCGCTGAAAGCAGGGTGGGGGAGACGTGACAGAGGGTGCGGGGCCGTGGGCTGCGAGCAGCGGGGACGGGGTGGTCCCACCGCAGTGGGGAGGGGCGACGGAGCGTCACGCAGGTAGGGGTGGGAGGGGGTGGGGATTGGCTGGGACGAAGGGGCGGGTCAGTCGAGACGTTGCCCGCGGGTGGCGAAGGTTGATGAACGCACAGCGCGGTTGGTCGCGGCGCTCGGGGCGGTGCGGGGCGGGCCCACGGGATTGGCGGGACGCGGGACCGGAGAGTCAGTGGATGCTATTGCTGGATGCGGCGAGGGTGGCAGCCGTGGGTGGTGAAGGATGAAAGCGAAAGGCGACGGCGTGGCGTGGGGCTCCCGCTGGACGGGAGGGGGACAGAGGAGCTCTGGGTGGCGGCTCGTGAGAGGGCAGCACTGGACGAGGGGGGCTGCTGGAGGGTGGCGTTGGCCGGTGACGGAAGGCGGGGCCGGAGGCCGGCGCGGGCGGGAAGCCAGCCGTGACCGCTGCCGACCTGAGTGGCGCGGCGGGACCCCCTCCCTTGCAGGACGGCCAGTCCCGGACCGTGCGGCAGTTCCAGTTCACGGACTGGCCGGAACAGGGCGTCCCGAAGTCGGGGGAGGGCTTCATCGACTTCATCGGCCAAGTGCACAAGACCAAGGAACAGTTCGGCCAGGACGGCCCCATCTCTGTCCACTGCAGGTGAGCCGCGGTCCCTCAGGCCCCAGCGCGCCCGTTGCCCGGCTGGGGAAACTGAGGCCTAGCGAGCGCAGCCTCGAGCCCCACCCAGGCGGTCCCGCTGGGGCTGTCTGCTGTCCCTGAGGCATCGGCGGTCACACGGGGTTCGCTCGCGGGCCCCTGACCGGCTGTGCCCACCGCCCCCCCCCCCCCCAACAGCGCCGGCGTGGGCAGGACGGGTGTGTTCATCACGCTCAGCATCGTGCTAGAGCGCATGCGGTACGAGGGCGTGGTGGACATTTTCCAGACGGTGAAGATGCTGCGAACCCAGAGGCCAGCCATGGTGCAAACGGAGGTGAGGGCGGCGAGCGAGGCGATGGGTGGGCCTCAGTTTCCTGTTCTGGGAGATGGGGGCAGTCACCTTCCATCCTGGGTCGTCTGGGAAGGTCCTCGGCACCTGTTTGGGGCCAGAAGGGGATTAGTCGGACCTTTTGACACGAGAATAGACCGAAATCCAGAGCCGGGGAGCGGCCCAGGGCGTGGGGCAGCTCCCAAAGTCACAGCACGTTCGTGGCTCAGCCAGGCCCCGACACAGGCCACGGACCCCAAAGTCCCCCTGCTCCCCAGATGGGGAAAGCGAGGCCCAGAGCTAGAAGGGACTTCCCTGCGACCGCGTCCCTCAAGACCCTCCGGTCGCTCCGGAGACAGTGCTGGAGTGGGACTCCCAGCCCCGAGGGCACTGTTGCAGGGGGGGGGGAGGGCGTGCAGGGACAGCGCCCAGCCTCTGCCACCGTGCAGAGGTGCGACTTGCCCCTGCTGCAGGAGCCGGGCGCCCGCCTTGCTCCCGAGGGCAGCGGGGAGCCCTGGCAGGCTAAGGAGGTGCAGAGGTGCCGACCTGAGCCACGGTTCCCTCCCTCCTGCAGGACGAGTACCAGTTCTGTTACCAGGCCGCGCTGGAGTACCTCGGAAGCTTTGACCACTATGCAACCTAACGCCATGGTCGCCGCTGGCCCCGTGCCACCGGCCTGGATGCCTCTGCCCCTGCCGGGTGGGCCCCCGGAGACCTGGACCCCCGGCCGCCAGGGCAGGAGCGGGCAGCGGCCACGTTTCCGCTCGGCCTCCAGGAACGATGCGGCCCCCCGCAGCCTCGCCGGCCCGGCCACCACCTCCGGCTACTGTCACATTCCTCATTTCCTTCTGATTCTGAACCGAGAGATTCCGGGGTGGGGGGGGTGGGGGGAGCGGTGAGCAAACAAGGGGTTCTCCCCGGAACCGGAGGCGGGCAGGGCGGTGAGCTCGAGCCCTGGTCCTACCCCGCCCCCGGAGAGCCCTCCTGCCCTGCAGCCTGGTGTGGGGGGTGGGGGGGTCCCACTGGGCAAGGGGTGCAGGAGTCAGCTTTCCTTTCCAACTCAGTGTAACTGTATCCAGTGACATTTCTTTTTTTAAATAGTGTATTTTTTTTTTCATTTTTTTTTTAAAGAAGAAACAAACAGAAAAAAAAAAGACTCGCCAGTCAACAAATTTAAAAAGAAGAACTTTGCGTATTCCTCTTCCGTTCACAGTCTATTTTTTCACCGTAGAGAACGTTCTCGAGCGACGGCTGTGTTCCCAGGCCTGCGCGTGCGGGGTCGGTCAGCCAGCCCCAGGGCCGCCTGGCTTCCTTCTCCTGCCGTCGGAAGGTGGGCCCCACTTAAGAACACAAGGCCCTTTTGTTCCTGGCTTTTTCCCTTTTTTTGCATTTTTTTTTTTTCTTTTCCGTCTTTTTTTAATTCTGAAACATATCAAGGACCGTTCTGAGGGTGGGGCAGCGGGGGGACTCCGGCCCACCAGCGTCAGGTTCAAACCCACCGGGGTGGGTGCTGCCTCCGAGGAGAGGGCAGCGACCCCCCCCACCCCGCCGCCTGAGCCTCAGCT